>NC_135377.1:3660000-4295000 GCF_049243985.1 Paroedura picta
GGAGATTGTTGCAGAGGGAAATAGCTGCATTCCATTCTCTTTCCATGTTTTCTCACTAGCTACTTACCGTGTCAGGAATGAGAGCGTCTCCAGCTAGGGCTTTTGCACATGTCTATGAGCTAGGGCAGAGCCTCTTGTGGCGCAGGGTGGTAAGGCAGCCGACATGCAGTCTGAAGCTCTGCCCTTGAGGCTGGGAGTTCGATCCCAGCAGCCGGCTCAAGGTTGACTCAGCCTTCCATCCTTCCGAGGTCGGTAAAATGAGTACCCAGCTTGCTGGGGGGAAAACGGTCATGACTGGGGAAGACACTGGCAAACCACCCCGTATTGAGTCTGCCATGAAAACGCTGGAGGGCGTCACCCCAAGGGTCAGACATGACCCGGTGCTTGCACAGGGGATACCTTTACCTTTATGAGCTAGGGATGGTTCAATTTCGGGGCAGGGGCTGGGCAGACAGTACTGTGAGAGTCAACAGATGGGAAACTGCAGCTAAGGGAGCGTTTGTGAATTCATTGTGAGGGAGCCGAGAGGCGAAAGAGTATGGCAGAGGGAAGCTGAGGAGGAGCTCAGCTTAAAGCTAAATGTGGAAAAAATGTATTCATAACAACCGGTCCAGAATGTCGGAACAGGGAAACAGTTCAGAAGTACAGGGGAAAGGAATGCGGTCCCATCGACCTTACTTTCTTCACAGTATATCAATGAAAGTTAACTGCTTGTTTGTTTGGGTTAACCTGTCTGGAGCAGCCGAAAAGAACAAGGACCCAGTAGCCCTTTGTGGCAAGAGAAGAGCTTTCCGAAATCTCTGCTGCTCCCTTCTTCAGAGAGAGCAAGATGGGCGGCTGTGTTAGCAGGGCGGAAGGACCAGAGTCCAGGAGCACCTTCAAGGCGAACACAATCTGTGTCTGCTGCTGTTTCTGTGGCTGAGAGAGAGGAGTCGATAAGTAAAAGGACCCTGGTCCTCCGGGGATTTTAGAAAAGACACGAAGGGTAGCATAATGTGACTGCCTGGCCTACATGCACGCCTGGACCTGAGAGAGAGAGAGAGGCAGAGACAGGGACAGGGACAGAGAGAGACAGAGATAGAAACAGAGACAGAGAGAGAGGAGAGAGAGGGGGGGCAGAGAAGTATTGCGGGTGTTAGGCAATCTTGCACGAGTGGAGAAGAGGCACTGTGGGCTGCACATGCCTGTGAATCCTCTTCCCACCCTCCAAATCCCCTAAAATCATGATTTCCAGGAGCTCAACTGTACCAGAGGGAGGTCTCCAGTTGCCACCTGGAGGTTGGCAAGCCTAACTGGCCATCAGCATCCAAGCCCCAGTTTTCTTCCCCAGGATCCCACGTGGCCCCTGAATGTGAAAGGTCCCTTCAGCTGCCATGGGGCCAAGGCCCTCCCTCCGTTGGGGCAACCGGACCTCCTTACGGCAAAGCAGACGTAGAAGAAAACATGAACAGAATCCCACCCCCTACCCCTACCCCCACCCCCGGATTCGAACTCAGCTTCCTCGGAGCCATTCCGGTATCTGGGAGGCCGCAGAGGATGAGCAGCCCTGTTCTTAAATGGATTTGGTTTTAATTGTGTTTGGGTTTTGGGATTTTTTTTTGGCCGTCCGGCAAAAGGAGGCTTTGGAGACGGGCTTTTCAGCCGTCCTCATTTGAATGCATTCACGAATGAGCCAAGACACGGCCAGCCGCTGCCTTCCTGCCTTGCCTGTTTGCATGGCCTGGCCCAGATTGCGTGGACTGAAGATAATCCCTGTTCTCCTCTGCTAGCCCCCGGAGGATTGCCAAGCTGAGGCCCTCTTTCCACCGCCGCCGGCTTCCGAATTAGTTCTTCTGCTGTTTCTCGGGGAACTTTTTTGCTGTTGACTTCCTGTTCTGTGCAGAGGAAGCCGGACTGATGCCTCCAGCTGAGCCAGACCCTTGGTCAAACAAGGCCAGTATCATCTACTCAGACCCCACAGTGGGTCTCCGGGGTCTCTGGTGGAGGCCTTTCCCATCACCTACAGCCTGGTCCTTTTGACGGGAGATGCCAGAGACTGAACCCGATCGTGAAAGGGGTGTACTAATTCTGTCTTGAATAACAGATTTGGCCAACTTTCTCGGTATCGACTTCAGAATGACCAACCCGTAATTCCCTGGATTTCCGCTGGAACCTTTTCAAAAGACATCATATATCTTTTAGTCCTTGGGAATGGAGAAAGATTCTAAGAAGAAAAAATATTTGGTTCTTATCTGCTGCTTTTCTCTACTCGAAGGAGGCTCAAAGCTGCTTCCATTTGCCTTCCCTTTCCTCTCCCCACAACAGACACCCTGTGAGGGAGGTGAGGCTGACAGAGCCCTGAGATTACTGAAGAAGAAGAAGAAGAGTTGGTTCTTATATGCTGCTTTTCTCTACCCAAAGGAGTCTCAAAGCGGCTTACAGTCACCTTCCCTTTCCTCTCCCCACAACAGACACCCTGTGGGGTGGGTGAGGCTGAGGGAGCCCTGATATTACTGAAGAACAGCTTTATCAGTGCTGTGGAAGCCCAAGGTCACCCAGCTGGCTGCATGTGGGGGAGGATCAGAGAATTAATCTGGTTTGCAAGATTATAAATCGGCGCCACTAACCACTACACCAGTAGCAATTCTCCCTGCAGCCTCCAAGCGTTGGCAGTGGTTTTGTTGTGGTTAATTTCAATAATTTGTTGTGTTTGGTTTCCCCCAAACAAGTAAAACGAAGAGGCTGGAACAGGCCGCAGATTTCGCAAGCCATTAAAGGACACAGGATATTGTCACTCAGGCGATCTGCGATTAGATTTTCCCTGCTTGTGGGATGCCTCTTTTGATGTTCCACCTCAGGCACCGCTAGATCTTGGCCGTCTCTGATCTGCTCATCATTACCCCCCCCCCCCCGGGTGTCCCTTTTAGTGGCGGTTCTGCTGCACAGGTGCTCCCGTCTCCCAGCATGCCATGCTGTCCTTCAAATCCCACCCGTCCACTTACAAAATATGCCTACACATGCATTTATCTCCACAAGTAGAATTGCGGCCGGATTTTTTTCTTTTTTCAATTGCTGTAAAAATGGAAATTTGATTCTTTAAAATGGGAATCCGTATCACAAACTGGGAGCCGCTCACCTGAAGGACCCCCTCTCTTCACGCGTTCCTGGCTGCCAGTTTTGTTTATCATGACAGCTTGTTCAACCAGGGATGGCCAGATTGTGGCACTTCTCACCTGTTCTCAGACTACAATTCCCAGGGGTCCTTGCCAGTGTGAGCTGGCAGAGGTTCATGGGAATCGTAGTCCATTGGCATGTAGTCCATTGAGCTGGCAGAAGCTCTCAATGGTCAGAGGAAGAAGTTGGGTTTTATACCCCGCTTTTCACTACCTGACGGAGTCTCAAATCAGCTTACCATCACCTTCCCTTCCTCTCCCTGCAACAGGCACCCTGTGAGGTACGTGGGATGTTCAGAGGGGTTCTGCCAAAGCCTACCTCTGCATCATGACCCCTGCTGTTCCCACCCTAAACCCCAGAGGTCTGCCAGGTCAGCTCTGCTTAGCTTCTGATATCTGACAGCATGGGGTTTGCCTGGGTTCTCCAGGGCGCAGTCCTCTGCCAAGGTAGTGCCGGCAAAATCCGGCATTTTCTTTTCCTACATGAAAGCCAGTCTTCTTTTGATTTTATTTATTTGACCATTTCATAATGAAAACTGCCTGGGAGGTTGAGGAACAGGCGTCCCTTTGGGGGCACGGTCCCATGCCCGGGGCCACCCATTGTCCGTCTCTGCACCTCGCACTGGGCAGCGACACCTGAGCCAAGGATTAAATCTCGGGACTTGCAGAAACGAATCCTTGCTTCAGTCTCCCCATCCTCCGGTGACACTAATGCTGCCGCAGCCGAGATTAGGACAGCGACTTCGGAGCTAAGTGGCAACTGCAGCGGGGAGATAAGTGAGGCAGCCGATCTTGCCGGCATTCATTTGTACAGCGGTGCTCGCTCAGAACCGTTCCGACTTGGAAATCTTGGCCTGAATAGCGAATTGCAGGTCCACATGTGTCCCTTGTTCCGTCCTCACCTCCATCAGTTGGGCGGACGGGACCATTCATGACCCTGGGAGAACATTTTGCGATGTGAGGCACCATTGTTTCATGTATTGTTGATTAGTTTAATGTAAACCGCCCTGAGCCTTCGGGGAGGGCGGTATATAAATCTAATAAATGAATGAATGAATGAATGAATGAATGAATGAATGAATGAATAAATAAATAAATAAATAAATAAATAAATAAATTGTTCCGCATGTCAAAAGCCGTCATCTGCAGTGGGATGTCTTCTTTGGAATAGAAAGCTCCGTTTTGTGCTGAAGGGTCAGCAGAATAGGAGCAATTAAGACGTGGGATTCGCCGTCATGGGAAGGGGCAGGGGCTACAAGCACAGACAATTTCTAGAGGAGATTGGAGAAACATCTGGAGCAGAGGTCCATGATGTTAGCAACAAGGTAGGGAGGGAATACACTGTCCAGGGTAGGGATGCTCTGTCTTCTTGGTGCTTGGGGGAGGGGGCAACAGTAGAGTTCGGGCCATGGTGGTGGACGTCTTGGTCCACCTGGTTCTTAAAGTCTTGGAGTGGATGGTGCTTGGGAGCAAGAGCAGGAGAATTTCCAGAATTCTAGCCCCAAGTACCAAGAATGCAGAGCATACCTGCCCAAGACATAAGAAGATAAGAAAAGCCATGTTGGATCAGGTGGAGAGCTCTCCATTATTCGTGGTCTTCAAGCAGTACCTGGACCGATACTAATCCTAGATGCTTGTGGCTGATCATGCATTGAACAGGGGGTGGGACTATATGGCCTATATGTCCCCTTCTGTGATTCTTTGACCCTTTTGGAAGCCCAAGCAGATCTCCAGAAACTCACTGGTTGAGCTTTGGTGGGCCTAGAACAGAAAGCCTCGTAGTTTCAGCTCCTTGGGTTTCGATTGGGTTGACCTTTTTGGGGACATAACACGCCATGCAAGGGCTCCATTGGAAAAGAGGCATTCTGGGTCTCCTTCCAGCCAGGTGGGCTAGGATCAGGCCAAGGATCGGTCCGTAAACCTGGCCCGTCCCCTTCTGCCCTTCTTTGCTGCATGCAACTATCTCCTCCATTGAGGAGCCTGACCTTAACTTTCTGACACAAAGTGGAAATTGCTGAAAGGAAAGTGTCCCGCAGGGAATCATTTGCAGCAGAAACAATTTTTCATTTCTTACTTACTCAGGTTTAATGTCCCGTGTTGGAGGGGGGGGGGGAGGAGAGAGAGAGATTATGTTCTTGCAGAACGTATGTCCTGAACAATCCCTTTCTAAAACGATCAGTAATTTACGGGTTTTCCTTAGTTAGCATCGACGGCAGAGGGACACAGCTGAATAGGGGAAATCTATATCATTACGTTACAGTTTCAGAGCTAAGAACAGGCAACAGATGGGTGGGATAATTATGGGAAGAAATTACATGGGAGAGTGGGGAAAGGCAGATATAGAATAGCACTCGAGGCTTTATATTAAGGTCCATAAGGATAGAAGAGAAGCCATGTTGGTTGAGCCCAGTGGCCCATCCAGTCCAACATTATGTGTCACACAGTGGCCAAAACTCCAGGTGCCATCAAGAGGTCCACCAGTTGGAGATGAATTCCAAACGCTCTCTTACTGTGCCCCCAAGTACCAAGAAGACAGAGCATCACTATCACAGACATAAGAACATACGGGGAACCATGTTGGATTAGGCCAATGGCCCCTCCAGTCTGTGTCACACCGTGGCCTAAACCCAGGGGGCAACAGGAGGTCCACCAGCAGCACCAGAACTCCAGAACTCCCACTGTTTTCCCTTCCCCCAAACACCAAGGATACAGAGCATCACTATCCCAGAGCATCTAAGTCTTCTGGCCAACTGATAGACCTCTGCTCCATCCTTTTCCCCATCCCCTCTTGAAGCTGTCTGTGATGCTTGTAGCCACCACCACCTCCCGTGGCAAGGAATTCCACGTCTGAATTGCTCTTTGGGTCAAGAACTACTTCCTTGTATCTGTTCTAAGTCTACCGTTCCATAATTTCATTGAATTCCCATGAGTTCTTGTACTGTAGGAAAGAGAGACAAAGACTTCTATCTCTGCCTCCCCTGTCCATCCAATACAGAATTTTGTAAACCTCTCTCATGTCACCCTTCCATCATTGTTTCTATAGACCCTTAACCTCATAATCGGATCTCGGAAGCTAAGGAGAGTTGGCCATGGTTGGGGCTTGGATGGGAGATGGCAAACCTCCTCTGCTCATCTCTTCCCTTGACCTGGATGACCCAGGCTAGCTCAGTTGCTGAGGCTAACGAGGGTTGCCTCGGGTTAGCAGTTGGATGGGAGACCACCAAGAAAGTGCAAGGTTGTTACACAGAGGTAGGTACCCCTGCCTTAGAATGATGAGCTGTTGTTGGGTTGCCAAATTTTGTGTTCCTTCCCTCATTGTGGGTCCGGTGTTTTGACCTCTGTTCCCATAGCAACATTTCCTAAGTCAAGGATTGGGGCCACGCGGTCTCTCTCCGAGACAGATGTCATGGCTGGCTTGCCTCTTTCCTAAGTAGAATATAGAATGAGAGGCAGCATGGTGTAGTGGTTAAAGCATGGCAGTCTCTAATCTGGAGAACTGGGTTTGAATCCTCCCCTCCTCAACCTGCAGCCAGCTGGGTGACCTTGGGCTACTCACAGTTCTCTTAGAGCTGCTCTTACAGGGCTGTTCTCTTGGAGCTCTCTCAGTCCCACCTATCTCACAGGATGTTTGGGGAGAGGAAGGGAAAGGTGTTTGTAAGCCACTTTGGGTCTCCTTCAGGTAGTGAAAAGTGGGGTATAAAAACAGCTCCTTCTTCTTCTCCTCCTTCTCCTTCTCCTTCTTCTTCTTCTTCTTCTTCTTCTCCTTCTCCTTCTCCTTCTCCTTCTCCTTCTTCTTCTCCTTCTCCTTCTTCTTCTTCTCCTCCTCCTCCTTCTCCTTCTCCTCCTTCTCCTTCTCCTTCTCCTTCTCCTTCTCCTTCTCCTTCTTCTTCTTCTCCTCCTCCTCCTTCTCCTCCTCCTCCTCCTCCTTCTCCTTCTTCTCCTCCTTCTCCTTCTCCTTCTCCTTCTCCCTCTTCTTGATAAAGTCAGTCATGTTCACATATGCTTCTGGGTCTTCCCGAGATCCTGGCGAGATTGTTAAAATGAGAAATGCACCGAAGGACTCCAATTCTCACACCCTCAGAACAAAGCACACAATCAGCGTGGGCCGGAATGCCGGAAGATGAGGGGAATGTGCGCTGTCAGCAGAGCCAAAGAGGACTCGGAGGAGGTGAAAATGCTTTTTGGTGGCGTCTTCGCGGTCGCCAGCCTCAGTGTGCTGCCGTGCTCTGCAGATAAATGATGATCTGATGTCATTGCCTAGATGGGCGATAAACTGAATCACAATGGAAATAAATCCAGGGGGATTAGAAAAATGAAAGTTTGTGCAATTCCATTCGAGCCTCCACAAGGGGGGGAAATATCATTAGGTTCCTGGGGCCGAAAGGGAGTCTGTGCAAGTGAACGCCATCAAACTAAGGACAAATTGGGGGTAGCCACTGAGATGGAAAATAGGCTATGGATTTCTGTCTCTGATTTTGATGCGGATGTGTTTTGGCTAGATACTTGACTTATCGTATAGTCTTGAGAATTAACTCGACTGGATAATTTGTGGTGTTGAGGCCAGCGTGGCAAAGAAGATCTGGTTGCCCCCACCCTCAAAGATCCTCCATGCCTTCCTGTCCTCTGCCATTCCCCGGAGTCCATTTAAGTTCACATCGACTGCTTCAGGGACTCCATCCAGCCACCTCATTCTCTGTCGTCCCCTTCTTCTTTTGCCCTCGATCGCTCCCAGCATTAGGCTCTTCTCCAGGGAGTCCTTCCTTCTCATGAGGTGACCAAAGTATTTGAGTTTCATCTTCAGGATCTGGCCTTCTAAGGAGCAGGCAGGGCTGATCTCCTCTAGGACTGACCAGTTTGTTCGCCTTGCAGTCCAAGGGACTCGCAAGAGTCTTCTCCAGCACCAGAGTTCAAAAGCCTCAATTCTTTGATGCTCGGCCTTCCTTATGGTCCAACTTTCACAGCCATACATGGCAACTGGGGAGACCATAGCCTTGACTAAACGCACTTTAGTTGGCAGGGTAATGTCTCTGCTTTTTGGGATGCTGTCTAGATTTGCCATAGCTTTCCTCCCCAGGATCAAGCGTCTTTTAATTTCTTAATAATACCTATGAAATGAATGCTATAAGAGCAGCTGCTGGAGGTGGAGCCAGCCACAAAATGGCTGCCGCAAAAGAGCTGCTGCTGGAGGCAAAATGGCTGCCACATCTTTCCTTCTGTCATCCAGTGAATATCTTACTGCTGGGGTACCAGCTGCTGCCAAAGCAACCTTTAAAAAAATCTACACACTCAATGAAATCTCTAAAAGCCCCACCTGCCTCCTACTTTCCATAAATACGATTTGGAAGCCAGAGAAGTCATCGGTGCCCATGAGTACCATGGTGGGGACTCCAGGGTTGTGGAGTTCCAGAGATGTCCTTGGAGGCCATTGCTGTGTGCAAAAAGCCTTTCTTTGCCTGCTAAATTGAATTCAGATTTGTTGTCTAAGTTCCTCCATTATCTATCTGTTTTCAAGAGCTTGGTGATTTCCATGGTTGGGTGATCAGCATCCATCTCCCGCCCGCCTCTTAAGCCAGCGAATTCGCTTGGCACTCTCTCCTTTCAATAAGGCGTCTTCCCCACCGAACCTGCCCGTTTCGGCCTTTCAGGCTGATTGCCCCGTGTTTTCAAACGGCAAAGTACAGCAAAGTTCATGCAAACTTTTAACTCCCTGGAGCCCTCGAGAAAATTAGATTGGGAAACGCAGGCCGTTACGCAGAGGAGAATCGCATTTGGGATTATTAAGCCGCGCACCTGGGACTTCTCTGGGCTCTTCCATTATCCTCAACGTCTCAACGGGGAGGGAAGAAGATCTATGAGGTCACCCCATTGAGAATGTACATCCATCCAAGACAGTGCTGGATAAAATACTCCGTAGAAGCCGGTCGTGTTCTATCACCGATCATTTGCATGAGATGGCTGTCAGATGTCTCACGGGAGACATTCCTGCCTGCTCCTCCTCAAGCGCCACAACCCAAATCGGTTTCTGATTTGCAGTCGAAGTCTCCCTTAGGTTCACTTTCGCAGGGGTTATTGGAATGCATGGAACGAGAATGATGCCTACCCCCGGGGGCATCATGAGACAGGAAGGGGGGCCGCTGGATGGAATGCCTATCCTCCGACTTACGGCTGGCTAGGGTCACCATCTCCGGGGTCAGAAAGACCTGGAGATGTGAGGTTCTTCTGGAGAAGGAAGGACCTTGACAGGGTATAGACCAGGCTGTGGCTCTCCAGATGTCCATGGACTGCAACTCCCATGAGCCCCTGCTAGCAGCCCCAGGAGGAAGAACAGGGAAGGAGGAAGAGGAGGAGGAGGAGGAGGAGGAGGAAAAGGAGAGGTTTTGTACCCAGCTTTTCATTGCCCAATGATGTTTCAAAGCGGCTTACAATCGCCTTCTGTTTCTCTCCCCACAACAAAAACCCTGGGTAGTGGGGTTGAAAGAGCTCTGAGAGAACTCTGACTGGCCCAAGGTCACCCATCTGATGGCATGTGGGGAATAGGCCACTGCTCTTAACCATTCTACCATGTTGGCTTCTAAAACAGCTCCACCCTGCCCTTCCATCTAGAAGAAGAAGAAGAAGAGTTGGTTCTTATCTAGAGCAGGGGTAGTCAACCTGTGGTCCTCCAGATGTTCATGGACTACAATTCCCATGAGCCCCTGCCAGTAACGCTGGCAGGGGCTCATGGGAATTGTAGTCCATGAACATCTGGAGGACCACAGGTTGACTACCCCTGATCTAGAGGTTCCAGGGGAAGCTGTGGCTCAATGACAGAACATCTGCTTGGCCTGCAGAAGTTCTCAGGTCCAAACCGTGGCATCTCCAGCTCAAAAAGTCAGGTCGTAGGTGATGTGAAAAGACCCTTGAAAGCCGTGGTCTGGCCACATAGACAATACTGACCCTGATGTACCCGTGGCCTGATTCAGTATATGGGCAGCTTCATATGTTTGTATGTTGTGGCTAATCTTCAGGTCAGGGGCCATGGCTCTGTGGCAGAGCATCGACTTGGCAGGCAGAAGGGTTCAGTTCCTAGCAGCATCTCCAGTTAAAAAGGACCAGGCAGAAGGTGATGGGAAAGATCTATGCCTGAGACCCTGGGGAGTTACTGCCAGTCTGAGTAGACAATACTCAAGATGTGGGACCAGATCTCACCCATATGAGGCAATTCCCCTACCAGGCCAGAGAGGAAGCAAAAAGGTTGTGGACAAAAGGGAGAGGGTGCAGAGGAGAGCAAGGAGGAGGATCCAGGGCCTGGGGGACAAGCCCTGTGAGGAAAGGCTGAGGGACTTGGGCATGTTCAGCCTGGAGAAGAGGAGGCTGAGAGGGGACAGGACGGCTCTCTTAAAATATTTGAAAGGTGGTCCCTTCGAGGAGGGCAGGGGGCAGTTCCTGTGGGCAGCATTGCATTCTTGATGAACGGGGCCCATATCTTTGAAACCTCTGAATCTGCTCTGTGATGGGTTCGGTAGCTTTGAAATCTGGCTGTTCCTATTGCAAAGAACGTTTAAAAAATAACTCCTTGTTCAGTCCTGAGTCTCCTCTGAAAAACTGCAGCCTGAGCATCCGTGAGAGCTTTGGAGAGGAGTCTCGACCAGTGACGTAGTCATTTAATGCCATTGTGGGCCTCTCTGGAGTGTATATTTAGCCGGCCTTGTTTTGTCGGGTGACTCATGCTGACAGCAAAGTGGCCGTCAGGTCCCATTACTGTGGATTTTGCAAATGAAGGCAGCCCGTGACAAGGGCGTCTGGTCAAGAGTATGGCACAGAAGACCACCCTTTGTCTGGCGACTCAAGGGAAGACAAGAACCACTCCGTCTTCCTCTCTCTAGTTAACTTGCAAAACTACAAGGTTCTGTTGGGCAGGCTTGCGGGGGCAGCTCCTAGGGAACCAGCGGAAGTTTCCCAACCCTTCTTATTCACTGCAAGGCAAGGAGGTCCCCGCATTTATAACACATGCTTGTAAACCTCATTTAACGCCCGCGTCTTTTGCAATGTGAATAGGGCATACCTAAGAGATGACCTGACCTGGAGGAACCAGGCTTGCCAGATCTTGTGAGATCTCAAAAGCTAAACAGGGTCAGCTCTGGTTGGGGCTCAGATGGGAGACCACCACAAAAGTCCAAATTGTTCTGCAGAGGCAGGTAGTGGAAAACCACCTCTGGAAGACTCTTGCCGTGAAAAGCCTCCTGGGTGGCCGTAAGTTGGCTCAGACGTGAGAGCACATATAACCACCACACCAGGGCTGACTTGTAGGAATTTCTTGGCCAGCGTTTAATGGAATCACGGAGTTGGGAGGGACCTCCAGGGTCATCTAGTCCAACCCACTGCAGAAAGCAGGAAATTCACAACTACCTGCCCCCGCACAGTGACCCTCATTCCATGTCCAGATGTTGCCCCCTCTCCACAGCAGAATCCCTGGCCAGCCTGGCCTGGAAGAAATTTGCTTCCCAATCCCAAAACACATGTCATAATGGCTCAGGAAAATATCAGTGCTCGGTCAGCTATTCGGTTTGCACACGGGTCTAGTCGTTAGAGTATTGCTTAAAACTGGTATTGCTTAAAACTGACGAAATACACACATGCACGAAAACGTAGACCTTGAATAAAAACATTTTTGGTCTTGATGGTGCTATTGGACTCAATCTTGGTTCTGCAACAGGAAGGATATCAAACTTGGCATCTATATTATTTTGACCTCTCTTGGCCCCCATATTGATTTTGCATCTTCCCTCTTGTGCAAATGCATGCTCTTTTGGGTTTCCGCCAGTATATGAATTTTGTGCCGTTATTTGCGTATTACCATTATTTATTTAGAAGAAGAGCCGGTTAATTATTTCCCATTTCACTACCCGAAGGAGTCCCAAACCTGCTTCCGAACACCCTTCCCTCTCTCTCACTGCAACAGACACCTTGTGAGGTCGGTGGGGCTGAGAGAGCTCTGACAGAACTGTTCTGCAAGAACAGCCCTAAGAGAACTTGTGCCTGGCCCAAGGCCACCCAGCCGGCTGCATGCAGAGGAGTGGGGAATCAAAACCGGTTCTCCAGATTAGGTCCTCCGCTTTTAACCACCACACCACACTCCAAGTATATCTTCTACCGTAAGATATGAACATTTTGGTGCGATTCTGAATGGTGTGCCAGTGTTTCCCCCCAGATATTTCAGAGGAGCCAGTTCCAAGGGGGCCACCTCCAGCCATGTTCTGCCAATGGCCCAGCAGATGTTCCTTGTTCAAAGGCCTCTCTTGATGGGAAGTGATTGGCACACGGCACTGCCGAAAGCCTTTGAAATGCAAATCGGCCTTGAGAACCGACACATGGCTGGGTGGGGGAACGTGTCTGCAAAGGGAGAACGGTGGGGCTTTGTTTGGACAGACTCAATAAACAGTCAAAACTGGGAGGCTGGAAGGGAGAAGATACAGAAGCAGAGATCTGGTCCGTCCTGCCAAGTTTTCTTCTTCTGGGTTTGTCGTTTGCAAAAAGCAGAGTTTGTCCTTGCTGCCGAAAAAGGCATCAGAGAATCAGAGCCCAGCTCAATATTTTGTCAATGTTTATTTTGTTGTGATAAAAATTTGTTTGCTTGAGGGTTTTTTTTTTTTGGGGGGGGGAGAGAAATTTGTGTTGAAGAAATGCTGGAATGATGGGGGAAAGTAGCAGATCAAAACAGTTAGAGGGGTTTCTCAGTGGAACGGGCTTCCTCGGGAGGTGGTGGGTTCTCCCTCTTTGGAAGTTTTTAAGCGGAGGCTCAAGAGCCACCTCACAGAAATGGTGGTTCCTTGAACTTAGGCAGATGGTGAGTGGGTGGGCAGAAGGGATTGGCTCTGAGCTTAGTTCTTGTGGCCCTTTCTTGACTGCCCAGAGAAAGGCCAATCACTACTTTAAGGTCAGGATGTGAATTTCCACCAGACCAGACTGACTAGGAATTCTGGGGGAGAGGTGGTTTTTTTGGGGAGGGGGCATCATCTGGACATGGCCAGTAAAGTCTTAAATAAAAGGTCCGAAGAGAACATTGGCAGATCCAGTGGTCCAGCACTCAATGCTGCTACGACTCCGTGAGATCGCCTTATAATTCTCTTTATTAGAAGTGGCAGTTCCGGAGCATTTGGGCAGAGAGACAATGAAACGGGTGCCAGAGTTTCCTAAGCCAAAGGAAATTAAAGTTTGGACCAGGGCCAAAGGGCCATGGTGCCAGGAATCTGTTTGAGGGCAAACTATGCAGACATGTAGAGCAGAAGGCACTTCTGATGTCTCATTTGAGAATGGATGAATCGAATGTTTGGTCTTTTCCTGTGCAAAACACTCCGGCTATATACAAAACTAGCACCTTTTCCTCACATGCTGCCTTTGTGTCTCTTAAAAGTATTTCACGGGGGGAGGGGGGGAGCATATGGGGCTCAGTGGTAGAGCATCTCCTTGGCTTGCAGAAGGTCCCGGGTTCAATTCCTGGTATCTGCAGTTGAAAGATCTGGCAGAAGGTGATGGGAAAGAACTATGGAGAGCCAGCTTGGTGTAGTCGTTAGGAGTGCGGACTTCTAATGTGGCAAGCCGGGTTTGATTCCCCACTCCCACACGTGCAGCCAGCTGGGTGACCTTGGGCTCATCACAGCACTGATAAAGCTTTTCTGACCCAGCAGTAATATCAGGGCTTCCTCAGCCTCACCCACCTCACAGGGTATCTGTTGAGGGGAGAGGAAAGGGAAGGCGAATGTAAGCTGCTTAGAGACTCCTTTGGGTAGAGAAAAGTGGCATATAAGAACCAACTCTTCTTCTTCTTCTTCTTCTTCTTCTTCTTCTTCTTCTTCTTCTTCTTCTTCTTCTTCTTCTTCTTCTTCTTCTTCTTCTTCTGGCCTCTCTGTCCAACTCCGCCAAACTAAAACTTCTGCTGAATGTTGTCTTCAAGCCCCTCCCCCCCACTCTCTATGGGGGACAAAGTATTATGGTCAATTTGAATATTTTATCCTGTATTTTAATGTCCTAATACCCAATTGTCAAATTTAATATTATTATAAATTTTCTTCTATATTTGTCATTTATCTTTTATATTATTGAGATCCACCGTAAGCTTTTGAAGAGGACGGAACTTGAATTCCAAAGTAAATAAAGAAACAAACTTTGTCAGAAAGGAGAGGGATTTCCAGGGATTCCCAAGGCTGTGGGGGAACGCACTCCCTTTACAAAAGCTGATTCTCTTCTCAATAAAGCTGTTTGTTCCCTAAGCAATCAAAGCTCTGCACCTTTTTGCATATGTAAACTCTGCCAACAATCAATCATTGGCAGTGACCAGCATTACAATCACAGAGTTCTGTACTAGCTGGAGCTTTGGAACACTCTTCAAAGGTAGATCCAAGTAGACTGAATTGCAGTAGTCCAGTCTAGAGGGATCTTAGGCATGGAGTGTTGTGGCTAGATCTGGCTGATCCAGGGACAGATGCAGCTAACACGGATGCCAAAATTGGGCACAGCAAACCTGACTTTTCAAGGGGAGCATAACCCTATCCACGGATATGAAATGCTGTAGTCTACTCAGATCTCAGAAGCTAAGGTGGGTCGGTACATAGATGGGAGATCGGCAAGGAAGGCTCTACAGAGGAAGGCCATGACCAACCACCTCTGCATCTCACTAGCCTTGAAAGCACTTTGCTGGGGTTGCCAGGACTTGGTTGTGGCTTGACGGCACTTTACACACACGTAACCCCACCCGAGACAGGAGAGATGGTTTCAGAGTGCAGCCATGTTGGTCTGCAGTAGCTTCAAGTCTAGATGTACCCCAGAGAACAACAAGCGTTTCAAGGTATAGAATGAGAGAGCTGGAAGGAGACGGGCAAACCATCTAGTCCATGGGAGGCCAAACTGTGGCTCTCTGGATGTCCATGGACTACAATTTCCATAGGTCCCTGCCAGTGCTGGCAGGGGCTTATGGGAATTGTAGTCCATGGATATTCAGAGAGCCACGGTTTGGCCACACCTGACTAACCCCCTTCTCAATGCAGAATCAGCCTCAAGCATCCAGGAGAAGGATCTGTCCAGCCGCTGCTTGAAGACGGCCAGTGAGGGGGAGCTCCCCACCTCCTGAGGCAGCCCATCCCACTGCTGAACTAGAATCCTAGAATCCCAGAGTGGGAAGGGTCCATGGAGGCCATCTAGTCCCACCCCCTGCTCAGTGCAGGATCAGCCTCAAGCGTCCAGGAGAAGGATCTGTCCAGCCGCTGCTTGAAGAAAGCCAGTGAGAGGGAGCTCCCCACCTCCTTAGGAAGCCCATCCCACTGCTGAACTAGACCCCTAGAATCCTAGAGTGGGAAGGGGCCATGCAGGACATCTAGTCCCATCCCCTGCTCAGTGCAGGATCATCCTCCAGCATCCAGGGGAAGGATCTGTCCAGCCACTGCTTGAAGAAAGCCAGGGAGGGGGAGCTCCCCACTTCCTTAGGCAGCCCATCCTTGAAGACTGCTAGGACGCTATCAAGAACTTTCCTTTGTCAAACACCAGTAGAATAGAAATGGAGATCTTCGAGTCCTTTGATTCTTCCCTCAGAGAGATCTGAAGTCCTTGGTTCCCCTTTCTACTAACTCAAGAGAACTCAGGACAATTCATGGGAATCTACAGCCTTTTCTGGGCAAACTAGGCAATGACTCTGAAGACAAGAAGGTTCCTTTCAGCCAGTTTTGAAACTACGTTCCATAACAGAGGAGAAATATATATACATATTGACTTGAGTTTCATTTTCATGGGAACTTGGCGATTACTTTGTGCATAATTTTCTTGGACCTTGGAGGCTGCCTGCCACGCACCGCGCATTGTGGTCTACACCGTCGCTTTCCGAAGTCATCAAATGACTCGGGGGAAAAATTGTTATGCTAGAATCAGGCCATCGTTTTTACATTTTAATGGCTATGACCTGCCCCGAGCTTAAGGGATAACACAGTCCGGAAACTCATTTAAATAAAAACCTTTCAAATATCCCCTGACTCTTTCTGAAATGGAAGTGATTTTTAAATGCCTTCTGGAGCCAGAAAGGGCACATACGTTCTGTCTTTGGGACATATTATTTGCTTACTACTTTTTAACAAACTTTTCCGGCTGGATAAAAAAACCAATGAGAGGCTGCCGCTCTAGCATTGATATCAAGATTTCTTTTCTGCTCCCATTGGCCATGCCAGGGAGGGCTGGCTGTTGATTAGGTCAGTTTGCATCCTGCTGTCTGATTGACATCAATGGATCGCCACATTGCTTGCATGGATTTTCCGCAGCCCCCACCCCCTTTGCCCGCCAGCCGCTCATCTGCTCCCACTACCACCTCCAATGGTTACAAGGCCTAGCCTTAAAAGAGGAGGAAAACATTTGGCATTTTTGAGTTGCAGCTTACTACTTGGATGCCTCTGTGTACTTCCAGGGTCTGCCCCTGAACTTTGATATGCTCAACATCAGTTCCTGGGATCACTTTGGGCGTCTATCTGACTGTGCAGGTACCAAGAGGGTATGAAGCACCCTGCTTGACCAGTAGGTCGATTTAATGGCCAGACCATGATGCTGGGGGCATATGTGCCTCTTCAGGGACAATTGAGAAATTTTAGCTTGTGAACTGTGTTAAGTGTGCAATTAGTCACAAGTAGCTATGTGAGCAGGGAGGAAAAAATCCAGACAGTTTCAGATTCAGCCAGAATTGATTCAGGTCGGATCTAAACCACCCAAACTGCTTGTCCCTGGTTCAGATTCGGCCAAATCAATTCCAGTTCATAGAATCATTGAATCACAGAATCATGGAGTTGGAAGGGGCCATACAGGCCAACCCCCTGCTCAACGCAGGATCAGCCCTCAGTTCTTTTCCACCCCCCATTTTTCCACACACCCCACTTCCCTAGGCTGCAGAGAGCGTCTCCACTGCATGAGAAAGTGGGGAGAAGCTTATAAAGGGCACACCAAGCCACTGATGTGTTATGATCAGCAGCTTCCTTTAAATGCCTCCCCACCTAGCCTTATCTAGCAGTGGAGAGTGTGGATGCTGCCAAAGAAGCCTGGGCATTTAAAGGGCCCACCAAGCTCTTCCCCCTCCCTCCCCTTCCTTTCTTTAAACTGGCCGAATCATCACCAAATCACTGAGTCACATTTCGGCCCCCTCTGATTTGGCCCGATTAAAGTGGAGGGATGGACAATTCAGCTCAAATGGGTCTGAAAAGTATTCCAATCAGCATTGATTGGGATACTTTTCTGCTTCTCTGAACCGAATCACCCATCCCTCGTCAGGATGTGCAACTAACCGGGGACATACTAGCAAGGCGCAACCTGTCCCTGCAGCACACAGATATGTGCTCAAGATGGGTCTGGAGACAAATTTCCGCCCAAACCCAAAACAAACCCAAAGGTGATCCAATCAGGAGCTTGCTGCATGGGTAACCGAGGAAGTTTGAGTGAGGTAAGGTTGACAGGATATTGCATCCATGTTGGCATTTGCAGCATGGGTATGAAATGCAGTTGTTAATGGAGATCAGGGGTCCCCATTGGGGGCATCCTGGCAGCTGACCACACCTCTTCTGGAGCCTGCCAAGTTATTTTAGAAAGTGGGTGGTGGCAGGTGGAGCTTTTGTTCAGAAAGATTTTAAACTGACTGTGCAGGGTTTTTTTTAAAAAAATATGTTGTTTTGGAGTGGCTGCCACCACAGACAAGGGTCTTCTCTGTGGGACTGAGGCAAGTTGTAGCAGCCATTTTGTTGCTGGCTCCACCTCCCGCAGCAGCCATTTTGTGGTAGCCATTTTGTCAGCATTCCACAGCTGCCTGCAGGCTCAAAAGGCATATAGATAAGAAAAACCACGCATGACATATCTTTAGAGCAAGCTTGATGGAGTTGGTTAAGAGCAGCGGCCTCTAATCGGAAGAGACGGTTCTGCTTGCCCGCTCCTCCACATGCAGCCAGCTGCGAAACCTTAAACTAGTCACAGTCCTGTGAGCGCTGTTCTCACAGAGCAGTTCTGTTCTCTCCAAAGTCTCAACCTGAGGTCTTTCCCATCACCTTCTGACTGGCCCTTTTTAACTGGAGATGCCAGGGATTGAACCTGGGACCTCAGATCTTCTACCACTGAGCTGTAGCCCCTCCCACTGTTCCTACTAAACAGAAGCTGCCTACTAACGGATCTTTGAGCAGGAATTGAACCAGGGACCTCTTGGATGCCAAACAGATGTCCTGGGCACTCCCAAACAGAACAGGATGTGCGCTTCAGCCTGCAACAATTAGTGGCTAATCCCAGGAATTGGACTCCGGGGAATGGTAGAGGACAGGAAGGCCTGGAGGATCATTGTCCATGGGGTCGCGATGGGTCGGACACGACTTCGCACATAACAACAACCCAGGAATTACTATTTCTAAAAGCATAGAAGAGCCTCCTAGTGAGAGGGAGGGGCGGGGGGGGGGAGATGTAATTTATTTCCTGCTCCTTGTCGGAGGCCTTTGTGGGAGATGGTTGCCCTCCCTTTCACCCGGCTTGTTCCAAAACCCTCCGGAGGATGTTCCTATAAACTTCAGCAGATTAAACCAGCTCTGTGAATTGTTCTCTGAAGGCGAAAGGCAATCGATATCCGATGCGGGGCTGAAGCAGGTTGCTCCGAAGAATAGCCCCTGCCAATCAGCGTGTGGACAGTCCTGAGCTGGTGGGACTCAGAATGTGGCAGCAGCCAGTCCGTGTAACATCTCTGTTCCTGCCAAAGAAAACTCTGCTTCCCTCTAGACCGACAAGGATTTGTTGTTGCTTTTAGGTGGAAGGAAGAAAAGTCCACCATGCTGAGATCAGCTCTATCCTTCCTTCTTCCTCCCTCCTTCCCTCCCTTCCTTCCTTCCTTCCTCCCTCCCTCCCTCCCTCCCTGTCTCCCCTTCCTTCCTTCCTTCCTTCCTTCCTTCCTCCCTCCCTCCCTCCCTCCCTCCCTCCCTCCCTCCCTGTCTCCCCTTCCTTCCTTTCTCCCTTCCTCCCTCCCTGTCTCCCCTTCCTTCCTTCCTTCCTTCCTTCCTTCCTTCCTTCCTTCCTTCCTTCCTTCCTTCCTTCCTTCCTTCTTTCCTTCCTTCCTTCCTTCCTTCCTTCCTTCCTTCCTCCCTCCCTCCCTCCCTCCCTCCCTCCCCTCCCTTCCTTCCTCCCTCCCTCCCTCCCCTTCCTTCCTTCCTTCCTTCCTTCCTTCCTTCCTTCCTTCCTCCTTCCCTCCCTCCCCTTCCTTCCTTCCTTCCTTCCTTCCTCCCTCCCTCCCTCCCTCCCTCCCTCAGCGGTCCCCCATCAAAAGCTCATGATAGCCCCAGCAAGGGTCTTTCCAGGCAAGAGCCAAACAAAGGTGTTTGGCCATGGCCTTCCTCTGCAGAGCCTCCCTTGGTGGTCCCCCATCCCAAACGTATGGTAACCCCAGCAAGGGACTTCCAAGGCAAGGGAGAGAAGGCAATTTTCCCCATGCTTTCCTCTACATAGTCTTCCTTGCTGGTCTCCCAGCCAAATACTGATCCTGTTTAGCTTCCAAATTCTGACATTCATGGACTCTAAGCTAATATGGTAGGTACTCCCTGAAGGTAGAAACTGGAACTCTCTGTGAGAGAACATGACACCTCAGCAGTCAATGCTGCATCTCATTATCCATCAGGTTTCGCCTCCTGCCGGCAAATAGTGAAAGCAAACGCTATTGCTCGTGAAAAACGGCTGCCAATTTTTCAGAACTCTCTGATCCGTTTCAGAGAGTGGTTGGACAGCGGATCATATCAGAATGCAAGGTGGGTCACTTGGAGAGTAGAGTTTCGGAAAACAAGTTTGTCTGGCTTTTGGCCTGTTGGCAGAGCCAGCATAGTGCTGTGCTCGAGAACAGCAGACTCTAATCTGGAGAATCGGGTTTGATTCCCCACTTCTCCAACACAGGAAGCCAACTGGGTGACCTTGGACCGATCACAGTTCTCTCAGAGCTCTCCCAGCCCCACTTATCCCACAGGGTGTCTGTTGCGGGGAGAGAAAGGGGATACAGAGGTAAGCCGCTTTGGGATTCCTTCGGGGAGAGAAAAGCTGGGTATTAAAACCCCCAACTCTTCTTCTTCTAAGCACCAAGCTGCTGGAAAGAATGAAATAGTTTTATTTGAAGAAAAAGACCTCCGTGTAGAAAGGAGAGGGAGGGAGAACGAACTAATTAATTGTCATCTGCAGTCATTTAAATGCACGTCTCCTCTGATGCCCCCTGCTGGATGTTCTTCATACATTTCTGAATCACACGCACTACGGATCTTGCATGTTCCAGCACAGCCCGTGTACTGTGTTGGACCCGTTTCAGCGTGGAACAGTTTGCCACGTAAAGCCAAGCCCTTTGCTGGAGAACGGACGTTCCCAAACGGTCCGGTGGAGACGTCTAATGACGGGCAGTGGGGGAGGAAACACAGCAGCAGCTCTGAATGGAGGGGAAGAAATCAAAACGGGCTCTCTCCTGTGCGGTTCTCATGACTCGGACAATGGCCCCGGGATGCTCTCCTCTGGAACCTTCTCCCGGATTCTGCACTTACTGCGAAGGCGCAGAGAGGTCATCCAGCTCCTTCCCAAAGAGGGATTCATTCTGGCAGGAGACAGGAGGGAGCTCAGTGCCCCAGGCCTCCGTCTCTTATTATTTGCTTACAAATATTACTCGCTATTAAGATAACAACCTCCCAGGCCCTGGAGGCAACACGGCTCATCTGTTATAAATAAACGCGGGGATGGAGGCTGCGTCCCCTCGCTTAGCGGAAGGCAGGGAGCCGCAACGGCAGGAGGCCGGAGTCAGCCAAGCAGCCGCCTCCGCGATCCGACACCATCTGTTTCACGTCGCTTAGAGTTTGGCCACGTCTGGCTGGCAGTTTGTGACCTCCCTCTTTCCCCGGGGCTCTAAGATGGAGACCAAAGGCTGCCCCCACTCGTAGCCGCAGCCTTTTCTCCCTGCAGGACACACCCGGGGCTTTGCCAAACCAAAACCTAACCTTGGGACTGGTTGGCTTAATTTCTTCCGGGTTCCAGAGGAACTGCCTTATAAAGGGTTAGGGCTTTCACAAAGCAAATGCCGTTTTGGTCAGTTTTTTAGAATCTGTTTCCATTGGTTTGAGGCATTGTTCCTTAGATGGTGGTTACAACTTCTCTGTGCTTGATTGCTTTCCTCCTTCCTTCCTTCCTTCCTTCCTTCCTTCCTTCCTTCCCTCCCTCCCTCCCTCCCTCTCTCTCCTTCCTTCCTTCCTTCCCTCCCTCCCTGTCTCCCCTTCCTTCCTTCCTTCCCTCCCTCCCTGTCTCCCCTTCCTTCCTTCCTTCCTCCCTCCTTCCCTCCCTCCCTCCCTCTCCTTCCTTCCTTCCTTCCTTCCCTCCCTGTCTCCCCTTCCTTCCTTCCTTCCTCCCTCCCTGTCTCCCCTTCCTCCCTCCCTCCCTCCCTCCCTCCCTCCCTCCCTCCCTCCCTCCCTCTCCTTCCTTCCCTCCCTCCCTCCCTCCCTCCCTCTCTCTCCTTCCTTCCTTCCTTCCTCCCTCCCTCCCTCCCTCCCTCTCTCTCCTTCCTTCCTTCCTTCCCTCCCTCCCTGTCTCCCCTTCCTTCCTTCCTTCCTTCCTTCCTCCCTCCCTCCCCTTCCTTCCTTCCTTCTTCCCTGTCTCTCCTTCCTTCCTTCCTTCCTTCCTTCCTCTCTCTCCCCTTCCTTCCTTCCCTCCCTCCTTCCTTCCTTCCACAAGAATCATGATTATTAATAAGGTTATTTTCCCCCCTTTTTTCTTTTGCAGAGCACCTGATCACATTATCCAGTGGGACAGAAGCCAAAGACGTTCCAAATTCCGGCCATGCATCAATGTCAACTTTGTGAAATATATTACATTTTAAAGTGCTGTAGCCAATAAACACTGCAATTATAAGAGTGGGGGAAAATAATCATATGGCTCCTGCTGATTAGTAATTGTGACTGTGTTTCCGTCCGTTAAGGCACCAACATTTGACCTTGAAATCGGGATCTTGCTTTTTCTTAATGACATTTTTAAAACCCGTCCTGTCTCGAACGGAGTTGCAATGTTATGCTGGACTCTGGGGGCTGTGGTCCTGGGCGGAGGGGGGAAGAAGGACGGGGGAAGAATGCCACAAGACACATAACTTTTCAACACACCTGAATACTCAAACCAGCTCTGGGTTGGGAAAATACCTGGAGTTTTAGGGCTGGATCATGGGAAGGGGGGGGGATTTGGGGTAGGGTGGGACCTCTTCAGAGTATAATACCACAGGGCCCACCCTCCAAAGCAACCATTTTCTGCAGGGGAACTGAAAGATCATTTTTAATTCCAGGAGCTCTCTAGGCCCCACCTTTAGGCTGGTAGCCTTACTAATTGCCACTCGTGGGCAAAGATGTGCATCTCTTGTATAGTGTCCTCCATAGCTGAAAAAGAAGATGGGGAGAGGAATTTTAATTTTTTTTTTTTTTTTACTGGACAATAAACTAGTATGTGTGCATGAGTTGGTAGTTCCCATTCCTCTTCCTTCCTCTCACTCTCAAAGCCAGTTTGGTGTCGTGGTTAGGAGTGTGGACTTCTAATCTAGCATGCTAGGTTCGATTCTGCACTCCCCCACATGCAGCCAGCTGGGTGACCTTGGGCTCTCCACAGCACTGATAAAACTGTTCTGACCGAGCAGGAATATGAGGACTCTCTCAGCCTTACCCACCTCACAGGGTGTCTGTTGTGGGGAGAGGAAAGGGAAGGTGACTAGAAGCCACTTTGAGACTCCTTCGGGTAGGGAAAATAAGCATATAAGAACCAACTCTTCTTCTTCTTCTTCTTCAGTAATATCAGGGCTCTCTCAGCCTCCCCTCCCTCACAGGGTGTCTGTTGTGGGGAGAGGAAAGGGAAGGCAATTGGAAGCCACTTTGAGCCTCATTCGGGTAGAGAAAAGTGGCATATAAGAACCAACTCTTCTTCTCTTCTTCTCACAGCTTACTCAGATGACTTTAAAAGGAAATACAGGATGGAATCCTAGAACTTCTTCCTTTGCGCAGTTGGACTGACAGACTTCCAAACAAATCAGCATTTCTATAGACTCACCTGAGGGCTGTAAACAGCACTCAAGTTTTGTTGTTTTTTTCTTTTCTTCCAGAAATGTCAAACTCCTCTAAATGCAGACTGGAGATTCTTGGTTGTTGGCTTGTTTGTTTTTTCCTGATCCCAAAATGTGAGAACTTGAAGACATCCCATGAAGCTGATGGGCAGTCAGTTCAGGGCAAGCCCAGAATTGCTACCGTTCCATTTGTGTCACAGTAAAATCTCACAAGGATCAGGGAGACAAAGATGCCTCGGCCCTATTGATCTCTTGACTGAGTGACATATTGGCCCTGCGAGTTCCTCTTATTGACTGCATGTGTCCCCCAGCTGGAGAACTGTACACTTCACCAAATTGAACACCGACGCTCATCGGCTTTTGTTCTGGGCTGCTACCTTGGTGGCTGTTTCACAATATACCGTGGGACTTTTTTTTAAAGAAGGATATCGGAGGTGAGCACTCAATAATTCCTCTCCAATAGCTACACAGGGGCATTTTTACCATCCACCTCCAGACGTTCAGGGTCAATCAATGAAACTGATTATGAGTCAGTCTTGGAAAAATAAAAAGAAAGGCTGGTGTATGTGATTCCCTGGAATGGATCCCGTTTTCCACTGATGCAGGACTGAAGAACTCTTTGGTCAGCATGGTCAATGGCTGAAGAGATCTGTGGGGTCCAAATGTTGATCTGGGCTGGAGAATTCCTGGAGATTGGGGTGGGGGGTAGACCCAGGGGAGAGTGTGGTTGGGTGGGAGATAGGGCCCTCTGCAAGGTATAATTCCCTACAGGCCACCCTTCAAAGCAGCCATTTTCCCCAGTGGAATTGATATCTGGAGGTCAGTTGTAATTCTGGGAAATTCCTAAGACCCACTTGGATGCTGGAAAACTTTAGATGCAAACTGTAGTGACAGCTCACAATGTCCATTTTTTGAAATAATTCTGAATCGTGGAGAATCGGAGGAACTCTCTCTCTCTCTCTCTCTCTCTCTCTCTCTCTCTCTCTCTCTCTCTCTCTCTCTCTCTCTCTCTCTCTCTCTCTCTCTGAATGCTAAGAAGAAGCAGTAGGAACAAATAGCCAGATACGGGGAATAAACAGTAAGGCTCAACTAATATTCTAATCCTGTGCTTCTCAAAGGTCTTGGCTGGAAACAGAATTCTAGACAGAATTCAAGAGCACTTTGAATGTGATTCACTTGGAGCTCTTATCGTCTTAAATTACAGCGCTTTTATCGAATCTAATGGCTTTCTTAGATTTCAAGTGAAGCTTTCAAAAAGATGATCTGGGTGGAATACAATGAAAGGTCAGAAGAACAAGCACTGAGTAGGCAAAGTAAAGCTTTTCCTTCCTCTCTCAGGATGCTGGCATCTAGGTCAATCCAAAGGTCAACCCAGCTTGGTGTTGGGCTGACAGTAGCAGACTCCTACCTGGAGAACCAGATTTGATGCCCCACTCCTCCTCCACATGACTCCAACTGGGTAACCTTGGACTAGCCACAGTTCTCTCAGGACTCTCTCAATCCCACCTACCTTACAAGAACCTTACAAGAGATGAAGACTCCTTAAGGTAGAGAAAAGCGAGGTATCAAAACCAGCTCCTCCTCTTCTTCCTCCTAGGACACACAATTGTTTGATAGCCTCCATGTTCACAAGACGTGGTTTGTTGCTGAGATGTTTCTGGGGGAGGATAGGGTTAAAACATGACAAGCAGGCCTACTATGGGTTGTTAGCCATAATGACTAAAATCTGCAAGATGCTGGTTACAAGAGCAGGGATACAAACACAGAAAAGGTATTGCCTTCTTGTCCCACTGGAGGATTTTCCAGGCCGTTGCCTTCCTCAGGGTCTCAGGCATAGAAAGGGCCTTCATGACATCTAACCCTATGATATTTTTGAACATGAGTTGTTGGGCACTCAAGCTGATGTCTTTGGGCTCTCAATGGATGTTCTGCCTCTGAGCCACGACCCCTCCCTTCACATCCTAACTCCTCCGCACGTGCTCCGTCCTTGAAGTGAAAGATAAAACGTGGCCCTTTTGGGTAACATCACGCCTCCTAAGTTTCAATTCTGGCGTCTTGCCACTTTCCGTTGCACTCAGAAGGCCCTCCAGCGAGTTCCACTTCATACAAACAAGTTCTAAATTGAATTCTGCCAGAGACAAAGGTTTCACCTTGAGACCTGAAACTTCAAAAAATGTCTCGTCTCTTTGAGTGCACAGCAGCCTCCCTTCATCAGTCCGGTGGAGGAGGCTGCAAAATCTTTCCTCGCACCCTCCGGTGTCAACTTTGCCTTTGGAAGTTCTTGAAAATGTGCCAGAACTTGCAACTTGAGTTCTGAGCAAACCACTCAAGAGGCTCGAGTTGACCTAGAGCTTGTCTGCGCACAAGTGCATGAATGAGTGGGGGAAGCTGCCTTTTCATTTGCGTGTGTCTGCTCTGTGTTGTCTATTCATTTCCAACTTAAGGTGACCCTGTGAATGCATGACCTCCAGAAAGTCCTATTCTTAACGCCGTTGCTCAGGTCTTCCAAACAGAGAGCTGTGGCTTCCCTTGGAGAGCCAATCCATCTCATGTTGGGTCTTCGTATTTTCCCGCTGCCTTCGACATTTACTAGCATAACAGCCTTTTGCAGGGAGTCTTGTCTTCTCCTTTTGTGATAGCTTCAATGTAGTCATTTTAGGTTCTTGGGAGAGTCCAGGCTTGATTTGATTGAGAACTCAGTTATGTTTGTTGGAGTCCATGATATCTTTGAAATTCCCCTCCAACTCCACATTTCAAAGGGATATCTTTTTGTCTCCGTCCTTCATTGCCTTTCAGCCTAACAGGTCCATCTAGTTAAGTGTTGTTTAATTGGATTGGCTTGGCAGTAGGGTGTCATTTGAAGGTCATTTTCACTGGGGGTACCTGGGATTTTTGGACAGGGATCTGCTCCTGTTGGCAGTGGAGTAGAGCAGGGGTAGTCAACCTGTGGCCCTCCAGATGTTCATGGACTACAATTCCCATGAGCTCCTGCCAGTATTGTTGGCAGGGGCTCATGAGAATTGTAGTCCATGAACATTTGGAGGACCACATCTGGAGGACCACATCTGGACTACCCCTAGAGGACTTGCAATCACATGTTTAAATTGAAGGTAGAAAGGTACCAGTGGGGCAGTAGGAGGGTTTTGTTGTTGTTGTTGTTGGTTTTGCTCAGAGAAGGGCAGAGTCTGCACTTATTTTGTTTATTCCATTGTCGATCCTATTGAATTCAGGGTGTAAACTGCACGGAGTTTTTATTCCAGCCCCAGATTGATTCAGTCCCTGCCCTCTACACAGAATGCAATTTCCGTTTGGATTTTGGGCAGTTTAAATTTTCCTTCTGCAGCAAGAAGGATTGATCCGGAGTGACCGTACCTTTATTGCACGATATCTTAGAGTGCTTGTAATCCTAAATATATTATAAAATCGCATTGTTTTGAATCGGGGCTCTCCTCCGTGGTAGAGGACCCGTGATTGGCCACAGGTGGTCATGTGACGAATTTGCCTTAAAGGAGAAGCCCCTAATTTCTCTCAACTTCTGTCGGTCCTGGATTTTTTCTCCCTTCTCTGCCTTTTTCGATCTTCTCCCCCCCCCCCCAAGAAAAGAAAGAGGCTCCCTGCTTGGCTCCTCTCCCCCCACCCTTCAAGAAAAGAAAGAAAGAGGCTTGGCTCCCCCCCCCTTCTGAACTACCCTAACCACATGCAGAAGACTTTCCTGTTTCAATGGGGAGTGGGGGAGAGGAAGACCCGAGTTCAAAGCGATCTGAATTCAACAGGATTGACAATGGAATAAACAAAGTAAGTGCAGACTCTGCCCAGATCGCTTTGAACTCGGATCTTCCTCTCCCCCCCCTCCCCATTGTGTGTGTGTGGGGGGGGGCGGGGTGGAACAGAATCCTGACATCATTTCCTTTTGTGAAACAAGAAATTCCTAGAGGGTCATGCCGGCACTTCCTGTTCCCAAACATGGCGAGAGTCACTGTGTGGAACAATTAGCAACAGTGATCTCCATGTGGCAGCCATAACATCTCTCTCCTTTCTCCAACTGCCTTCAAGATGAGTGTGTATGTGTGTGGGGGGGGGGGGGATTCCAGAGCTGACTGGTTATTAATGCACCATTTCACTGATTAGAAAAGGCAGGAAGCAAGAGACGGGAATGGTGGGTGCAATTCGTCTGTCTCGAACGAATGCATTAATCTGCAACATTAGGAACAGCCTTTTCCCAAGTAGCATATTAATGTTCCCCCTGCCCCCCCCCACTATAGATTCTCAGCTAAGCCTTTCGTATGTCCATTTATTACACCCTTCAATACAGCACAGTTGGCTTGAAGTAATTAGGCCCCAACAGGAAAAAAAATGGTTCTAATTAGACAGGGGCAGCTTTGTAAAATGTAATGAGTGGGTTTAATTGGTTGCTTCCCTCTCTTAACTACCCAAGAATTTACGAGTTTCAGTGGGCAAGAGTTGCACCTTGTTTGTTTCCCTTCCCTTTCTCTGGCGTGGAAAGCAGGCAGCTGCTTATCACGATGGGTGAAAGGCTCACTTCCAACTTGCAAAGGCAGGGGCTGTGACAGAGCATTTGCCTGGCCTGCAGAAGGACCCAGCTTCAATCCCTGGCACCTCCAGTTGAATGGACCAGCTAGCAGGTGATGGGAAAGACCTCCGCTTGAAACCCATTTTCAGTCTGAGTGGACGATTCTGACCTGGATGGCCTAGTTGCCTGATTTCATAGAAGGCGGTTAAATAATGTAAACATAGAAGAGCAGTATCCAGGTGTGCCAAGCAGCTGATCTGTCATGGTTAGCTGCTTGGTGAGCCCTTTAAATACCTCCCCCTCAGTCTTCTCAGAAAGAGGCTGCCGAAGAAGGCTGGGGGGAAGGCATTTAAAGGGCACAACAAGCAGCCAATTGTGACAGAACAGCTTCTTTACATGCTCTCTCTCCCCCCATCACCTTCCCAGGCAGCACCTAAGAATAGAATGGGAGTAGGGGGCATTTAAAGGGCACACCGAGCAGCTGATCAGCTACTTGGCGTGCTCTTTAAATGTCTACCCCCCCCCCTTTGTCAGGTAATGGAGATGGTATCCACTGCCTAGGAAGGTAGGGGAAGGAGAGGCACGGTTTTGGATTCAGCTCAACTGATTTGGCCAAATGTGATCTAGTGAAAGGTGATTCAGATCATTTCAGATCCAAAACAGTCTGAATTTTTTCCTGTGCACATGCCTATTGTAAATGGGTATTTTCCTGCATCCAATATGTTATTGGCTCTAAATTACATTTGATAATGGATTCTATCCCAATGAAATCCTTTCTCTCCCTAAAACCCTCCTTCCGAAGGCTCCACCTACAGTGTCTCCAGATTTTTCCCAACTAGTAGGGCTGGCCAGTTCCTCTGGAGGACCAACAAAAGGTCAGAGATTCCAAGGCCTTCCCCTGATAACAACATCTGAGGAGCCCAGCTGGATCAGAGCAGTGAGGGTCCATCTAGTCCAGCCTCCCGTCTCACACAGTGACCAGCCAGGTCCTCTGGAAAGCCAACAACAGGGCAGAGAGGTTGAGGCCTTCTCTTGATACGGTTGCCCATTTATAGGATTCAGAGGTTCAGTGCCTCTGAATGTGGAGGTACCCCTAAGTCATCACGGCTAGCACCCAAGTTTCTTCTTCATGAACCTATCTCACCCCCTCTTTGAAGCTGCTTATTCTCGTAGCCATCATGGTGATCTTTGCTGTTTTGCTGCTTTGTTTGACGTGAAAGCTTAAGAAACCAGGGAGCTACAGAAAACGGGTAGCTAAAAACACAAAAACGGGCCGCTGATTTAATAAAGGGCCATGCCTCTTGCACATCGTGGCGGGCCTTCTCACCCCCATGGATTTCAGAATTGAGCAGCGGCTTCTCAGCTACCTTATCCAATTCCCCCTCATGCACCAGAGTTCTCCTGACCTGAATTTCACAAGATGTTAAATCCAATTTTCTCTCTGAACACCTCTAGTGACAGCGACTCTGCCACCTCCCAGAGGAAATTACTCCCTGGCCCCGCTGACCTTACTTTTAGCTGTGCTTTCCTGGAATCAAGCTCAAATTTTCTATTTTCTCCCTTCCTTTCTGTCTCTGTCCCACATCTGACCACCCAAGTGTGGTTCTGGCCCCTTGAGCATACCAAGAAAGTAGTGCGTTATAAGAGGCATGCAAAGGGCAAACAGGGGAAGTTTCTAGTCTATTTCATCCGTCCTCAATGCCCTGGGTGGGTGGGGGGGATGTACAGGTGGCGGAAATAGGCTGTTACCTTTTCCTGTGGCCAGAGGTCACCAGCATCTCATCGTTGCTGGGAGTCATACCTTTGAAGATCTAGGCTTACCATTGATCCACTATTATCAGATAAGCGCCTGACAGCGCTCTCTCCATCCCGGCTGTATGCAGTTGGGTAATAGAGGGGATGGGGGTGGCTACGGCAAAAGATGCTGAAGCTGAATCCGTATAAGAGAGATGCAATGTTGGTCAGGAAGGCTGAGAGGATTGGAGAAACGCCTGGAGCATCGTTGTGAGCCACCCCAACTGGAAAGGAGCAATATACAAACTGAACATTAAATACTGGCTGGGTCCAATATGGCTTCTCATAATATGTTGGCAGCGATATGCATAGATAGCTTTGAGAAGGGACTGGGTATACATACAGAGCAAAGGTCCACCAGTGGCTATTAGCCCCAAGGGATATATGGAAGCTATCTGGGACAGTGATGCTCTGTCTTCTTGGTACTTGGGGGGGGGGGAGCACAAAGTGGGAGGGCTTCTGAAGTTCTGACCCTGCTGGTGGACCTCTCGGTGGCATCTGGGTTTTTTCCATTGTGTGGCACAGCGTGTTGGACTGGAAGGACCATTGGCCTCACCCAACATGTCTTCTCTTATGTTCTTAATGGTTAAGAAATATTTTCAGATAAAAAAAAAATAGGAAACATCAGATCTCTTCCTCTTCCATCTCACACTTCCTCAAAGTCCTGCCACAGGGAGGCCTTGTAGAACCTCCTGAAGATCTCCAAGGAAGGCACCACCATCCCCACTTTTCATGGACCTCATTTCAGAGAGATTGGCCACCTCTGTAAAACATCTCCGAATGTCCCAACCCCGAAAACCCTCCAGGGTCATCATAAGTTGACTGCAAATTGATGTGGGGGGAACAATTAATGTCAAGGGAGTTGTGGTTCCCTTTGAGCATTCTATGGGAGGCATAGCTTTGAGCATCTACTGTCCTGCTGAGAGGACATGTTAGTGATCCAGCAAGATCTGGGTATTTGCCATGGGGTATGCTTTACTTAAGGTGGTCATAGAATCATAGAACCATAGAGTTGGAAGGGACCATACAGGCCATCTAGTCCAACCCCCTGCTCAACGCAGGATCAGCCCTAAGCATCCTAAAGCATCCAAGAAAAGTGTGTATCCAACCTTTGCTTGAAGACTGCCAGTGGTCAATACTATAGCAAAGACCCTGATTTGGCTATGGCATTGAGCCGTCCTCTGAGCCATTTGAGAACCACTCACAGAGAACCAGCTGCCCCCCAGCTGAACATCTAAACGACCACTGCTTTCACCAGACCACCATCGATCAAGTAGGTTCCATGGCTCATAGCTTTGGCCGAGAGATGGGATGGCATCAATGGGACCACAGAGAATGGGGAGGCATCTCCACCCTTCTGTCATTTCCATTGAGGACTCCTGGTGGCATTAAGAACAAAGGTCTCCAAGCAATGAGAGGTCATCTGCCTGGTCTCCTTCCTATTCATTTGGGTAAACAGAGGCTATTACTCTCTGAAACTTGTCAAGCTGGCCCCATTATGTTTCACTGGATGAAATCGTCAGAAGGCATCAATGAGCAATGAATGGATGAACTTTACAGGTTTGTCTTAGAGGCCTCCTTCAATATTGCTACAGGGGGGAAAGAAATATTCCATAACTCACCAAAGGTCACATTTTTTTCCCAGCCTCACATATGTTCCCCGCTTAAGTATTTCATTACCGAGCAGATAAAAGTCCCAGCTGTCTCCCACGGTTAGCATTTGCCATGTTTTATTTATTACCCTTTGTTACTTTGTTCATGACAAAGGACACCTGGACGTCCTTCTGCTAACCTCTAAGACTGAATGTACTTTTGGACGGCCAGTGTAATGGGCCCAGGAATGGAGGGGTGAGGGAAAGGAGAGACAATCCAATTGGACAGAAGGAAATCTGTCTTTACACGGAGAGCGTTTCAGATGTGACAGCGGCTGCCAGGGGGTGTAGCTGATGGTGACAGGCACAGAAGGCTTGAAATGGGGGTCACACGGATTCATGGAGAAGAAGTCTATCAATGAGTACTAGCCCTGGGGACTGAGAGGGACATCCATGCTCAGAGGCACTAATCATCTGAAGCCCTGAGCCAGCAGGAGGCAACTTCAAGGGAAGGCCTGAGCCACATACACTGTTGTTGACCCTGCAGAGGAACTGGTTGGCCACTGTGTGAGACAGGAGGCTGGACTAGATGGACCATTGCATCTTAGCTGCATCTCGCCATATCCTGTGAGCAGCGACTTGTGAAAGCTTCCAAAATCTTGTTAGTCCTGAAGGTTTTCCTGGATTCTGGCTCTTTTTCTTTTACCATTCCGGACAGACTAACACGGCCTCCCATCTTGACCTTGAAGAAAGGAGTGGTGACCCATGACATCTGATCCCTTGCCATAAAAGTTGTTAATCTTGAAGTTGCTCCTGGACTCTGGCTCTTTTCTACCACTACAGACAGACTAACATGGCTCCCCATCTTGGTCTATCTCCATATCCTGGCTTGAGACAGGAGGCACCCAAATATACAGCTTTCTAAGTCGACAGATACATTGAAACCAGCCAAGCAAAGTGATTGTCTCTGAGCTGGATGGCCCAAGCTAGCTTGATCTTGTCAGATCTCAAAAGCTAAGCAGGGTTGGCCCTGGCTGGTACTTGGATGGGAGACCATTAAGGAATACGAGGGTCGGAATGTGGAGGCCGGCAGTAGCAATCCACCTCTGAACATTTCCTGCCTTAAAAACCCTTTGGGTTCTCCATATAAGCCTGCTAGGAAGGGGCAGCAACCAAAATATGTTAAAAAATAGCAAAGCAAACAATGCCTGCAAAAGAACATCCACCAGCGTTGTTTGGAACAGCGAAGAGCCTTGAGAGTCATTTAAAAATCACACCTTTTGTAATCAAAATAAATTTAGGAGGTATTATGCATGCTAATGATGTTGCTTTGTGAAATGCTGATTAGACTCCCCCCCCCCCTGCACACAGTAACTCTGTGTGTGTTTTATTTCCTCCCACCTATGTGCAAAATCCTATGACAGACCGATGCTGCTGCTCACACGAATCTCTCCTTCTTCCATGTCAATTGTCAAGGGGGCAAGCAGAAGTGGCAGCATGCTACAAACAGAGATTCACACCAGAGTCTTCTAATGATAGAGTTGATCGGCATAGGCCCAGAGGATTTGGGAGAAAGGGCCTGGCTCTTTTGGCCCCTGAAAAGGGCTCTGGAAAGTTCCCCTAGCCCTCCCTGAGCCAAATTGTCTTTCCAATGAGATGTGCAGCGTCACTTAGATGCCTGGAGTGTTGAGGGGCAAGTATTCTGGATTTCCCCACTTCCTTCTCTTGCAGATGTCCTACGGAGGGGCAAAGAGGGAGAAAAAGAGCCGTCGAGTCCTGGCACACATGGTGAGAGCAAACTAGGGTTTAAATCCCATCATTGGCATCTGGTGAGATGGTCACCCAAAGCTGCCTTATACTGAATCAGGTCAACAGTCTGTCAAGGTCTGTGGGCAGAATTTGAATATGCACTGAGAATGTGGAGTATCAGGTTGCTTATGCTGTCTGTATCTGCATGACTCTCAAAATGTCTCTGTCAGTAAAACCTTTGGCCAGCGCTCCCCGTGCCTTATCGTTGTCTGTGTCTTGTTATTTCCTGGCCTGGGGTCTCTAAAAGTGTGCCACAGCCCCATCACCAGCAGGTGTCTTTTCATTCTCTCTTTCCAAATTAGAAAGTTGCCTTCTGTGAGCCTGTGCTATAGGTAGCTATGCTGAGAGTTGCAGGAAGCTGCAATTTTGCATTTCTTCTTCTCTTTGTCTTTCAAACTCTGTTTACTTAATTTGCAGCCGGAATACTCATGGTGGGCACAGAACTTGGTTGATCAGAAAAATGACTGTGGACAATAGCTAGAACAGTTAGTTTGTTTTCTCTCTTTTTGTATATAGTCATTTTTCTTCCTAAATAAAACTATTTCATTCTTTATGCAGCTGGTTGCTCTGCACTTTCTGCATATTCAAACTTTGCCAACAAGGACAGCATGGACTGCAGTGGCCCTTCAGGGTCTCACATCTCCTACTGCTTGGTCCTTTTAGCTAGAGATGGCATTGATTGAACCTCAGACCTTCTGCATGCCAAGCAGATGCCCTTCCATCAAGCCACAGCCTTCTGCTAACTTCAGATTAGGATGAGACATTCCTAGAACCCAGAGTTCCTTAAGCAGGTGCTTTCTGGTGGTCTATAGCAATGTCACTTTCCCCCCCTTGTTTGAGCATATCTTCCCATGTGTATTTCTACCTTGCTATCTTCAGATCTTGGCAATAATCTTTTACCAAGAAGAAGAACTGGGTTTTATACCCAAAATGACTCAGAACCACTTTTCCCTTCCTCTCCCCATAACAGACGCCCTGTGAGGTTGCTGGGGCTGGGAGAGTGAGAACAGCCCTAAGAGAACTGTGCCTGGCCCAAGGTCACCCAGCTGGCTGGATGTGGAGGAGGAGGAGGAGGACGGAATCAAACCCAGCTTTCCAGAGTCTGCTACTCTTAACCATCACAACACACCATGTGTGACTCACATTTCACGATCAGATGTCAGAACAACCACAGTAACTCCGTTCTGGTGCCAGAGGGAATGAATCTGACGTCCATTTGACTTCAGAGGGAGAACCCAATACGTGAATCAATAGGCATCCTGTTCAAATATTAATGCCAGTGAGTGGCTTTTGGGTCACTCTGAAATAAGATCCCTTGATGTTCCGTCAGCAGAGGAGACAAGGGCAACGTAAGTCATGTTGTCTTTGGAACCCACCTTAGCTTTTCTCCCTCACCCCCCACCCCTTCTTAATAAGCCTGGAAGTGAAGACAAAAGCTTCCCACTGACCTTTGTTCCTGGAGCCCAAATGTAGATGTGGACACGGGCTAACAACTGGAGCTAAAGTGGATGGATCAGGATGGAAGCCAAAGCTGTCCGCGCAAACATCAGCTCACCAAGGTCGCTCCAACCGTAGTTCCCACCCTGCTCCAGGAAGCTGAGGGAGATGAATACGGTTCTTTTCATTTATCTTTTAGCTTGAGACCCTCAGAGAAACAGAGCCTCAACGGCAGAGTGTGCAGGAGGGAGGCGATGGCCCAAAGGCAGAACATCTGCTTAGCATGGAGAAGGTCCCAGCTTCCATCTCCAGCATCTCAAGGCAGAAGAGGACACAAAAAGCCTCCCAGAATGACATCTGCTCTCTAGGTTACAAGGATCAATTTCCCTGGACAAAATGGCAGCTCTGGAAGGTGCATTCTCCAGGATCATGGTGACGTTGAGGCCTTTCCCCTCCCCAAATCCAGACACCACAGATTAGTTCCCCTGAACAATTGCTCTTTTGACCACATGGCATCGTACTCCGCTGACTGTCTCCCCACATCCAGCCAGAGGATACAGTGATGGCCACAGGAATAAACCGGTTTTCATAGATTCATGGAGGATGAGTATTGTCAATAGCCACTAGCCATAGGCACTGAGGGGAATCTCCACATTCAGAGGCACAAGTCCTCTGAATCCCAGAGCCAGGAGGAAACATCAGGGGAAGCCAGAATGTAGCCAGTGTGGCATAGTGGTGTAGTGGTTAGGAGTGCAGACTTCTAATCTGGCATGCCAGGTTCGATTCTGCACTCCCCCACATGCAGCCAGCTGGGTGGCCTTGGGCTCGCCACAGCACTGATAAAACTGTTCTGACCAAGCAGGAATATCAGGGCTCTCTCAGCCTCACCCACCCCACAGGGTGTCTGTTGTGGGGAGAGGAATGGGAAGGTGACTGTAAGCCGCTTTGAGCCTCCTTCAGGTAGGGAAAAGCGGCATATAAGAACCAACTCTTCTTCTCCTTCTTCAAGAGCGACAGACTCTAATTTGGAGAGCTGAGGTGGATTCCCTGCTCCTGCACATGCAGCCAGATGTTTGACCATACTAAACTCACAACAATCTTCCAATGCTGTTTGATTTATACGCTAGATATATATATACTCAGTTTATGACCATGTTTGTTTTATGCCAATAAAGGTACTCTGACTGACTGACCAGGCCTAGACACAGTTCCTTCAGAGTTGTCCTCACAGATCAGTTCTCTGAGGCCCCACCGATCTCACAGGAGGTTTATTGTGGGGAGGAAAAGGACAGGTGTTCTATGCCCTGTTTACTGGACTTCCAGAGGAACTGGTTATCTACTGTGTGAGATGGGATGCTGGACTAGCTGGACCACTGATCAGATCCAGCAGGGCCCTTCTGATGTTCTCCTGAAGGCCTCAGCCTCTAGGTCCTTTTGTTGACTGCCCAGAAGAACTGGTTGACCATTGTGTAAGACAAGATGCTGGATTAGATGCACTGGATCATTGGTCTTATCCAGAAGGGCTCTTCTCATGTTCTAGTGATGGTCACCACCAGCTCAAAGGGCTTTAAAATGCGATCTGACAGAGTCATCCATCAAAGGTTACTAGCTATCGAGAGCAGAAGGAAATTCCATGGCCAGAGAAATGTCCAAATCTCAGGGCTGGATGGCAACAACTGGGCAAGTCCTTGACCTCTACGCCTCATTGTTGACTCTCCATGAGACCTGGTTGACCTTTGTTTGAAGCAACAAGAAAGAAGGGAAAACAAAAAACCCAACCTGAAAAACAGGTGGTGACCAAAGATGTTGAAGGAATTGATGTATAAACATTTATTAAATAAGCAATTTGCTTAACAGAGCTCAAGGTCATTAAAAATATGTAAAAATGGTCTCCGTGTTAGACTGATATGTGTATGACTTATAGGGAAAAGAAGTGTTCCCTTTTAATGGCTTTTAAAAATATAATATTTTTGGTTTATTTAATATATTTTTATACTTGTGTGCCCCTCAACCTCTTTGGTTCTGGCCTCGGTTTCAAACAGGATGCTGGACTAAATGTTTACCTGATCCAACTGGGCACCTTTTAACTTCTCAGTCCTACAGACATGAATTGTTTCTCCCTCCTAGAAATTTCCAGGCTGAATAGTTGTGCCTTCTACATGATGCCAGGAAACAGATGTTCTTCCTCTTAGCACGCCCAATTAATTCATCATACAGAACATATGGTTCCCCGTATGACCTCGCAGCTGCATCTCTACCGCAGGATACACCACCGGAACGAAACTGATGTCTTATTTGGCTATACTGTTTCTTGGCTCTGCTTTTTAAAATCAAGGATCAGTTTCCCCGCTAGGAAACGTGACTGAGAGGCAAGCACAAAATGGCTGCCATGGGAGGCAGAACCTCTCACGCAGGGATGGACCCGGTCCAATGGGATGAAATTAATTCAAAAGAAATTCCGTCTCAACATCCGGAAGAAGTTCCTGACGGTGGGTGGAATAGGCTTCCTCAGGAGGTGGTGTGTTCTCCATCTTTAGAGATTTTTGAACAGAGGCTGGAGAGCCATCTGATGGAGAGGCTGATTCTGTGAAGCATCAAGAGGGTGGCAGGTGACAGTAGATGAGCGATAGGGTTGGGAGTGTCCTGCATAGTGTAGGGGTTGGACTAGATGACCCAGGAGGGCCCTTCCAACTCTAGGATTCTATGATTCAGGGGAAGCCCAAAATCAGGGGAGAAGGAGAGTAAATTTAAAAATCCAGTAGGAAAGAGAGTTGAGAGAGGGGAAAAATGAATTGGTTTTATTAATAAGTAAAATTCGGCCAGCCAAATGTGTCTCCAGTGGCCAGCCAGAAGACACAGTCTTTAAGTGTATCAACAGAGGCATCACATCGAAATCACAAGATGTCACAGTCCTGCTGAATACTGCATTGTTCAAATGGCATCTGGAGTCCTCTGTGCAGTTCTGGAGGCCTCCCTTCAAAAAGGACGTGGAGAGGGGGCAGAGGAGAGTGAAGAGAATGATCCAGGGCCTGGGGACCAAGCCACGTAAGGCAGGACTGAGGTGCTTGGGCATGTTCAGCCTGGAGAATAGTGGCCGTCTTCAAGCAGCGGCTGGACAGATACTTATCCTGGATGCTTTAAACTGATCCTGCATTGAGCAGGGGGTGGGACTAGATGGCCTCTATGGTTCCTTCCAACTCTATGATTCTATTATTCTACTTGGAACCCAGCCATGTATGTCATTAAAGGTTAAAAGCACAACCTTAAGCCCAATCTAGATTTCATTCGGGAGTCAAAGCATTGCATAAGAAGAAGAAGAAGAAGAAGAAGAAGAAGAAGAGGAGGAGGAGGAGGAGGAGGAGGAGGAAGAAGAAGAAGAAGAAGAAGAAGAAGAAGAAGAAGAAGAAGAAGAAGAAGAAGAAGAAGAAGAAGAAGAAGAAGAAGAAGAAGAAGAAGAAGAAGAAGAGTTGGTTCTTATATGCCGCTTTTCCCTACCCAAAGGAAGCTCAAAGCAGCTTATCGAACCTGGCATGCCAGATTAGAAGTCCGCACTCCTAACCACTACATCACTTCAGGCAGGCCTGATGTGGGCTCTTCATGGTTTGTTTTAAACACACTCAGTTTGTTTAAAACCCTGGTTGGGAAGGTCTAGGGGTTCACTGTGGCATAAGCCTTCCTAGGTTGGGATACACCACCGCTCCACGAAGGAGTGCAGAGGAGGACATGGTAGTTACACAGAAAAGGCGCCTCACCTTGCTATCCCAAAAGACAGCTTTTCATTCGCCAAGCCAGCAGGACTCCTGTTTCTTGTGCTGAAAAGACCACAATCGCACCTGTGAAAATTCGCTGCGAGAGCCATGCTCATTGTGGCGCTATTGAGGCTCCACGGTCGAGACTATTGTGTGCCTGAGAATCTCAGAGCCCAGTTCCCCGTGTATTTCATATTAATTATCCCCCAACACTTGCTCCTTGGTTTCTTTCTGCCATTTACCTCCAGCTCTGTTCTCAGCGATGTTACGCTCCAGACAACCGAGGCTTTTTCAAATCGTTAGATGTCCAAAGATGCACATCGAGTGGAGTGCCTTAGCACATGGAACGCTCTCTGGTTTCTTTTGTTCTGGTTGGATCTTTTTGAGCTTGCAGGTTCCAGAAACGTTACAATGCCTTGGATCCTCCGGTTCGGATTTGCCAAGTAGGAATCTGCAATTTTCTGTGGACATCGCTCTCAAATGAATTAAAGTATGAGTATGTTAACCTTCGTTCGTCTAGATGCTGTTTTGAGACTTTTTCCTTTTTTCTTCTTCTTTTTGACAGTACCCCAGGTGACAGGTTTGCAGTCTATTGCACAGTTTCGTGTAGAAGAAGAAGAAGAGTTGGTTCTTCTATGCCGCTTTTCTCTACCCAAAGGAGGCTCAAAGCGGCTTACAGTCGCCTTCCCTTTCCTCTCCCCACAACAGACACCCTGTGAGGTGGGTGAGGCTGAGAGAGCCCTGAGATTACTGAAGAAGAAGAAGAGTTGGTTCTTATATGCCACTTTTCTCTACCCGAAGGAGTCTCAAAGCAGCTTACAGTCGCCTTCCCTTTCCTCTCCCCACAACAGACACCCTGTGAGGTGGGTGATTCTGCCTTTTGTGGCAGCCATTTTGTGGCTGAGTCCTCCTCCCATGGCAGCCATTTTGTGACAGCCATTTCATAGAATTCCAACGGTGCCCCCAGACTTTAAAAGGTTGGGGACCCCGAAGTAGAGGATCAGCCAGAGTAAGTGTAATGTAGCTGCTGGAGTGTCAAACTAGGACTGGAGAGACTCTACCCCCTACCCACATCCCCTTGCCCAGTCAATTTCCCTGCCTAGTTTGTCTCATAGAATTGTTGTAATTGGAGAATTGTCCCCCTGAGATTTTTAGGAGGGTAAGTTGTTGTTGTTGTTGTTGTTGTTGTTGTTATTATTATTATTATTATTATTATTATTATTATTATTATTATTATTATTCGATTTATTGCCCGCCACTCCCTTGCGGCTCGTGGCAGGTTACAACATTCTAAAACCCCATAAAATCCATTAAAATCCAGTTAACTACAGTCCAGCAATTATTAGTTAGCAAGCTAACCCGGCAAGATTGGCTAATCCACTACCCTTTTCCCCTACTAGCAGGTGGAGAGGGGGTATTGGTGGTACCCATCTCTAATCCCAATCCCAAGTCCCGAGTCCCGGGGGGGGCATAGATGTTAGCCTCGGCCTCAACCATAAACCTGGCGGAAGAGCTCCGTCTTGCAGGCCCTGCGGAACGATGGAAGATCCCGCAGGGCCCGCAGCTCTCCCGGGAGCTCATTCCACCAGGCAGGGGCCAGGACCGAAAAGGCCCTGGCCCTGGTCGAGGCCAGGCGTGCCTCCCTAGGGCCGGGAACGACCAACAAATTTTCTCCCGCAGAGTGTAAGGCTCTGCGGGGGGCATAGGGCGATAGGCGGTCCCTCAGGTATGTGGGTCCCAACTCGCATATAGCCTTAAAGGTTAGAACCAGAACCTTGAACCGGATCCAGGCAGCAATTGGCAACCAGTGCAGCTGCCTCAGCACCGGCTGAAAGAACTGGAGGAAAATTCCAGCAGAAAGAACTGGAGGAAAGCAAGGCTTGATGAGAACATTCTCAAAAACTAGTTTCTTTTTGATGGTTTAAAATATCACAGTGTTACATCTCCCGGTCTCTTTAGAACATCGCTATTAGAAGCAGCGTCTTATCAGCACTTCTCACCACTCTAAAAAGTGGCAGGGAAATCTGGGATTTCAGGAGGAGGGCAGTGACCCAGGCGTGCCGGCTCTTGATGCATCTTCAGCAGCGATGTGCACGAGATAGCGTTTTCTCATCCGCCTGGACGGGGGGATTCTGCATACCCCTCTTGGCAAGCTCTATCGTGAGATGCAACAATGGAGGCCAGTTTCTGCTTCTGAACCCTGCTGAATCTTCACGTCAATCACCCGGTCTCTGATCAAAGCGAACCAGTGTTTCCCAGAGCGAGGCCAAGAGTCCAAACCAAAAGGACAACAATCATGGGTCTCCCTCAGCCTGTAAAACTGTGCAATAATGTAGCCAGGATATGGACTGGGATGGTGTGGGGACGGGGGGGGGGGGACGGGGGGGAGACGGGGGGGGGTCATGGCCTTAATCCTCAGAGCATTTTAGAGGAGGGGCTCAATGTCTTCCTCCCAACCCAGCCTCAACCAAATGCCTTTGGGAAGAGGTCCGCCTTGCAAGCCATGCGGAACTGTGTTAGTTCTATCAGGCCCTTAGCTCTTCTGGGATCTCATGCCTCCTGGTGGGAGCCTGGACCGAAAAGACCCTGGCCCTGTTTGAGGCCAGGCAAGCCTATTAAATTCACGGAGCAAAGAGCTCTACAAGAGGCATAGGAGTTAGACATTCCCTGAAGCAGACAAGAAACTTTTCTCTTTGCTGGGCTTAATTGCTGCAGTTGAAATACATTCTTTGGAAACTTACAGGATCAATTGAGCTGCCCAAGGATTTTTTTCTTCTTGTTTGCACACAACCTGGAGGTTGGCAACCCTATTTGAGGTGTGTGCATGTATGTGTGTGTGTGTGTGTGTGTGTGTGTGTGTACACGCACGCGTGTGACTCGGATTTCTGAACAACCATCTTTAAAAAACCGTGAACATCTCACCAGAAGTGATGTTTCCTCTAGGATATGCACACCCATTTTGCAGCCTGATGGATGAGAAACGGTCATCGTTTTCTTCTAGAACCAGACAAAACATTGTGATGGATCTGGGAACACCTTGCCGAAGTTGTCTGGAAGGTAATTGCACGAGAAAGGAAGGAAAGGGGAATAGATGACGAAAAAAATATGAACCACTTTGTAATGAAAAAATCCCAACATTCCCCCCCCCCTTCGTGCCACCTCTTCAAAAACACTTTAAGAATCCCTTTTGCAAGAAGATTTCTTCCCCCTTGCCGAAATAATATGCTGTTATTGGTTTGGCCCCCTTTGCATTTATACTGCCAGTAAATCATACGCCGTAATGATCCCTGAGAGGCCTGAAAGAACATATTTATCTCTCTAGGGGAGTTTGTGTGGATGACAGCTCGATGCTACGGTAGAATCAGCCCTGTTTTTTTCTGTTCATTAGTTTTCCGTTTTTATTCTCAATAATAATATAAAAAAACCCACCTCCATGTAATTGGTGCTTCCTTCTGGAGAAGGAAGTTTCAGTAATGAATCATTTGCAGGAGGGCTAATAATCTAAGAGCAAAAGTCCAAGGCAAATTTGGAAGTTCCTGCTCCAGAGAAACTACAGACGGGCAAGGGTCACCAACTGAACTTGACTTGGCGTTTCTCGCGGAATGAGCTCCCAGGAGAGATCAGAACCTAAACCAGTTCCGCAGGGCATGCAAAATGGAGACATTCCACCGAGCTTATGGTCGAGGCCAGAAATAACGTTTACCATCTAGGGCTGGCCTCACCGCTAGGAGAGGGAGGGAGGGAGGAGGAATGCGGAAGATCGGCTGCAGCCACAAGCTCCCCCGTTGGGATTTTGGTCGAGGGCATGAAGGATAATGTTTTGAAATTTTAATTTTTGTATCTGTTTTTGTGTTTCTATCTGCCCTGAGCATTGGAAGGGCGGGATATAACTAACTAATTGAGGTTGTTGTGATTCAGCACAGTTTGCTCCTCAATTCTTTGAGAGATTTCTGAAAGCTCAGCAAGAGGAAGAAGAAGAAGAAGAAGAAGAAGAAGAAGAAGAAGAAGAAGAAGAAGAAGAAGAAGAAGAAGAAGAAGAAGAGTTGGTTCTTATATGCCGCTTTACCCAAAGGAGTCTCCAAGCGGCTTACATTTGCCTTCCCTTCCTCTCCCCACAACAGACACCCTGTGGGGTGGGTGAGGCTGAGAGAGCCCTGAGATTACTGAAGAAGAAGAAGAGTTGGTTCTTATATGCCGCTTTTCTCTACCCAAAGGAGGCTCAAAGCTGCTTACAGTCACCTTCCCTTTCCTCTCCCCACAACAGACACCCTGTGGGGTGGGTGAGGCTGAGAGAGCCCTGAGATTCCTGCTCAGTCAGAACAGTTTTATCAGTGCCGTGGTGAGCCCAAGGTCACCCAGCTGGTTGCATGTGGGGGAGCGCAGAATCGAACCCAGCATGCCAGATTAGAAGTCCGCACTCCTAACCACTACACCAAACTGGCACCAAACAAGCAAGACTAATCAGGAGCAGGAATTCCCAAACATTTTGACCAGGGGAAGGATAAGATCACCCAATGACCATTGAGGTGGGATGGAGAATGGTATCTGGACTGAGAACTTGAGAATAAAGAGTTATTAATTTATTAGGGACAAAGCCTGTTGCATTCAGGAATACAACGGGCGTTAGATTGGGAGATTGAGGTGGAAGAACTCTGTGGATGGCCTCTTCCTCCCGCCAGGACCTGGAAAGGCTGCAGGCAGCTGATGGGAACTCACTGGCAGGGGGCAGTTCTCACGCAGCAGGGATCTGCAGCCCAGGAGGGAAATGGAAGGAAGAGGGGGTGGTCAGGGGTGGGGGACAGAAGTCGATTGGCTGTCTGCTGGACAGACAGGCAAGCTTGTTGGAGGAGGAGACACTCAGGGGCGGGACAGCATCCCGAGTGGGTGTTAAGCGCTGATTGGCACTTAAGCCATGAGACCAGCTCCTCCTCCTAGGCCTTACCAGAAATATTAAGTGGAACATATTTAGTTTGTTGATTTACATCACGACACCAAGTTCCACCCGAACCCTATTTCAGAACATTCATTTGAAAAGCTCTTTATGCACATAAGTGACATCAAATTGCAACCTACTTATAGCAGCCTGGCAGGAGATTCTCAAGGCAAGTGAGAAGCTCTTCCCTCCCTCCCTTTATTTCCTCCCTCCCTCCTTCTCTTCCCTTTCTTCCTCCTCCCCTGCCCTCCCTCCCATCAGGGCCTAGATCTCAGCTGGCAAATTATTCCAGCAAGGCTGGAGCCAGGGTCAAAAAGGCTGAGACCAGATGCACTTCTTCCTGGCCAGGGACCACCAACATGTTAACATTTCATGACCGTAATGCTCTTCTAAGGGGCATACTGGGGAAGGCAGTCCCTCAGATACAATTTTGATGAGCAATATCATCCCTTGGACTGCAAGGCGAACAAACCAGTCAGTCCTAGAGGAGATCAGCCCTGACTGCTCCTTAGAAGGCCAGATCCTGAAGATGAAACTCAAATCCTTTGGCCACCTCGTGAGAAGGAGGGACTCCCTGGAGAAGAGCCTAATGCTGGGAGCGATCGAGGGCAAAAGAAGAAGGGGACGACAGAGAATGAGGTGGCTGGATGGAATCACTGAAGTAGTCGGTGCAAACTTAAATGGACTCCGGGGAATGGTAGAGGACAGGAGGGCCTGGAGGATCATTGTCCACGGGGTCGCAATGCGTCGGATACGACTTCACAACTAACAACAACAACAACAACAAATCATCATGATATCCCACACATGCCTGCCATTCCACGCCTTAGCTTTTTAATACTGCCAGTTGAAGAACTAAAAGGTTTTTACTTTTTGCTTTTAACTGGTGTTGTGCTTCCCTGTCCAATGAAATCCAGGCCACGGCAGCCCGGCTCGTGTGGTCTGAGCCCTCGGTGCGTGCAGAAAGGGTTAAGAAGCTAAATGAGAATGAATGGGTGCCTGCAACGGAAACTTCCAAAGTAATTGCATCAGATATGTTCTAATAAGCCCCAAACCCTCCACAAAACGAACGCTTGATGAGAGAACACGCGGAAATTTTCGACTAACCGGTGTGACTAATTCGGACTTTATTGAAATGAATGAGGGCAGATAGCAATCGGGCTCCTTTATCCAGAGCACGGCCGGCGTTTCGGAAGCAGAGATGAGCAGCCCTGGGAGAGGCTGTGGGGAGGGGACTTGCAGGGGGATTAGCCCCACCCTATGGTTCATCTCCAGTGCAAATTCAGCTGACCATATGTCGCCGGATCTGTTACGTGCATGATTCAACGGCATGTGGAAGATATCCTACAGGGGACATCGGAAGTGATGTGTAGTTAGTAGAGTGAGATTTAGAACTTCCTGGTATTTTTTTTTTCAAATAATCCCCTCTGACATCCTGTTTGGCTCCGTTGGAGATTTACTGCTCCTTTGTGCACGCTTCCTCTCTGTAGTCCCTCCATGGCAGATAGTCAGTTAAACAGTTAGGACACACTCTCTCCTCTCTTCTTTATAAAATTGTTTCTCCCCTCAATCAAACTAGGACCAAGACCTAGGAGGAATGGCTAAGGGCATTGGGAATGTTCAGCCTGGAAAAGAAGAAGCTGAGAGGGGACAGGATTCGTTTCATAAAATATTTGAAAGATGGTCACGTGGAGGACAGGGAGCAATTCCTGTTGGCAGCAGAAGAGAGGACCTGCAGTAAAAGCTTTAAACTACATGCGGAACTGTATTGGTTACATGTCAGTCAGAGTAGTTCAGCAGGGGAATCAGCTGATTAAGGGGGTAGCGAGTTCTCCATCACTGGCAGTCTTCAAGCAGTGGCTGAACAGCTACTCAAGTTCAAGTCTTTATTATTATGGTACTAGACCAGTAGTCAAATTACAAGGTACATAAAAACATCTGGCATTAACAAGATAAAAGAATAGTTGAATATTATAAAAGATAAAAACATTCCAACTATAAGAATCATTCTGGTTTTAAAATTACACAAGCATTATCTCAAGCAATTTAGACTATCTCTACCTAAGTTGCTCAGAATCCAACCAGCTCATCCTTGTTTTGATTGCTCTCCAAGCAAATCAGAAGTTATTTCTGTGCTTTTGTCTGAACAGATACTTACCATGGATGCTTTAGGCCAGGATTAGACAACTGTGGCTCTCCAGACATCCATGGGCTACAGTTCCCATGACCCCCTGCCAGGAGCATGCTGTAGCTTAAATTAGGCTATCTGGAGAGGCACAGTTTGGCCACCCCTGCTCTAGGCTGATCCTGTATATTTAGGAGATTGGAATAAACAGCCTCTGTGGCCCTTTCTAACTGCAGGATTCTATGATTCTGCCTTATCCTTTAAGCAGCCGGTGCTGAACTTCATCTTTGCATAGTTAAATGCTGCCCACACAGAAACCATGGATGCTACTGATGGAAGGAAACCATAGATGGCACTGATGTGGGGTAGGAAATTCAACAAAGTCATAGTGTTCACAATGCAGTAGTGACCACTGTTCAGTGCCTGAATTCCTTAACTAAGACTCGAATTCCTTAAATCAGAGTAGGAACTCAAAGCACTGACTTAGGCTAAGTTATATCATTATTTCATCAAGGATGAGGCTAGGTTGGGATTCTGGAGTTATTATCAGGGGATCCTTTATGTTGTGAGATCAGAACCCTTGCTCCTAATGAAAGAGCTCTTGATCACAGCTGATGGTTTTGGCATCTTTAATGTGATACGGGGATTTTTAGGGGCTGTATTGTTTTATTGTTCTACTGTGAAGGGCTGCGAGTCTCCTTGAGAGCAGCAGTATATAAATACATGAATGAATGAATGAATGTATGAATGAATGAATGAATGAATTCATTCATTCATTCATTCATTCATTCATTCTCTGTTGCTCATCGGAGCAACTTATAATTCTACAGCCTCCAAATCTTCTGCTGCAATCAAACCAAAAATGCAAAATGGGATACACAGCATATAGCAGTTGTACCAAAGAAGGAAAACCACTGACAACATAACTAACTCAAAATTTACAGAAAGCAGAAGTTTATCCAGTGCTTAAAAGCATAAGCGTAACACAGCAATTCAACCCCCCAAAATTATGCCACTGTCGGAATGCCACTGGAAAATCCAAGTCCAAATGAGGAACTGGTGAAGCCTGCCTTTCCCATAGGACTGCATCCTCGGACAGCCCCAACTGAACATTTCTTGCTCCACAAGTGCCTCTAGAGAAGATTCATGTCCTAATGATTATCGTCCTGGTTTTACTGCAGAGTGACAACTCTGAAAGCATGTAAAGGACTGTCAAATAGGTACAAAGGGAGGCTCCCTCTCCCGTCGAGTCCAGGAGAGATTTGATAAATCGGTAGGCATTTCCCATCACTACCTCCAGTGATTATGTGGAGTGGGTGGGTTACTAAGAGCAGCGGGGAGAAGCCTGACTTGAAGTAATGACTGCCTGGTTTGATGGAGAACAGTCCCTTTCGACTCCTTGCTCGCTTCCAAGACCCATCAATTCACAACCGCGTTCGTCATTATTGATTCTCAAGATAATACTGTGGGGCAGCATAGATCACCCCACAGGGGGGTTGTCTGCAGGATGATGACAACACAATATTTGTCCATCCATCAATACTCAAAGGTATTCCAGGAGCACTGCCGCACATCTAAAAAAATAGTGCTATGCCGGAGTAATGGCGTGGCACTAAAAATAGCATGGCTCCAGATATTCCTCACCTTCTTCCTGTCTTGCTTTTGTCTGCCGCCTTTTTGCGCTTCTCACACTTCACATTGACTGCTAGAAAAGGTGGAAGAGATCAAAGCACATTACACGTGACTCTCTACTGCCTGTCAATCAAGCCAGGCAACCAATCCCCTTTCTCAATGTTTTAAAGGGCCCGCGTTGCCCGTAATTTTTTTTTTTATTCAAACCTTCTCCGTTGAAACACCTATGCATCTAATCATAGTTGCACAGTGCTTATTAAATGCCAACCATTATGGAATCATGAGTCCTGCAACTTAAGAATAATAATGTTCCTGATATTGGTGGGTGAGACTTTAGAAAGGCATGCTTTGTGTGGCAACTTTGGGAAAATTTTATTTTTGGCTTTGCCTGCATGCTGCATGCTCCAGGCAGTTTGCTTTAAAAAACCCAACAAACTCCCATCCCTGGTAGAAGAGAGAGGGAGGCAGGTGCAAGGGCAGGACATTGGAGGCAGGACATTGGGGGTGGAGATAGAACTTCTTCACCTCCACACATTTCTTTGGCTGGTGGCCTGCTGGTTGCTCTCCCGTTGCTACATAGATTGGGGGATCCACTTTGTGTGATTCCCCAACTACCGCTATAAAATGGCGGATGTAGCGAGATGTTTGCTGCCACGACATGGGATGTCGGCAACGTAATGCGTAATGCCAAAAATGTAGTGTCTTCAAAAGGTAAGCATTATGCGACATTAATGGTATGCAGAATGGCCTAAAGTATTAGCTTTCATGTGCAAGCACGTGGTATCTGGAGAAAAGTGCAGACACACAAAAGCTTATATCTTGGTTTTAAAGATGCCACTGGACACAAATTATTTTCTACTGCTTCAGACCAAAATGGCTCCCCACCTGAATCTGTCTAACAGTTGTCTGCAGACATTCGTCAGTTCTGGAGGCAAGCAGGGAGGACATATACTCAAATCTGCAGGAAGTCTCTGACTGAACTAGTCAGGACACTGGAGTGGATAATTAGAAAAATATCAGGCATTTCTTGATCTAACTATTCTAAATACACATCTCCTCCAATGGCACCTGCAGGACACTCTTTATATTCTTAGTTATGCACACTGCAGATCTTGCATATTCTCACTCATAACAACAACAAAACAACAACAACTACTACTACTTTGATTTTATAGCCTGTCCTTCCTGGCTGGTTTGGGGTGGGTAACAACAAGAACTATTTGATTACACGGATAACAGTTTTTAAATGGTCCAAATTAAGATATATTGGTTAAATTATAATATTAAACTGTCTCCTTAAAAACCTTGCAAAGAGGGATTTCATTTCTGTTGGGCAGGTTGGTGCTTTGTGAAAGGAGCATTGCGGTTTTAGGGTTAGGGAGGCCGGTGTTTCCTTGGTGTTGATTTCTTGTCCTCAGCTACAGGCCTGGTGGAGCACCTCTGTTCTGTAGGCCCCCTGGAAATGTTGAAGGTTCCGGAGGGACCTGATCTCCACAGGGAGTGCATTCCACCAGGTTGGGGCCAGGACTGAAAAGGCCCTGCCCTGGTTGAAGCCACTTTTACTTCTTTGGGGTAGGGGATCCTAGCCAAATGTTGTTAACTAGACATAGTACCCCAATTTGTCGAAAGTCAGAGTAGTTCAGCAGTGGAATAGGCTGCCTAAGGAGGTGGTGAGCTCCCCCTCACTGGCAGTCTTCAAGCAAAGGTTGGATTGGATACACACTTTTCTTGGATGCTTTAGGATGCTCTGGGCTGATCCTGCGTAGAGCAGGGGGTTGGACTAGATGCCCTGTATGGCCCCTTCCAACTCTAGGATTCTATGATTCTATCCACAATTTACTCTTCCCCCATATGTTCTTTTAGCCAATGGCCATAGCAAGGGGGAAATTAATTGGTCTGAATTGCCGAATTTCTATACGCTTCTTCCTACCTCACCCCTCTTGTTATATCCATCCCCTGCTCTGATTATATCTTTGATAATCGCACCGACTGAAATAAGCCGCATGACATTCTCTCCACAAGGACTGGAAGGGAAGTACGTGGATTCTATTATGCCAGTGGCACTGTGGCGCAGGGGTGCGGAGGCGCAAAATTCAGCCGCACATGTTGGCTAATGTATATGTGTTTTCATTATTTGTATTGATTCACAGGCATGACAGATTGGTTATAAATTGGCTGATAGATTGGCTTGTAAATAAAACAGATTGGATTGTTGGAGAGGATTAGCTGCAGTATTGAATTCTCACGGTCTTTATGGCATTGTGTTTGTGCTTATTAAGGCTCAGTGGCTTTGAGGGCACGTTCCCAAAGGGTCTGATCCGCTCCTCCACATGGCCAGAGAGGTGCCTTCATTTCTCATTGCGAGAAATGTGCAAGAATCCTTTTATTATTAAGAATGGCAAAGAACTGCAATTATTTCACCTTTTGTGTATGGGCAATTCTGCACATCGAAAATAATACTGTTACGCCAGCATAATGGCGTTGCAGTAAATATTGTCACGCCTACAGCCACTCCTCACCTTCTGGCCATCTCACCATAGTCTGCCTCCTTTTTGCACTTCTTACACTCTGCAAGCACTGCTGGAAATGGTAGAAGAGAGCAATGCGGTTTATACATGACTCACTTCTGCCTGTCAATCAAGCCAGGCAGCCAATCCCCTTTCTCCTTTTTTAAAAGGCCCCACAATGTCTGCTAATTTTTTAAAAAAATTAATAGTTCTCTGTTGAAATGCCTATGCATGCCAACACATGCTTGGGGGACCAAATCAGTATCAGCAAATACCTAGAGATTTGGAAATGGAGGCGGATGAGATTTGGGGAGGGGCTTCAGCAAAGTGTAATGCTATATAGTCCGCCCTCTGAAGCAGCCATTATTTCCAGGAGAACTGATTTCGTTAGTAATTGGTGTGAACAATTGTCATTCTGGAAGATGCGCAGGTCCCACCTGGAGGATGAAAACATACAGGTCACAAATACTGAGATCTGGGTATAGTCTGCACGGGGCTTTTTACCCAGTCCCACTTTGGATGAATCCCTTCTGTCTACACTGAATTCGATTTGCATTTCAATTTTGGGCGATCTAAATTTTCCTTCTGTAACATGCATGATTGATTCATGGTGACCCTACCTATCCCCCGTGATATCTTGAAGTGGCTATAAGCCTTGATATTTCAGATCTACCATGCGTAAATGCGCAGCTCTCTGCTCTTTGAGAATTAATTTTCTGTCTCTGCCTCATGCCTCCAACGCTGTAGCAAAGAAGTCTTCCCTGATTGGCCAGGGTGCCGGTTCAAAGTCTTCCTGGTTCCCGGTTGCAAGGCTCGTCTTAAAGTGACTGAACTCCAGAAGCTCTAACTTCTCTCAACAGAGATTTGCCTCTTGTTATTTCCCCCTCCTCTTCTGTCTCCAATCCTCCCCCCTCCCCATTCAAGGAAAGAAAGAAAGAGGCTCCTGCTGCACTTGGCTTCCTCCCCCCCCCCCTTCTGAGCTTCCCCAATCGAGTGCAGAACACTTTCTGTTTCAATGTGGAGGGAGGGGGATAGAGGAAGACCCAAGTTCAAATCGATCTGAATTCAGCAGGATCCACCATGGAATAAACAAAGTAAGTGCAGAATCAGCCCTGGTCTCCCGTGCCCAATTGTCACATGGAGGCCAAATTAAAAGAATGCAGATCTTATTCGTGAAATGTCTGTGCTGCAGATGTACGTCTTCCCACTTCTTCCCACTTTGCATCCTGAAATTTCTGGAGTGAAGCAATCTAGGAAATGTATCATATCCTGTACCCCCTTCAGGAGCAGGTGGTGTTATTAATGATTCCATCATACACACACCTTCCTAATGTCTGTGTAGATGAATGTGCTAATTATTATGCACGCCGAAAAAGACATAACGTGCGCACTTGGGCTTTGTCTGTGTAACATTGAAAGTCACCCTGTGTAATGAATGTGCCTTGGTTTGTACACAGCATAATCACAAGATGTCATAGTCCCATTGTATACGGCACTGGTCAGACCACACTTGGAGTACTGTGTGCAGTTCTGGAGGCCTCACTTCAAGAGGGACGTAGATAAAATTGAAAGGGTACAGAGGAGAACGACGAGGATGATCTGGGGCCAAGGGACCGAGCCCTATGAAGATAGGTTGAGGGACTTGGGAATGTTCAGCCTGGAGAAAAGGAGGCTGAGAGGGGACAGGATAGCCCTCTTTAAGTATTTGAAAGGTTGTCACTTGGAGGAGGGCAGGATGGTGTTCCCGTTGGCTGCAGAGGAGAGGACATGCAGTAATGGGTTTAAACTTCAAGTACAACGATATAGGCTAGATATCAGAAAAAAGTTTTTCACAGTCAGAGTAGTTCAGCAGTGGAATAGGCTGCCTAAGGAGGTGGTGAGCGCCCCCTCACTGGAAGTCTTCAAGCAAAGGTTGGATGCACACTTTTCTTGGATGCTTTAGGATGCTTAGGGCTGATCCTGCGTGGAGCAGGGGGTTGGACTAGATGGCCTGTGTGGCCCCTTCCCACTCTATGATTCTGTGATTCTATGAATAGGCTGCCTAAGGAGGTGGTGAGCTCCCCCTCACTGGCAGTCTTCAAGCAAAGGTTGGATACACACTTTTCTTGGATGCTTTAGGATGCTTAGGGCTGATCCTGCGTTGAGCAGGGGGTTGGCCTAGATGGCCTCTATGGCCCCTTCCAACTCTATGATTCTATGATTCTATGATTCTATAATTAGTCGACACGAGTAAGAGAGGACTCCTTTATCGAAATACATTGGTTCAAAATGCAGGATTATTATTATTATTATTATTATTATTATTATTATTATTATTAATAATAATAATAATAATAATAATAATAATAATAATAATAATAATAATAATAATAATCGATTTATTGCTCTAACATACCATTTGCATGTGACTGTTATTTCTCCCGGGAATTCCTTCAGAATAGTGTTTGCCTGGAGGTTGGTAACCAACCATGTCCAATGTGTTGATGGAAAGAAGCCAGGTGAGATACTGCAAGACCAGGTCACTCCTTGTCCTGACTCAGCTGTTTCCACGTGACGTTGCCAACATATCTATTTTTGCAGAAAGGTGGTTTTGATCCAAATGAATCAAAGTCAAGATTTCTAGGATGGTGACTTGTGAAGTCAATAGCAAGATGCCACATTTGGAAGCATAAAACTCCCACTCTGCCCTGACTCTAGGTCATTAACGATGAAATCCTTTTTTACAATTCTCAGATAGGATGTATTATTCATCAGCTCCGAAATATCCCAGCGGGAGATGCCCTGTCATCAGATCTCAACGGATGTAATTCTGTTGACAATGGAACATGCAGAGGGAGGCGGGGGGAGAGGCCAAGGTTACTCTCGGTTTGCAAAAACCGCTCTCCGCTAATGCTGATAATTGAAGCAAGTTGCTACCATGAGTGGGGGGGGGGACGTCCCCGGGATGGTAGGCGTACGTTTTGGCCGCAATACGCGAGAAGGTCAAAAGGTACCGGAGCGCATCTTCATGTTTTAATAAATAAGGCTTGTAATAAAAACGGGATTTGCAAAGGCGAGAGCGGGAAAGTGAATAATCCAATTGGCAACATCGAGGCCTGTCGCCGCGTTTTGAAACCTGAATGACAAAGTGCTGCATTTTCTATTTTTGGAATGGTGTCCCAAGCTTCTTTATCGCTTCCTGCATGCAGGGTACTCTAATAGTCAATTGACTCCAGAGTGGACAATTGTTGAGGAAAGGAAGAGCAAAGTCTGCTCAGATGCCTTGAATGGCAGTTTGGTTGGCAGAAATCAGCAGGTGAAGCTGCCTGCAAGTCATGTTTGTTAATGTCTGCCCATCCGCCTGTCCTTGAGGTTTGGGGGCCCAGTAGATGGTGTTTCGTTTTGGTCCGTCTCAACCAAATGCCTGGTGGAGGAGCTCCCTTTTGCAGGTGGAGGCCAGGACACAGAAGGCTCTGGCCCTGGCTGAGGTCAATCGGACGTCCATGGGGCCAGGGTTCATTAGCTGGTTGGAGGGGGAAGAGCTCAGAGCTCTTTGAAGGGCGTAGGCAGAAAGGTGGTCCCTCAGGTACACTGGGCCCATACCATATATGGCCTTGAAGGCAATTACCTAAACCTTAAGCCTGATATGGAATTTGACTGGTAACTGGTGCAGTTGTTGGAGAACAGGCCAGCTGTGGGACCTCTATGGTGTTGTTGTGAGGACCCTGGCCACGGCATTCTGAACCAGTTGCAGTTTCCAGTTCAGTGTTAAGGGGAGGCAAGTGTAGAGCGAGTTGCAGAAGTCCAGCCTAAGGCAGATTGTCGTATGAGTCACTGTGGCTAGGTGTTCTGGAGCCAAGTAGGGCATTAGCAGCTTGGCTTGGTGAAGGTGGTAGAAAGCCAGACATGCTACTCTTGTGACCCAAGGGTCCATTGAGAGGGAGGCATCCAGGATCATGGCCAGGTTCCTGGCAGAGCAAGCCACTGATAGCTGCATACCATCAAGGTTGGGCACACCCGCTTCCTCACTTGCACCCTTCCTGCCCAGCCGTAGGACTAGTACCAGTTAGGTAAGAGGGTGCATGAAGATATTACATAGGATCGGAGAGAGGACTGCTCTTTGCAGGACTCCACATGTGTGTTGATGGTGGCTTGAAGATCTGTCTCCTAGTGCTACCCTCTGTCCATGATCCCGGAGAAAGGAGATCAGCCACTGAAGGGCTGTCCCCTGAATTATGGCATCGGTGAGGCTCATGGCTGACTGTGTCGAATACTGCTGAAAGGTCTAATAAGACAAGCAGTGCCAACCCGCCTCGGTCCAACTGGTGATGGAAGTCATCTGTCAGGGTGGCAAGTGCTGTTTCTATCCCATGGCCAGACCAGAAATCTGACTGTGATGCGTCTAGGAGACTTCTCCAGCTCTTGCTTTGATCCTTGGATGCTGCTCTGCTGATCTTTTGTTCACCCGCTTGCCTGTGAGCTTTGACGTAGACATATCCCTTTTGGTCCATTTCAGGTGAGCATCTATTGTTTCCAGTTGGAAGAAAGATCCAAGAATCCCTGTGAGTCTCCTTCATAGGAAACAATTGATGTCCGATGGGGCCCCCTCTTTGGGTACCCCTAGAATTGGACCCCCTTGTTCAGTGTTCTTTTGAGAAGAGGCTCTTGCATTAACGCTCAAAGTTTGGAGCTTCTAACTCAAACCCTCTTCCCCCCAGGTCATGGAGAAGATGGAAATGTGAAAATCCCCATAGACTGTAATGGTGCTGTTGACTTTAATGGCGTCAAATCGCTTCGGAGTCATCCAAATAGACTCAGCTGGCCCCGAACCCAAATGAACTGATTCAGACAGATTAGACTTGGCATGAAGTCGGACCAAATCCAAAACTGGCTAATTTTTTTTCCTTTTTGCACGTTCCCACTTATTTCCAACTTGATAGACCATGATAAGTCACCTTGATGACCTGACCATGACCCTGAGGCTCTTGACCTTCACCAACGATCAGGAACCTTCTGGATTCTGCCTAGATGGTTGCGAAAGCTATCATAAGATGCAACTCACCAAAGTCAAACTTAGAGTCCAATAGCACTTTTAAGACCAACAAAGATTTATTCAAGGTGTCAGACTAGTCTGACGAAGAGTTCTTGCACTCGAAAGCTCGCGTCTTGAATAAATCTTTGTTGGTCTTAAAGGTGCTACTGGACTCTGATTTTATTGTGCTACTTCAGACCAACACGGCTACTCATTTGAATCTATCCAAAGTCAAACTTGTTGACCAACCAATGGAACTGTTCAGTCCTGTAATGTTCAACACAATATTTGCAGGAAAGCCTTACAGGGCGGACATCGTGGCTGTTTGACACGCCCAACGGAACAGATAGATTACCCGGCGGAGATCCAACTAATGAGCAACTGCATCTGAGCCAAAGTTCTCAGCACTCTTAATTTGTGCGTTGTTAATGGCCAGTGGGGAAAAGGAGGTCAGTGAACAAAACAGAAAACTTTCATCCAAGTGTTCATGCAGAGGCATTCTGTCCAAAATGTGGAAAGGAAAAGGAGAGGGAACAATGGCAGCTGCTGTGCTTCAGCAATGAGACCAGGTAATTATTAGCTCAAAAATCCAGAGAAAGCCAGATGAGAAACATGTTTGGAGCTTCCCTCCTGAGATCATAGAGAGCTGCTGCTCCCACAAGGACAGCCAGGCTGGATAAGGACAAAGATGGAGAACCCACCACCTCCCGAGGAAGCCTATTTCACTGAGGAACTGCTCTGACTGTCAGGAACTTCTTCCGGATGTTTAAATGGAATTCCTTTTGCATTAATTTCATCCCATTGGTTCTGGTCCATCCGGGGCAAGAGAGGACAGCTCTGCTCCATCCTGTACATCAGTGGTCCCCAACCCCCGGTCCGGGGACCAGTACCGGTCCGTAGATCAGTCGGTACCGGGCCGCAGCTCCTCCTTGTCCACCTCCCTGGCTGCTGTCTAGGGGGGTGCCCTGCCACTCTGCCCCTGGCTCCCCTTTGGTGCTCTCCAGCAGCTGCCATGGCTGGGGCTCCCCCTTGGCATGGCACTGCACAGCTGCTCCTGGCAGTGCCCCCCAGCAGGTGGCGGGAAATCAGGGGAGCCGCCGGGAAAGCAAGTGGAGCAGGGGCTCAGGCAGCAACATCCCTCAGCAAAAGACTACGCACGCCCCGGGCCTCAGCAAAATTGTCAAGCGTTGACCGGTCCCCGGTGATAAAAAGGTTGGGGATCACTGCTGTACATGGCAGCCTTTTAAATACTTGAAGATGGTTACTGGAGATAGGAGAAAGGGCCAGCATGGTGTAGTGGTTAATACTGGCTTCTAATCTGTTGAGGTGTGTTTGATTCCTCACTCCTCCCCATGCAGCCAGCTGGGTGACCCTGGGCTCACCATAGCTATGATAAAGCTGTTCTGACTGAGCAGTAATATCAGGGCTCTCTCAGCCTCCCCTACCTCTGTTGTGAGGAGAGGAAAGGGAAGGCGAATGGAAGTTGCAGTGAAAAGCAGGGTAGACAATCCAGCTCTTCTTCCTTCTGGACCAGGCGTCATTGAGAGCCCAGTACTTTGTGAATCCATCCACTCCCCGTATCCTCCAAGCTGGACTACACATTGCCATCTGGAGAAGATGACCATCCTGACTGGTAGCCCTGTATTGTCCCATTTTTCATGAATTCTTTTAAAGTTGTCTGAATTGGCAGAGACAATATCCGCTGGAGATGACATTTTGAAGCCAGATGGGACATTGACTGGCTCACATAAAAGATGCTTCCATACTTACTGAGCACCACGACTGATGTGTGCTGAAGCAAGAACAGAATCCGGGGAATTCCTGCTCTGCTGCAAATGATAACAACCTGGATCCCGATCTCCTGACTCGGTTATTGTCTGAGAGCAAACCGTGTACGGGTGAGGACCGCAAAAAGGTTAAGATGCCAACACAAATTGCCTGGCCAACTTGACATGGCAATGGCCCCTCTCCTGGCTTCTCCATGACGGATTTTTAAAAAATCCTACTTCCTTGTGAGATAATTGACAGCAGACCGCCCCCCACACCCCTCCCCGGTCTCTTAATAACAGTGTCAGGATAAATACAACATGGGATAATTGAATCAGCAAACAATAAAAATGCAGTAAGCCTCACCTGCTAACAATCCAGGAGGATTTAATCTATAACAGGGAGGTCTAATTATATCATAAAATATAATAACGGGGATATTACCACACGCACTTTTTTTCCCCAGTTTAATTTGTTTTGTCTCCGTCTGTAATTCTCTGCAGTGTTTACCGACTGCGGTAGTTGTCTGGGATCTGGGAGGGAACACCACCGCCAGTATAAGAAGAAAGCGAGAGAGACAATGTTGGGTTATCAAGGCTGCCCTATTTTTTAAAAAGTAACACTGTACTAAGACAAACCTGGATTCCGTATCCGGAATAAATTTCATTCATCCGGGGAAGATGCATTCGGTCTGAGAGACAGTGTGGTGAGGCGGTTAAGAGCGGGAGGCCTCTGTAGAATCGGGTTTGATCCCCCCATTCCTTATTTACATGTAGCCAGCTGGGTGACCTTGGCCTTGTCACAGCTCTCACGGAGCTGTTCTTTCAGAGCAGTTCTCTCAGAGCTCTCCCAGTCCCACCTATCTCACAGGGTATCTGCAGCAGGGAAAGGAAGGGGAGGGTGTTTGTAAGACGCTTGGGGACTCCTTTGGGTACTGAAAAGTGGAGTATAAAAAAATAAGCAGCTCTTCTTCTATGCTTTGCATTGCTCATGCTGTAATGAAAAAATTATTCTGCTCCCACCATCCTTCTGATGCTACAGGTTTGGCAATTTTGAGAACGGGATTGTGACAGCTGGTCAGCCTTAGTGGGGAGGGAACCCAAAATCAGCCCGATGAAGCTTGGTAGCAGTCAGACCACTGGCCCACCTGGCTCAGGATTCGGGTGGGGAGCTGTTGATGCTCTGGCATCAGAAGCCCATCAGAACCACAGTTTTCTATGGATTCAGACTCTTGGCCCATCACAACCAGCACAGTCTACTCCAGGGGTAGCCAAACTGTGGGTCTCCGGATGTCCATGGACTACAATTCCCATGAGCCCCTGGGCTCATGGGAATTGTAGTCCATGAACATCTGGAGAGCCACAGTTTGGCCACCCTTGGTCTACTCAGATTGGCAGCTGTTCTCCAATGTCTCACAGATGGGCAGCTGCTCCACAATGTCTCTCCAATGTCTCTTAGGTCTTTCACATATCCTGCTATCTGGCGTTGTCCTGACCTGAACTGTCCTGTCAACTGATGCTTTGTATAGTCATGGTTTGCCCCTACGTCAACTCATGTATGCTTACATCTAACCATCCTCATTAGCCTAGCTCACCAGTAATCCTATTTGTATTACATTTCAATAAACCTCTGACTGTAAGCCGCTTTTGAGACTCCTTCGGATTGCCAAAACCGGGGTACGGAAGCCAGCTCTTCTCCTTTTTCATCACTGGATCTTCACAACGATCCTGCGGGGTAAGCCATGCAGAGGGAGAATGATCCGCCCAAGCTGAGCCTTTGGTGCTTCGTGGGAGAAGCTCATGAATCCCAGACAGACGCTCTGAGCAATACCCCAACCCATCTGAGAACCGCAGGGCAGCCCACTGTGATGAGACACCTACAGACCAATGGATCGGGACAAAACCTAATAGCTTGCAGCTTGGATCGGGGGTGGGGGGGTGGGGGGGTGGGGAGTAAACGTTCAATAGTTGTTTGAAATACAGCCTCTCCTGCTGCTCCCGGAGAAATCCCTGTTATTCGTTGTCCTCTGGTCACCTCTGCAGGTCTGAGACGAAGCTGGCTTAATGAAAACTGTATTTCATAGAAAAACCAGTCACCAGCTACCTCTGGGTAATTACTGGCAATTCCAGCCATAGAGAAAGATGTTCTCTGTTAACATTCCTTGCACTTTGCCCAAAAAGTGTGTGTGTGTGTGTGTGTGTGTGTGTAAGTGGGGAGGGAGGATGCTAGGCCAAATCTGCATAATAACTGGAGCCAATTCAACTTACTCATCTGAAGAATTCTAAGGAAAGAACCAGAATTGGACAGTGAAGCTTCAAGAATAACCCACATTGGACAGTGAAGAATAGCCACCATTGGACAGTGAAGCTTCAGGAATAACCACTAATGGACGGTGAATCCTCAAGAATAACCACCAATGGACGGCAAAGCTTCAAGAATAACCACCATTGGATGGTGAAGCTTCAAGAATAACCACCATTGGACGGTGAAGCTTCAAGAATAACCACCATTGGACGGTGAAGCTTCAAGAATAACCACCATTGGATGGTGAAGCTTCAAGAATAACCACCATTGGACGGTGAAGCTTCAGGAATAACCACCCTTGGACGGCGAAGCTTCAAGAATAACCACCATTGGATGGTGAAGCTTTGAGTTTAGCACCACCAGTCAGCTCCTTAAGCATTGAAGATCTCAGAATCAAAGAGCCATAGAGTTGGAAGGGGGCAGACACCCCCATCAAGGCCCACCCCCTGCTCAGTGCAGGACCAGCCTACCACAGCCCGGACAAATGCCCATTGTAGCTGCTTGAAGACCGCCAGCAAGGGGGAGCTCACCACCCCCCAAGCCAACCCATTCCACTGCTGGACTTCTGTTATGTTTAAAAAGAAATCCTAATATACAGCTGGTATCTTTTTGGTCATAACTTACACTACAGTGAGCCCTGTCCTCTGCTGCCAATAGGAACCACACCCTGCCCTCCTCTCTGAGGACAGCCTTTCCAATACTTCCAGAGAGGACTCATGCCCCCCCCCCCATTCCTCTTCTCCATATTGAAAGTTCCCAAGTCTGAGTCCAAAGGTTTATTCAAGCTGTAAGCTTTTGTATGCACAGCACACTTCCTTGGATATCATGAATTGGGAATTACCAGTCCGTACTTATCGTTAGAGGGCAAAATAGCGTTAAATTAGTAAGCGGCATAATTAATATTTAGCAGATTCAGAGATCAAGTGGGCATAAGAATCAGAGAATCAGAGAGGGGACCCCCAGGGTCACCTAGTTCAACCTCTGCACAATGCAGGAAAGTCAACACTACCTGCCCACCCATAGGGACCCCAATTTCATGCCCAGATGATGCTTCCCTCCAGGAAAGCCAGGATCCTTGGAAAGTCTGGCCTGCAGAAAATTTGCCTCCAGAACCCGAAGTGAAGATTGGCATTTCCCTGGGCACACAAGAAAGGGTCATGAGACACAGTCCCTTCAGCACACCCACTCAAAATTCGCCCATGTTCATAGAATCAGCTTATCTGTCAAATGGCCTCTGCTTAGAAACTTCCAAAGAAGGAGAGCCCACCACCTCCTGAGAAAGCCTGTTCCACTGAAGAACTGCTCTAACTGTCAGGGACTTCTTCCGGATGTTTAGCCAAAAAGAAGCTTAGCATATAAGGTTTGTTTGGGTTCATTGCTGAGGCAAGGCCATAGTGAGGGAAGGAAATCTGTCAAAATTGCTCTGAATTGTATGACACCTCCCCACACACACACACACACAAAAGCTTTGCTCCCTTAAGGCTCGATTCATATTACATTCCTGTAGATTCAGCATATCTCCCTGCAGACTTAAATTGCAGGATTTTATGCTGCCCCTACCTCCATGTAATGCCAAGTTGGCACTAGATTTGGTGTAATATTGAAGCTCCCACTAGAGGGAGCAAAATAAGTATGTGTAGGAGGAAACACCAAAGCAATACGGAAAACAAACAAAAATGAGAATGCGGAAGAGCCATTTCAATTAGTTCTGCCTTAAGCTTTCCCTGGGTCTGTTTGTTTGTTTGTATTATTTATTCTCTGCTTTTCTCCCAAGGAACATTACCCAGAAAAATCAATGCTATCGACATGGGCATCCAATAGAGCCATAGATTTGACGCCTAATGAACTGAAAACCAGTCCTGAAGTCAAGCACAGCAAAAGAACTAACATGACATTTTACATATATGCAAAAATTACATAGGAGGCACCTACTTAGAATCATAGAATCACAGAACCATAGAGTTGGAAGGGGCCATAGAGGCCATCTAGTCCAACCCCCTGCTCAACGTAGGATCGGCCCTAAGCATCCTAAAGCATCCAAGAAAAGTGTGTATCCAACCTTTGCTTGAAGACTGCCAGTGAGGGGGAGCTCACCACCTCCTTAGGCAGCCTATTCCACTGCTGAACTACTCTGACTGTGAAATTTTTTTTCCTGATATCTAGCCTATATCGTTGTACTTGAAGTTTAAACCCATTGCTGCGTGTCCTCTCCTCTGCAGCCAGCAGAAACAGCATCCTGCCCTCCTCCAAGTGACAACCTTTCAAATACTTAAAGAGGGCTATCATGTCCCCTCTCAACCTCCTTTTCTCCAGGCTGAACATTCCCAAGTCCCTCAACCTATCTTCATGGGGCTTGGTCCCTTGGCTCCAGATCATCTTGCAGCGCTAGACAGTATAACGTAAGAACATCAGAAGAGCCCTGCTGGACCAGACCAACATTCCATCTAGCCTATTGTCCCATCTCACACGCTGGCCAACCAGTTCCTCTGGAGGGCCAACAACAGGGCTCAGAGGCCGAGGCCGTAATAAGAACATCAGAAGAGCCCTGCTGGACCAGGCCAGAGGTACAACTAGTCCAGAATCCTGCCTCACACAGACTGATTACGCATGGCTGCAGCCATGCTGGGCTGCCGCTGTTCCATTGCGGCTGGGTAGAGGCCATGGGGCCCTGTGGGATGCACTGCCGTTCCCCACATATGCACAGGGGAGGGGCAGCAGCAGCATCGGGGGGAGAAATGGGGGTGGGGGCATGCCCCCCCTCACTGGCGGGGAGCAGCATACCACCTTCCCACCATGGTGGGGGGACGCCCCATTCATCTCTGTAGCTCCACAGACATGACAGAGGTGAGAGGCATCCCTGCAGAGAAACCATAGGTCAGGGAAGAAGCTGGGCCCAAAGGTCGAAATGTCCGGGCCTCTGATTATGCACAAGGCTGGCACGACCTAGCCCTCCCCACTGCTCACGGAACATCCGGGAACATGGAAGACTCCGCATTCCTTTACAGTGGGCCTTCCGAGGGCCTGGGTCGGGCCAGGGCTTGGTGGCGCCTGGGATAGTGTCATCGTCGGGCATAATTGGGGTTTTGCCCCGAAGCCCTGCCACTGCCGGCTTGGGGATTTCACCCCATGCATAATTGGTCACAGTGGCCAAACCTTTCCTCTGGATGGCTGGGTGACCTTGGGCTTATTCCAGTTCTCTTAGGGCTATCCTCATAGAGCAGTTCTTTCTGGGCTCCCTCACAGTTATCAAGCCTAAGCCACTTTGAGACTCCTTCAGGTAGTGAGAAATGAGATAAAAAAAACATTCTTCTTCTTCTTCTTCTAAGTTTCATTTTAACACTTATGCCGTGCTTCATTTCTGCTTCTTTCTTTCTTTCTTTCTTTCTTTCTTTCTTTCTTTCTTTCTTTCTTTCTTTCTTTCTTTCTTTCTTTCTTTCTTTCTTTCTTTCTTTCTTCCTTCCTTCCTTCCTTCCTTCCTTCCTTCCTTCCTTCCTTTCTTTCCGATTGGTTCCATAACCCAAATCCTCTTCTGTTGTTTATTGAATGTTCCGTCCCATTGGCAGCAAGGACTCACTCCGTGGAATCTGCTTTGCATCGCTGCAAGAAAGATAGACTGTAAATAATGTAAATGAATAAATCTATTCATACAGATCTTCAGTTCTTACTTCAGCCTACATTCCTCTTCCCCTTGTCATTTTGTGGCTCCAGACCTTGCTCAGTCTGTCCTTTTTGGGGCCTCATTGGTATGTGCAGCTTATAATCCCCCTCCCCATTCTTTGCGAAACCCAAACACAGTGTCAAGGTGTCCCATGTCATGACAGATGCAAATGTCCTCCACTGGAGAGCTACACTGTACCTGTCCTGCAAGGCAGGATGGAAATAAATGGCTGTAATTAAAATCTTCAAAGCAGCAACCCTAAGGGAAGCTGGGCTAAGGGGCAGATCCATTGCTTTAAGAGTTTTCTTCCTACGACGCCTCTCTATAAATGGAAAATATTTTTTGGGTAGGATTCGTTGGATATTTTTTTGGTGAAATGAAATTTGAAATGATTTATGAGGACTAAGCATATGAAAACACTTGATTAGAGATACGAAGCTCTTGAATTTTAAAGAGGTTTATTCCCCCCACTTGCTAATTTCCGACTTAATGACACTTCCCTTGTGTTCTTGATCAAAGGCAGCTGGGAAAAAAAGAGTGTTTTTCAACAGGAGGTCACATGAGGAAATGGTGGAATGAGTTTTCTAGCAAGCTGGTGCAAAAGAAGGCGAGTGACAGTTGCAAATTTCACAACTGGGTGAGAACATCAGAAGAGCCCTGCTGGATCAGACCACTGAGGGTCCATCTTGTCCAGCATCCTGACTTACACAACAGCCAACGGATTCCTTTGGAGGGCCAACAACAGAGCAGAGAGGCTAAGACCTACATAGGAACACAAGAAGAGTCCTGGTAGATTAGACCAATGGTCTATATAGTCCAGAATCCTATTTCAGACAGTGGACAACCAGTTCCCTAGATTAGTGTCGTATACAATGGGACTATGACATCTTGTGATAGAAAACATCTTGTGTTCTCTAGCTGTTGGGCTCAGTTCTGTAGAGCCATTCTTCTAACAGCAACACTTTCCTCCAGAGCTGAAGCCATGCAGACAGCTCTAAACTAAAATAAAAGAAACAAAGGAGGAGGAATAGTCTCTCCTAATCTCCCCTTGAAAACTGTTGCATCTGAGGAGCAACAGAAGTTCTGTCCTCTGGGTTGCTTGCTAGCAATGTCACTCATGTGGCAGTGGACAAGATGCTCATCGCTTCTCACAGCTCTGCCATGTCGCATTGCCCTTTAAGCTGGGCTTTGTGTACGAGTTGTCTTTCCTTCTTTTCCTTGAGCGCTTCAGTCCTGTTCCGTTTGGATAAATATTCATACTTTTTGCAGGTCCTTTGGACTCTGGCTTCCCCTCTGGACATCTCTTTAAACATCTTTAAAAACCAGTATTTCTTATGGTGTGACAATAAAATTCTTATATGATCCCAGGGGGAAAAATACATCCATCAGCATTTATGTAGACTGGGCTAGGAGCCAATGATTTCTATTTTCGATGCTACTCAAAGCTTCTTAACTTTATTATGCATACTTCAGGATTATTTTCCTTCCTTCCTTCCTTCCTTCCTTCCTTCCTTCCTTCCTTCCTTCCTTCCTTCCTTCCTTTTGCACCTTTGTCAAATCTCAGGAAAAAATAACCTCCTATATTCCGATCTGAATCCATTAATCTAATTCATCACTTGATGGCTGCAACGTCAAATAGTACCTTACATGTTTGAATGAGCTGACATGGTTACTACACCACAGGAAGTAATGCATTGCTTCATGCATAATGCTTTTTGATGGACTCAACTCATGGTGTCAGTGTCTCAGCTCTACAACTGTTAGAATCATAGAATCATAGAGTTGGAAGGGACCTCATGGGTCATCTAGTCCAACCCCCCTGCACTATTCAGAACACCTACAACCCTCTCCCTCATCCACTGTCACCTGCCACCCCCTTGAACCTTCACAGAATCAGCTTCTCCATCAGATGGCTATCTAGCCTCTGTTTAAAAATCTCCAAAGATGGAGAACCCACCAACTCCCAAGGAAGCCTGTTTCACTGAGAAACCGCTCTAACTGTCAGGCACTTCTTCCTGATGTTTAGATGGAATTTATTTTGAATTAATTTCATCCCATTCATTCTGGTCTGTCCTTCTGGGGCAAGAGAGAACAATTCTGCTCCATCCTCTATGTGGCAGCCTTTTAAATACTTGAAGATGACTTGTGGTTGACTGGTGGTTCTTGATCCTGAAGTCTTCTACCTTCCAAATTCCCCGTGCTTTTAATTTCTTTCTTGTCCTTTCATTCTTAATTTCCTCTGTGTTGAGACTGTACCTGTTCCCTTTCTCAAACATCTGTACCTGTTCCTTTTCTTGCTTTAGGATGCTTAGGGCTAATCCTGCGTTGAGCAGGGGGTTGGACTAGATGGCCTGTATGGCCCCTTCCAACTCTATGATTCTATGATTCTATGATCCTTCTTTGCCTGCCAACGATGCCCCCGTTGCTGACTCTGCATCCTCCCTTTGTTCACCTCACCAGTGATCTCCTCACACCTTTGAACACCTGGGACCACTCACTTTCCCCCAGCCTGCCTCACAAAACCACTCTTGTCCCTAGAAAGGTGTAATTTGAATAGACGGTTATCCAAGCCCTCCTAGAAACCGGACTGCAAATGTTCTATGATTGTGGCAAATTGTTCTCATATCCAGCCGACAAATTGCGTTGCGACTCACAGGACTTCACACTGAAATAAATGTTAATAATCTTTAAGGCACCGTTGGACTTTTGCTTTATTTGGCAAACCTTTCTAGCATCCCTGAGGATTTGGAATCTTCACAAACATTCCACCTAAGCACAACTGCAAGGGCAAAGCAACGGACATGGGCGATTCCGAAAGGACAGTCAAATGGTGCTGAGGTCAAGTAGGGTTAAGAGTGTTTAAACGTTAGTTGGATCATGTCCAAAAGCAAAACCCTTTTGAGGGTGCGTTTTTTAAAAATACATCATTCAGGTGTCAAGAAGGTATACAGAGAGAGAGAGAGAGAGACAGGTTGTGAACGGGGGTCTTCCCGGCATGTTTCCACGCACTTTATAATTAGGAGATTCAAAAGGAGCTGGTTCGACAGTTCTCTTTAACGGCCGTCTTCAAAGCTTGTCCATCAGCGCAAGGTCCGGCCTCATTAGGCGTTCACTGAGGATTCAAAGCCCGAGAATTCGTCTTGTTAAGGAAAGAAACCGTCATGTCTCCCTGCAACCCGAGTCAATTATCTCCCATGTCAGCTGCTATAAAAGATAAGGAAACCGTAACTGTCAAGGTGGGAAGATAACGGCTCCCGCTGCTCTTTTCATATTCAGGAGATGTCAAAAGGTAATTTGCAAAGCAACAACTGGGGAAGAGGAAGAGGGATGCACCTTTGCTTATAACGGGGCTGCTTCCCCACTCCAGAAACGTTATATTAATCGGGGGTTTCCCCTTTATAGTCTTCAGAAACAAAGATCCTTGAAAACAATTGTAATGCTGGAATCTCGGGCTGGGCAGTGAAGACAGAGGGCCAAAGAAGATGGGCAATCAGAATACCACAAGGGGAAAAACTGCCATTTATTTTTTACTCAGTTAAAATTTGGGCTACAGTGCAAGAAGTATGGGGTGGTGGGAATTGTTCCTCCATAAAATGTCTGTAATTAAACTTCATTTTGGACTGCCTTTTGGGCCTGGTGCTGTACAAGTATCATATCTGTACCTGCCAGGAATTGCAGGAGAGGTCTATCAGTGGTTATGGTGATTAAAGAAAGCCTCGATATTCAAGGCACGAAACCTCTGAATCCCAAGCCCTCGGCCTCTATGCCCTGTTTGCTGCCTTCTCGAGGAACTGGTTGGCCACTGTGTGAGACAGAATTCTGGACTACATAGACAATTGGTGTGACCCACCAAGGCTCTTCTGATGTTCTTATCAGGAGAAGGCCTCAGCCTCTCTGCCCTGTTGTTGGTTGACCAGGGGAATTGTTTGGCCACTGTGTGAGATGGGATGATGGACTAGATGGACCACTGGTCTGATCCAGCAAGGCTCTTCTGATATCCTTTTGTACTTGTCAAGGGAGTGGGTGAAGCTCTACCTTGCACCTTGTTGATGCCACATTATATGCTCACACTATACCTGTCTGGGCAGTTTGTTTTTTTTCACGTTATCATTCACTTTTGCATCCCTAGTCCTATTCAACGTCTTACACTGCAGGATTGCATTTTTGTGACATTCTCAACATTCTCAGCATTGGCCCAGGAATGTTGAGGTGACCCAGGAATGTTGAGGAGACTGCACAGCCTCTTGGTGATTTACTTGTTGAGCCTGAGTGGAGAAGCTCAGCATGCCCTCAGAAAAGGCCTGGCAGAAATGTTACGTGCAAATGCTGGTTGTGGCTTTGGGACATTCTCAACATCCTCATCAGGATTTATTTTCATTAATAATTATTGGATTTCTATCCCTCCACTTAACCCAGGAATGTTGAGATTACGGCAGAGATTCTTGGCTGCTTTGCTGGCTTTCTAGGCTACTATTTATCTCAAGCAGCCGCCCTACTCAGCACAATGAGTTCGGAAGTGTTGCTCTTCTTGTTCTTTCTTTCCGAGAAGTGCGTTATTTTCGTGCCGAGGCACGATCGGCCACAACGCATGTAGCAATTGCTTTCCACATCTCTGTTCTTTCCCCCTTCACGTCCCCAGATTATGGCTCCCTTTCCTAGCCTGCCTTTCCCCCCTTGTGTCCGTGAAATAAAACATTTCTATAAAATATCGTGTGCATTCAATGAGTTGCAGAGAGGTGTGATTTATTTATATAATAGGATTTTTTCCAAAAGGGAAAAAATGTACTTTACAGAAGTCCACGTAGAATTTTCCATTAGGAGACCTAACAGTTTTCAGGTAAGATGAACGCTGGCTCAAAGTGATAAGTGCGTCTAGTCAAGGCTATGGCCTTCCCAGTTGCAATGTATGGCTGCGAAAGTTGGACCATAAGGAAGGCCGAGCGTCAAAGAATTGAGGCTTTTGAACTCTGGTGCTGGAGAAGACTCTTGCGAGTCCCTCGGACTGCAAGGCGAACAAACCGGTCAGTCCTAGAGGAGATCAGCCCTGACTGCTCCTTAGAAGGCCGGATCCTGAAGATGAAACTCAAATACTTTGGCCACCTCATGCGAAGGAAGGACTCCCTGGAGAAGAGCCTAATGCTGGGAGCGATGGAGGGCAAAAGAAGAAGGGGACGACAGAGAATGAGGTGGCTGGATGGAGTCACTGAAGCAGTCGGTGCAAACTTAAATGGACTCTGGGGAATGGGAGAGGACAGGAAGGCCTGGAGGATCATTGTCCAGGGGGTCAAGATGGGTCGGACACGACTTCGCACATAACAACAACAGCAACACCTCACTGAAGACCCCTCTCCCCTCCTGCCTCCCCAGACACCAACCACAAATCTTCAGAAATTTCCAAGCTTAAAGCTGACAGTCCTAGATATGGATCAATAGGAATGCTTGAGAACCTGTCACCTGATCTCATGTTTTTATCTACATATCCACGGTCTTTAGGGTCTGGCTCCCTCTCCTTGGGATTCAAGGTGGATTTTGCAGAGTGAGTCAATACAATCCACCGGGAACATGCGATAAACTATGGAATAGGATCCGGTTTGTAGAACCCATCCGAAATCTAAGAAACAGAACAGAAGCAACAATCGGATCCTTGCAACTTTTAAATTATATTTATTAAATTATATTTATTATTCTACCCACCTGAAATTATCTGCATCGGGAAAAGGAGGTGCTGTTCAAGGCAGCTGGAAGTGGTCCTGGAAAACCAAATGATTTCAGCTCAGCCCCACCTTGGATGGTGTCCTGAGATGTCAGTGAGGCATATGCTCAGGGCGCTATGACCTACCTGAGCATTTAAAGTTCCTGTTCATGAACCCAGCATGCAAAGAGATGTCCCAGTTTGCAGGGAGAGACTGCTAGCAATGCAACAGGAATGTCCTTCCCAGAGTTTCAATGGTCCCATGGGAATTACATCTGTCACTTTCCACTGGCACGGCCCGCATCTGTAATTAGCAGCTAAAAATAATTAAAATTTCACCAATGATAAGGCAGCCGTGTAAAACATGTGCGCGCTCAGCCTTGTCCGACACAGACCCATTAATAAGATGTGTAATCTCCTTCCCGGGAATGGGAAGCGGAGAAAGTACCTGATTTGCAGCGTGGATATTGAGGGTATTAAGCGGAGAGTCTTTAGGGACAAATATGCACGGGGATATGGATTGAGCGGCGCAGGGGATATTGGTATGTTAATAAAAATTTAATTTTTAATTGGATTCTTTCCCTGCCAATTCAATTTCTTTGTTTTACCTTCTCTCCCAACTCTCGCTTCTGCTGGTCCAACCTCCCCTCTTCCCCCCTGCTCAGAAAATAATGAAAGGAGGGATTCCGTGCAGATTTGAAGGATGGAGGCTTTGAGTTTCTCTGCAAAAGAAACACAAAGAGGGCAACTGGAAGAACAGAAAGCAAATTTAGTTTCTCTGTCCCACCTAAGAAGACTAGGAGGTCTCTTATAGTGTGGAGCTCTCTGCAGAAGGCGAAGGACGTGGTTGTGGTGGTGGTGGTGGAGGAGGAGGAGGATAAAAGGTTGTTTTACTCCCTGCATTTCTCTATCTGAATGAGTCTCAAAGCAGCTTACAGTCACTTTCCCTTCAAATCTGTACAATACTCAACTTGTGAAGTAGATGGGGCTGAGATTTGTGAGAGAACTGTGTTTGGCCCAAGAAGAGGAATTTTTTGTACCCTACTTTCTCTACCTTAAGGAATTACAAAGTGACTTGCAATTGCTCACCCTTCCTCTCCCCACAAAAGTACCTTGTGAGAATGGAGGATGGGAGACTGCTGAAAAAATGGGTCACCCAGCAGGCTTCTCGTGGAGAATCAAACCTGTTTCCCTAGATTAGACAACACCATGCTGTCTCTGACAGTTGAGTAACAACCAATGTGGTATTGTAGTTAGAGTGTCAGATTAGGATCTGGGTTCGAATCTCCATTCTTCCACGGGAGCTTGCTAAGTGACTTTGGGCCAGTCACATGCTTTCAGTGTAAACTATACTACAGGGTGGTGGGGAGGATGAAATGGAGGAGAGGAGAATCATGTAAGCCTATTTAACATATAAAGGCAAGCAGGGAGGAAGTGTGCTCAAAGGAACAGGAAGTCTCCAGTTGAGCCAATCAGGACACAGGAGGACATGATTGGAAAATGCCGGGAAATTCCTAATGTAAATATGCTAAACTACACAACTACACAATATGCTAAACTACACAATAGGAATAGGCTGCCTAAGGAGGTGGTGAGCTCCCCCTCATTGGCAGTCTTCAAGCAAAGGTTGGATACACACTTTTCTTGGATGCTTTAGGATGCTTTGGGCTGATCCTGCGTTGAGCAGGGGGTTGGACTAGATGGCCTGTATGGCCCCTTCTAACTCTATGATTCTATGAACTCCACCAATGCCCCCTGTAGGATATTCTTCGTACTCTGCAGATCTTGCATATTCTAACATTGCCTGGTTGGCTTTGCTAACTTAGCCAGGCAACATGAGATGGAATCACAGGCTGGACTAGAATCCTTATTATTAGAACACTAGCAAGAAAGCCCATTGCAACCAGGAATGCAATGGGCGCTAGGACCCAGGGGACACCAGGAGGTGTTTTTTTTTTTCTGCTGCGTGGAGCTGTGAAAGGCTCCTACAGGGTTTTTTTTTTTCTGCTGCTTGGAGCTGGGAAAGGCTCCTACAGGGTTTTGTTTTCTGCTGCTTGGATCTGCGAAAGGCTCCTACAGGGTTTTTTTTTCTGCTGCTTGGAGCTGTGAAAGGCTCCTGCAGGGTTTTTTTTTTCTGCTAGCTCTCGTGGGCGTGCCGGCTTGGAGCTCCTACAGGGGTTTTTTTTCCTGCTGCTTGGAGCTGGGAAAGGCTCCTACAGGGTTTTGTTTTCTGCTGCTTGGATCTGCGAAAGGCTCCTACAGGGTTTTTTTTTCTGCTGCTTGGAGCTGTGAAAGGCTCCTGCAGGGTTTTTTTTTTCTGCTAGCTCTCGTGGGCGTGCCGGCTTGGAGCTCCTACAGGGGTTTTTTTTCTGCTGCTTGGAGCTGGGAAAGGCTCCTTCAGGGTTTTGTTTTCTGCTGCTTGGATCTGCGAAAGGCTCCTACAGGGTTTTTTTTTCTGCTGCTTGGATCTGCGAAAGGCTCCTACAGGGTTTTTTTTTCTGCTGCTTGGAGCTGTGAAAGGCTCCTGCAGGGTTTTTTTTTCCTGCTAGCTCTCGTGGGCGTGCCGGCTTGGAGCTCCTACAGGGGTTTTGTTTTCTGCTGCTTGGAGCTGGGAAAGGCTCCTTCAGGGTTTTGTTTTCTGCTGCTTGGAGCTGGGAAAGGCTCCTACAGGGTTTTGTTTTCTGCTGCTTGGATCTGCGAAAGGCTCCTACAGGGTTTTTTTTTCTGCTGCTTGGAGCTGTGAAAGGCTCCTGCAGGGGTTTTTTTTCCTGCTAGCTCTCGTGGGCGTGCCGGCTTGGAGCTCCTACAGGGTTTTTTTTTCCTGCTGCTTGGAGCTGGGAAAGGCTCCTTCAGGGTTTTGTTTTCTGCTGCTTGGATCTGCGAAAGGCTCCTACAGGGTTTTTTTTTCTGCTGCTTGGATCTGCGAAAGGCTCCTACAGGGTTTTTTTTTCTGCTGCTTGGAGCTGGGAAAGGCTCCTTCAGGGTTTTTTTTTTCTGCTGCTTGGAGCTGTGAAAGGCTCCTGCAGGGTTTTTTTTTCCTGCTAGCTCTCGTGTGCGTGCCGGCTTGGAGCTTCTACAGGGGTTTTTTTTCCTGCTGCTTGGAGCTGGGAAAGGCTCCTTCAGGGTTTTGTTTTCTGCTGCTTGGATCTGCGAAAGGCTCCTACAGGGTTTTGTTTTCTGCTGCTTGGATCTGCGAAAGGCTCCTACAGGGTTTTTTTTCCTGCTGCTTGGAGCTGTGAAAGGCTCCTGCAGGGTTTTTTTTTCCTGCTAGCTCTCGTGGGCGTGCCGGCTTGGAGCTCCTACAGGGGTTTTTTTTCCTGCTGCTTGGAGCTGGGAAAGGCTCCTTCAGGGTTTTGTTTTCTGCTGCTTGGATCTGCGAAAGGCTCCTACAGGGTTTTTTTTTTCTGCTGCTTGGATCTGCGAAAGGCTCCTACAGGGTTAATTTTTTTCTGCTGCCTCTCGTCGGCGCGGCGGCTTGGAGCTCCTACAGGGGTTTTTTTTTCTGCTGCCTCTCGTCGCGCTAGCGGCGAAAGGCTCCTCCGGGGGTGTTTCTTTTTTTTCTGCAGCTTCTCGGCGGCTGGAGTCTTGTGTTGTGTTTGCGGCGGGGGCTTCCTTGGGGCCGGCCTGACGCGGTGAGAGACGCTTCGCGCCTCTCACCACGTCAGGCCGGGAGCAACTGCGAGCCGCGCTGAGCGCGGCTCGCAGTTGCTGGGGCTGGGAATCGGAGGGACCAATCGGCAGGCGCTTCGCGCCTGCCGTTTGGTCCCTCCGGTTGTCTGTCATGAGGAAGGGTCCAATCCGGACCCTTCCTCATCCCGGACACATCCCGCCCCAGAACCCCTTACTGTTTTATTTAGTCCGTGGCGCCCGCGGCGCCACGGGCGGTGTACAGATGTGTGTGCAAAGAAGGTAGGGCTGGGGGAGTTGAGTAGAACAAGCCAATCATGCTGCATTCATTGATTTAGTCATCTATACCCCCTTTCTCCCCAGTGGAGAGCAAGACGGACCACTGGACGGATTCAGTAGGTCCCTTCTGATGTGCTTATGAAGGCTTTGGACTTCCTGCCCTAATGTTGGCCATCCAGAGGAACTGGTTGGCCACTGTGAGAGACAGGAGGCTGGACTAGATGGGCCACTGGTTGGGACTGGATGGACCACTGGTCTGAGCCAGGAGGACTCTTCTTCCTATGCTCTTCTTCAGCCATCCCAAATGGAAGCCTATTTTGGCCAATCAGCTATGCAGGAATTCATTACCCAGCGTGTAAATGCTGAGGTTTTAGGGGGAAATAGAATGCTTCCATCCACTGCACAGCGCACTTTATAATCACCTATCAAGAACCATTACTGGTTGTAGTGGAAATCAGAGCTGACACACCTCCCCAGGGCCTATGATATTAAAAGAACAATTTTGCCATTACATTCATTTAAAGTTTAAGCTGCCGGTGGCAGATCCGGCAAGGAAACTGTGCTTGGGGGTGAAAAATCGCCTTTATACGTTAAAAAAAAAAAACCTTGGAAAGCCCAGACATAATTATTGTAGATTGCAGCCTGCTCTCCTTTGAAGGCTTGAGCAAATTAAAACTCTTTAAAAAATAACACTTACTAACATTAGGGTTCTTATGGGGCATGGGGAATTCTTTTTTTTTTTTCCAAAACTACATTTATTAAAATTTAGCCCTTGATTCCCCTGATTGTTCATTTCTCTTTTATAAAGGGAATTTCTCTTTCGTTTCTTTCTGTAGAGAGAAATCAACGCAGCCATTTGAAACTTCAGCCTCTCTTGTTGTTGTTGTATTACACGCCACAAGGAGGTGCTCTAGCAGGAGGGAAGGAAGACTTTGCTCACCTCTGAATATCTACAGCAGGGGTAGTCAAACTGCGGCCCTCCAGATGTCCATGGACTACAATTCCCATGAGCCCCTGCCAGCAAACGCTGGCAGGGGCTCATGGGAATTGTAGTCCATGGACATCTGGAGGGCCGCAGTTTGACTACCCCTGATCTCCGGTGAGAAATTCAAAAGTCTGCGAAAACTGCCTTCCGAATTGTCAACCAGAGAAAAGACCTTCTTGGACATGGTGCAAAAATATTTTTAGGAAGTGGAAGTGTCCAGGTACTGGCCAGGTATTGGCCACTGGAGATTCGATCGGCTATGCAGATTTTTAAAAACATTGCTTTGGCAACAGCTGCTGCCACTGCACAAGAATCGTACCTGGGCGATTGAAAAGAAGCTATGGCTATTATCAATCAGAAGGAAGACTGCAACTAAGAAATCAGAAGGTGGCGGAAGCTGGGAAGAGCTATAGAGCTAGAACGCTATAGCAGCACCATTGGGATAAATTGAAGAAGAAGAGTTGGTTTTACACTCTGCTTTTCACTGTCTAAAGAAGTCTCAAAGGCCAAGGATGCCTGCCTGAATGGATCATATAGAATCACAGAATCCTAGAGCTGGAAGGGGCCACGCAGGCCATCTAGTCCAACCCCCTGCTCAACGCAGGATCAGCCCTAAGCATCCTAAAGCATCCAAGAAAAGTGTGTATCCAACCTTTGCTTGAAGACTGCCAGTGAGGGGGAGCTCACCACCTCCTTAGGCAGCCTAGTCCACTGCTGAACTACTCTGACTGTGAATTCCCCCCCCCCTGATATCTAGCCTATATTGTTGTACTTTAAACCCATTACTGCGTGTCCTCTCCTCTGCAGCCAATGGGAACAGCATCCTGCCCTCCTCCAAGTGACAACCTTTCAAATACTTAAAGAGGGCTATCATGTCCCCTCTCAACCTCCTTTTCTCCAGGCTGAACATTCCCAAGTCCCTCAACCTATCTTCATAGGGCTTGGTCCCTTGGCCCCAGATCATCCTCGTCGCTCTCCTCTGTACCCTTTCAATTTTATCTACGTCCTTCTTGAAGTGAGGCCTCCAGAACTGCACACAGTACTCCAGGTGTGGTCTGACCAGTGCCGTGCAGTCTTGCCACTTGACTTCTCAAGGATACTCCCAAATCACAGATTGATTGATTGACTGATTACATTTATACGCTCTTCCACCAGGCCAGGAAAACATCTCCCAGTGACATAATACTGGTCTCCCTCCTGTACTTGCACCCTGACCCTGGGCTTGGATATTACATCTATGGATTGAGCTTTTAGAAGTGTTTTATAAATATTTTTAAATGCTCAATTGTGATTTTTAACTGCTTTGTTTTTATATGTGTTTTTCACCACTCTGATTCCGCTTTGGCAGAGAGGATGGTCTAGAAATTCGAATAAATAAATAAATAATAGAGAAACCGCCTCCCTGTATTCAAGCTCAAGGCAGGATACAACATGTGCAACAAATTCTCTATAAATATAAATGCTAATAACAACAGTGGAACCATGAAACCATGACCTTAAATGCTATGTTTTAAATCTCTATGCCTTGTTTTGTGTCCGTCTCATTAGGCCAGGGGTAGTCAAACTGTGTCCCTCCAGATGTCCATGGACTACAAATCCCATGGGCCCCTGCCAGCTTTTGCTGGCTCATGGGAATTGTAGTCCATGGACATCAGGAGGGATGCAGTTTGACTACTCCTGCTGTAGATATTCAGAGGTGGACAAAGTCTTCCTTCACTGGCAGAGGCTCATGGGAATTGTAGTCCATGGACATCTGGACGGCCACGGTTTGACTACCCCTGCATTAGGCTGTCTATGCAGATATACTCTGGGAGGGGGGATATATTCTGGGAAGGGGGAACACCCATTGATTTTATTTGTTTGCTCTGACCTCAACTGTATGCCTGGTAGAATGGCACCATTTTACAGGCCCTGCGGAACACTGAGAGCTCTTTGCTGGCAGCATAGTCCATCCAGCTGGGGCCAGACTCGAAAAGGCTCTGTCCCTGGTCACGTCTTTTGTGCCAGGGACTAACAGCATATCTAAGCACTTTTCCGGGGGTGAATTGGGAGAGAAGAGTTGGAAGAAGAAGAAGAGTTGGTTCTTATATGCCGTTTTTCCCTACCCGAAGGAGTCTCAAAGCGGCTTACAGTCGCCTTCCCTTTCCTCTCCCCACAACAGACACCCTGTGAGGGAGGAGAGGCTGAGAGAGCCCTGATATCACTGCCCGTTCAGAACAGTTTTATCAGTGCTGTGGCGAGCCCAAGGTCACCCAGCTGGTTGCATGTGGGGGAACACAGAATCGAACCCGGCATGCCAGATTAGAAGTCCGCACTCCTAACCACTACACCGAACTAGCTCTCAGTTCGGTGAGGTGAACACCCCCCCCCAAAAAAAAATACCTTTGGCAAATCAAGGTCCCCTAATATCTCTGATGACTCCTTTTGACCTAGACTAGATCACCCTCTCCGAAAGAACCTCCCAAGTAGCTCATAAACCTCACCCGTGACAGCTCAATATATAATTCCTTTTGCAGAGTCGCCCGGGGTAATACTTCACGGCATATCTGTTACAAATCACTCCTTTTTAAAAGTGTGGCCTCTGTAGACAGAATGATGATTTATATTCCTTTGTTGTTTCGTCTGAGCTGCTCCTAAAAAAAGAAAAGAAAAGGACAATATGCAAATTGAGAGAAGTGGGTTTTCTTGGGGGGGGGGGCGCGAGAGGAGGCTTTTGTTGCCAATGTTTTGATGGGCAACATAAATCATCGTGTTGGGAAGGAGGGATATGTGCTTACTGACTAAATGCTACAGGGTTTGCATCCATTTCCCCCTGTCTCAGTGGCTGGGTCCATTATATTTACATTTCCATGTTCTTCCAAGAAAGGAGAAACAGGGAGGGGGAAGCACTGAAAAAATGCTTTTGCTGAATTTCAACAGGAGCCTGTTGACTTTCTTATATTTGTGTTTGCACAGCCTTTTTTTTTTAAGGGAGGGCATGACACAACATAAGAAGGGTACTGCTGCTTCAGACCGATAGTCCATCTAGCCCAGCATCCCATCCCACAAGGTGGCCAACCAGTTCCTCTCTCAGAGCTCTCTCAGCCCCATCTACTTTGCAGAGTGTCTGTTGTGGGGAGAGGAAGGGAACATAGTTGTAAGCCGCTTCGGGGCTCTTTTGGATAGTGAAAAGCAGGGTGCAGAAACCAACTCTTCTTCTTGCCTTCAAAACCTCACCAGGTTGCTACTTAATGGCATTTCACCGTACTTTGATCCGAGTCTTCAGGTCCTTCAAGACAGTATATGCCCTTCCCTTTCGTTTTATTTATGTCTCTGTTGGTTTAGTTGCAATGGCAGGATGCTGTTCTAAGATGTGCAAACTGAAGAAGAAGAAGAAGAAGAAGAAGAAGAAGAAGAAGAAGAAGAAGAAGAAGAAGAAGAAGAAGAAGAAGAAGAAGAAGAAGAAGAAGAAGAAGAAGAAGAAGAAGAAGAGTTGGTTCTTATATCCCGCTTTTCCCTACCCGAAGGAGGCTCAAAGCGGCTTACAGTCGCCTTCCCATTCCTCTCCCCACAACAGACACCCTGTGGGGTGGGTGAGGCTGAGAGAGCCCTGATATTCCTGCTCAGTCAGAACAGTTTTATCAGTGCTGTGAGGAGCCCAAGGTCACCCAGCTGGCTGCATGTTGGGGAGCGCAGAATCGAACCTGGTATGCCAGATTAGAAGTCCGCACTCCTAACCACTACACCAAACTGGCTCTCAAGAAGAGAGCCTGCCCCCGCCATCTGTGGGATCCAGATTTCCCAGGTGTTCTCTTCATACTTTTAGAAATAACCTCACAGATGTTCCCCCACCCCAGATGTTCCTTTTGCATTCAGACAGTTTGAGAATTTGGTGAGCTCCCAATTCCGGAGATTACGTGCGTGTGTGCGTGCGTGTGTGTATAATGAGCTCACCAAATTCTCAGCTCTCTGAATGCAAAAGGAACATCAGTAAAAACAAAAAATTCTGTGAGGTTATTTCTTAAAAGCGTAGATAACATATTTGTCTTGAGGAGTAGGGAGAACACATTTGCAATGAAAAATGCCAGGCTTGTGAGGAATAAAACCCATTGGAGCTTCATCAACCTCCCATGTACACAGGAAGAGGTTGAGTGATATCGTAAAACAGAATAGAAAGCTGGGCAATCGATACGGTGTTATTTTTCAGCATGGCTTTTATTAATTGTGCACACCATTTTTTAAGCAGGGTCCACGGGAGAAGCAGATAGATGGGAATGTTGTTTCAGGCTGGGTAACAAATGTCTTGAGCAGATGCCAGTGTTCGATAAGCTCAGGGACCGTGGTTGTGGCCCAAGGTGGAAAAGGGGTAGGGGGAGGTCATTTGGGCAAGATCTCTGGGGAGATTCTGGGTGAGGGTTCCCAACCCTGAGCTGGGAAATTCCTGGTGATTTGGGGATGTAGAACTTTTATGCATGAAAAGTTATACCCTGAAGCAGGGGTAGTCAGCCTGTGGTCCTCCAGATGTTCATGGACTACATTTCCCATGAGCCCCTGCCAGCAAATGCTGGCAGGGGCTCATGGGAATTGTAGCCCATGAACATCTGGAGGACCACAGGTTGACTACCCCTGCCCTGAAGAACGTTGCCGGTCTTTAAGAGGCTACTAGATTTTGTTCTATGATGCAAGACTAACATGGCGATCTACCGGAAGAGAAACTCTGCAAAGTCACAAAATCAGGACTCTAAAATTCATTGTTTTGTAGTCTGTTGCATTTCTAACAAGATACTCCTTTGAAGATAATTGAAAAAGGCAAGGCCGAAATGAGGAGTTACCAGAGAACCATTTTATCTAGACACAGTGCTAATTTATAATTATCACTTATGAATATGTTCCGTCTGGTTACTAGGTTGTCAGTTTACTATATAGTAATTTGTCGGTTGTTGTGCCACTTGTTAACTAAGCATTTAAATTGGATATGCGCTCAATATATATCAATTTGATAGCAAACATCTTTGTAGGAAGCCAAACAGCAAAGGAGGGCACAAAGGGACCCAGCCTGTGTACACAAGCTATGAACCTAAAATGTTTGAGCAGCGGCAGAATATGTATTAAATACTAAAATGCAAATATTTATTTCAATACATGTGCACATGTGGTTCTTATATGCCGCTTTTCTCTCCCCAAAGGAGTCTCAAAGCGGCTTACAGGCCTTCCCTTCCTCTCCCCACAACAGACACCCTGGGAGGGAGGGGAGGCTGAGAGAGCCCTGAGATTACTGAAGAAGAGTTAGTTCTTATATGCCGCTTTTCTCTACCCGAAGGAGTCTCAGAGCGGCTTCCATTCGCCTTCCCTTTCCTCTCCCCACAACAGCCACCCTGTGAGGGAGGTGGGGCTGAGAGAGCACTGAGATTCCTGAAGAAGAAGAATTGGTTGTTATATGCCGCTTTTCTCTACCCAAGGGAGTCTCAAAGTGGCTTATATTCGCCTTCCCTTTCCTCTCCGCACAACAGATACCCATCGCATGGAATTTTGAGGGGTTTTCTGTGGGTGGATTTTCATCATGGGACCCTGATAATTTCAGGTAGCATGTTCCACAGGTTGGGGCAAGGTCGAAAAGAACCTGGTCCTGTTTGAGGCCAGTTTTATCTCCTCCTTTTGAGGGAATACTCTGGCGTGTGGCTGAAACATGACCCAAACCACAAAATGATATGCCGGTTCACAAATCTAACCGGTCCACATTGGTTCATGAGCCATTTAAAGCAGGGCTAGTCAACCTGTGGTCCTCCAGATGTCCATGGACTACAATTCCCACGAGCCCCTGCCAGCATTTGCTGGCAGGGGCTCGTGGGAATTGTAGTCCATGGACATCTGGAGGACCACAGGTTGACTACCCCTGATTTAAAGTTTAAAACCCTGCTTTCTCCTCCCTGCTTTTCATATCAAGCAGCAAGGAGGCATTTCCAAACAGCATAATGCTCAGCTCTCTGTGGCTCTTCATGAACTGCCATGATCCACCATGAACCGCATCTAAATTCATAGAAGCTCACGGCACTTCTTCAGTCTATGAATATTACTTCATGAACTGCCTAAAATTCTCCGTGAACTTTTGTTCATCAGCCAGTTCATATTCATCCCCAGTTTTTAGGGCCTGTTACCAGAAAGTTCTGGCAGCTCTGAGGATATTTAAGGTCTTGTCCTGTTTTTCTCTAACGTGTTTTGGCGTCGCTGTTTAAAATCATTTTTATCTCTTAATTATTTTTGTCATACTGTTGTTTCCGTTTGTTTGCTGGGGACAGCCCTTCTGCTGCCCGTATATTTAGAAAATGCTCGAGACAGCTCCCAGATAAAACAGTATGTGGCAGTGAAGGATACAACAACAACAACAACAACTTTAAGACAAACAGAAAGATAAAAAGACTTCTGCTCGGACTTCTGCTCAGCTTTCAAAGGTCTTCCAGATTCCTTTTTGAAAAGTCTTGGATGGTGTGAGGCTTGCAGCTGGAGGCCTGTCTGAACTAGAAAGGGTGGTGATATTAGAAGGCCAGCCAGAAGAGCCATACGTTTTATGGGTATTCTAGGAGCATAGTAAGCCACTTTGAGCCTCCTTCGGGTAGGGAAAAGCAGCATATAAGAACCAACTCTTCTTCTTCTTCATTGTGCAAGTATTTCGGAAAGGACACACTGTATGCCTGGCAATACCCTCCCCCTGCTGCCTAGATACTGCGGAAGAAGAGGAAGAATGGGTTTTCAGATCCAGTTTGGTGTAGTTGTTAGGAGTGCGGACTTCTAATCTGGCGAGCCGGGTTCGATTCTGCACTCTCCCACTTTCAACCAGCTAGGTGACCTTGGGCCAGTCACAGCACTGAGAAAACTGCTCTGACCGAGCAGGAATATCAGGGCTCTCTCAGTCTCACCTACCTCACAAGGTGTCTGTTGTGGGGAGAGGAAAGGGAAGGCGATTGTGAGCCGCTTTGAGCCTCCTTCAGGTAGAGAAAAGCGGTATATAAGAACCAACTCTTCTTGTCCTTGTCCTTGTCCTTGTCCTTGTCCTTGTCCTTGTCCTTGTCCTTGTCCTTGTCCTTGTGCTTGTCCTTGTCCTTGTCCTTGTCCTTGTCCTTCTTCTTCTTCTTCTTCTTCTTCTTCTTCTTCTTCTTCTTCTTCTTCTTCTTCTTCTTCTTCTTCTTCTTCTTCTTCTTCTTCTTCTTCTTCTTCTATCTTAAATAGTCTCAAAGCAGCTTACAATCATCTTCCCTTCCTCTTTTCCAAAAGACATCTTGTAGGGCAGGTGGGGACTGAGAGAGCTCTGACAGAACTGTTCTGTGAGAACAGCTCAAAGAGGACTTGGACCGGTCAAGGTCACCCAGCTGGCTGCCCTTGGAGAAGTGGAGGGAATCAAACGTGGCTCTCCAGATCAGAGGCCGCCTCTCTTGACCACCTCACCCTGCTGCGTTCTTGCCTACTTCCTCGTGGTCGCCCGCTGCCACTTAGTAGGGTGAGGGAAGAATGGCTGGAAAGTGGGGTCAACACTAATGGCTCAGCGTCACTTCTAGAATTTCAGCAGAATTTCGTGCAAGGGAGTCCAAGGGGCAGATCATTACAATGACAGAACAACCAAAGCTGGATCCTAGCTCTGCAGAGAATGCAGAAGTCCCAAGCTTCTTCAATTTGTCTTCCACGGTGTGAAAAATGGGACACGACTCTGTCACTCCTCTGACGAAGGGAGCTTTGACTCTCAAAAGAGCATGCACTAGAAGTTGTGTCGGTCTCTAAGGTGCTCCTGGGCTCCTATCTAGCTGCTCGATCCTCCGGTAATGGAGAAGATTTCTTGCCCAATAACGGAATGAAGCGCGTGGCCAATGAATAACAAGTACCTTAGACACTCCGGCTCACCTTCCCTCCGCCCTCCGACGCGCACAAGTTATTTCTTCTCCTTCCACGGGTAAAACGGGAGCCAGCCTTTATTTCTAATTACACGGGGATGAGGGTGGAACATAGCCTTTTCTATTAGGCCTAGGTGAAGGCCCGGCTTCTGGGCAGGGGGCATTAATTTTCCTTTAAGGGACGTTTGCGGAGACGGGAGATTGGTTCCGCTTGATTTACAGCGTCAGCGGTTTTGAAGCCCCTGTATCTCCTTTTCATACACACACACACACCCCGTGCGCTTGTAATTTGGTGAACAACCGCTGTTTAATCACAAGGCGTCCAGAAAGATGAATACCAATGCAGGGCCTTTATTATTCACAGACAGCTTCCTTCCCGGTAGGAAAGTTTGTTGGTGATGAATAATCACATTCCAGATCTGGGCTTCTGTTGAATCTCTCCAGGGATATTTCTCTACTGCAGAGCGTGCTTCTAAAAGATGAGCTGAAATCCCTTTCCTTGCCATAATGTATGGTATGGGATTCTTTGAACATTCTTTGAACAACAATGTCTCTAGAAGAAAAGGAGCTATTTCTTATATGTCACTTTTCACTATCTGGAAAGGCTTCCAGTCATCTTTCTCTTCCTCCTCCCACAAGACACCCAGTGGGGTGGGCGGGACAGAGAGAGAAATCTAGCAGAACAGCTCTGCAAGAAGAGCCATGGGAGAACTGTGACTAGCCAAGGTCACCCAGCTGGCTGTACGAAGGGGACAGCAAAGAAAACATTGGCAGAGACCCTAGAACAGGGGTAGTCAACCTGTGGCCCTCCAGATGTCCATGGACTACAATTCCCATGAGCCCCTGCCAGCATTTGCTGGCAGGGGCTCATGGGAATTGTAGTCCATGGACATCTGGAGGACCACAGGTTGACTACTCCTGCCCTAGAAAAGAACCCTTTTTCTCTTTCCCCAGTCACCTGTCCGGGTCCGTTTTAATCACCCTGCTTTTAAAAACAACTTTGCAGAACCAGGCTCAACAACTGCCTGGCTTCGAAGGGCTCTCTGTGCCAGAGAATTCACGTGGCCACGTTGTCAAGGAGAGGGAGAGACTTATCGTGTTTCAAAAGTCCTTCAACACCTGCGTGACTCCTTAAGCTCCCTTGGTCTGCTGCAGTCCTGGGGATTATTAGCACCGGCCTGTGGGAATTGGGGTCACCAGAAGGAGCCCGGTGTACTAATTGCTAAGGGAACCTCACTATCTGTAGCTCGTCCCATAAATCCACTGGGGTACGGAGATATTGACGTTGCTTCCAGGAAATGAAAGCTCCGGGCGATAAACGCACGAGTCGCCTATCTCGACGGCAAAATCCGCGAGGTTTTATATTTAAAGGCTGGGGCTCCGAGCTCTGCAGGACGTAGAATGGAAAGAGGGGTTAGAAAGGGGGCGGAAGGGATAAGTATGCAGAGCCAGCACTGGAGGAGAAAGGAGAGAGTTCGACAAGGCTTCTCCTGGGTGGAGGTTGGTGATAAGCTCCCCTTTGGCTTTGGGTAACCTATTGAGGCTTTGCTCTGCCAGCACTGATGGATTTCTTCTTTGGGCTCCATACTAGAGTTGCCATCTCCTGGTGGGGCCTGGATTTTCCTGGAATTCATTGAGCTGTATTGTTTATTTATAATGTGATTTAGATACCTCCCTCTCGGACTAGCTGTCTTGGGCCAGTGACTGCAATTGATCTCCACGCTGTAGAGATCTGTTCCCCTGAAGGGAAGAGCGACTTTGGAAGGGGGGGTTTCTGGTGAGGCCAGATCTCCCCTCCCTAGAGGGGGCCGAGGTCCCCCACTGCCAGCTAGCTAGAATGGCATTTCAGCAATTTGCCTACACAACTCAGAAACAACGTAGGCATGCTAAGGATGTCAGTGGGTGGCACTCTGGGTTTTGAGCAGAACCCTACGGTGGAATAAGCTTCTACCGTAGAGTTTAAGCCCCCACAAAAAAACATTGTCCCTGCATCCCCTTCATTCTCACATTACTTCTGGGTCACATTGGCATGTCATGGAAAAGCCAGGTTTTCCTGCCCGCTCCTGCTAAGTGACCTCCCATCTCCCGCCAGCTGTTTAGAGGGACCTGACAGCTTTATGGTTACCATGGCTTACCACAGAGTTCCTGGTAATTCCTAGAAGAATCAATGTCATTTTCTTTTTTAAAGTCTCTGGAGAGTGGCGGGCTAAAAGCTAAGATGGATGGATGGATGGATGGATGGATGGATGGATGGATGGATGGATGGATAGATGGATAGATGGATAGATGGATAGATGGATAGATGGATAGATGGATAGATAGATATAGATAGATAGATAGATAGATATGATACTGAAATTGACATGCTGCTGCAGCCAACCTTGGGGTCACCCATATCCCACCCACCCTCCTACCTTCTGCATGCAATGGAGAGGTTCTTCCACTGAACCACAGCCCCTCCCCTGGTCTGATTCTGGATCAGCTTAATGGGTTTGATAAGTTTCCATGTATTCATGTGCACCAAGCTGAGTCCCTCACATGGGTGCTTTACAGTAGCAAATCATACTATCTTCAGATCTTTTTAATGCAACGGTGATAATTCCTACTGCATTAAGAAAATAATAGAAAACATGTTGGATCAAGCCAGTGAACCATCTAGTTCAACACTATATGTCACCCAGTGGCCAAGTCCCAAGGGGCATCAGGACGTCCATCAGTGAGGCAGAACATCAGAAGTCCTTCAACTGTTGCCCTCAAGCACCCTTGCTGGCCCAAACATCAGAGAAGCCATGTTGGGTCAATCCAATGGCCCATCCAGTCCAGTCTGTGTCAAACATTGCCCAAAAGCCAGGTATCCTCAGGAGGTCCACCAGCATGGCTCCAGAAGACCTCCCCCTGTGGCCCCCCAAGTACCAAGAAGACAGAGCATCACTGCTCTAGACAGTGTCCTATATAAATCTTGTTCTTAGGAACCATTCATGAACCTCTCTACTCTTCTCTTGAAATGGTCTGTTTTTATAGCCGCCACCACTTTCTGTGGCAGTGCCTTCCACATTTTAATTACTCATTGGAACATCCCATAGTACTTCGGAAACAAAGCCACACTCCAAACTCCAGGGAGTAATTTGGGAGAGGAGAATTTTTTGAAACCCCTCTTGTTGTCATCCAAAAGAAGGCAGTAGGGTTTCACATAGTGGTTTAAAGTCATCCCTTCCATCTTTCCCTGGATCTCCAATACCCATTTGTGTAAGGCAGCAGGGATTTCCCAGAATTTCCCTGAAGTCAAAATGGAAAAATCACATCTGATGTTCAAATCTGACACAACAAATTGGAGGCTGATCTTGGCTGGGCAAGTTCATTAGCTTTGGTGGGGTCGAGGTTGTTTGGGAAAAGAGGAGCGGAGACGGTTACGGAGAGCTAATTGGGAGCGCCTTTCACATGGAGAAACCATCATCCCGGCACTCATCCCTCACTTTAGCGATGTTCCAGTGGTGCCTTTCTTCCACAGCCTGGCTTCTTTTTAGTGTTTAATCTTCAGCAGACTTTCATCTTTAATCAAAACCCAGTTGGGCTGTGGCATCGTCCTCATGCGCCAAAGAGGTCGTCATGTCTTTGGATCTCAAAGCTGCCTCTGATTTGCTTTTGTGTGCAGAGGGAGAGGGATCAGACCCCGACACGAAGCCAGCTTTGCCTGAAACAAAGACACTTTGAAACATAAAGAAGCTTCAGTGGTCAGACCTCGAGAGGGCTCCCTCTTTCAGGAAAGCCGCGAGCGAAATTAACTCTGAGCTGCCTCGTTCGGTCTGGTTGCAGATTTTGGGGGAAGGAGGGGAGCCCAGATGGCATCCTCCACCAACTCTTCAAGTTTTGGAAATCCCTGGGTATTTGGGGGGACGGGGGAGGCTGGGGAGGTCAAGGAGATCCGTGGAGATCCGTGGAGTAACTGCCAGCCAGTCAAGAGATGTTTGGAGGTGGTTTGCCATTACCTGCCTCTGGGCCATGACCTCTAATGGTCCTTGGAGGAAACAGAACCACAATCCTTGGAGGCCTTCCATCCAAATACTAGCCAGGGTCAGCCCTGCTTAGCTTCTGAGATCTGATGGGATTGGCCTTGCCTGAGCTATTCAGGGCAGGGGGCTAGCCAAGGTGACTAAAGAGAACCTCCACATTCGGAGGCAGTGAGCCTCCGAAGACCAGTGCCAGAGGCAACATTAGATGAAGACCTTGAGGTCTATGTCCTTCTGTTGGACTTCCAGATGAACAGTCTGGAGCTAGTGAGACAGGATGCTGGGTGAGATGTCCCACTGGTCTGATCTAGCAGGGTTCTTCTGATATTCTTATCAGGGAAAGGCCTTGGCCTCTTAGCCCTTTTGTTGAATCTCCAGAAGAACTGGTTGAGACTGGCGAGACAGGATTCTGGACAAGATGGACCAAGCAGGGTTTTTCCTATGTTCTCATCTGACTCCAGTTCTCTAGTTTTATGAAGTGTCTTTCACAAACAGGTTCACATCCCCACATGCAGTAAGCTTGGTGTAGTGGTTAAGAGTGGCAGCTTCTAATCTGGTGAGCTGGGTTTGTTTCCTCACTCTTCCGCATGCAGCCAGCTGGGTGGCCTTGAACTCATCACAGTCTTGTTAGTGCTGTTCACACAGAGCAGCCCTGTCAGGGGTCTGTCAGCCCCATCTACGTCTGTTGTCTAGAGAGGAGATTGGAGAGGGGAAGACTTTGAAACTCATTGTAGTGAAAAGTGGGGTATAAAAACAATCCTTCCTTCCTAAAATTGGCAGGTTTCAACACCAGCAGTTCAGGTCCTGTCCTGTTTGCCAGTCATGAACAGGCAGCTGATTTTTCAGCGATCAGTTCAGCTGCTTCTTGACCTGTTTGCAGCTGTGGGCCAGGTTGCTTCACGATATTACATCCTAACCACTGGCTCTCTGTGCATCCGGACTCTCATGCAGCTTGGCTGAGTTCTACTCTCTCCCAGATCTTTGGGCGTAACTCCCTCCACTCAGCAGGCAATGGTTTAAATTGGCATCTAAATGAATTCTGAATCACACCAACAAATCACAAATGCTGGGTTTAAATCCAATCCTACCATCTGGATTTCGTTTTAAGTAGTCCCTTAAGCTGCGGCTCAGAGAACCAGCATCCTCTTTGTGCATGCACAAATTTGTGCAAAACCACATTGCAAGCTAGCTCAGGTTGGTCACACCCTTACAGCTAAGCTAAGGTGACCAGATTTTAACATTAGTAAAGAGGGACACCATTGACCGGGGGGGGGGGTCTTGATTAAAAATTTGGTCTATATGGAGCAACAAAAAGTTTCATAGAACGCATAGAACACAAAAATAGTACTGTAATATATATATTTTTGCCAGGTGCCCCCCAGATGTCCCTCCATAAGTGGGACAATCTGGTCACTTTAAGCTAAGCCTCCTTCACAGCCTTGTAGCCGTGTGGCTACCGTAGAGAAGAGGCAAATATTGACCTGGGCCAGACCTTGGACTGTCTCTGACCTGGCCCCAATCTGGAAGACTGAGGTCCCAGATGACATCGGGGCCCTGCCAGAGCTAACACAATTCCACAGGGACTGAAAAATTGAGCTCTCCCACCAGGCTTTCCGTCAACACAAGTGAACTGGCCACCAACCAGAGCCCAGAGGTCTTCCCCTGCCCCCCATCATCAACTGCACCCTCAGAAAAGAATTAAACCACAGTGCAGTAAATTGAGTTAAGTGGGTGGTCACAGGAGAGGGCGTTGGCCCAAAAAGCCAACTGGATTTCCCCAATGAATAACTGGAAACGCACCCAACAAACTGACATCTTTGTCACGGCCAAAAAACAAAGCCGTGGCTACAGACCTGGAAGCTGTTTTTTGCAGGGGTGCCTGGGAGAGGAACTGTCCCCAGCATTTTCAACACCTGCTTTTAAATTCAGATCGGTTGAATCCTGCCAGCGCGGCTAAAAGAAATCCTTCTGTGGAAAACAAAGCAGTTCCTTGCAGTTGCATTTTTATTCCTGTCACAAAGCCGCTTCCATTTTTTATATCCTTCAGGAATTGACTTGATAAGAGACTCAGAGCCAGAACGGTAACGGAGGGCTCGGCTTCCTTTTATGCCAAATATCATAATGCATAAACATTTCCAAAGCTGCTCTGCTATGCATGAGGGCGTCCTATAGAAGGGAAGAATCAACATAATTTGATGCTAAACGGCCAACTTAACACGGCACAAGAGGATCCCGCAGCGCTGCCTCGTCATTTGTATGCCTCTTGCCGATATTTCACACCGTTTGATTCAAAGGAAGATGCCGTGCTCAGGACTTTCCTGATTTGCTGCTATTGAAAGATGCTCTTCTGGTTTCATCCGAATCTTGGCTTTGAGTCTCAGGGGATTATTCTGGAAGTGAGAGACAAGAAGAAGCAGCTGGTTTTTATACCCCGCTTTTCACAGTCCGAAGGAGTCTCAAAGCGGCTTCCATTTGCCTTTCCTTCCTCTCCCCACAACAGACACCCTGTGAGGGAAGTGAGGCTGAGAGAGCTCTGAGTGAAATGCTCTGGGAGAACAGCTCCACCAGGACTGTGACTGATCTGAGGCCACCGAGATGGCTGCATGCGGAGGAGCGGGGAATGAACCCTGGCTTGCCAGATTAGAAGCCGCCTGCTCTTAACCACGGCACCAAATGCTTTAAAGTGGCAATATCCATTTACTGTTGTTGTTATTGTTATTATTATATTTTGTTTTATAGGCTGCCCCAACTCAGGTTCCAGATGGCTTACAATAAATATAATAGTAACATTTAAAAAGCATGTTAAAAACAATAAAGTTTATAATCATCTATCACTTTTCCCATAGCCCCACTATCAGTTATTTCAAGCCTGTGGTGGGAGGTCTTTCTCTGGGGGAAATAACTAGTATACCTGAAGAAGCAGAAATGGGGATACAGAGGGAAGCCCCCATAGCTGTTCTCATTTTATCCTGGCCTCAGCTCTAGTCCTGGGGGAAGAGCACCATTTTACAGGCTCTGCAGAACTTCATCAGCTCCATCAGAACACAGATCTCCACTGGTAGCTCATTCCACCATGGCTGAGAAGGCCCTGGCTCTGGGTGAGGCCAGCCGAATTTCTTTGAGGCCAGAGATTACCAGAAAAGGTGTATGTACACGACTATGGGAAAAACCCAGAATAATGGTAAATCTAGGAATTGCTGGTTTTATCATAGAATTCCCAGCAATTCCTAGATCTCCTTGTGAAAAAATGCATTTTTTTCCTGTGGAGGTTTGATTTGACTATTTTAACAGGGATGACCAAGCCCCCAACCTTCTCCAAGCAGGAGACAGAGGTTTGGAGGACTCTTGGCAGACTCAATACAGGGTGGATTGCCATTCTCTTCCCCAGTCATTATCGTTTTACCCCCCCCCAGCAAGCTGGGTACTCATTTTACCCACCTCGGAAGGATGGAAGGCTGAGTCAACCTTGAGCCGGCTGCTGGGATCGAACTCCCAGCCTCATGGTCAGATCTTCAGACAGCATGCCGGCTGCCTTACCACCCTGCGCCACAAGAGGCTCATCGTGGTCATATCACCTGATAAATGTTTAACTCTCACCCATTTGGGAAACCCTTCCAGGTTCCATCAAGAAAACCCAGGGATTCATGAAACCCTGGTTGAGGCAACCTGGCCTAGATGGATGGACTGGCACAAAGAAGCTTCGACCCACAATCAAAACATGTTGGTCTTAAAGGTGTCCCCAGACTCCCGGCTTTGTTTTCCTGACACTCTCATTGGTCACTTGGGCGCTGCTAGAATCGAATCTCACCACATTAGTGCCTCGTGGTCATCCTCGTGTACTGTGGGCGATTGGTATTGACAAGATTGGCACGTATCTTGCCTGAGGTGAGAGAAGTTCCTTTCCCTGCCTCCCTCCACGGCCACTTTTCAATACTCAACAAATTACACCTCTTGACGCACTGGTGGTTTCCCATAATTAGTCCCTTCTCTGTCTGCTCGCTAGCTTTGTTTGGGTAATGGCTCTATTGCCGCCTTTGACGTCTACAATTTAGAAGCTCCACTTGTGCTACAGCTGGGCTGGCTGTCTCTCTTCCCTTTGGCCTGTCCGGATTTGTCACCAGAGTGCTGATTTCCTACCGTCCACAGGGGAAGGCGGCAGAAATTGTGAGAGCTGCACACATCGTGATCTGTGCTGGGGGGCGGGGGGAGGCCGCCAACACAGAATGACATTGGCTCCCAGTGACCTGTTTGAATGGCCTTGTTCCTTACTGATGAATCCAACTCCAAAACCATTATAAAGGACAGTTTAAAACTGAATAGAATAAAAAAAATGAAGGGGGGGGGGAGGAACATGTCCAGCACAGTCGCAAGCTTCTGGGTAGAATCCTGCTCTTCGGCCTTGCTCCTGACAGAAGACACAGGTAAATAACATACTTATCTGAACCTCTATTAATATAAGGTGGTAGTAGTACATGTGAAAGGAGTTCTGGTGGAAAGAACTTAGGAGTTCTGGTGGAAAATAAGTTGAATGTGAGCCAGCAGTGCGATATGGCAGCTAAGAAGGCTAATGTGATATTAGGCTGCATTGCTAGGGGCATAGAATCTAGAGCAAGGAAAGTTATAGCATCATTGTATTCTGCATTGGTTAGATGTTATTTGAAATATTCTGTCCAATTCAAGAAAGGCAAGTTGGGACATGTCAGAGAAGGGCGACTAGGAGAGCTGAGGGATTGGAATCCATGCCATACAAGGAGAGGCTGGGGGAGTTGAGTGTGTGTAGAGGAGGACAAGGGTTGATATGATCACTCTCCTTAACTATGTGAAAGGTAGATGTGTTGATGAGGGGGCCAACTGGATCAGCCCAATAGTCTATCTAATCCGGTATCCAGTTTCATACAGTGACCAACCAGTTTCTCTAGAAGACCAACAATAGGACAGAGAGGCCAAGGACTTCCTAAGAACCCAAGACCTCTGCTGGATCAGACAAGTGGTCCATCTATTCTAGCATTCTGTCCCACAAAACGGCCTACTAATTCTTCTGGAGAGCCAACCATGGGGCATAGAGGCCAAAACCTTAATCTGATGTTGCCTCCTGGCTCTGGGATTCAAAGAATTTCTGCCTCTGGATGTGGAGGCACTGTAGCTAGTAGCCATTTCTAGATCTATCTTCCCTGCATCTAATCCCCCTTTAAAGTTGTTTACTCCCGTGGCCATCACTGCATCCTCTGACAGCCAATTCTATGTTTTAATCAGTGTCTCTAAAGTAATATTTCCTTTTGACCATCTTGAACCAACTGCTCATCTGCTTCCACGGATGGAGTACTAGTCTTTTGGGAGCAGGAGAAATAAGATGCTTTGTCTACCCTCTCTACCCCATGCATCATTTTATCAACCTCTCTCACATTCCCCCTTTGTTGTCTCTTTTCTGAACTGAAATGTCCCAGGGTCTTCAGCCTTTTCTCATCAGAAAGGTGCTCCAGGTCTTCTGGAAGGTGGGACCATGAAGACTTTCTCAGCACAGGATCTCCCTGTCCAACTCCACTTCCTGCTTTTGTGTCCCTGTCAGAGTAAATAGCAGGGCCGGCGGATTATTTGCTTAACATTGAATGACTTATGCAGTGTGTCAATGTTCGCTCACCAGAGAATAAAAGCGCAGCAGAAACGACTCTCTAATTACTCTTTTCAGATGAAGTAATGATCTTTAATGTGCAGTGGATCTCATTAATTAACTCCCAGACTTTAATTAACTCCTTGCCTAATTCACCTGCCATCATGGATTACCACAAACGTCACTCAGACAAGGTTTTCTTCTGTCTTCACACAAGTGGAGGGTGGGGTGGGAAGGAGTTACTTTAAAAATGCAGGTGCTGGAGAAGTGATGGTTTGAGGTGTCTGTTCTCTGCTGAGACACTAGAAATGCAACCCTAAGCAGAGAAGGGTTTTTTTTGTTCATTTTTAACTTCAAGTCACAGTCAATTTATGGAGATCTTGTAGGGGTCTATGCCTGGCCCTAACCCGGAAGCTAAAACTAGTGCAAAATGCAGCTGCATGGGTCCTTACTAGGACACTGTGGAGGACCCATAATCAAACTGCCCTCCAACAGCTGCACTGGCTACTGGTTAAATTCCAGATCAAGTTCAAGGTTCTGATCATAACCTTCAAGGCCTTGAAGGTTCTAGCCCCATCGGTGAAGCTCTTGAGAGGTTCTGGATTTTGGCCACTGTCTGAAACAAAAGTGTTGGACTGGAGGGGCCATCATCCTGATCCAACATGGCTTCTCTTGTGTTCTTTTTATTCCTGGGGAAGTGATGCTTTGTATTCTTGGTGCTTGGGAGGAGGACACAGTGACAGGACTTCTGGAGTTCTGGCCCTGCTGGTAGACCTCCTGATATCACCTGGGTTTTTGACCTCTGTGCAATACTGAATGAGCCATTGGCCTGATCCAACATGGCTTCTCACATGTTCTTATCACCTCCTACCTGGTCCTTTCAACTGGAGATGCCAGGCATTGAACCTGGGGGTTTCAGCTTGCCAAGCAGAGGCATGGCTTTAAGCATGGCTTCTGTGATCCAGCTGAACTCCTACGCATCTCACCTCAAAAGCAATTCAATTTTTCTTTTCTGGTTCTGGTAAACAGCCCTGTGACAGCTCCCCCGACCGCTGACTGCTCAGCCAACAACTCCACTACCCTAATTCGCTGCTGAATTCCTAAGTCTTTAGCCAGAGCGCTTCATGCTGGGTCCTCTCTTTTGACTTTTTCATTGAGCACACGCACGAAAATCACATCGCGCCGTTCCCAGCACGTTCCCCTCCTCGGCATTAAGTCACATTGATGGATATTTCCAAGGAGCATCAATGAAAAGAGATTCTGTTTATGCTGGAGTGCTTATGAAGATGAATAGGCTGTAAACAATGACGGAGCTTGATCGCTCTCCCATCCTGATCTAACATTTATTGATGTATGAAATTAGAGACTTCTGCTAACTTGAACTGATGGCTTTAACGGCAGACAGCCGAAAACCCGGCATCATCTGAGGGTACGAGCCGAGGTCTCATCGCATTTGTGCAAAGACCTTTTCGTATTAGGAGCTTATCTCGAGCTGTTCTTCCATGAAGGCCCAGGCTTCGGATCAGTGTCCTCTCCATCCGGCAGCCCAGAATGTTTCCTGGATCACCACCTCACACTGTAGACATCCATTCAAATTCATTAAGTTGTCTGCGGGTTCATTGCGCATAGATTCAGGTGGGTCTCCATGTTGGTTGGAAGCCACAGAGCAAACTTTAGCTCACTGGCACTTTTTAGATCAACAAAGTTGAATTCTGGGTAGAGATTTTTTTGTGCGTGCACACTTCTTCAGATGAGGCACATGAAAGCTGACCCCAAGAATTCAACTTGGTTGCCCTAGAAGAAAAAGAAGAATTGGTTCTTATATGCCACTTATATGCGGCTCGCAGTTGCTCCCTTGTTGGCAGGCCGATGGTCTGTCCGGAGGAAGGGGCCAATCGGAACCCTTCCTCATCCCAGACAGAGCCCGCCCTAACTCCTCCCACTAAGCCCTTGCGGCTTTATTTAGTCCGCGGCGGCTGTGTTTAAGATAGAATCATAGAATCATAGAGTTGGAAGGGGCCATACAGGCCATCTAGTCCAACCCCTTGCTCAACGCAGGATCAGCCCTAAGCATCCTAAAGCATCCAAGAAAAGCGTGTATCCAACCTTTGCTTGAAGACTGCCAGTGAGGGGGAGCTCACCACCTCCTTAGGCAGCCTACTCCACTGCTGAACTACTCTGACTGTGAAAATTTTTTTCCTGATATCTAGCCTATATCGTTGTACTTGAAGTTTAAACCCATTACTGCGTGTCCTCTCCTCTGCAGCCAACAGAAACAGCATCCTGCCCTCCTCCAAGTGACAACCTTTCAAATACTTAAAGAGGGCTATCATGTCCCCTCTCAGCCTCCTTTTCTCCAGGATGAACTTTCCCAAGTCCCTCAACCTATCTTCACAGGGTTTGGTCCCTTGGCCCCAGGCATATAAGAACCAATTCTTCTTCAGTAATATCAGGCTTTCTCAGCCTCACCCACCTAACAGGGTGTCTATTGTGGGGAGAGGAAAGGGAAGGCGAATGGAAGCCACTTTGAGACTCCTTTGGGTAGAGAAAAGTGGCATATAACAACCAATTCTTCTTCGGTAATATCAGGGCTCTCTCAGCCTCACCCACCTCACAGGGTGTCTAATGGTGGCTGCTCATAGCTTCTGCAAAGTACAGGGATCTTGTCTTTCTGTTCTTGAAGAATGCAGAAGTGGGTGGGAGATCACCTTAAACAAAGGAATCCCCAGAGTATGTGCTTGGGATTTTCCTACTGCAACCTCACTAGTGACCATTTGATGCCGCTAGTCAGCTCCTCAAATAGTTTAACAACAGCCCTTCAAGGCTGACTTCACCAAATTACTTGCTGATTGCATTTCCAACACATATTTGAGCAGGGAGGCAACTGGTTGCCTGTGTAAATGTGACAAGATTTTCATTGTAGTTCTTTTTTGCGTGCCTCCCCCCCTCCCTTCAGATTTGAACTGTTAATGTCTGTTGTGACACCCCATCTTCAGAATTCCCCCTCCGTAACCATTCACTTGCTAATTCTGCCTCTGAGTCATGCAAAAATTATCTTATCCTTCCAATCTTTATTTTATTGAAAATTGAACATGACCACAAAAAGGCTGATTTTTTAAATCGACACTCTATCACCAGGTTAAGAATTTGCTATAGCAACAGATGTCTGCAGCTCTTAGTTATTTGATTTTTAAATTTGAAGTTGTTGCTAATTCTAACTGAAGGGTACTTGTGAAAAAAGAATTGCCTTTGGTACAAAATCTAGCTTGTCAGGGGTAGGCCTAGACTCAAATCTTTTCCTATGACATGCTAGCGTTCAGCTTGCGAAGAGGGTTATTTGCACAGAGGAGCATTCAAAATGGATGGTGATGTTTTGCTGAAGGTGTTGTTCAAGGGTGCTAAGCAGATTTGGAAGAAGAACCTGTGGTGCTGCCCCCAAAAGGCATTCAGTGGTGGGCGGTGTCTCCAATCCTGAATATAGAGAATTTGACGAGGGGCTGATCCATCTGTATAAATAGTTCCTGGCTAATTGAAGGATGCCGGGTACAAGAAGTCTGGGTGAGGCAGGAACTTCCATTCATAGCAGGTCCCAGAGCATAAAATTATCATGGCATTTTCTCTCCTGAGCCCTTTGCCAAGACTTCATTGAATTGAACGCCAAGGCTGAAGCAATTCGAACAAATTGCTACATTTGCTCAAATGTCAAATTTGATCTCAGACGCCCAACTCAAAAGGACGCTGAAACTCTGGAATAGTTCAGGATTTGCTGCGTGCCGCACGGGCGTCCGTTTGTACTTCCCATGTGCATGGACAAGCCGTAGTAAAAGTATGTGCCCTGAGCATCCAGCTAATAAAGTATGCAGTGGAACTGAGGGAACACAGGTTGAGAAAGCCCAATTATCTTCAAAAGGGCATTTACCCAGGGCTGTCTCAACAGCATGTGGACCCCCGGTCCAGCACCAAACCAGGGTGCTGGGGCTCCCACAACAGCCACTCACAGGAATAAAAAGTAAATCAAAAGTAAAACAGTTTCCCTATTTGTGCCTTGTCCTCTGCAGCTCTCTTCCTCTTCTGTGCTCCACTCAAAACATTACGTTTCAATTCCGCTGAAAGGGTTATTCACCTGGAAATCTATATATTAAATGTTTAGTATTTAGTCCCACACCACTACCAATATCTGGTTAATGTTAGTAATGTCAACTGAGCTTAAGTAACGTGACATATACGCTAAATTACGTTATATGGCAACGGATCCATGCATATTGGCTGACGCGCAAGTGAGGCGGCCCCGTGGCAGAGGTGACTACAATAATAATGCAGGGTTACTAAATCAGAGACAAATCACAATGCTCATTTGTAACCCAATAACATTGCAGCAAATAGTATTTTATAGTTTAGTATAGTCTAGACCAGCGTTTGCTGGCAGGGGCTCATGGGAATTGTAGTCCATGGACATCTGGAGGACCACAGGTTGACTACCCCTGGTCTAGACTACTGTGTAGTACACCTGCATAGTATGCTTGGCCTTGGCCAGGGCCTTTTCGGTCCTGGCCCCTACCTGGTGGAATGAGCTCCTAGAGGAGAGCTCTCCTGGGAGAGCTCTCAACTTTCCACAGGGCCTGCAAAACGGAGCTCTTCCGCCAGGCCTATGGTTGGGGTCAGTGCTGGTAGAAGATCAGAATCACAGAAGCAGAATCATAGAGTTGGAAGGGGCCATACAGGCCATCTAGTCCAACCCCCTGCTCAACGCAGGATCAGCCCAAAGGATACCGGGTGGGGCTCCCCCCCTGGAAGATATGCTTCCACGCCAGTCCATTGGTGTGCTCGGTTGTCACACCCCTCTCCTACCCACCCCGGCTGCTAATGGGGGTCGTTAAGATAAATTGTTACTATTTCTGATGTATGTTTTTTGTATCTTTCTGTAATTTTACAGTGTTTTAATGGGGGGAGTAATTAAGGAATGTATTATTCAGCGTTTTATATGTAACCTGCCACGAGCCGGCCTGTCTGGGAGTGGTGAGCAATAAATCCAATAATAATAATAATAATAATAATAATAATGATAATGATGATGATGATGATGATGATGATGATGATGATGATGATGATGATGATGATGATGATGATGATGATAATGATAATGATAATGATAATGATAATGATAGTGATAGTGATAGTGATAGTGATAGTGATAGTGATTGTATTTATTTACGGAAAGTCAACATACACAGATTAGCATGGGGCCCCCATGCTTGTAGGGCCCCCGGGCAAGTGTCCATTGGGCCCATGCATTAAGACAGCCCTGCATTTAGAGGTTTTGCCAAGAGTTGCTGGCGGTGTGATGACAGCAGTGCGCCATGAATCCATGCTGCTCCAGCCCTCCTGTTCGCAGTTGCTGGGAGGCCCTTGCAGCCCAGGAAAACCCATTCCAGTCCAGACCCCCAGAAGCCAACTGCAAAGGAGCATCTTTCCCCACGGCAGCCAATGCTATCCAGAGAGGGACGCTGTGCAGAAGACTGGCCTTCTCCCTCCTCAGTGAACATGCTGTGTTTTCACAGCTCAGTGGCCCTTTTCGTCCATTTTGTCTTCCACCGATGGAGGGATTCATGCTTGGGCCACATCCATGTAAAATATTTATTCAGCCATGCATTATTTAATATTGGGAGGGGGGCTTCCATGGTTTTTATGCATGTGGCCAGCTGTGCTTGGGACCCGTAAACCCTTTAATGAGCCAGACCAACATCACCGCCAGCCTCCCAGCAATCCGCCGCTTCTGCTGGGCCGAGAGCCGAAACCCTCTGCTGCATCTATTATTTACTCAGAAAGTTGATGACCGGAGCCTTTGCAGGACCATCTCTTGCCCGAATGCAACTCTAAAAGCTGCCTGCCTGAAGCATTGAGTAGAAAGGTCCTTCCCCATGGTTAGTACGCTTCAAGTTTCACTATTTCAATGGGTCTGTTCAAGAACGATCTTTGAAAACACAAAGCTGCCTATCCACAAAGACGTGGCTGATGGGTGGTTATCCAGACTGAAGTCCTGGCACCAGACAATAAGATCTGCACACATCCTGCGAAGACAAAATTTTGCTTTAGGGAGTGAACAACCAGACTTGGAGTCCTGTAGGCAGTTCTGGAGGCCTCACTTCAAAAATGATTAGGACAAAATGGAGAGAGTGCAGAGGAGCATGACAAGAATGACCCAAGGCCTGACATTCCTGTCAAGTTCCCCAACAAGCAGACTCTTAGTTGAAGAAATCTCTTTATTGAAGTGTTAACGAAGTGGATTCATGAAACCCTTTGCCAAGACTAAAGTCAGCAGAAGCCTGTCTAACTTGAAGGCTATTCCCAGTCCCTCTCCTCCGGCACTTCTTCGTGCCAAAACCCAGGTGCAATCAGTCACTTCCCCATGCCATAAAGCCTGCTAAAGCAGGGGTAGTCAACCTGTGGTCCTCCAGATGTCCATGGACTACAATTCCCATGATCCCATGAACAAATGCTGACAGGGGATCATGAGAATTGTAGTCCATGGACATCTGGAGGACCACAGGTTGACTACCCCTGTGCTAAAGCAAAGGGAAGGAAGACGTACCATACTGTCTCTGCTGTCCATGGTCAGGAGATAACAGAGAGGCAACAATGAGACTCGTGAAAATTTATTCCTAGCCATGCCAGGGTTACAAAGTTAAAATAACTTAGTTCACATTTCCCAGCTTCCTCTGTTCTTTGGTCAAACACAGCTAAAACACAACAGTAAGTTCACAGTGCAAAAATATGCAGGGACATCAAACGTACAATATAGGTCAAGGAAATAGATGCATCATATAAGTCATAGAATCATAGAATCGGAAGGGACCTCCAACCTTCTCATCCAACCCCCTACAAAAGGCAGGAAATCCACAATCCCTGCCCACCCACAGTGACCCCAATTGCATGCCCAGATGATACCCCCTCCCCACCAAAAAAATCCCAGAATCTCTAGCCTGGAAGAAATTCAGCTCCCAATCCCAAAATGTTGGTCAGCATTTCCCTGGGCAGGCAAGAAGGGGCCACAAGAGCCAAGCACTGACACAATCTCTTCTACCCATTCACTTACAATCTGCCTGAGTTCACAGAATCAACATTTCTGTCATATGGTTATCTAGCCTCTGCTTAAAACTTTCCAAAGAACAACCCATCATCTCACGAGAAAGCCTGTTCCACTGAGGAACTGCTCTCTTCCAGATGTTTTGCCAAAAAATTCTTTTGAATTAATTCAAATCCATTGGTTAAGAATCATAGAATCATAGAACCATAGAGTTGGAAGGGGCCATGCAGGCCATCTAGTCCAACCCCCTGCTCTACACAGGATCAGCCCTAAGCATCCTAAAGCATCCAAGAAAAGTGTGTATCCAATCTTTGCTTGAAGACTTGAAGGGTAGGTTCTCATCCTACCCTTTGGGCCAACAGAAAACAACACTGCTCCATCCTCTATATCAGGAGTAGTCAACCGGTGGTCCTCCAGATGTCCATGGACTACAATTCCCTTGAGCCCCTGCCAGCGTTTGCTGGCAGGGGCTCATGGGAATTGTAGTCCATGAACATCTGGAGGACCACCGGTTGACTACCCCTGCTCTATATGACAGCCCTCCAAGTACTGGTTATCATATGACCTCTTAGTCATTTTCTCTCCAAGGTAAGCAGAGCAAACTCCTCAATCTTTCCTCATATCTCTTGGTCTCCAAACCCTTTGCCATTTTTGTTGCCGTCCTCTGGAAATGCTCCATTTCGCTGGCAGGGGCTCATGGGAATTGTAGTCCATGGACATCTGGAGGCCCGTGGTTTGACTACCTGCGGTCTACATCCTTCAACCATACAATACAGGCCATGGAGACCACATGGCAATAACATGTGACCAACAGGCTCTTGACACTCTGGCAGGATACCCTCTGCTTGCCCAATCTCCTCTGTGAGCCGTTTACTCAAAGCAGAGCCGCTGCCGTTGGCCTCCTCTGCCTCTGATCACCCGACATAAAGGACCTCAGGAAAGGCTCTTGGCCTACATAACGATTGCGGCCCCGCAATCAGGTTCTTGACAAGGCTGAGTGAAGCCACGCTTGAACGAGCACACGGCGATTACCGTTCGTTTTGCTAACCGAACTATAAATTATGGAATACAGGCGCTGAGCTGGAAGAATGGAATGACAAATGCGCACTCGGAAATGGCTAACACCAACCTGGTCTCCCCTCCCCCCAAAAGTGCCACAGCGGTTTCGGGACAGAAGGTGACCTTACTGAGGGAGGGGACTGAAAATAACCCGGTGCACTGTAGGAAACTCAAGAAGAGCGCAAATCTCCTCCTGGCGTTGCATCGGCCTTCTTCGGAGGGAGCATCCCGTTTCTATGGTGCAAATCAAAGCAGAAAGATCTTTTCTTCCTCCCTTTCACAAAGAATTTCTCTCTTCCTGTTCTTCTCTTTCATGCCTCAATCCTGCCCATTGAGGCATTTCACTCTTTCTCAGCTCTTCTTTAACCAGGTGAGTTTCTGAACTTAATATCTCAAAATTGGAGCATGCAAAGTTTGCTACAGATTTCTGTCCCTTCAGCTTACTTGGATCTCCCTTTTTAGCTGGTGTTTGGGGGTAGGGTGGGAGGGATGTAATGTATCACACACTCCTGACAGGGTTTCAGGCAATCTCCTCCTAAAAACTACCAATGAGGGAGACTCCACCACCTCCAAGGCAGCATATCCCATCCACAAACAGGCCTCACTCTCAGAAAAGGCTTTCTAATATTTAAGTGAAACCTCCCTTCCTGTAATACAACCCACTGCTCCTCATTCTTGTCTCTAAAGCTGCAGTAAACAAGCTGGCCCCCTCTTCAACATACCAACCTACTGCCTGCAAGTTTTTTAGCCTGGAGATATGGGGGATTGAACCTGGGACCTTCTGCATGCTGAGCAGAGGCTTTTGCACTGAGCCACAGCTCTGACTGGCAGCAGCTCTCCGGGGTCCCAGGCTGAAGTTTTCCACATCACCAATTGCCTGGTCCTTCTAACTGGAGATGCCAGGGATTGAACCTGGAACCTGCATGCCATTGTGCTTCCACTGAGCTTCTACCCTCCCCTTTTGTGGGTGAGTCACTGATGTGAAAGGCTGTTCCCATACAACATCAAAGCTCCATTCCTCACAAAGAGAACCTGAAGTGTCCAGCCAATCATGCACGTGCTGTGTACCGTACAACATTCAGACTAAAAAAAAAAACAACAACACTTTTTATTGAGGTGGATTACTCCGAAATCTAAAACCCAGAAAGTCACAGAAGAAGCGCTTCGGAAGCATCTTCATATTTTTTGTTATTTCCTTTGCCGTCACCAGTGGTGTCTCGTGATTTTTCATTGCCGAATTAGTTTCTGTACAGCTCAAAACGACTCCCTGCCTCTTTTGTTCGGTGCAAGAAACTTGTCATTCATTCCACATCCAACTTAGGAGAGCTCGGCAGTATCAGAAAGGAGACGTGCTCAATGAGGATCCTGACAGTGGAACAGTTGGGATGGGAAAGACCTCCCCTGGCTTGAGAAATCCACCCCCCCTTGGGCTGTAAAAAGAGACATTTGGCGGCGGGGGGGGGAGAGACTGTGTTATTTGGAATGACTCCATTGATGGTGATTCCAGCCACGTCCCCCAGCCACTATCAAATCTACAGCTTAACTGCAGCATTCCTTCCAGATCGGGGGTAGTCAAACTGCGGCCCACCAGATGTCCATGGACTACTCAAACCTCATGGGAATTGTAGTCCATGGACATCTGGAGGGCCACAGTTTAACCACCCCTACGATAGAGAAATGGTTAGAAACTGAGATCTTTCCATGCTCCCGTATTTGAGTTGGGAATAGATTTGCAAAATCAAGACAGGTAATGGATGCAAACATATTAATTATGTGGCACAACCACTTTTCGACACACAAGGTGATGTTGTTTCCCGGATCCAGGGGGACCACATTGTAAATTACCATTAATTAATTCCTCATTATTGCAAGACTGTGCCTATCTTTCATTCTGATGTTCTTCATCATGATGAACGTGTGGCATGGAGGGGGCGGGGGAGGAAGGAGAGGCGCTTAGAAATTCATTAATGGGACCTGGAAACTGCAGTTTGGTTTCTAGACAGGAGTGGAAAGCCAGCCAGATGAACTTGTTTGTCCCTTGCTTATTTTCTATTTTCTTCCACTCAATTTGTTCCAGAAAGTCAACAGAGGGTAAATGCCATTCTGTGGTTGTTACTCATGGTCTCAAAGCGGTTTTCAACGGGAAAGTTATTTACCATCGTTATCGTGGTGACAGATCTCAGAGACGGACAGCTAGTTATTTATTCTCATTTTACAGACTGGGAATTTTGCTCCTGTCTTTCCATTATGGGCAGATGCCGAGGTCCAGACCTTTCCTCTTACCCTGCTGCTGGAGAGATGGTAGCTCTTTAGAGCTGGAATCTGTCTCTTCCAGTCGATGAACAAGGGCCAACTTCATTACCAAAGGAACATGAAAACAATCTCCCAGGATACTATTTTTCTCATGTGGCTGGAATGTGATTCTGGGCTTTAGATTGGCTAGTATGGTGTTTTTGGCTTCATGCTATTTTGTTTGGTAAGCCCACTTTGATGGGGCAGATAGAAAAAAATGGATTACAACAGCTTGTAAGGAGAGTGCAATATGAAGCAATAAGGTGCAAAATGAAATGTCCATTGCCACGTTGGGGTCGGGAAGTGAATTTTGTCCTGGCCAAACTGGCCAAGGAGTCTGGTTTTCTTGGGGTGGGGGGCATCATCTAGATATGGAATTAGGGCCACTGTGGGTGGGCAGGTAGTTGTGAATTTTTTGCATTCTGCAGGGGGCTTGATGAGATGACCCCGTAATCCTCTTCCAACTCTATGATTCTATGATTCTAAGATAGTGTTAGGCCAAATAAATTCACAAAAAGACTTCAGTAAGAAAGACCTAAGAAAGACCTAAAACATAAATCTTTCTCCAAAATTGCTAGTCCATAGCAGTCTTTTATACATTTCATCCAGGAAAATTCCATCAGCTGTCCCTCCCAGGGTGTTCATGGGTCGGGCTCACACTCTTTTCCCTCTATGCCCCAAACATATAAACTTCTTACCATCGCATGTACAGTAGATGAGCGATTGGGATGTGAGTGTCCTGCATGGTGCAGGGGGTTGGACTAGATGACCCATGAGGTCCCTTCCAACTCTATGATTCTATGATTTAAATGAACTCTAAGTCCACACAGGGATGGTAATTCTACTATGCTAATAAGCCTAACCATACTTCTGCAAACATCAATATATATTGCGTGCTCAAGGAGATGCCAATCTCTACTTTGGGGTCAGGAGGCAAATTTCTTCCAGGCCAGACTAGTCAGTGATTCTGGTTTGTTTGTTTGTTTGTTTTTTTGGGGGGGAGAGAACATCATCTGGGCATGGAATTGGGGTCACTTTGGGTGGGCAGGTAGTTGTGAATTTCCCGCATTCTGCACGGAGTTGAACTAGGTGACCCTGGAGGTCCCTCCCAACTCCATGATTCCACCACGGAGCTGGCAACCCTACCCCCCCCCCACCCACAAACACACATATCACCTGCAGCTGGTGGGACCCAACCCCCCACCAGACTCAACTGACTCTGGATCTGGATTCTAGTAAAGTTGCCTAAATGTGGATTCTGTCTCCACAAGCTCCCTGATTCGAATGCTTGTTTGTTTGTTTATTCTTTTATTTATATACTGCCGTTCTCAAAGACTTGTGGTGGCTTACAATAAAGTAGCAAAAACACAGAACCCTTAAAATCGCCAACACATTAAATATGTTAAAAGACGGCTATTAGTTGGAGTTATCTCCCCCACCCTCCCCGTCCAGCTAGCAGTCCAAAAATCTTTCCTTAGGAGCAAGGGTCCTCATCTCACCCACTGTAGGGGATCCCCTGATGGTAGTTCTGGGACCTCAACCTGGCCTTAACCATATGCCTGGTGGAAGAGCTCAGTCTTACAGGCCCTGCGGAAAGCTGATAATTCCAGCAGGTCCTTAGCTCTTCCGGAAGCTCATTTCACCAGGTTGGTTGAGGCCAGGCGAATGTCCCAGGGGTCTGGGACCACCAGAAGATTCATACCCACAGAGCAGCGTGCCCTGCGGGGGGGCATAGACTTCTCTGCCCCTCCAAAATTGTGTCTTTTTTACTCCTTTGCTTTAAATCTCTTTCCCACCCCCTCATAATGGACACCCTTCTCTTTGCCTGTCCGTAAGATCTAACACTCACTTTGTTCCCTTGGCGACAGCATTTTTCTTCGCCAGTCACCATGGAGTCCTGTGGGGTTCCATCTTTTCCTCTTGACATCAGACAGGAGATGGGTCAGCGACGGTTTTGTCCCTTCCTTGTGTTCCTCCATCTCACAGGGGTGACTGGGCTTGTTCTCTCCGGGGGAAGCTGCCTCAGACAGCTTGAGGTCTCTGCCTCAAATTACCAGCAGTCTCTTCCTCCCACCCTTTCCTCTAACAGCTTGTGAATATTTGTGATTTCTGCTTCCAGAAATAGTGTAGTTGCTCCTGTAGATCTGATCTGAGCAGGGTTTCTCAGCAATTTACACCCAGCCTGTTTTATTCTTCTGCTGCGACCAATTTCTCTCCATTCTGCAGTCTGCTCCATTTATATTTATACTTGTTCCCTGCCCTCTCTCTGTGGACTTCTAACTAATTTACTGCTAATTTACTCCTTATATACATAATCTGGTGACTTCTATTTCATTGTCTGAAGGAGATCTTGAGATAGAGCCTGTGGGGGGCAGGATTTGCAGATGGGAAGACCCCAACAGGCCATAGAGACCACCTTCTGAATCAATCGTTTTCTCCAAGGAAGCTGCTCTCTGGTGGTCATGAAAAGTGTTATCTCCTGCTTTTTATGGTGACCCCTCATGGGATTTTCCAGGAAAGAGATTGTCCAAGGCGGTTCTCCATTGCCGGTTTGCATCATGGTCCGTGACTTCCCTGCTGGTCTCCCATCCAAGTACCAACCAGGGCCAACCCTGCTTAGCTTCCAAGATATGACAAGATCAAGCTAGCCTGGGCCACCCAGGTTGAGGCTGTATTGCTGGGTGTTCTGCTGAAATAGCAGATCTCCAGGCCCCACCTGGAGGTTGGCAACCCTGACAGAAGTAAGACAGCACAAAATGGGCCGGAATTGAAATGGAGAATCTCTAGAATATTATGAAGCCATTTGTGAATGTCTATATTGCAATATTTCACCGGGCACTTAAGAAACAGGGAGATAACCAAATTTCATGGTCACACTGGAGTAGAAAATCCCCATTTCTGACATGAGGTCTACTTCTTGAGAAGAATCTGCCTTCATCTTCCCTTCCCCCTGACCATGACATCACCATTCGATTATAAATACTACCATTAAAATTGACACCTTTTTGCAGGTGAGCGTTAAGATGGTGCGTAATGCGTTAAGAAGCATAAAAGGCCATAAAATGGAACATAATATTAAAAAAATGTGTTCGGTGAAATACAAGTCGGGTAAAGGAGTCATCCAAGATGTGAAGAAAATTGGGGGAACTGGCAGAGGAAGTCAATGAATGGGATGAAGGCCCTTGCAACGAATAGGGATGAGAAAAGACATTCTGAAAATGATGCTTTCCCCTATCCAAAAGCAAGGAACTCTTGTGTCGATGCTATGGAATACACTGTCCAGTTATTGACTTGTCACTGCACCACAAAAAGATATTAGACCATAAGAAAAGTGCAGGAAAGGGCAACAGTAATAATTAAGGGGATGGAACACCTTTCCTAGGAATAAAGATTGAGGGGAGGAGGACTCTTTAGCTTGGGGAAATGAAGAAGAAGAAGAAGAAGAAGAAGAAGAAGAAGAAGAAGAAGAAGAAGAAGAAGAAGAAGAAGAGCAGGAGGAGGAGGAGGAGGAGGAGTTGGGTTTTATACCCCAATTTTCACTACTCAATGGAATCTCAAAGCAGCATCACCTTCCCTTCCTCTCCCCACCACAGACACCCTGTGAGGTGGGTGAGGCTGAGAGAGGCCTGAGATTACTGGAAGAAGAGTTGGTTCTTATATGCCACTTTTCTCTGCCAGGAGTCCCAAAGCGGCTTCCAATCACCTTCCCTTCCTCTCCCCACAACAGACCCCCTGTGAGGGAGGGGAGGCTGAGAGAGCTTCTGACAGGATTGCTCATTCAGAACAGCACTATCAGGACTGTGACTGGCCCAAGGCCCCCCCCCAGATGGCTGCATGTGGGGGAGTGAGGAATCAAACCCAGCTTGACAGAGTAGAAGCCTCCACTCTTAAGCGTTACACCAAGCTGACTGAGGGGTGAAATGAGAGAGGTTTACAAAATTATGCATGAGACGGAGAAGGTAGAGAAAGAAGCCCTTTTCTCCCTTTCTCACGTTACAAGAACTGATAGGCACTCCGTTAAATTAATGGGCAGATGGCTCAGGACAGATAAAAGCTCTTATGCTCTCTTCTTCACAGGGATACTGCCCTGTGCCATTTGTTATTCCAGGAGATCTCCAGCCATCACCAATCGCAAGGCTGGCAACCCTAACTAACAGAGAAGACCCAGAAATTAAGAAAATCTTGGAAACATTTGAATTTGCAAAATCTGCAGTGTGCATAACCGAGAAGGATATAAAGGGTGTCCTGCAGGGGGCACTGGGAGAGATGCATATTTAGCATAGAGAGTATGATTTTCAAATTATCTCCCACAGGGTCTTGACTGGCTCAACAGGGGATCTGTTGCTTTTTGAGCGCTCTCCCTTCCTGCTTGCCTCCAGAGCAGCAGTTGAACAGAAGGACTACAGACAACAGCTAGCAGTTAGGGTCTCTTCTCTCCCTTCTCTTCATTAAATAAAACTATTTTACTCTTCGAGCAGCCTGGTGCTTGACCCCTTCTGCATATTCAGACTTTGCCAACAGCAGAAGGACGGCGTATGTATGGAAAAATAAATAAAAATAATAAAAAATAAATCCCTTTTCATTCGTACTCTTCACCTCAGGCTTTCTTCCTCAGTCTTATGTGATCCAGCTTTGCCTTATATACCTTATGCCTTATATATGCCTTATATAGACACCTGTTTAGCTGCAGAGTTTTTGGCTCATGCAATTTCTTACATCCAACAAGTATCAAAGGACTTCTCTGGCTCCGGACGAAATCCCATATTTTAATAAGCTGGTGGCCAAGGTGGTTGATTTTCTCTTCACATTTCATTCCCATCAAATAGAAACCAATGGGAAAATATTCTTCTTTTTTTTTTTCTCCAAAAAAGTTGCTTAGACGTTGGTTCAGCTCCCCCCCTAATGATCTCCTTTCTAACAATTTAAATAAATTATCCATTTATTAGATCGGGGCCTTTGAGGATAATCAATCAGGGCTTAATGCTTAGATGGGATGGCAGGATTTTTTTTTAATCACCAAAGAAACACAAGAAGGGACTAGAATTAATATTGTAATTGTTTCCTCGTTGCCCCAGGCAGGAGGAGATGGGAAAGCGAAAAGACGGTTTTACTTTGATTCTTCTTCTTGCCACGTTACGAGATATTACCGATTTTTCCCCCCTCTGTGTTGCTGATAGACCAGGAGGAAATCAAGGCTGCCTCTGCAATTAAATTCAAAGAAGAAGAGCAATTCCGGGCTCAAGGAGGGTTGCCAACCTCCAGATGGAGCCTGAAGATTTCCCAGAATCACCACTGATCTCCAGGGATCAAGTTGTAGACTAAGAATTTCTAATTTTGTCTCCTTTTGAACATGTGACATGCTGAATTATTGTTTTAAATCATGGTATAATAACGTTTTTTTTTTAAGAGATAAAGGACGCCCAATGGAATAAGCTGTAACAATGAATGTATTATTATAGCGGCAATATAATGCGAACACTTCTGCCAAATATTATTCAGGTTTGGATGAGGAGGAGACGGGAGAACTTGGATGCTTATCAATTTCCCGTTTTCTTTTATTATATCACATAATGCATAATAGTCCTTCAATTGCTGCGTCTACCTATTTTTTTCTTTTCTGTTTGCCTATTTTATCCTTTTTTAAAAAGAATAAAAAATCAATTTTGCAAAAAAAAGATTCTGAGATTCTCCTCCCTGCCCAAAACATCTCATTTCTCAGGCTTCACACCCACTTCACCAAGAATTTCCCAACCCCAAGCTGGCAACTCTAGGCACTTCAATTAGCATCTCTTCCTATCAGCATTCTGCACCCCTTGGATCATGCACTTTCGATACACTTTAGAAGTAGATTTTCATATTTCATGCAGAAAAAATCCAGCTGCAAAAGTACATTGGAAGAGTACTTTTTCCAACATGTGTGGAATGAGGGAGGTGTCCCATTTCCTGTTATAGGAGGTTAGCTTCTGCTGGAGAACATGGTTAGGTCTCCAAGGTCACGGGGGTGGAGCCTAAGACCTTGGGGTGGAGTCAGACAGAACAGGGGGAGGTACTTGGAGATACTTGAGAGAGGTTGGAGATAGCCCAGGCTATCCAGATCTTTTCAGATCTTGGAAGTTGAATGGGATCATCCCAGGTTAAGATTTGGACGGGACACTTCCAAGGAAGTTGAGGGTTGCTACACGGAGACTTTGTAGACCCAGGTCTGAATCCACCCACCTGTCCTGCCGCTCATTGTGACTTTGGCCCTGTAATTCTTTAACAGCATGCTACATAACAGGGGTCTACAACCTTTTTGAGTCTAAGGGCATCTTTGGAATTATGGCAAAAGGTGGTGGGCACGACAACAAAAATGGCTGCCACAGGAGGTGGAGCCAACCACAAAATGGCAGGGACTCAGATTATACATACGTCTCATAGTAGCTCTAAAAAATTCAAGCAGAAGATTGGCTTAAAAGGATGTATTATATATGAACATACTGTTTAAAAGTGTTTGCATGCACTCAGCTTGCCTTCAGACATACAGGAAAGCCAGTTAAGAGTGGCAGCATCTGATGTAGAGAACCAGATTAGATTCCCCCCTCCTCCTCCACATGCAGCCATCTGGGAGACCTTGGGCCAGTCACAGTTCTCTCAGAGCTCTCTTAGCCCCACTTACCTCACAGAGTGTTTGTTGTGGAGAAGGAAGGGAAGGAGATTGTAAGCTGCTTAGAGACTGCTTTGGGTAGAGAAAAGCAGCATATAAGAACCAATTCTTCTTCTTCTTCTTCTTCTTCTTCTTCTTCTTCTTCTTCTTCTTCTTCTTCTTCTTCTTCTTCAGTAATCTCAGGGCTCTCTCAGTCTCTCCTCCCTCACAGGGTGTCTGTTGTGGGGAGAGGAAAGGGAAGGTGATTGTAAGCCACTTTGAAACTCCTTCAGGTAGAGAAAAGTGGCATATAAGAACCAACTCTTCTTCTTAAATAAAAACAGAAGCTTGCAGATTGGCTCGTGCTGTTATGTGGGGGGTAGGAATAATTGAAAAATGCCTTTGTGGGTTTGAAGTACAATACAACCATGTTGTAGTTTTGATTTGTTCACTAAAGGAGCCGGTTCCGAAATATAGATGGGAAGAAGTGTGGAAGAATTGATCAGCTTCTCCAGACCACTCTCCCGCTGAATTGTTCTGCCCCTGTTGATGTGTGCCGATCAAAGGAAACATGCCCAGACACCACTTAATGGAGTCAGAGAAACTTTTCCATTTGAGAGAGCGATGGGGGAGTGTAGCTGGTGCATGACAGTGCAAAGACACAGTCGAACCGTTCAGAATGCTGGATCCTTGAAGGATTCACCTCTTCTTTATCTCTTCTCCATATTTTGAAATGTTTCAAATAAATGGAGGTTCGTGGGGGGAGAGGAGGACAACAACGGCTTGGGGTCCCCATAGGAGAGGAAGGTTGGATGTAAATAAATAAATACAAGTAGACATTCTTGCATGCTCTCCCAAATCAAGTGGGTAGCCATGTTGGTCTTAAGTAGCAGAACAGCATGTTCATTCGTTCATAGAATCTTAGAATCATAGAGTTGGAAGGGGCCATAGAGGCCATCTAGTCTAACCCCCTGTTCAACACAGGATCAGCCCTAACCATCCTAAAGCATCTAAGAAAAGTGTGTATCCAACCTTTGCTTGAAGACTGCCAGTGACTGCCAGTTCATTTGTTCATTCGTTCATTCATCCACCCTCCCACCCACCCATCCACCCATTCGTTCGTTCATTCATTCATTCATTCATTCATGGTGATTGACCAGCATAACAACATAGGTAAAACCACAATAACATTATTAAATTAACAACTAAGTCACTTAACATCAACCAAGGATTTCCACACTCAACTGGCAATATAAATGCATTTTACTACTGTATAAGAAATAGAATTATCTTTATCTAAGACATCATCAATATATCTAGAGTAACAAAGGCGAAAATCACAATGCAGTTGAATATGAGTAATCAATTCAATTGCACCTGAACGGCAAGGTCAATTCTTCACAGGCATATGCTGAAATCTTCTACTAAGCAGTGCTGATGGAAATGCATTGAAACAACAAAGCCTATTGGCATTTGGCAAGGGTGATCTGTGTTAAATATGGAGTGGTAGAAAATCCCCCCCCCCCAGATTTTAATAGCCTATATGGGCTTGGAAGGAAGGCCATCCCAATTAGCAGCTCAATATCCATAAGTCGTTGATGAACCAATTATTTTGCTCGCCTATATTCCGTTTCTGTCATTGATGAGGAGCTAATCCTATTTTGAGAAGTTTGTTCATTATCTTTGTGCACCAGGTGGGTTTTAGGCTAAACAGAACAATGCACAAAAGCAAACCTTGAATAAAACATGGTGGGTTTGAAAGGTGCCCCTGGACTCCAATTATGCCTTGATATAATAGGCAGCCTTCAAAATGCTCCACGCTAGCCTGACCTTGTCACGTGCCTCACAGGGTGCCTGTTGTGGGGAGAGGAAGAGAAGGTGAATGGAAGCCACTTGGAGACTCCTTTGGGTAGAAAAAAAACGGCATATAAGAACCAACTCTTCTTCTTCTTCTTCTTCTTCTTCTTCTTCTTCTTCTTCTTCTTCTTCTTCTTCTTCTTCTTCTTCTTCTTCTTCTTCTTCATCATCTTCTTCTTCTTCCTTTTCTTCTTCTTCATCTTCTTCTTCATCTTCTTCTTCTTCTTCTTCTTCTTCTTCTTCTTCTCCTTCTTCTTCTTCTTCAGACCACCTCTGCTTGTCTCTTGCCCTGAGAACCTATGCACCTTCTCCTTACGTCCAGAGCATTAGGCTAAGATAACTCTCTGATATTTGAAAGAAGTGGTGAACTTGCAGGTCGCCACCTGCTTGGAATTATCTTGGAATAAACGCGAGCAAAGAGTGGGTGAACATCGGCCCTGCCCCACAGCTCGGTCCAGACAGCATCTCCCATCTCTGTTGAAAGACAGCCCAGGACATCACAATTACCTACGTGTCAAATAGTAACTCTTCAACATTTCAGACAGTTGCTGCTTAAAAGGATCATCCGCATGGCCAGCCGGAAACTCTGCTGGGACTTTAAGAAATAACTTGGTGGACGCCCGAGAAGGTAAGACCTTGGGGAGTTCTGCAGTGTGGCTTGTGATAAACTTCATGCAGTGGAAAGGGTGAAGGAGAAAAGTTGCATCTTCAGGGTAGGGAACTGGTCTAGGATTCCTTGGAGGAGGATTGCAAATCAAAGCAAGGGCCCTCTGAATTTCAATTATCGATTAGCGATAACCCATCTCGGCTTTGACCGTCTGGCATTTTTCATGATAATCTAATAAGAGCCGCAGCTCCGGAAGGCAATAAGTACTCTGCTGACGATAGCCGAGGGAAGCAGCCCTTGGAGGGATTTCCAGCCTCGGCCATCGCTTTTGCGACAGAGAGAAAGATCTCGTGTCTCATCTGTTGGGCCGGAAAGAGAAATCAGTGTTAGTGATGCAGAAGAGCCTTTGGATCAATATCAGCAGAGAGAATTGCCGTTGCTGCAAGACCATTTATTTACTACGCTCAGCGGAGACTCCCGTGAAAACATTGGGAGACAAAACTCTCTAACAAAGCTCAAAGAAACGGTGCCGAGCTTGACAGCAACGCGGAAGATAGTGAACAACAAAAACTGCTGGCCACGGAACAGTTTCAAATGTAAACCCAACCTGGGCTGATTCTGCACTTACCTTGTTTATTCCATTGTGGATCCTGTTGAATTCAGATTGATTTGAACTCGGGTCTTCCTCTGTCTCCCCCATTGAAACAGAAAGTGTTCTGCACTCTATTGGGGAAGCTGAGATTGGGAGGGGGGGAGCCAAGTTCAGAAGAAGCCTCTTTATTTTCTTGAATGGGAGGGGGGGAAGAGGATTGGAGACAGCAGAGGAGGAGGAGGGAAAAACAAGAGGCAAATCTTTGCGGAGAGAGGTTAGGGCTTTTGGAGTGCAGTCACTTTAAGGGAAGCCTTGCAACTGGGAACCAGAAAGACTTTGAACTGACGCTCTGGCAATCAGGGAAGACTGTTTTGCTACAGCGTTGGAGGCACGAGGCAGATTTAATATGCAAATAGTAGAGAGCTGCGCATTTCCTGATGCCAATTTTTCAAACATCAAAGCTTATATACACTTCTGGATATCGCGAGGGAAAGGTAGGGTCACTCCAAATCTATCGTGCATGTTGCAGAGGGAAAATTTAAAGCACCCAAAATCAAAATGCAAATCGAATTCAGTGTACAGGGGAGGGATTCATTCGAAATGGGACTGGGCAAAAACCCAGAGTCTGTTGTTGCTGTATTTAATTGGCAGGGGTGCAAATATAAAAGAACACGGCTCCCAAGGCTTTGCAAGTTGGCTGATTACTCCTCTTCCTGCTGAGGAGTGCAGCGGAGGATAAACCCAGATTTCGTTTTGCAGCCTCTTGGACCTGTACACTGGACACTCTTCCATATTGGTTAAGTCGGGGTTTGCTCATCGAAAATGCACTCTTGCCCTGACCAGGATAGCATAGGACCTTAGGCACTAAGCAGAGTCAGCCCTGCTCAGTATTTAGATGGGAGGCCAACTCAGAAATCCCAGAATGCTACAGAGAGGCAGGCAATGGCCAGCCATCTCTGTTCATCTGTTGCCTCAACCTGAATGGCCCAGGGTAGCTGTGTCTCATCATATCTCAGAAGTTAACAAAGGTCGTCTCTGGTTGGTGTTTGGATGGGAAACTATGAAGGAAATCCAGGGGTGCTACACAGATGAGCTAAAAATGTGCCTGAATCAGCATTGATTCGGGTACTTTTCGACATATCCCAGCCGAACTGTGCATGCCCATTTTGAGTTCTCAGAACCAAATAACGATAGAAGTTTCAAAGGCTTTTTCTTCAGTTAACCTCCTACCCGTCACACACTGCCTGTACCCAGTTTATCTGATTTCAGGACAAAACAGCCCCATTGATTTGATAGCTGATTTAACATTTTACAGGTACAGAAATAGAATTTAAAATCAGCCCAAATTACTGCCCGAATAGATTGGGTCGGGGGTTTTCACAAAGGGAAAAACAAAATTATAATAGGGAGAAGGCCTAATTTAAAATTAAATCACTTCTATTCAAGTCCATAACGCAGGGGGTTGGACTAGATGACCCAAGAGGTCCTTTCCAACTCTATGATTCTATGATCTTAAAGGTGCCACTGGACTCAAATTTTGCCCTAATTATTAGAAATAACCTAGAACAGGGGTAGTCAACCTGTGGTCTTCCAGATGACCATGGACTACAATTCCCATGAGCCCCTGCCAGCAAACGCTGGCAGGGGCTCATGGGAATTGTAGTCCATGGACATCTGGAGGACTACAAGTTGACTACCCCTGACCTAGAATATCTGTGTAAAAAAAAAAAGGCTGGTGGTGAAAAATCAGAGTTGAGAAAACAAAATGAAAAGGCATCCTGGTTTTGTCTTCTTTTAGGATCCCTGGGTCTTTAAAAAAGTTTCCCAGACTGAGAATTTAGCAAAAAGCATTTAGTGAACAGTTAGAAGAGCCGGACCTGAGGGAAACAAGGGCTGACCTGTGTCGAAGGACTCCAGTCTACACAATCCAAAAAACACTTCTCTGCCAGCCGAGAATAGAGCACCGTCATTAAAGAGGGATCGAGAGTCAGTTTGCTACGATGGCTTTCGCTACTGCCTGTGGCTAAGTGTAGGCCATTAGGTGACCTCTCCCTTAGACTGCCCTTTTTAGCTTGTGCAGGCAATTTAGAAGACGAGCTGGGCAAAGATTCATAGCAAAGTTGACCAACACTGGTCTCTTTACAAAGACTTGCAGGCTGGCTGCCTCAAGGGAAGAGAAACGCTGAGTGACAAATTGCAACCCTTGCATGGAGAGAAGAGGGGGGAACTCTCCTCCAGGCTATTATCTGCTGGGTTGTCATGCAACCCATACCCAACTTTGATTTGTGAACGTTTAGGACAGGGGTCCCCATCGTGAGTCCTATGTGTTGTTGACTCCGCCTCCTGCGGCAGCCATTTTGCAGTTGCTCCCACTATCTCGTGTCTGAATTTCAAAGGTACCTGAAAACTCAAAATGACTGAGGATCTCTGCTTTATCTGGTCATCTTACTGTTTTTTTTTAAGTGCTCCTGGACTTGGATCTTACTCTTCCACAAACTGTAGTTTATCAGGTGCATACTCAACCATATGTCATTATATGAAACGGTTGAACATGCCAAAGGTCCCGGCCTTGTTGCTAGCAGAACACCATAAGCCACATCACTGCATCAGTGACATCCAGGGGTTATTGTGCACTAGGAAAAACTTCGCAAATACTATGCAAAAACATGCTGTTTTCTGTTTTCTGCATTAGGCACGATTTTAGCTGTCCAAGCCCAACTATTTAATTTTGATTCTGCATGTCACTCACTCCTCAATGAACGAACATGTCTTTTCCAAGTTGATTCCTTGCAGTATTGTAAACTAGCTTGGCGATGACTTTTCCTTTAAGAGGATTCCAAGGATGTCTTTTTTTTAAGTATGCATAAATGTTACTGTTTTTTCTCTCCTCCCCTGTGCTATCGTGGCTGAACTAATGCCTGGAAAATAGAGGTACTTTGGGTGTAATTTTTGGCTCAGTTAGCCAAATGCTCACCCCTACTTTCCAAGGGACATGGCAGCTTATAAATCTTCAGAAATTTGACTGGTTGGAAGAAGAAGAAGAAGAAGAAGAAGAAGAAGAAGAAGAAGAAGAAGAAGAAGAAGAAGAAGAAGAAGAAGAAGAAGAAGAAGAAGAATTGGTTCTTATATACCACTTTCTCTACCTGAAGGAGTCTCAAAGCGGCTTACATTCATCTTCCCTTTCCTCTCCCCACAACAGACACCCTGTAAGGGAGGAGAGGCTGAGAGAGCCCTGATAGCTTTATCAGTGCTGTGGCGAGCCCAAGGTCACCCAGCTGGCTGCATGCGGAAAAGGAGTGGGGAATCAAACCCAGCCTGCTAGATTAGAAGTCGGCGCTCCGAACCACGACACCAAGCTGGCTCTCATGTCAGCCCATTTCAATTTCCGTTTCATTGCTACCCTGTACCCCTTGTCAAGATGGGTGTTAGTGTCTAAAACTAATGTCCCATGCGATGCTTCCTTCAAAATAAGCCCTGGATTGTTCAGTAGAGCTTTCTAGTGGGTTGGCTTGTGACAAACAGACATTTGCTGCCGCCGTGTTTTTGGAGCAGAGCAATGTCCCCCAGCCATCCATCACTTGTCATCAGTGCCCCCAAAAATTGGGCCAAGGAATTCATGAAGACTGCCCGTGATTAATGCATGAACTTTTCGTTCAGATCCATCAAAGATCGCATGAAAGGCTGACGCCAAAATGAGGAAAAGATTATTGATGGCATTTTGGATCCCATCCATCTTCACTTTGTCACGCATTGATCCTTAAACAGAGATTTTGGTGCTATTTTTCTCGCCCCTTTAAACTTGTTTGATCATTCAGAGCTGTTAGTTCTGAACAGAGAGAAGAGTCCTGCTGGATCAAACTGGGGGCCCGTTGAATCCAGCGTCCTGCTTCACTCAGTGGCCAACCAGTTCCTTAGAGCAGGGGTAGTCAACCTGTGGTCCTCCAGATGTTCATGGACTCCAATTCCCATGAGCCCCTGCCAGCAAATGCTGGCAGGGGCTCATGGGAATTGGAGTCCATGAACATCTGGAGGACCACAGGTTGACTATCTCTGCCCTAGAGAACGAACAAACTGGCCAGAGAGTCCCAGAGGTCACCTCCTACGCAATCATTATGGCTAGATTGCAGAAATACTTCCTATCTGGGGACTAATGCCAAAGTTTGCACTCTGTATATGCACGGGGGCTAGAAGGGGCTCCTTGTTTCCATTAAGTTTCTGGATGGTGTTAAATTATTATTATTATTATTATTATTAGTCCAACCCCCTGCTCAACGCAGGATCAGCCCTAAGCATCCTAAAGCATCCAAGAAAAGTGTGTATCCAACCTTTGCTTGAAGACTGCCAGTGAATGTGCATGTTTGTATGCATGTAGGCCCTATGGAACTGCTTAAGGTCTCCCAAGTCCCACTTCTCTTTTGGCAGAGCATTCAACTAGGCTGGGGAATTTGGGAGATTTACCCAATATGTCTGCATAACCCTTGTACCTCCTTGATGGCATATTTTATTCTATATGCTTCCTGTGTGTAACTCTACCGTACGATAAGTAATAAATAAACCCTCGATCCTCCTCCACATTAAGCCTGTTGGGTGACCTTGGGTCAGTCACAGTTCTCTCCAAGCTCTCTCCACCCCACCTCCCTCGCAAGGTACCTGATATAGGAGAGGAAGGGAAGGCTATTGTCCCTATCTTTGATGCTCCTTTAGGTAGAGAAAAACCTCTTCTTCTTCCAAAATGCTCGTTCCTCTGGCCAAATGGAAAGCTTACCTTGAAATATCCAGCTGCACAAAGTCCATGGCCTGTGACTCCGCAGCACATCTGTGGAAATAACATTGATTTCTCTGAATTCCCTCTCCTTCCTTCCCTGGCTCTTCTTGTTTCAGCCTTCTGGTGCTGAAGACGCAGTTCATAACTCCTCGTGACAGGCCCGATATTGATATCCACCCAAGTGCCTGAGGGGGGAAAAGAGAAAATAAACACTTGATAAAAGTATGATTTAAGATTAATAGTTGTCTCGTGAAGATCCGTGATAAAACATCCCGTAAAGAGATTACTTGCCCGCAGAACCAAAAGGCTCTTGCCGTCACAGCTGAGAGAAGCTGGAAAGGGAGACGGTGAGTCTGATTTCGGAGTGGTATTATCTCTGCCGAAGGGTCGCCTCTGCCTGGAGCACCACAGAAGGGGCACAGGACTCCATGGGGGAAATGCTGCGGCTCAGAAGTAATTAACGCTTGGGCTGTGCCAGCCATATCAGGGGGCTCCAAGTCAGGATCTGACCCGCGGACTTCCAAGGCATCTGAAGCATCGTCCGACTTTCTGTATTTTCAGAACGGACCGCGCTTGCTCAGAAACATCAAAGGTTTCCGTCTGCTCTGACGGGATTCGTGGTGATTCTACCAAGGAGACCGAAAAGACAAAAGCCAACATAGAAGTAGGGGGGAGTTGGGTGGAAACAAGCCAGGGATGGCATCCTTGCTCCCTGACCCTCGCGGTTTGCTGTCCTCCCTCCCCCGTACATGAATACACATACTTTTATTTATTTTAATTTGCATTTCTATTTACACTCTTTATTTTCCCCATTTTTAGAGGGACTCAAGGCAGATTATGCATGGTGAGCCCGTTCAAAATGGGACCTTCAATAATTGATGCATCCAAATTTTCAAAGTCTGGAACCCCCAGGAAGAAGAAGAAGAAGAAGAAGAAGAAGAAGAAGAAGAAGAAGAAGAAGAAGAAGAAGAAGAAGAAGAAGAAGAAGAAGAGTTGGTTCTTATATGCCCCTTTTCTCTACCCGAAGGAGTCTCAAAGTGGCTTACAGTCGCCTTCCCTTCCTCTCCCCACAACAGACCCCCTGTGAGGTGGGTAAGGCTGAGAGAGCCCTGAGATTCCTGCTCGGTCAGAACAGAAACCGCATCAATAAGATCCTACTGGCATTAAACTAAATGGAGACCACAGTCTTGATCACTTATCTAGACAAGTTTATAAAACCATTTTGTTGGGGGGGGGGAGATTGTACCCTGCTTTTCAATACCCAAATGAGCCAACAAGAGGCTTACAATCACCCGCCCTTTCTCTCTCCACAACAGACACCCTGTAAGGTAAATGGGTCTGAGTGAGCTATAAGAGAACTTCTCTGCAAGAACAGTTCTAAGAGAACTGTGACTAGCCCAAGGTCGCCCACCAAGCTGCACGTGGAGGAGTGGGGAAGCAAACCTGTTTCTCCAGATTAGAGTCCGTTGCTCTTTAACCACTGCACCAAACTAATTATGCTGTGCAATGCTATATGTTTTGTCTCTTGCATGGCACAGGAAGCATATAAGTGGGGGAATCAAACTTGGCTCTTCAGATTAGAGGACACTGCTGTTTAACCACTGCTCCACATTGGGTCTCAAGCCAGGTGTCCGATGGCTTAACCAATCCTTCTTTGACATGTAGCCAGCATTTAGAGTATAAGACATCTAGTTTTAGTTATGCTCTGGATCTGTGGTTTGGCTAAGCTTTGCTGTACTTGGCTAAGCTTTGCTCATCTCAGCCCAGAATCTCCTTTGATATATTTGATGGGTTATTAAAGATGTCTTCATAAATCAGCCCAGATCTCTCATGTCTGGAAACTTCTGCGAACCAATATAGCCCCTGGCAGGGTTCGTAATGCTGGGATATAAAAGAACTTCATCCCTACCTGTATCTGCTGAAGGGAGCTTTGCCTCTCAAAACCGATGATCCTGAAAGTCTTGTTGGTCTCTGTGTCAGAGGAATACATTTTTCTAAGTCACCTTGTACAGGATTCGGAGTCTGAAGAGGTGGCACAGGCATATTCTGGGCACATGTACGGTCTAAATGAATAAATCAGTGCTTGTGACTGGATCTGAGAGGTAAGCATGTCGTTCCAATTTCCTTTTCTAGCATTCTCATCTTTCCTGTAAAAGGAAAAGACTGAAATTCTGACTCCGCTCAGTAAAGAACAAAAAATACCAGCTCACATCTGACAAAATTCTAACACATCCCCTCACCACCACCTCATAGGGAAAATTATTACCTTTATGAGAAATGGAAACGTGCGGTTAAAGTTTCATCGGGGAAATGTTACCTTGTTGGGAAATATTCTAGTGCTAGGCAGGTACTGGCAAGCTTTGATTGATATTTTTTAACTGACTTTCTTTTTCTGATGCCCTAGGAAATTGTCTAGGGGTTGGCTCTCCATCCAGAGGATAGAATGCAACAAAAAAGTGGCATTTGTTCATTTCTCCAAGTGAAGAAGAAGAAGAAGAAGAAGAAGAAGAAGAAGAAGAAGAAGAAGAAGAAGAAGAAGAAGAAGAAGAAGAAGAAGAAGAAGAAGAAGAAGAATTTTGCTTTAGGATGCTTAGGGCTGATCCTGCATTGAGCAGGGGGTTGGACTAGATCGCCTGTATGGCCCCTTCCAACACTATGTTTCTATGATTCTATAAGAAGAAGAAGAAGAAGAAGAAGAAGAAGAAGAAGAAGAAGAAGAAGAAGAAGAAGAAGAAGAAGAAGAGTTGGTTTTTATATATCGCTTTTCTCTACCCGAAGGACTCTATTTGACATGTAGGTAATTATGATGTCCTGGGCTGTCTTTCAACAGAGATGGGAGATGCTGTCTGGACCGAGCTGTGGGGCAGGGCCGATGTTCACCCACCCTTTGCTCACGTTTATTCCAAGATAATTTCAAGCAGGTGGTGACCTGCAAGTTCACCACTTCTTTCAAATATCAGAGAGTTATCTTAGCCTAATGCTCTGGACATAAGGAGAAGGTGCATAGGTTCTCAAGGCAATAGACAAGCAGAGGTGGTCTGAAGAAGAAGAAGAAGAAGAAGAAGAAGAAGAAGAAGAAGGAGAAGGAGAAGGAGAAGGAGAAGGAGAAGGAGGAGGAGGAGGAGGAGGAGGAGGAGGAGGAGAAGAAGACGAAGAAGAAGAAGAAGAAGAAGAAGAAGAAGAAGAAGAAGAAGAAGAAGAAGACAAAGAAGAAGAAGAAGAAGAGTTGGTTCTTATATGCCGCTTTTCCCTACCCGAAGGAGGCTCAAAGCGGCTCAGTCGCCTTCCCATTCCTCTCCCCACAACAGACACCCTGTGGGGTGGGTGAGGCTGAGAGAGCCCTTATTTCACTGCTCGGTCAGAACAGTTTTATCAGTGCCATGGTGACCCCAAGGTCCCCCAGGTGGCTGCATGTGGGGAAGGGTGGAATCAAGCCCAGCTCCCCAGATTAGAAGCCGCCGCTCTTAACCACTCCACCAAGGAAGTGGCTCTTGCAAGGAAAGACTTCCAATGTATTGCTAGCATGATGAAAATGAATTCATCCCCCCCTGCGATATGCCTGTCTGGCAGAGGGTATATTTATCATCCCTTAAACCCACAGCCATGTGAGAAACTCGCAGGGCTTCCATTTAACCTCATTTATCGGCATTCTCTGTAGAGGTAATAGGCGTATTGAGCGCTAATGAATTATTTAAGGCTGCTCTAGATATTAAGTGCCTGGCATTGTGGACTAACAGCGAGGTGAAATGCTTTGCAAGAGAGCACGCGTGCTCGTTCTTGCACAAACCGCAAGTGCCAAAGTGCAGCTTTTCATGTTGGACGGCACAGACGTGGGCCAGTACGACCTTACAAGAGGAAGGTTGACTCTCAAGTGCGGCTGAGACCCTACGTTGTTTAGAAGCCCTTTTGTAATCCCTTTAAGGCCCTGTCCAGGCATTAAGGAGAATTGGTAACACTGTCATCCTCCAGGAAGGCCCCCGAGGATAATTTGACTAAAAAGAACCTCCAGATTCAGAGGCAGTCAACCTCTGCATCGCAGTGCGAGAACGCAACATCAGGAGAAGGCCTTGGCTTCAATGCTCAGAAGAATAGCTTGACTGCTGTGTGAGACAGGGATCTTCTTATAAGGGGAAGGGCTTGATCTCTATGCCCTGTTGTTGGCCCTCCAGAGGCAAGACTGTTGAAAACAAAAGACCAACCAACTATGCATCTTTCTCACTCCTCCTCTTCCCAAGGCAGCAGGAACGACTTTGTGTGTGTGTATGTGTGTATGATTAGGAGGCAGACAATTCCGGGAGAGCACTGGGACAGTGAAATGTGCTGTGTGAAACAGGATGCTGCTCCTGCCAGGTCTCCAAATTGAAATACAGACGACAGTGGCTAGTATATGGACTCCCATGGTTTCATAGAATTATCGACTCATGGAATAACAGAGTTGGAAGGGACCTCGTGGGTCATCTAGTCCAACCCCCTGCACCAGGCAGGACACTCCCAACCGTATCGCTCATCCACTGTCACCTGCCACCCCCTTGAACCTTCACAGAATCAGCCTCTCCATCAGATGGCTCCCAAGACTCTGCTTAAAAATCTCCAAAGATGGAGAACCCACCACCTCCCGAGGAAGCCTGTTCCACTGAGGAACCGCTCTAACTGTCAGGAACTTCTTCCAGAAGTTTAGATGGAATTTCTGTTGAATTAATTTCATCCCACTGGTTCTGGTCTGTCCCTCTGGGGCAAGAGAGAACAATTCTGCTCCATCCTCTATATGGCACCCTTTTAAATACTTGAAGATGGTTCTCAGATCCCCTCTCAGTCGTCTCCTCTCCAGGCTAAACAGACCAAGCTCCCCCAGCCTTTCCTCATAGATCTTGATCTCTATTTCAGTGTTAGTTCCTCCAAGGAACAGTGGGGGTCATGATGCGGGGGAAGGCAATGGTAAACCATCTCCAACCATCTGCCAGACAAGCCTTGATTTCCCAACTACCCTACACATGCCATATCTTGGGAGCTAAGCAGGGCCAACCCTGCTAAGCATTTGGATGGGAGACCTCCAAGGATCTGGATGGAATCCCTCCAAGAACACCAGGGGTTGTTACACAGAGGGAGGCAATGGCAAGACATCTCTGAACGTCCCTTGCCTGGTTGCCAGACAACCCTCAAATAAATAATAGAAAGAGAAATGTGCACTAAAAGGCAATTCAGAGTTATTTGGAATGTCCAACAATAAGCTAACATTTTCCAGTTACTTGCGGGTGTGGCAGCTGCATATGCTGAGTGTAAAATATACTATTTACAGTCCATTCCGGCCTTCTCCATAACTGTTGTTTATCTAGTGATTTGGGTCATCTGCTGGATAACTGCTCCAGATAATCTGCTCAATTATGCATTTCGTTGATTTGACTTTGCAAGAGTCTCTCTCTCTCTCTCTCTCTCTCTCTCTCTCTCTCTCTCTCTCTCTCTCTCTCTCTCTGAAAACTGCTAGCTAATTACTAACAAACATAGAATTGCCTGCTATCAGAGGAATGGGCAGATTATGTCTTCTGATAACAGGCGATTCACAGATTGTTGCATGCAGCTGGTAGTCGAGGAGATCGAGGAATTGCCCGTGCAACTCTGTGGCTGTAGTAGCTGATGGAAGAGACAACATCTATTTTGAAGTGCATGGACTTGCTTCAAAGAGAATTTTAAGCACAAAAGAAAGTACAGCAGGAGACTCTTGTATCAAGGAATGAGAGAAGGTGGTGCTTTTCTACCCCACTTTTTTCCTACCTTAAGGAGTCTCAAAGCAGCCGGTTCTTCCCCATTTCCTCGTGTGAAGCCTGCTAGGGGACCTTTGTATTTGTCACAGTTCTCTCCAAACTCTCTCAGCCTCATCTACCCCCAAAGGGGATTATAAAGGGCTTTGAGAAAAGCAGGCCATAAAAAACAACTTGTCACCATCATCATGTTTTTCTTCTGAGTGCGTGGGCAGGAAGGGATGTTCCAGTGTTTGTCTCTTGTGCCTGCTCTGAGACTCCTCCTTTGGGTAGAGAAAAGTGGCATATAAGAACCAACTCAGGTATAAATACCAACTCTTCTTCTTCTTCTTCTTCTTCTTCTTCTTCTTCTTCTTCTTCTTCTTCTTCTTCTTCTTCTTCTTCTTTTTCTTCTTCTTTTCCTTTTCCTCCTCCTCCTCCTCCTCCTCCTCCTCCTTCATCTTCTTCTTTTCCTTTTCCTCCTCCTCCTCCTCTTCTTCTTCTTCTTTTCCTCCTCCTCCTCCTCCTCCTCCTCCTCCTCCTCCTTCTTCTTCTTCTTCTTCTCTGCAGCAGGATTCTATCAACACTCTTCACCTGTTTTTCCCTGCAGGCCTTGCCTACATCCTGATATCTGTACATGAAGACAAGAAACATATCTCCTGTTCCGTCAGGAACCAGAGAACCATTATGATGTTATCGGAAAATATAAGGGGGGGGGGAGTGGGGAGTCCTTCCCTGAAGGATTTATTTCCCCCCAAGCACAAGATAACATTCTCCCCATCCTCATCGAATAAATTACCATATTAATTATTCAGAGTACTTAACACTTGCAAAGAGGAATGCATTAGCCAGGCACAATCAAGAACAAGACACAAAATCAGTAGAGTTCAAAGGCGCTGGGGCTCGGTGAATAATTAACTTTGCCAGAACGCTAAGTCTGCTGGCAAGAAAGAGGGAAGGTCATCCGAGATACTTTAAAAGAGAGAGGAAATGCACCATAGGTTAGCCCGGGCAAAGGGTGGTGTGCATTCGACCGAATCTTCAAATTATTTAAGGTGCTTGTGCCACGGCAATCCTAGCAGAGCTCCCTTGAAAGAAAGCCCTGTTGAATTCAAAGAGATTCAAAGAGAGCCATATGGGAGGCCAGTATAAAAATCTAATAAATAAATAAGTTTGCGCTTTCCAAGCAGAAGTGGATTGTTGTACCCTGCTTTTTAGTATCTGAAGGAATCTCAAAGCAGCTTACAATTACCTCCCCTCCCCACAACAGGCACTCTGTGAGATAGGTGGGGTTGAGAGAGCTCTGAGAGAACTGTCAACCCAAGGTCACACAGCTGGCTGCATGTGGAGGAGTAAGGCATCAAACCCGGCTCTCCAGATTATAATCCACCACTCTTAAAGACTGCACCAAGCTGGATTGTAGTCCTGTAGCACCTTTAAGACCATAATTTTTCTAAGGTATATAATTAATCAATCAATCAATCAATCAATCAATTAATTATATTTCTTAGTCGCTATTCCTGGACCTGCCAGTTTGTGGTGGTTTACAATAATAATTAAAACAATATCTGTTCCACTATATATTTCTGGTTAGGCCTTTGAGGAGGAATGTCTCTCATGGCTTAAGTGCTTAAAACCCACTCGGGGCAGCTGTCCCGCCCCTGAGTGCTCCCTCCTCCAACCAGCTTGCCTGTCTGTCCAGCAGCCATCCAATCGCCTTCCGTCCCCCACCCCTGACCACCCCTCCTCCTTCCACTTCCCTCTGAGGCTCGGAGGCTGCAGATCCCTGCTGCATGAGAGCTGCCCCTGCCAGTGAGTTCCCTTCCTGGGGGCCTCCAGCCTGCAGCATTTCCAGGTCCTGGGGGGAGGGAGGGGCCATCCGCAGAGTTCTTCCATCCCCCTCCCCCTAATCTAATGCCCGTTTTATTCCTGAATGCCATGGGCGTGTCTCCTAGTCATACAAAAAAAATCAACCCCCAGCCCTCCCTCCCACCATTCCAACCACATAGTTCCACCTCCTGGCTGCCATCTCTGCTCTGGTTCGGCCTCACTTGGAGTCCTGTGTTCAGTTTTGGGCACCCCAGTTGAAGAGGAATGTAGACAAACTGGAACATGTCCAGAGGAAGGCAACAAAGATGGAGAGGGGTTTGGAGACCAAGACGTAGGAGGAAAGGTTGGGGGAGCTTGGTCTGTTTAGCCTGGAGAGGAGACGACTGAGAGGGGATCTGATCACCATCTTCAAGTATTTAAAAGGCTGCCATATGGAGGATAGAGCAGAGTTGTTCTCTCTTGTCCCGGAGGGACGGACCAGAACCAATGGGATGAAATTAATTCAAAAGAAATTATGTATAAACATCTGGAGGAAGTTCCTGACAGAGCAGCTTCCCAGTGGAATAGGCTTCCTTGGGAGGTGGTCCGTTCTCCATCTTTGGAAATTAAGCAGAGGCTGGATAGCCATCTGACGGCTGATCCACGAAGGTTCAAGGGGGCGGTGGGTTACAGGGGATGAGCGATAGCGTTGTGAGTGTCCTGCACAGTGCAGGGGGCTGGACTAGATGACCCAGGAGTTCCCTTCCAAATCTATGATTCTATGATTCCAAAGAATGTATTGGCAAACACCAGGTATAGCCTTGAACATGACAGCATGACACTAAGAAGCTGGTGTAGGCTTCTTTCCTGCTGAGTGGTCGTGGGGGGTGGGGGGAGTCAAGGCCTGAGGTGAGGGTTTCCCTACCCCTAATAGTGAGACAAACTCCCTGACTGGAAATATTAGGTGATTTCATGGAGGAGCTGGGAAAAATAGGCCCTTCCCTCTACTCAAACAACGGAAACCATTGCCTTTACATTAGCCCATTTGAGGCTCTTGACCATAGAGAAAACAGTGCAAGCTCTAGTCAGGCTCTTAACCATAGAGAAAACAGTGCAAGCTCTAGCCAGGCTCTTGACCATAGAGAAAACAACACAAGGCTCTTGACCATAGAGAAAATATTGCAAACCACACCAGTTGAGGCCTCCTCCTTCGCTCCACTGCTGCAGAAGCTCTGACACAATATTGTGAAGCATTTTCTGAGACTCCTGAACTGGAAATGGCTGACAGATAAGGTTCCCTCCCTCATTCTTTGCAGGAACAATTCTCTGATGTTCTGAAAGCCACCTGACCTCTCCGTGAGGCTCCACAAAATGATTATTCACGGGTGAACCAATCTCCACGCTAAAGAACAGCTTCGGGGAGAGCCGCGCGGCTGGCGGCTGGCGGCTGGCGGCTGGCGGCTGACACCGAGCCAATTCAGCGGCGAGGCATATTAAAGATGAAAATGAGATTAAACCGGCTTTGTGGTTTGCAAGATGGTGATTTGATTGGGACGAATGGGCCCTCTTCGCACTTCTCCCCAAACAGAGAAGAGGAGGGATCAGATATAAACACGGTCTTGAAGCAAGAGTCCTGATCCGGTTTGGAGATAATGGCTCCAGCCCAGGAGAAAAGGAATCAGACTGAAGAATGGAAGCTATAACTTCATAAGGGGGACAATTCTCCTTCCCGGTTCCCAAGGGATGAATCTTGCTCGTCTTCCTCTTAAACGGGGCTCTCTTCGGTTAAAGCATCTGAAAATCGCCACTGTGGTCCATGGGACTGGCAATACACAGGAGCGACTGGAGCAACGAGCAAGACACACCATAAGAGGAATGTGCTCTCCAGAAGTGTACAAAATACAGTGCACAAAAAGTGGAGACTGTCATTCAAAACACAGAGAATGTTTTAACAAATTACATTGAAAGAACGGCCTTCTGTTCCACTTAATATTTCTGGTAATGCCTTGGAGGAGGAGCGTGTCTCATGGCTTAAGTGCCACTCAGCACTTAACACCCACTCAGGGCGGCTGTCCGCCCCATGAGTGCCTCCTCCTCCGGCTTGCTTGTCTGTCTGGTGACCAGCCAATTGCCTTCCATCCCCCACCCCTGACCACCTCCTCCTCCTTTCGTTTCCCTCTGAGGCTCGGAGGCTGCAGATCCCTGCCGCATGAGAGCTGCCCCTGCCAGTGAGTTTACTTCCTGGGGGCCTCCATCCTGCAGCCTTTCCAGATCCTGGGGGGAGGAATTGGCCATCTGCAGAGTTCTTCCACCCCACCCCACCCAATCTAGTGCCTATAATATTCCTGAATGCAACAGGCTTTGTCCCTAGTCAATAAAACCATCAAAATCTTTAGTTCACACGCTGCACAAAAATTCCCTGTTAGATTCTTTCTTTTCTGATTGTCTTTTCTTGCGAGGTAGATGTTTTCCATAGGATCACAACAACCACTAGCTGATGAAACAAGCACTCCAAAAGATAAGATCCCTCTTATAAACACAGGAAGAAATGAAGCACCATGGAACGACCGAGTATGTTTACTGTTTCGAATATCTTCTTCCAGGGGCAACAGAGATCAGTCACCCTGCAGGAAATGAATGCTTTGAAAGGGGGATTGTAGGACAATATATCCATATGAGACTACTCCCCTCTGCAACCCCAGCCCTCCTCTGATGCCTCCACCCCCCAAAAAAAAATCCCCAGGAATTTCCCAACCTGGAGCTGGCTTCCCTAGTTGGGCATGAAGTCATGGAACTACAGTTCAGATATTTGATATCTGATTTTGACCAGGGTGGATTCAAATGGGTTGGTCTGAAGTAGCACAATAAAATCAGAGTCCAGGGCCTCTTCTGCATGATGGATAAGCTGATGAAAACTCACTAGATACATTGTTGTTTTTCTGATCTCTACACAGAGGAGATAATTTACTCCGCAAAACTGATTTTGCTCTGCATGGTGAACTGCCTCTTCGGTGTTTCAAGTATCTTTTAAGCATTGTTTCTGAAAGATACTTTTCACCGACTCATTTCTCTCCTGCCTGCCTCAGATGTACTATTAGCCATGCAGAGAAGTTATTTGGTTATGCAGATTAGTGATTGCTTTAGAGCAGTGGTCCCCAACCTGCGGGCCGTGGCCCGGCGCCGGGCCGCGGCTCCCTCTCCCCGCCCCCCCTTGCAGTAAAAAACTTCCCAGGCCGCAAGCCTGCGGCCCAGGAAGCTACTTACTGCGGGAGGGCGGGGAGAGGGAATCAGGGCCGGGCCGCGCCCGTGCAGGCCGCGCCTGCGCGGCCCGCGGGTGCGGCCCGATCTGCGGGTGCGGCTCGCGGGCGCGGCCCGATCCGCAGGTGCGGCCCGATCCGCGGGTGCGGCCGGGCGCGGCCCGAAGTGTGGGCGTGGCCCGTGCTGGCCCTGCGGGCGCGGCCCAATGCCCTGCCGGTCCCCAGCCTGATAAAGGTTGGGGACCACTGCTTTAGAGGACAAAGCGGAGTTGGCAAAACTACAGGGGGCAGGGCTATGAATTGTTTCATGCAGAGAGCAGAATCACAGAATCATAAAGTTGGAAGGGGCCGTACAGGCCATCTAGTCCAACTCCCTGCTCAATGCGGGATCAGCCCAAAGTCTCTAGCACACACATTGTTTGATGAAGCTCTCTCATGTCTGGTCCCAGTTGTCTCTTTTCTAAATGGTAATTCCCAGATTTTTCTGCCTTTCCTTGGTTACTTTCCTCTGTACTTCTTCCATCTTGGAGACATGGAAATTCCTTCATCTCTCTGCCATTGAGTTTCACCAGTGCTGAAATGGGATGCTCACTCTTGATTTTTTTTTTAATGTGAATTTGGAGATTCTGTTTCAGGAGAAGCATCTAAAAAATTGAGGGAACAAGAACTGATTTGGGTATTTCTGCTCTCAATCTCTTCCTCTTTACTCTCCAACTGAAGTTCATTCCCCGCAGGAGACGGTTAAATAAAATGATAACGGGATACTTATTTCCAGCCCCAGACTGGCCCCAGAACCTTTGTAGAATTCACCAACCTTTGCAATTCTAATCACAGGAGAGTTCTTAACGTGATGTAGCAGTACAGATTCAACGTTTACGTTTTTCATCTTTCTTCTTCTTCATTCCCCCTTCCCCTCCTCTAGGAAAAGATTAGCAAAAATGAGTTATTGGAGAAAATAGCATAAATCACAGAGGGGAGGAAAGAGATAACCTCCTCTCCTTCTCTCCTCTCAGCAGTTAGAATACATTTCAGGTCTGTGAATATGCTTCAGTAATACGTACAATTGCAGTAGGTCACCCGCTGCATCCCTTGTGCACTTTTAAGCGTTTTACCCTGACCGGCCGTGGACAGAAAGTATCACAGGTTCTCATCCATAGCTTTGTTCCAGAGATGGAGCATGATGCACACATCCCTTGATGCATACATTCTAGGGCAGGGGTAGTCAAACTGTGGCTCTCCAGATGTCCATGGACTACAATTCCCATGAGCCCCTGGCAGCGAACACTCATGGGTCATCATGGATCATCTAGTCCAACCCCCTCATGGGTCATCTAGTCCAACCCCCTGCTTGCTGTACTCATAGTCAGAAAAGTGAAATGGAAATTTAAAGTCAACGCTGTCAAGTTGGCACAGACTAATGGAGACCTGGACAAGTGAGAAGCAGAGGTGGTTATCCATTGCCTTCTTCTGCAGAGCCTTCCTTGGTGGTCTCTCTTCCAAGACTTACGGTGACCCCTGAAAGGGGCCCTCAAGGTAAATGTGCAATAGAGGTACTTATCCATTGCCTTTCTCTACAGAGCCTTCCTTGGTGGTCTCCCTTCCAAGCACCGATCCTGCTTAGCTTCTGAGACCTGATAAAATCAGGCTAGGCTGGGCCACTAGGACAGGCCATTCATGTAGAGATGAACCATCAAGTTCCAGCTGACTTTGGTGACTCCATTAACGAGCTTTCAAAGCAAATTAGAAGCTAAAGTAGTTTGTCACTGCCTCCCTTTGCTGAATCATCCTTGCTGGCCTCCTATACAAGGACCACACTGCACAGCTTCTGAGACTTGATAGAAGAAGAAGAAGCAGATTTTTTTTGTACCTTGCTTCTTACTACCTGAAGGAGTCTCCAAGCGGCTTCCAATCGCCTTCCCTTCCTCTCCCCACAACAGACACCCAGTGAGGTAGGAGAGACTGATAGAGCTCTGAGAACTGGGACTGGCCCAAGGTCACCCAGCTGGCTACATGTGGAGGAGGAAGAAGAAGAGTTGGCTCTTATATGCCACTTTTCTCTACCTGAAGGAGGCTCAAAGGAGTCTCCAAACACCTTCCCATTCCTCTCCCCACAACAGACACCCTGTGGGGTGGGTGAGGCTGAGAGAGCCCTGAGATCACTGCTCGGTCAGAACAGTTTTATCAGTGCCGTGGCGAGCCCCAAGTCACCCAGCTGGATGCATCTGGGGGAGTGCAGAATCGAACCCGGCATGCCAGATTAGAAGTCTGCATTCCTAACCACTACACCAAGTGTGGAATCAAACCCAGTTCACCTGATTACAGGCCACCACTCTTAACACTGCACCAAGCTGGCTCTCAATTATACCCTTCAAGATGGCACCAAGAGAAAACTGATCTCAGAAACTCCCATTCCCATAAAATTGCTCATTCCACTAATTGAAAAAAAAAACCCACCAATCTTCTTGTGTCCTTAAACATTTTTAGGGAGGACAGTGTATCTACCGAATTCACCTTGGCAAGAAATTTTCAAAGTAATATCTACAGTTCCCAGAGAGATTGGAATAATTATTGTTGGTTGAGATAAGGGATATTTTTGTTAAACTGCTCAGATGTCTTTAAATAGATTTTGTTGTGCCTTTTGTACAGTTATTGTGCCTTCTTGCTGCCGATGCCCCCAGTCACCCCTCCGCCACACCCTGAGATGAAAAGGCGCATAATTAGAGGAAGACAAAAATCTATACAGCTTTGTGGAACTGAGATTTACTACTTAGATGACCCTTGTCCCTCTGGTGTATTTCCATTAACCTCGGTCATCATCAATCCATAAGAAATGTCGCAAGGTTGCACAGGCACTCTATATGTGTGTCTCATTCTGTTTTCTTAGGGTTATTTAAAAGATGACTCTGACTGTGCATGTGAAAACAACAGATACCGTGCGGAAGATTTTCATGTTCAAAAAATAGATACTTCAGCGGCAAAACCATGTTCCCAGAGAACATATCTCTTTTGAGAGCCAGTGTCGTGTCATGGCTAAAAACAGCTTCCTCTAATCTGGAGAACTGGGCTTGATTCCCCACTCCTCCTCCGCACGCAGCCATCTGGGTGACCCTGGGCCAGTCACAGTTCTCTTAGAGCTCTCTCAGCCCCACCTGCCTCCCAGGGTCTCCGTTGTGGGGAGAGGAAAGGAAAGGTGCTTGTAAGCTGCTTCGAGACTCCTTTTGGTCGTGAAAAGCGGAGTATCAAAAAAAAACAACAGCTCTTCTATCGAGAAGTTTGAATCCTTGGACTGCGCAGTTAGAAAAACAACATCAGACTACAACGCACATTCTCAGCACCTTGCCAGATCGGGCCCTGTCCCGGTGGCAGAAGAGGCATAGCCGCAAACCCATCCAGCATGGAGTGAGAGATGACTTTTGACAGCGCCGCATTGAGGCAGCCTGATCGGCAGCCTGCCGCCTGAGCAAACAAGGCTGTTGGACGGCAATCAATTCACCTGGAGAATTGTGTTTTGTCTCCCAAGTTCTCAGCACTCCCGGTGACTTGGCAAGCCGCTGCCTGCCCGAGTAGATAGATTTTAGCTCAATAAAGCCACGAGTGTAAGACAACAGGAGTACATGAAAGTTTGCCGATGTCAAGAGATCTCGAAAGTTTGCAAACTGGGAAAATAATCTCCCCCCAGTGCAGTCCTGTATCTCTCAGTCATCTGCACATGTCTGCCTCTTTCGGGTTATAGATCCATCCAGAGGAACAATGCGAAGGATCAATACATTTCCTAGAGGAAACAGCAGAAATGTTTGTTTCTCTTGTTTAAAACTGTCCTGGCCAAATCCAGGGGGGATTACGTAGCCAAGAAACTCATTCTGCGCTGGCCCCGGGGAATGGACAGCATGACCCTGTGCAACAGTGCTGTCCTTTCTTGTTTTTTTGTTTTTTGGGGTGAAAAAGATTTAGAAGGAGCTGATCTCCTGTAAACGTTTGCCTCCATCCAGGCCCGATCGCTGGCTTGTTACAAGGTCCTCTTGAATTGTTTTCTTTTCGACTTCTCCGTCTGCCTCTCCCGTGGGTTTTCCCTCACGCTGGATCTGGACAAACAAAGCGCTTTTGCTACGAGCCAAGGGGAAGCGGAGGGACATGAAGCAGAAGGAAAAGAAACAAAGCAGAGAGTGACACAGAAGCGAGCAAGACCGCCTATGTGAACAGCTGGAGAGGCACCAAGGAACAGCAGATGCCAGCTCCGGAGGGAGTTTGCTGCTTGCAAAGAGAGGGGAAGTATTCCAAGAATCCTAGGAATCAGAAGGCCCCAAGAACGGCGAGGACGTTTTTCTGCTAATTTGGGGTGTATCAGGGCCTACCCTGATATGCTCTACTCTTCTCATCTTTGTTCTGTTTATCAGATTGTAATTCCAGTGAGAATGTCCATTTGATGGGCCTTGACCTCACCAGCTTAGTATAGTGGTCAAAGAGTGGTGGACGCTAGTTTGGAAAACTGGGTTTGATTCCCTACTCCTCTACATAGAATCATAGAGTTGGAAGGGGCCATAGAGGCCATGTAGTCCAACCCCCTGCTCAACGCAGGATCAGCCCAAAGCATCCTAAAGCATCCAAGAAAAGTGTGTATCCAACCTTTTCTTGAAGACTGCCAGTGAGGGGGAGCTCACCACCTCCTTAGGCAGCCTATTCCATGGCTGAACTACTCTGAGTGTGAAAATTTGTTTCCTGATATCTAGCCTGACATGCATCCTGATATCTAGCCTGACATGCAGCCAGCTGGGTGACCTTATGCTAGTCACAGTTCTCTTAGAGAATCTGGACAAAAATTCACCACCAACAAAGCAAACCCAAGCAGGAGTGGCTCTGAACATCCCTAGAAGCTATGTCTTTGTTGACATCCTCTTACTTAGAATCATGGAATCATAGATTTTGAAGGGATCCCATGGGTCATCTAGTCCAACCCCCTGCACCATGCAGGACACCCACAACCCTATCGCTCATCCACTATCACCTGCCACCCATTGAGCCTTCACAAAATCAGCCTCTCCGTCAGATGGCTCTCCAGCCTCTGTTTAAAAATCTCCAAAGATGGAGAACCCACCACCTCCCGAGGAAGCCTGTTCCACTGAGGAACCGCTCTAACTGTCAGGAACTTCTTCCAGAGGTTTAGATGGAATTTCTTTTGAATTAATTTCATCCCACTGGTTCTGGTCCATCCCTCGGGGCAAGAGAGAACAACTCTGCTCCATCCTCTACATGGCAGCCTTTTAAATACTTGAAGTTGGTTATCAGATCCCCTCTCAGTCATCTCTCCAGGCTAAACAGGCCAAACTCTCCCAACTCAAGGTACTTGTTTTAAACAGTCACTGACCTCTACAGAGGAAGAATGCTGGTAAGGCTATTTTTTTAGAACAAACCTTTAGTTGTAAACAGAAAATGATTCTGGTTCTTGGTTCAGGGGAAATCTGACCCCAACTAATGAGATTTACCCAGTGACTCATCAGCTTGTTAGACAATTGTTTTGCTTTCCCCCACCTAATATCAGTAGAAAAGGCAGCAGGTAAAAGCCTTTTTGGAGCTCTCTAAGCTGTTTTGGCTGGGATATAACAATGGATTTGATGCAGCTGAAATTCAACACCATCTGATTGTTTGAGAGGGAGAGCTACTCTGTCTAGCTGAAATCGATATAAAAACCAGATGCTGTTTTCCACTTGTTAACTTGCCAATGGGTTTATGCCCATCTTAGCTTTCTTTTACATATTTGGGGAGATGTTGAACTTCTCATCCCCAGCTGTTCCAGCTGCAAATTCCTGATTTAGTTTAGTTTATCACTGCTTAGTTTATCACTGTTGGAAATCTCGATCAGGATATCTAATCCACATCAGCGGACACTTAAACCTGGAGATTGGGGCCATAAACAGACAAGACAGATCTTTCTACAAACCTGAGAAAAGCCCCAGGCTTGCAGAAAAATCTGAAATGCAAGTAAATAAATAAATAATTGGGGCATGGGCAATGCTTTGTTGTGCCTGTACTGTGGCGGTCAGGTGCAATGTAGCTGGGGTACCGCTTGTCACCTCCTGAAGATGAGAGTTATGAGGCATCTAACTGGGAAGAAAGGTGCCCCAACAGGGTTGCTCAGCACAACACACTCCTCCTCTGTTGCACACAGCGGTTTTTAAGGGGTCTCAAAGAGAACTAAATGCAGTTTGATAAGGAGAAGGGCAGAATTCTCCAGCTGGGTCACAAAAATGAGAAGCATGCCTACTGGATGGGAAATACACTTCTAGGTAGCAGTGTGTGTGAATGAGATCTTGGGGTACTTGAGGACTATAAGCGAAATGTGAGCAGACATTGTGTTGTGGCATAAAGAAGGTAAACGCGGACTTGGGCTGTATTAACAAAGGCATCACAATCAAAACCACAAGATGTCATAGTTCCTCTGTATACTGCATTGTTCAGACCCCACCTGGGAGTCCTGGGTACAGTTCTGGAGGCCTCACTTCAGAAAGGAGGCGGACAAAATGGAGAGGGTGCAGAGGGGAGTGATGAGGATGATCCGAGGCCTGTGGACCAAACCCTATGAAGAAAGGCTGAGGGACTTGGGAATGTTCAACTTGGAGAACAGGAGGCTGAGAGAGGACATGGTTGTTGTCTAAGTATTTTAAAGGTTGCCATTTGGAGGAGGGCAGAAAAAGGTTCCTGTTGACAGCAGAGGCACAGTAATGGTTTTTAACTACGTGTAGAATGGTGCCGGCTACATGTCAGGGGGGGGGGAATCACAGTCTGAGTAGTTCAGCAGTGGAATGGGCTGCCTAAGGTGGTGGAGAGCTCCCCCTCACTGGTGGTCTTCAAGAAGTATCTGGACAGATCCTTCTCCTGGATGCTTGAGGCTGATCCTGCACTGAGCAGAGGGTGGGACTGGATGGCCTGCATGGCCCCTTCCCACTCTGGGATTCTGTGAGTCTAGTTCAGCAGTGGAAGGGGCTGCCTAAGGAGGTGGGGAGCTCCCCCTCACTGGCAGTCTTCAAGAAGCATCTGGACAGATCCTTCTCCTGGATACTTGAGGCTGATCCTGCACTGAGCAGGGGGTAGGACTAGATGGCCTCAATATCCCCTTCCATCTCTATGGTCCTATGATTCTAAGATAATCAGGGTTAGCCCTTGTTAGTATTTGGATGGAAGACTACCCAGGAAACCCAGGTTTTCTGTGCAGAGGTAGGCAATGGCAGAGGTAGGCTCATCTCTTGCCTTGAAAACCCCATGAGGACTCACCGTAGGTTGTTTGCAACTTTCTACACACACACACACACACACACATCTCTCCATGACAGTCTCTTACTTCCAGCCAATGGAGTTTCTGTATTCCCCCATCCCCACCACCGCAAGCTAAACATGATTTCAGAAATAAGAGAAGTTGTGCCGTGCGACCAGGAGATCCAATTTTTAAGCATAAGAACTTGTCTTCCATCACGGCTTTCCCTAGAAAACCTCGTCTCTGTACCCCCAGGCAGAAATAATCAACATTGTTCCATTAAGGAGAATGAGCCCATGAACATCTGCCCAATTGTGCTTTCCGTCTTTGGGGGGTGAACCAGTCCTACCCGCACCGTTCCAGGGGGGGCAGAGAGAATATGATTTAGTGCTAGTTTCCCCAGTGCTTTTCTCTCAGTCGCATCATTTGGGTTTGCAAAAGGCGAGGAGAAAAGTCTGTTTTCCCTGAACAGTAATGTTTGCCTCTCTTTGAATGATTCAGAGCAATTTCTGCTATAATCATATGCTCGTTAATGGCCATTTGCCATCTTAATTCTAAAGAGGGCTTTTAAAACAACCAATCAAAGGTTAGTGGCAAATATTTCTATCTGCGCATTGCATGTTTTTAATTTATGTCCTCTGCCCTGAAAGCCAGCATGCTGAAGCGGTTTAGAGTGTCCAACTCTCATCTGGAGAACTGGGCTTGAGCTTCTCAACCCCTCCTCCCTCACAAGGGGTCTGTTGTGGGGTTGAGAGGAAGGGTAGGCCATTGTAAGCCGCTTGGAGACTATGTCAGGTAGTAAGAAACGCAACTCTCACACGAACATCTTGGAGACCCCATATTTAACCTGCGCTGAGATAACTGGCATTGTTTGACAGTCAAATTCTGGATCAATTTCAAGGTTTTGGGTTTTAATCTTCAAGGCCATCTGTGGTCTGGGCCCAGCATATCTGAAGGACCGTCTAAGCCAGGGGTAGTCAAACTGCGGCCCTCCAGATGTCCATGGACTACAATTTCCAGGAGCCCCCTGCCAGCATTCGCTGGCAGGGGGCTCCTGGGAATTGTAGTCCATGGACATCTGGAGGGCCGCAGTTTGACTACCCCTGGTCTAAGCCCTTATGCTCCTTGCAGAGACAGCTCATGCCCCAAAGTATAGAATATCATAGCTGCAAGCAATGGGATCTTTTCTAGCAATAGCCCCCCACCTCAGTGCCGTCGGCCCAACCTACAATGACATTTTGAGGTAATAATCCAAGAAGAGTTCTGGGCCCTGTGGGGTCTAGCACAGTTCCGCAGGGCCTGCAAAATGGAGCTCTTCCGCCAGGCATTTGGTTGAGCCCAACTGAACCAGCCACATCTACTGGGCCCCCAGAACCCCTCCGCCCATACAGACAAGCCCATTAAAGACATCATGGGGCAACTGACCAATCAATGGGGTTACAGTTACAGCTGCTATGTTAACGTCTCTATTATTACTGCTGTTGACCCAGCAGTAATGGTTGACACTGTTATGGCTGTTACTGCTCCTATCACCACTTCTACTGTCTAATATTGAATTTATATTGCACCTGTTCATGTTCTCTGTAAACCACCGTGGGCCACAAGGGGAGGGCAGTGTATAAATATGGAAGAAAGAAAGAAAGAAAGAAAGAAAGAAAGAAAGAAAGAAAGAAAGAAAGAAAGAAAGAAAGAAAGAAAGAAAGAAAGAAAGAAAGAAAGAAAGAAAGAAAGAAAGAAAGAAAGAAATGAGCTAAAAACCCTTCTGGAAAAAGGAATTTTAGTGGTCTTCAAACATTAAGATTTATTTGAAAAATATGATGCATCAGATTAATCATAGAAACATACAGCTGGAAGGGGCATATAGGCTAGTCCAACCCTTCTCAATAACCCGGATTAGCCCAGATCCTAATTCGGGATCTTTTACATTCTCCTCACAATGGCAACCGCTGGGCAAATTGTTGCTGAAGATAAATTGATCCTATAGAACTAATTTTGCCTGCTAAACCTTCCCTAGCGTAGCCTTATGGGGACTTTTTAACCCTATGTGCCTGACTCAAGATGAAACTCTTAAACAAAGTCCTTGTAGGGCATCCCACAATTCCCCATCGTTCATCCTCCACCTCTTCCCGAACATAATTCTGAATTGACAGGGCATCTATTGTGTCTTAATCACATTAGTGAAATTAACGAGGTTTAAAATTACGAACACATGGTTTGATTACTTAGTTATTAAACACCCACATCCATAAATAAGTTCTCTCTGACAATTGTTATGAATGAAGACATGCAAGACCAGCGGGTGTCACCATGGGAGTTGGAAAATGACTGGGGAGAGGAATGGGAAGGCGACTGTAAGCCGCTTTGAGCCTCCTTCGGGTAGGGAAAAGCGGCATATAAGAACCAACCTTCTTCAGTAATCTCAGGGCTCTCTCAGCCTTCCCTCCCTCACAGGGTGTCTGTTGTGGAGAGAGGAAAGGGAAGGCAACTGTAAGCCGCTTTGAGCCTCCTTCGGGTAGGGAAAAGCGGCATATAAGAACCAACTCTTCTTCTTCTTCTTCTGTCTGATCTTAACTAGGGTCCTGAAAGGGGATAAGATGGTTAAGAAAAGCAAAGCAAATCACATTATTTTTAGCCCACACTAAGATTAAACCAGATGTAACTTGAATAGGCCTACGCTGCTTGTAGTCCACTGTACAAGTGTCTGTCATCATTAGAATGTCAGAGCCAGCTTGGTGCAGTGGTTAGGAGTGTGGACTTCTAATCTGGTGAGCCAGGTTGGATTCCCTGCTCCCCCACATGCAGCCAGCTGGGTGACCTTGGGCTTGCCAAGGCACTGATAAAGCTGTTCTGACCAAGCAATAAGAGCAGAGCTTTTAAAACAGAGGCTAGATGGCCATCTGACAGAAATGATGATTTTATGAACTTAGGCAGATGGAGAGTGGGTGGGCAGGAAGGGATGTGCCAGGGTTTGTCTCTTGTGGCCTTTTCTTACATACCCAGGGAATTGCTGATCGCCATTGTGGGTGACTTTCCTCCAGACCAGGCTGTATTCTCGAGTTTTTGGTATGCGTGTGGGGGGATCATTTAGGCATAAAATTGGAGTCACTGTGGGTGGGCAGGTAGTTGTGACTTCCTGTATTGTGCAGGGGGTTGGACTAGATGACTCAGGATGTCCCTTCCAACTCTATGATACTAAGATTCTATACCCTTTGAAAGTCTAACTGTGAATGCATCCAAGAGCAGAACTTAAGGCTCGACTTATTCTCTTTGCCTTTTCCTTCTGGCCCAAATCTGAACCCTTGGCCCCTCCCGCAAGAACAACGCATTAACCATCAACAACAGCGACAAACAGGCAGGCTTCAAATTTGCACAAAGCAAAATGGCTTATTTAGGATTTCCATTTCACCCAATAATCAGTTTATGTAAATGTAACGCATTACATATGCATGTCTAATTTGGCGGCTCGTGATTATGTCAATGACTGTTAAGCTCCATTATAAAGGCAGCAGGGAGGGAAGAGGGGGGGGGGGAGAGAGAGCAGCAACTATTACAAGAAATAAATATTTATCATGACCTTTCTGAAAAGCCTGGCAGTCAACTGAAACAGGGCAATCTTTTTGAAAAGTGGGGTTTGGCCAGGGCCTTAATACAGAAACACACTTATTGGAATGTTTCTCTTTATTGCCCTTTTAGGGTCACCAGACAGAAACTGGATAGATTAGGTCTGAGGGGACAGAGAGCGAGAAGGAAGCCTCTCTTTGTATTAAACCCATTAGCTTCTGAAAGCTCTCTGAGCTTCCTCTGTTTGTTTTGGCGGTATGTATAAATAAGAAACAGCTTGGCTCTCCCTTGAATGGGCTTTAAAGCTGGAAGTCCAAGTAAGCTTTTGTGTCTATTTGTTTTTTCTTTTCTTTTAACTGCACAAGGTGGCAGGTGACAAGGGATGAGCAATGGGGTTGTGAGTGTCCTGCATAGTGCAGGGGGTTGGACTAGATGGCCCATGGGGTCCCTTCCAACTCTATGATTCTATGATTCTATGATTCTACAATACACTTCCATCATCCAGCTGAACGTGTCGAGATGCTGGGATGGGTTGTAGCTCCCTGCCAATTGCACACATGGTGGCCAATCTGGGTTTCTCGAAGTGCAAACCGTGAGACAGCCATGTTCACCTGTCAGTCAGCGAGATGAGGCTACATAATCATTGGGAGTGCTGATGACTTCATTTAAATGCATATCCTTTCAACATTCCAGAGAAGTCTCCATTTGATTCTGCTTAGTTTGCGCATTCATCAAAGTCAATTTTTTTTCTTTAAAAAGAAACCCCCAAAAAGTGAGTTTGAACTTGTAGAAGCCATCGATCAAAAGGGAAGTCCTGCTTCACATTCACTTACAAAATGGCAGCCCCGTTCTATTAATCATTTGGAGGTGGGTGCCCAGAAATGGACATCTTGCTTGGAGATACCTAAGGCACAGCTGGTGCCCCCAATCCTCAATTAAACTTAGATGCACAGCTCACTTGTACAATGGCAAAGATTCAACCATGAAGAGAAAAGGAGCCATGGCTCAGGGGTCGATCCTCTGGTTGGCGTGCGGAAGGCCTATGGTTCAATCCCCGGCATCTCCAGTTACAAGGGCCAGACTATGGGTCATAGAATCATAGAGTTGGAAGGGGCCATGCAGGCCATCTAGTCCAACCCCCTGCTCAATGCAGGATCAGCCCTAAGCATCCTAAAGCATCCAAGAAAAGTGTGTATCCAACCTTTGCTTGAAGACTTCCAGTGAGGGGGAGCTCACCACCTCCTTAGGCAGCCTATTCCACGGCTGAACTACTCTGACTATGAAAATTTTTTTCCTGATATCTAGCCTCTATCATTGTACTTGTAGTTTAAACCCATTACTGCGTGTCCTTTCCTCTGCAGCCAATGGGAACAGCATCCTGCCCTCCTCCAAATGACAAACTTTCAAATAATTAAAGAGGGCTACCATGTCCCCTCTCAACCTCCTTTTCTCCAGGCTGAACATTCCCAAGTCTCTCAACCTATCTTCATAGGGCTTGGTCCCTTGGCCCCAGATCATCCTCGTCGCTCTCCTCTGTACCCTTTCAATTTTATCTACGTCCCTCTTGAAGTGAGGCCTCCAGAACTGCGCACAGTACTCCAAGTGTGGTCTGACCAGTGCCGTATACAATGGGACTATGACATCTTGTGATTTTGATGTGATGCCCCCGTTGATACAGCCCAAAATGGCATTTGCCTTTTTTACCGCTGCATCACACTGCCTGCTCATGTTTAGCTTACAATCCACAAGTACCCCAAGGTCTCGTTCACACACAGTGTTACCTAGAAGCGTATCCCCCATCCAGTAGGCATGCTTTTCATTTTTCTGACCCAGATGCAGAACTTTACACTTATCTTTATTAAATTGCATCTTGTTCTCATTTGCCCATTTTTCCATTGTGTTCAGATCTCGTTGAACTCTGTCTCTATCTTCTGGAGTATTTGCCAGTCCTCCCAATTTGGTGTCGTCTGCAAACTTGATGAGTAGTCCCTCCACCCCCTCATCTAGATCATTAATAAATATGTTAAAAAGTACCGGACCGAGCACCGAGCCCTGAGGTACCCCGCTACTCTCCTTTCTCCAGTCTGATGAAACACCATTGACAACAACTCTTTGAGTGCGGTTCTCTAACTAATTTCCTATCCACCTAACTATCTGAAAATCCAGATTGCAGTCCTTCAATTTATCCATCAGAACATCATGGGGAACCTTATCAAAAGCTTTACTAAAATCCAAGTAAACGACATCAACCGAATTTCCCCGATCCAGCAAACGTGTTACTTGGTCAAAAAAGGAAACCAGGTTGGTCTGGCAGGACCTGTTGGAGACAAATCCATGCTGACTTCCTTGGATCACCAAATTGTCCTCCAGATGTTTGCAGAGTGCTCCCTTTAATATCTGCTCCATTATCTTCCCCACAATAGAGGTCAGACTCACTGGTCTGTAGTTTCCCGGGTCATCCTTCCTCCCTTTTTTGAAGATCGGAATAACATTTGCTCTCTTCCAGTCCTCCGGGACATCTCCAGTCCTTAAAGAGGTTCCGAAGATGATGGACAAGGGCTGTGCAAGTTCTCTGGAAAGTTCTTTGAGCACTCTCGGGTGCATTTCATCCGGACCAGGGGATTTGGACTCATCCAGTGCAGCTAAACCACCATGTTCATAGGTATCAGGAGGCCTTCACCTCTGTGGCCTGTCATTGGACTTTTAGAGGAGGTGATTGTTCCCTGTGAGAGACAAGATGCTGGACTAGATGGACTAGATGGACCACTGATCTGATCCAGCTGGGTTCTCCTGATGTTCATATCAGGGCAAGACCTCAGCCTCTATGCTCTTTTGTAGGTCCTCCTGTGGAACTGGTTGGACACTTGGACTATATGGACCATTAGTCTAAAGGGAACCTCCAAATCCATAGGTGGTCAAACCTCTACATACCAGTACCAGGAGGCAACATCAGGGGAACGCCTCATTCTCTATGCCCTGTTGCTGACCCTCCTAAAGAACTGATTGGCTGCTGTGTGAGACAGGAGGCTGGACTACATGGACCACTAGTCTGATCCATCAGAGCTCTTATCAAGGAAGTCCTTGACCTCTATGCCCTGTTGTTGCCTGTCCAGAGAAGCTACTTTGCCACTGTGTGTGACAGGATGCTGGACAAGATGGATGACTAGTCTGATCCAGCTGGGCTCTTTGAATGTTCTTATGCTTTGGCTGGCCAGAATACAAGGTGTTACTATTAAGGATGTCAGAATGTTTCCTGAGGTTATTTGCCAGGTTGAGAATCCTAGGAGGAATTCAGAACAAGATAATTTAGGCAGTATCCCAATTGTGTTTGTCCAACAGCAATACTCTCATAGAAACTGGCTTTTTTTGCACTGAAGGGGCCTTTCACGGTGCTCATGATAAAAGGTGGGGACAGAACCCTGTTCCGTGGGGGAAAGCGAAATATCCCACTGGGCATGCCTGAGTCCCGGGCCTTGTCTCAAGTAGCTTGTTGGATCCGAGCCAAACAAAACTGAACACTAATTGCGAGATGCAAATTGCAAATTCATGAACTAACAAATTATGCGCTGTAATTTCACAAATGACTAATTGTTATTATGGAGTCTGAATTAATGGGCAAAATAAGTTTGACAGTCCCTTAAGATATTAAGATTTATGACAGCGTTAGGATAATAGCTTCACTTGAAATATTCCCTTCAGTGCTGGCAGCCAAAGCGGTTTTCGGGCCTGTCATTTCTTCTGGAGAGCCGGTTTCTCCGAGGTCACCCCCAACGTCTCCTGTAAGTAGTTAGTTACTGTGTGTTACTTAAAAGAGAGGGAGACAACATTGGTGCACATGCAATTGTGCCTCTGTGGGCTGATGAATCATTGTGTGCTGTCAAGCCACAACAGACTCGGGGTAACACCAAGACACAGGGTGTCCAAGGCAAACGGTAGGAGGTATTCACGCTATGCATGGACACCTTACTCTTCCTAGGTGGTCTCCCATCCAAATTCTAACCAGAGGTGACCTTCATGTGAAGGCAAAGGGGTGGCAGGTTACAGTAGATGAGCAATTGGAATGTGAGTGTCCTGCATAGTGCAGGGGGTTGGACTAGATGACCCAGGAGGTCCCTTCCAACTCTATGATTCTATGGTTCTATGTTTCCTTAGCTTCCAAGGCCTGATGAAATCAAGCTATGCTGAGTGATCAGGCTACTGTGTGTTATGTACCCTCAAGTCGATTCCAACTTGCCACTGAGGGTTGTCAGGTTCCCCCAGCCATGGCTGGGAGGGTGGAGGGCAGGGTTGTCAGCTCCAAGTTAAGAAACTTCTGGAGAGTTGGGGGTGGAGCCTCAGTGGGTTACAATGCCACAAATTCTAAAGCATCCGGGAAGAAATTCACCTCCCAACCCCAAAGCAGCAATTGACATTTCTCTGGGCATACAAGAAAGGGCCACAACGGCCAAGCATGGACACACACCCTTCCTGCCCACCCACTCACCATCTGCCTCAGTTCACAGAATCAGCATTTCTGTCAGATGGCCATCTAGCCTCTGCTTAAAAACTTCAAAAGAACGAGAACCTTCAACCTCACAAGGAAACTTATTCCACTGAGGAACTGCTCTAACTGTCAGGAACATCTTCCGGAGGTTTAGCCTAAAATACTTTTGAATTAACATCATCCCATTGGACACTCTGGGGCAACAGAAAACAACTCTGCTCCATCCTGTATGTGAAAGCCTTTCAAGTACTTATCTGTAACAGCTTTCACTGTTATAAATTATTGAGCAAGGCCTGGGTGGGTGGGGACTGCCTGGACGGCAGATCAATAAGACTGTCCCAGCCCCACTGGCACCCAGATTGCTGCCAGTTTGCCACTGGCCACCATTGGAAGAGGAGGTAAGTGGGGCTCCTGAGGCATCAGGAGGCCACACCAGGCCTTTGCTGGGGGTGGGTGAGCAGGGGGGTTGCCTAGTGCGGCCTCCCAAGCCTCCTGGATGCCATGCCAGGCCTTTCCCTTTGCAGTGGGGAGGGCAGGCAGGGAGGGGCGAAGTTCCCACCGCCAATCCACCTGGCCCCGCAAACCCCTGCTGAGGTTTGGACAAGCCTTGGTGGTGCTTTGAGGGGATTCAGTGGATGCTGGCAGGAGGGCTGGCAGAGGGGGAGACCGGGGCTCACACCTGTTGAATTTAGCCCTGCAATGGGCTTTAAGTCTAGTTAAAGCAATTTTGTGTGTTCATGTGTTTCCTGCCTCCTCCTCAATCCATTTCAGATGCTTCAGATTTCAGGTAAACCTTCACAATGATCATGTGTAAGAAATGCGTCTTGATCGGTAGGTCAGCCACTATTCATGGTGAACCAGGGAATAAGCCGGCTGGGCAGATTTCCCACCTCCCTTGCTATTCTACATGCCTACCTAGGGAGCAAGTCTGCTTTTTAAATGCTAAAATCATCCTTGTGGTGTCAAAAGTATTTTTTTCTCCAAATAACACCTGGCCTCTTGGACATCAGGCATCATTTTAAAATCAAAATGCCCCATGCTCTGGGGCATTTCATCTCCCAGCTCTCCGCAGAAAGAGAGATCAAGCATCTGCTTTCCCCTTCGATGTGTGTTTCCTCTCCCTGCCTTGCGTTTGAATAATATGAATCCAACGACAGCATGAATAACGTTAATATTGCGGACGAGCAAATGGAAAATGAATCCTCAGTGCAGAATGCTTAATATCGCCGTTGGCTTCCTAGCAAGAGAATTACAGCTCATTGATATGATTTCCCTGAGTGGCCAATTTCTGTCCTTGCAGCTACAACTAGTCAAGTTGCAGGGGCTTCTGCTCATGACAGCTGCTTTAAAAACAACAACACACAACTTTCTTCTAGGGTTAGACGATGTCCTGACCTTTGTAGCCCAGCCTGATCTCATCAGATCTCAAAAGCTAAGCAAGGTCAAGCCTGTGTTAGTCCTGGGATGGGAGACCTCCAAGGAAGTCGAGGGTCAATACTCATCACAGTTCACCTTGTGAGCTCTTCTCCACTCACCTTATTGCTGGCTGTCCTCAGTCATTCAGCTATCACTGGCAGACTTGGCCATTGTATCATTTTACCCCAAATTCAAATTAAGTTGCACCAGCTGCTCACATGCAAGAGTCATTTGCTTCCTGCTCCATGCTTCCAGTTGCTGAACCAATCTCCAATCCAGAAGAGGACCCATCCTCTCATTCCATAACTACAGCCTGCTAATGTTACACAGGAGTTTTTGATGAGCTCCCTTTTACCCTGATCCAGATAAGCCAGGCTGGCCTGATCTCATCAGATACCAGAAGCTAAGCAGGTTCAACCCTGATTACTAGTTGGTTGGGTTGCTATACAGAGGCAGGCAAGGGTAAAGCCGCCTCTGAACATCTCTTGCCTTGCCACAAGAAAAGAAGAAGAGAAGGGTTTTTTATACCCCACTTTTTGCTACCCGAAGGAGTCCCAAAGTAATATCTTTCCCCAAAACAAACACCTGGTGAGGTACATGGGGCTGAGAGAGCTCTGAGAGAACAGCCCTCAGAGAACTGTGACTAGCCCAAAGTCACCCAAGCTGGCTTTATGCAGAGGAGTGGGGAATCACACCTGGTTCTCCAGATTAGAGGCCGCCATTCATAATGACCACCCTACACTGGCTCTGTGGCTTGACCACTGCTTTTAACAGTGAAATCTGGCATGGTAAAAGACCAAAGGATGCATTCATGGGTTCAGTTGACAGTCCGGGGATGCAAGATCCAAACGCTTAGCTACTTCAGCTGAAGTGATGTAGATACAACAGTTGGCAGTGTCTCTAGTTACCTTGGCCATGAAAATACATTCCACCTCAGTCTGGTATAATTCCTGGCAAACAGTTATACAACCTTTTGCAAATGAGTGTGAAAGATCATCCTACAGGGAGAAACACATTTCTCAGGGATGAAAATGTCTCCCTCCGTGTCTGCTGAGCTCTCATTAAAGAAGAAGAAGGGAGGGGAAAGGAATGTTTGGGGAAATCACAGCCGGAGGAGGAGGAGGGGCTGAACTCGGGCAAAAGGAGAACTCCAGAAAAGGAAAGCTCTGAAGTTCAATGCAGTGGTGCTTTGGAGAAGCACGTCTAATTAAATATAGTACACACATTATTATTCCAGGTCATTAGCATACCAAAAAGCAATAAGGCAATCACATAGATTTCTCCATTCAATGTTAATGATATTCGCCAAAGGTCGCCCGGTTCATTTCATTATTTGTTTTTATCTAAGAGCGGATATGAAAAAAAATTCTGAAAATTGCCCACAGTTTGATCCTAGAATCTTTATCCAGGGGAAGCAGACAGGCAGCGGCTCTTCAGGGGTCTCGGAAAGAAGTATTTCCCATCACCTCCTGCCTGGCCCTTTTAGCTGGAGATGCCGGGGATTGAACTTGGGACCTTCTGCATGAGTTATTTCTTTCTTTATCATATGGCATGTGTAGCATGGCCAGGAGATGCTCAGATTGTCTGGCAGGCAAGGAAGAGACATTTAGAGAAGGTTTGCCAATACCTGCCTCCACATCATAGAATCATAGAATAATAGAGTTGGAAGGGATATCATGGGTCATCTAGTCCAACCCCCTGCACTATGCACTATCATGACCTTAGTGCTCCTTGGAGGTTTCCAATCCAAACATTAATGGTCAATCCTGGTTAGAAACATAGAGTTGGAAGGGAGCTCCAGGGTCATCTAGTCCAACTCCCTGCACTATGCACTATCATGACCTTAGTGCTCCTTGGAGGTCTCCAATCCAAACACTAATCAGGGTCAATCCTGGTTAGAAACATAGAGTGGGAAGGGACCTCCAGGTTCATCCAGTCCAATCCCCTGTACAATGCAGGGACTCACAACTACCTGCCCACCCACAGTGACCCCAATTTCATGCCCAAATGATCCCAACCACCAAAAATCTCCAGGATCCAGCCTGGCCTGGAGGAAATTCACCTATCATCCCACAGCAATGACCAACAATTCCCTGGGTATGCAAGGAAGGGCCACAAGAGACAGACACTGGAACATCCCTTTCTGCCCACCCACTCACCATCTGCCTGAGTTCATAAATTCAGCATTTCTGTCAGATGGTTTATCTAGACCTCTGCTTAAAAACTTCCAAGGAAGGAGAACCCTCCACCTCCTGAGGAAGCCTGTTCCACTGAGGAACTTTTTGATTGGAAAGGCAGGGGATTGGGACCTTCCGCATGCCAATCTGATGCTCTACATCTGAGCCATGGCTTCTCCTGATTCAGGTCCTTGGTCCATCAAGGTCAACATTGTCTACGCAGCAAACACTGGCAGGGTCTCGTGGGAATTGTAGTCCATGAACATCTGGAGGACCTCGGGTTTACCCCTGCTCCAGTGTCTCAGACTGAGGTCTTTCATATCACATGTTCATGTTCTAATGACCATCTAGGTTTTTATCAGGCTTTCTCAACCTGGGGGTTCTTGACCACCCTAGAAGGGTTTCCTGAGTGGGTGGGAGTTGATTAATTCTTAATTTATTTTTAAAAATTTGTTAAACATTTATTGGGAAATATGACCATATATGGTCGTCTTGACCCACCCTCCTGATGGAGTGAGTAGTGAAATAATGTTTTCTTTTTTTAAAATTTCTGTAAAGAGGAAATTGACATATGAAAATGTTTTGCAATCGGAAGACTTGGCTTTTACCTTGTACTTGACTGTATCTTGAAATATTGCCAATGTCAGGCCGACCCCAAGGCCACAGGGACCTGGAATTGTTTATGTTCAGAGAACTGGGAAAGAACGGAAAGTTGCCTCTTGTGACCTTTCCGGGGAGCTGGCAGGGATGCAATGGGGTGGTCCACTGGGATGTGCAAGGGGTGGAGACCCCAGGTTATTGGTTTGACCCGAAAAGCATCATCTATCCCCACCTTCAATGGAATGTCATAAAAGTCTCACGTGACCTATTGTTCTGCACACAGATTTGGGGACCGCCTCTGTGTCTATAGCTCTTCTGCAGTAAAAATATAAAAAGGTTTTTCTCCCTGTGTCTGTGGTCTGCGGAGGATTTTGCTCTCCATGGGATGGGAAAAGGGTACCCTAATTTGGCTGTTTGGCCATCACTCCCCTCCCAAAATGGCCAATGACGGGCCTGGAGTGGGTGGGAAGGGGAGGGGCCCCAGGTGGGCATGTCCACAGCTCTGCCTCCGACCCTTATTCTGCACGATTGCACCATTGCCCCAGTCCTGGGGTTCCTCAAAGCCTGAAGAATGTTTCTCCATGGTAAAAAAGCTGAGAAAGGCTGATTTAGTAATTACATGCTTTCAGAGTTTACATGCTGTCCGAGCCCTTTACATGCTTTTAGAGTTTTCACTCCGCAATAAAATCACAAGATAATCATGAGGACAGGAACGTTTTCTAGAGACCAAGGGACCAAGCCCTATGAAGACAGGTTGAGGGACTTGGGAATGTTCAGCCTGGAGAAAAGGAGGTTGAGAGGGGACATGATAGCCCTCTTTAAGTATTTGAAAGGTTGTCACTTGGAGGAGGGTAGGATGCTGTTTCTGCTGGCTGCAGAGGAGAGGACACGAAGTAATGGGTTTAAACTTCAAGTACAACGATATAAGCTAGATATCAGGAAAAAGTTTTTCACAGTCAGAGTAGTTCAGCAGTGGAATAGGCTGCCTAGGGAGGTGGTGAGCTCCTCCTCACTGGCAGTCCTTCAAGCAAAGGTTGGATACACACTTTTCTTGGATGCTTTAGGATGCTTTGGGCTGATCCTACGTTGAGCAGGGGGTTGGACTAGATGGCCTGTGTGGCCCCTTCCCACTCTAGTATTCTAGGAGTCTAGTTCAGCAGTGGAATGGGCTGCCTAAGGAGGTGGTGAGCTCCCCCTCACTGGCAGTCTTCAAGCAAAGGTTGGATAGACACTTTTCTTGGATGCTTTAGGATGCTCTGGGCTGATCCTGCGTTGAGCAGGGGGTTGGACTAGATGGCCTGTATGGCCCCTTCCCACTCTAGGATTCTATGATTCTAGTGTCGGAATCCCAAGGTTTCTGCCATGATTTATAAATGTGAACCTGTGTGTAACCATTTTGAAATGTACTCCTGTTTTCCTTCTGTCTGGCTGTTGGAGTTAGGGCGCCCCTCTCCAAGGTCACCGCTTGTTGCTCAATTATCTCATCTGGCTGGCCTCCCCGGCCCAGCACCTGCATCTCCTGATATTATGTCTGCTTACTATGTGAATCTTAGCGGGTCTGGGGCAGGCGGGAAAACCTGCAGGATAAGAGCAGGGGTTTGACTTGTATAAGAGCCTCTTGTGGCGCAGAGTGGTAAGGCAGCCGTCTGAAAACTTTGCCCTTGAGGCTGGGAGTTCAATCCCAGCAGCCGGCTCAGGGTTGACTCAGCCTTCCATTCTTCCGAGGTCGGTAAAATGAGTACCCAGCTTGCTGGGGGATAAACGGTAATGACTGGGGAAGGCACTGGCAAACCACCCCGTATTGAGTCTGCCATGAAAACGCTAGAGGGCGCCACCCCAAGGGTCAGACATGACTCGGTGCTTGCACAGGGGATACCTTTACCTTTACCTTTGACTTGTATTCGTCAGATTCGTCTACATGAGTCCTGGGAGATCTGCTTGAATAAACAACCATCTTGCAACACAGGGGTGATTTATTTACAAGTCTGCAATCCTGACATCTAGACCCTGGTGCAGTGAACGGTTTTCGCCTGGGGTCCTCTGAGAAAGCAGGCTTTCCTGGTTCCTCATTTGGATTTGGGATTTCCAGTGGCATTTCTACGGTTGCATTATTTATTTATTTTGGGCGGTAGAATTGCTGTGTTATGCCGATGCTTTTAAGTGTGGGATAGACTTTTCCCCACTGGGTGCAAATTTTGATTTAGGTGTGCTGTCATCTCAATATGCTGCACGGGTAGCAGGCTCTCTCTGTTTCGTGTCCTTCAGCATCAAACCCTCTGACAGCTGTTTGCTCTGGAAAGGTGAGAAAGAGCTCCCATTCCATTACGCCGGTCACATTCACATTGCTAGATGAGTATATTTTTTAAAGAGGCCTTTTCCCCCACACTGAACCATTACTTTCCCCGATGCTGGCTCCATTTGAAGGCCTAACAACATCTCTGACCTTTCCCGAAAATGCAAAAATGCCTTTTTAAATGTGCTTTCTGTCTCCAGGAATGCTCATGGCGAGTCATTCCTAGACCGTTCTTATTGGATGCCAAGAAACATCCTCAACCTGACTGGTGCTTGCGAAGAAATGTGGAAATACATTTCTTTTTTGTAGGATATTTGTCCATGAGGACTGGAGTCAAAGAAAGGGCAGCCTTGAAGCACTAGCAAGTTACCCAAATGAACCATGACGCCAGAATTCTTGCCTATGAGGTTTGGGATGCAGATCTGTCCCACTCAAATTCTGGCCAAGAAGATTAGAAGAAGAGCTGGGATTTTGGATCCTGATTTTTACTCCCCAAAGGAGTCTCAAAGCAGCTTACAATCGCCTCCCCTTCCTCTCCCCACAATAGGTGTCCTGTGGGGTAGGCGATGCAGAGAGAGAGAGAGAGAGAGAGAGAGAGCTCTGAGAGAACTGCAACTGGCCAAGGTCATCCAGCTGGTTGCACATGGAAGAAAAAGAGGTGGCGTTTATACTCTAGTTTCCTGTAACCTAAGGAGTCTCAGAGTGGCTTACAATCGCCTCCCCTTCCTCTCCCCACAATAGATGCCCTGTGGGGTAGGCGATGCAGAGAGAGAGAGAGAGAGCTCTGAGAGAACTGACTGGCCAAGGTCATCCAACTAGCTACACAGGAGGTGGCTTTTATACTCCAGTTTCCTGTAACCTAAGGAGTCTCAAAGTGGCTTACAATTGTCTACCCTTCCTCTCCCCACAACAGACACCCTGTGGGGTAGGTGATGCTGATAGAGGGACCGGCCCAAGGTCAACTCGCTGGCTGCATGTGAAGGAGGAGTGGGCAATCGAACACAGTTCTCCGGATTAGAGGCTGCCACTCTTAACCAGTATACCACGCTTTCACTCCGGATTAGAGGTGTTTTCCCTATGAGGAAAGGTTTATGCATGTTAAATGGGGATGTACAGTCAGTTTTCACGATCTGTAATGCTACCTCTGCAGTTTCCTTGGTAGGGACGTGTGCAGTGGTTCTTTTATATTCATCCTTAGGCTTTTAAAATTAATTTTTGGCCTAATACAATCCATGAATATACGTTTACACAGCCTAGATTCCAGTGAGTTAAATGGATTATAACTGAATACATATATCTCATACGAACTCAGTGAGATAAGCACCCTAAAGAAAATCCAGTCATAAAAAATCATGATAGTCTAAACAAAATTCAATAATTCCATTTTTTTTTTGCTTATTTTCCTGGAGCATTTTATTTGCGGTGTTTTTTCCCCCTCATCTCTACACCTGTGCAATTAACATTCCAGCAGCAGCAAATTGGGCTTCCTATTAAGTAAAGATTTTGAATATTATGCAAAAAAGGAATTCAATCCTGCGTTGAGCAGGGGGTTGGATTAGATGGCCTGTATGGCCCCTTCCAACTCTATGATTCTATGATTCTATGATTCTATGATTCTAATTAATATAAGGCAGTTCTAGGATCTAGTTGTGATCTCATATGCCATTTTAGACTTCATTTTTACTTTTGATAAAATTCTTATTGATTGCTGTGAAACTAAGTGAACTTTCACATAAGAAAACTGATAAATGCACTCAAGCATAGCAATTATCTTGGAAGGCCCTACTTTGGGGGTCTCCACCTTCTGAGATTATATTGGTGGCAACCCAGGATGGGCTTTACTGGTTGTGGCACCAAAGCACTGGAATTCTCTCCCCAAAAAGACTGTCTATCCCTTCTTTTTTTCCCTTTTCTGCCAGTGGCTGAAGGATTTTTGTTTGTTTATTTGTTTTGCTTAGCTTTTCCTCATTCATACTTCCTTCCTAATCAATGCTTTTAAAAGTAGTTTCCATCTATTTTAACTTAGTGTGTGTTTTAGTCTGTTTCCCCCCCACTCTTTTAAACGTTTTAATGTATGTTTGGGAGTGAGGCTACTTTTAGTGATTTTATTGTGCAATTCTATCATGGATATTTTAAATTGTAAGCCACCTTGGTGAATCTCATAAGCGTAGAAAGATGGGATATAAACACTAAATAATGTTTTCATTGAAACATTTATTGCAGGTAACAGAAAACCTGCTTGAGATCCACTAAAAAGGGGGTGATTTCATGATGTACCAATAAATGAACTGGAGGAATGACACCTTTTGAAATTCTGACACAGTGTGGTAGGTGCAGCCACAAACAGACTGCCACAAAATGGCTGCTGCAGGAGGCGGAGTCCCTCACAAAATGGCCACTGCAGCTTACCTTCAGCCACACACTGAAAATGTTTGTGCTGTGGTGGGGGCAAACGGCAAAGCAGAGTTTTCAAAAATCTGCACAGCCAATCAAATCTCCACGGGACAATCAGAAGCCTGATTTCTTTCTTCCTAATTTTATTTCTATATTGCCCCTCTCGGCCTCACCGTCTCAGGGCGGTGTACAACAGAGTCCAAAAACAGTTACAGGATGAAACATTAAAAAATAGTATAATTGGACATTGGACTCATTCTATTGGACTCTGATTTTGTTGTGCTACTTCAGACCAACACGGCTACCCACTTGAATGTAAGATAACCAAGGAATTGGTTATCTTACATTGGTTAGAGCCTCTTGTGGCGCAGAGTGGTAAGGCAGCGATATGCTGTCTGAAGCTTTCTGCCCATAAGGTTGGGAGTTCAATCCCAGCAGCCGGCTCAAGGTTGACTCAGCCTTCCATCCTTCCGAGGTCGGTCAAATGAGTACCCAGCTTGCTGCTGGGGGGTAAACGGTAATGACTGGGGAAGGCACTGGCAAACCACCCCGTATTGAGTCTGCCATGAAAACGCTAGAGGGCGTCACCCCAAGGGTCAGACATGACTCGGTGCTTGCACAGGGGATACCTTTACCTTTACCTTTTAACCAAGGAATTGACAGATTCCAGTGGGTAGCTGTGTCTGTCTAAAGGTGCTATTGGACTCAAATTTTGTTAAGGAATTGACAGTCTGCCCGCTAATTAAACCCCCTGTTTCAATAACTTCTTCAGAATTATTTTGCTGTTGCCGTCCTGTTAGAGCCCTGCGTTGTGCAGCCGTTGTGAACTGTCTATAAAAGACAAGAGTCAAAGTATCTTCCTGGAGGATACGACTCATTACAGCCGAGAAAATAATACTGACGGTTTGTATCAGCCAATCACAGGAGAAAAAAGGTGAAGATCTAAAGGATAAATCTGGACCAAATGACAAAGAAGCCTATTAGTCGGGTCAAAAGTACGGACACACAAAAATGATGCAACACTTAACAACAACAAAGAAGAAGTTTAAAAGCTGGCAATTAGAGTTCTAAAGATACCCGTGAGTCAACTTTTCACGTATGGCTACGATAACAAAGAGGTTGAGGGAAATAAGAATTGCGTCATCCCCAATTATATATGTGTTCTGGGCAGCCAGTTTTTTTTAATGGACAGGGAACATGTAGAATCACCTTGTTGTGATCTTTATGAGGCACAAACCCAAATGGAAAAGTATCGCATGTTGCACAAAAGTAGTCAAATCCAAATGGTCACTGCGACCTCTGGAAGAGAATGAAAATCTATTTCTTCTTCATTCATTCCTTTTGGTAGGAGGCAAAACTATAATAACAACTCATTTTCTTTTGTACCCTGCTTTTTTAATACTCAAAAGGAGTCTCCAAGTGGCTCACAATTGCCCACTTGCTCTCGAAAACTCCCGCCTTGAATAAATCTTTGTTGGTCTTAAAGGTGCTACTGGACTCTGATTTTATTGTACTCCCTACAACAGTGAGCTAAGGAGGAGGAGGAGGGCTGTTTGAAATGCCTGTGACATTTCAAACAGCCCTAACCTCAATTGTAGCCAATCAATCAGATCACAATATATATAACCATAGACCTGGTGGAAGGGTGCCATTCTACAGGTCTGGCAGAACTTTGACAGCTCCATCAGAGCCCAGATCTCGTCTGGCAAATTATTCCACCAGGTTGGAGCCAGAGCCGGGTTCATATTTTGCTTGGCTCGGGTGTCACCGTTCCTCGCTTTTAAGGTTCATTCATTTCTTTTGCTCCATGCCCATTGCTTCATTCCAAGGAACATTCACCAGTGGTTGTTGGCACGACGCTGGCAGACAATTTTCATTTCAGAAGCAAGAGTTTTAGCGGATGAGGCATCTGCCTTTCCGTTGATTCCATGGATGGAGAGTGTGGAATCAACATGGCAACTTGTGTGTCAAAATCATGTCCTGCATAGTGCAGGGGTTGGACTAGATGACCCATGAGGTCCCTTCCAACTCTATTATTCTATGATTCTATGATCACAGACCAGCCAAACACCTATAGAGCAAATAGGGGATTAACTGTAATAGCCAAGCGAGCATTAAGGGGAGGACTATTTCGGAAGTGGAGGAGGCGGTTGCTACCTCTCCGCCACTGGCTGTCATCTTGACAGCTAAGATTCAGCCAGAGATGGAATGGCTCTTGAACGGTATTCTGCTCCAGCTCCCACTGTATTCAAACCTCATAACCCTAAATCTCGCCTGAGCCAGGAAGCCTTGGAATGACCAGATTCCCAAATTGTGGGCGAGGGGGAAATCATAGCTATGGCTATGGTCTTCCCAGTTGCCATGTATGGCTGTGAAAGTTGGACCGTAAGGAAGGCAGAGCGTCAAAGAATTGAGTCTTTTGAACTCTGGTGCTGGAGAAGACTCTTGCGAGTCCCTTGGACTGCAAGGCAAACAAACCGGTCAGTCCTAGAGGAGATCAGCCCTGACTGCTCCTTAGAAGACCAGATCCTGAAGATGAAACTCAAATACTTTGGCCACCTCATGAGAAGGAAGGACTCCCTGGAGAAGAGCCTAATGCTGGGAGCGATCGAGGGCAAAAGAAGAAGGGGACGACAGAGAATGGGGCGGCTGGATGGAGTCACTGAAGCAGTCGGTGCAAACTTAAATGGACTCCGGGGAATGGGAGAGGACAGGATGGCCTGGAGGATCATTGTCCATGGGGTCGCGATGGGTCGGACATGACAACAACAAGGGAAATCATTCACAAAGGGCCACTAAAGATTTCCTTCTGTATTGCTTCCCACCTGGAGGTTGGCTGACCTAAGTCCTTAAATCACAATTTATTTCCACCACCCCAAAAAAAAACCAAACAAACAACAACACGTTCTCATGGAAGATAAGGCAAACAACTGGAGAATGACCTCTCCCCTCCCTTCTGGCCTGGCTTCTTTGTGCTTCTGCGGGAGGCGCAGAGATCATGCAGCAAAGCTCAAGCAGAAATATGCAGTATTTAACAAGCTGTTTGACTTAACAGGTTCTTTTCAAGTGCGCCATTCAACAAAGGGAAAAGAGGCACCTCCCCAGGCGGTGTTGGTGGAGCTCAATTAGTACACCTCAGTCCTAATCAATAGAAGAATTTTGCAGAGTGGAGGGGTGGGCAGCGGTCTATTGACTTGTCGTTAAGATCCCATTACAAGTGGAGAAGGACGCCATTGAGTTTGGCCCATGGCAATTTGGCATAGATTACCTGTCAGAGAACTATTGTTTGAACTTCTTGCGCTAAGTGACAGAGGCTAAATCCAGCGGAGAATGGAAGGGAGCATGGCTGACTGGAGTTGTGACCAGAGGAGAACTAGGGGCCATTCCGCACCAGGATCCATGTAGCAAATTGTTTGCTGAATGAAAAATCGCCATTTTAAATAGTGGAATTCGTCGTTATGCATACCTGCCTTTGTAGTGGAATCCAGTTGCGTTTCTATCGTTTCCCACAGGGTTCCGGTCTCGGCAAAAATCGCTAGCCAGGAAGCGCTATTGCCGAGCTCGTCCCGCCCCTGGCCATCAAGCAGCCAATGGGCGGCCGTTATCATGCTCCCAAACAGCCCCTTTCTCTTTAAGGAAGGTTTAAAAAACACACACACACACCTGTTGCAACGAATATGCATTGATTCGTTGCAACGGAGAGACCCATCCAGCTAGCAGGTGGTGTTTGAGCTGCCGTTTCATCGTTGCCACGCTCCCCCCGAGTGAAACCCCCCCCCCCTCATGGGCGCGATTTTCGGCCAAAAACAGTGTGAAAAATAAAGTGAAAATAAACCAGCAAACGGGCCTCTGTGTTGCTTGTGCTTGGTGACTTTAAACAGAGGGACTGCAGCCAGGGAAGCCTCGCTGGGTAAATGAAGGCTCGCTGGTGCGTTGATCTCCGCTCGCTTGGAGAAAAAAAAATGGCGATCGCTTCGCCGGAAGATCAGAGGAGAGAGCCAGGGGGAGGGACTTTGCAGAAATCGCAACAATGGTAACGCTCAGAACTTTCCCGCTAGTGTTGCAGATTGGTTGCAGGAGTGTAGCGCTTTCCGGAGGGTGAATCCACTTTTTGGGATTTCCCTGAAAGCGCTACAACGAAGCGCTTTTTGCGGATCGGTTTCAGGAGTGTTGCAGATTGTTAACGACGTTGTGCATAACGGCAAAACTGTAGCGATTTCAATTAGTAACCATTGTGCTATTTTGTGGAACGGCCCTAGAACTCCCATTGTGGACTCAGTTGAACTTCCAGGGATCGGATCCACTGACTTGGGAGGGGGGGGGGGTTGGGTTCCTGGCCTGGCCATGGAGCTCAGGATAGGTAAGAGAAAGACAAAGCATTAGATGGATTGATCCGGGAAAGGAAGCCATGGCCCTCTTGTTTTGCAAGCCCTCAGCAAGGGTGTTGATGGTAGTTACTGGTAGACGGCAAACTAAATGAGCTTCAAGTTACGGCGGCATATAAGTGGAATAAATAAACATGAGTAGAAATGGTGAGGCGGTGGCCAAAAAGGCAAATACAGTCTTGGGCTCTGTCAACAGAGGCATCACATCAAAAGCACAAGATGTCATCATTCCTCTGAATACCGCATGGGTCAGCATGCAGTTCTGGAGGCCTTGCTTTTTAAAAGGACATGGACAAAATGGAGAGGGGGCAGAGGAGAGTGACGAGGATGATCTGGGGCCTGGAGACCAAGTCCTATGAAGATAGGTTGAGGGACTTGGGAATGTTCAGCCTGGAGAAGAGGGGACAGGATGGCTCTCTTGAAGTATTTGAAAAGTTGTCACTTAGAGGAGGGTAAGTAACGGTTCCTGCTGGCAGCAGAGGAGAGGACTGACAGTACTGTGTTTAAATTACGTTAAGAACGATATTGGCTAGGTATCAGGAAGAAAATTAACAGCCAGATTAATTCAGCAGTGGAATCACCTACTTAAAGGGGCGGTGAGCTCCCCCTCACAGGCAGTGGTTTGACAGCTACTTGATGCTTGAAGCTGATCCTGCACTGAGCAGGGGGTGAGACTAGATGGCCTGCATGGCCCCTTCCCACTCTAGGATTCTCTGAGTCTAGTTCAGCAGTGGAAGGGGCTGCCTAAGGAGGTGGGGAGCTCCCCCTCACTGGTGGTCTTCAAGCAGTGCCTGGACAGATCTTTCTCCTGGATGCTTGAGGCTGATCCTGCACTGAGAAGGGGGTGGGACTAGATGGCCTCTGGATCCTTCCCGCTCTAGGATTCTATGATTTTGGGGGTCATGAATTCATAGGGCTTCTGTAAGTAGGAAGCAGCTTCATGGCACTAAATGCAGACAGACAAATGTAAAGTGATGAATAATGGAACAAGAATCTTTGTGATATTGATAGGAATGAACTGGCTGAGACCACGAGCAGGAAAGACTTCTTGGGGCAGCAAAGGATACCTATTGGGACTCAAAATGCCCATGCTGTGTGCAGAAGCAATTGAAAGGGCAAACTCAATACGGGTTGGGATTATTAGGAGAGGAACTGAAATTAAAACAGCCAATATTGCAATGCCCTCCCATAAAGCTGTTGTGTGGTCTCATTTCAAATACTGTTGTGGACACCTTGTCTCAAAAAAGGATATTGCAGAGCTGGAAAATTGCAGAAGGGAGCAGCGTTCAGAGATGCTTTCTAATCAGGAGGATCTTAGGATATTTCTGGCAGTGTCCCATCAAATTTCCACACAGTCTTTTGTCAAAGAATTCTTTGCTTAGGCAAAGTAATGAACCAGGTATACACAAGGATTTTGCTCCTAGCACACCCACCAATATGATCTCCAGAGCCCATTCCCTGGCACTGTTTTGGCACACAACTGTTCCCTGTTCCCATGTCCTGAGCTTATAAAAAGACTCCCCGAGATATGCCAGTCCCAGTGCCCAAGGACAGACCAGAGGGGTAGCCGAGCACCTCAATGGAGACACTTGGAAACTGAACAGATTTTGAGTCCTTTGGCACTGCAGATATGTATCTGAGGAAGCGTGCAGGCCCATGAAAGCTCATACCATGAACAAAACTTTGTTCCCCAATCTGGATCTGGCAACTCCATCCTCACTGGTGGCCAGGGGCACCTGGCTACCCAAAATTAATTCATTCCTCACTTATCACCCTGATTCTTCACGCAGGCCACTTTGACTTAATTCTCCTGATTCAACCAACATTCCGCCTTGGGTTTTCAGGAGGAAACCTGGGCTTTCGGCATTGCCCTCTCTTTCTTGTGTTGAAACCATGATCTGAACAGACTTTTCTTGCCTGGAAAACTTTACAAGAATGAGGCACACAAGAAAAGGGGGTCACGAGAGACATTCCCCCCTCCCCAACCTTTTGTAGTTTAGCAAAAGACGGAAGAGCAATTGGGGTCTCGCCTTGTCGAGCTCTTTGCCTGAAATTCTGATTGCTCCAACCGGGGTGGAGGATAATCTTGCTATTCGACACAATAGGCCTATGATGGTTGATAAATCGCTCTGACCCCCGCCAATTTGATTATTATGCTTCTGAGCCCCTAAAGACTCCATTGCAAGCCTTATCGTGGGCCATCGAAACAGGCTTTATTCTACGTCGTGTAATGGAAAACCTTTCTACTCCTTCTCAAAGCCTCACAACGGATCTCATTATAGCACGACGGCGTTTGTTCTCCGAGGCGGACGGCTCAGAAAAGCTTCCAAAGCTTCCTTAGACTCAGAGATCCTACAAAAGCTCCATATTTGGACACAATGACCCAAAGACGAGGAAATCTCCAAACAAGCAGGATTCCCTTTCCCTGAAAGTTAGAGCAACGGAAATGCAAAAGCTCAAAGTTCAGCCCAATATGCTACCAAGCACAGAAGAGCCTTCCTAAGGCTAGGACGAGACATCAGCGGTGGTCATAAGGATATAGGAAGACCCCTGCTGCATCAGACCCATGAGGGTCCATCTAGTCCAGCGTCCTGTCTCACATAGTGGCCAACCAGTTCCTCTGGAGCAGGGGTAGTCAAACTGCGGCCCTCCAGATGTCCATGGACTACAATTCCCAGGAGCCCCCTGCCAGCGAATGCTGGCAGGGGGCTCCTGGGAATTGTAGTCCATGGACATCTGGAGGGCCGCAGTTTGACTACCCCTGCTCTGGAGGGTCAACAACAGGGAATAGTGGCTGAAGCCTTCCCCTATAAGAATGTAGGAATAGCCTTGCTGGAACAGACCAGTGGTCCATCTACTTCAGTGTTTTGTTTCACATAGGATTCTGGGGAATCCGCTGTTCATTTCTGGAGATTGGCATCCCTCAATGCAGTGGGTCTTTGGCCTATATTGTGATAGTCTTGCCTCCCATGGCAAGAATCCAGCCATTCCTGGCACTCAGAACTTTCCCTTTTTCTCTCTGCCCCGTCTCCTGATTTGGCTTTATTATCGCTTTTCTTTTAGTTCCCGTGGCTTTGACGGTGTACGAAATCAGTTTTTACAAGACATTAAAAGGCGGTTAAAAGGCACTACGTAATTGCTTCTTTTCTTTCCTCGCCCCCCACCCTTTCCCTTCTAGGAATGGACGTTAACTGGACACTGCAATTTTCGTGGTAATGAACTTCACATTTTGGGAAGCGTCCGTGCCTTTTTCGGCGCTGACGCTGAACACAAATTTAATTGGTTTCCATTTCTGTTTGGCAATTTTTAGCAAAGCCATTTAAATAGATCTCATTAACACATGCATTCACACCCGTCCTCGGGATCGTTCAAGTCGGCTTGCGGTGGATTTAGACTCAACACAAGGCTGAGGGCCTGAGAAAAGCACGAGATGCTGAATGCCGTGACGTTGAACTCTGTTTCGGATCGCCTTGAGAAATAAGCTGTGTCTTGAATAGAAGCTTGTGGGGATGTGATTTACCAGATGATATTCTTCTACCCTCAGGCCATGAAAAGTCTCAACTATCCTTGGAGGAGCTCCCCTCAAATCCTTGCATATCTCCCATCCAAATACTAGCCAGGATTGGGCCTGCTTAGCTCCCAAAATATGGTACGTGTGATAAATAACCAAGAGATCTGACGATTGTCTGGCAGCCAGGCAAGGGATGCTGGGAGATGGTTTGCCATTGGCTGCCTCCACATCATGACTCCCTAGTTTTCCATGGAAGAAATATCAACCCAACCCTTGAAGGTCTCCCATTCAGCTACTACCCAGGGTTGGTCCTGCTTAGCTTCTGATGGGATCAGCCTTGCTTGAAGTCACTAAGCAGTTTTGGGGGTCCACCTTTTCTTATGCCTGCTACAGGTATCCTTTGCCTCCAGAGGAGAGCCAGCATGGCCTAGTGCAGGGGTAGTCAAACTGCGGCCCTCCAGATGTCCATGGACTACAATTCCCAGGAGCCCCTGCCAGCGAATGCTGGCAGGGACTCCTGGGAATTGTAGTCCATGGACATCTGGAGGGCCGCAGTTTGACTACCCCTGTGGTTAAACAACGGTGGGCTCTAATCTGGAGAACAGGTTCTGATGCCCCACTCTTCCCGTGCAGCCTGCTGGTAGACTTTGAGAGAGTTCCAGTTCTCTTAGAGCTGTTCTCAAAGCCACGCTATGAGGTAGGTGGGGCGGAGAGAGCTCTGACAGCACTGCTCTGCGAGAACAGCACTATCAGGGCCGTGACACGCCCAGGGTCTCCCAGACGACTGCATGTGGAGGAGCAGGGAGCCAAACCCGGCTCACCAGATGGGAAGCTTCACCACTACACGTTCAATTCTGGATGCAAACAGATTCAGATGTGCAGTTCTACACTCCTTCAGTCACCTTTGAAACGGTTTTCCTTAAATGTTACATACAGAGTTGCCAGTTCTGGATTGGGAAATACCTGGAGACTTTGGGGGTGGAGCTGGGAGTGGGCGGGGCTTGGGGAGGGGCAAGATTTCAGTGTCGCATAATACATTTTCTCCAGGGGAACTGGTCTGTTTAATCTATGGATGGTCTGTAATTCCAGGTGGCTTCCCTAGTTACATACAGGTAGAATGAATAAGAATAAAGATGTATAAGTAATCAGGGAATAAATACAGCTAGGACCAGTTACAGCACATTTGCTGAGACGTTTAAATTGGCATACAGATGATATACAGGTATTATAGTTCACCCAAGAGTTGGTTAACAGGGTTTACCTTTTGCAGAGAGCTCCTGGGAGAGCAGGAAGGGGGCACATCTTACAGCTGCCAATCAACCTCTCCCCCTCCCCTCCCCTCCCCCCCGGTTTGTTCCCTCCCCTTCCACGGTTGGCTCCCCAACATGGCCGCCTCTCCAGCGCCTGCCGCAAATTGATTGTGATGGCCAGATGCTCAGGCGAAATGCGAACGGAGCCGCTGTTGATGCGCTCCAAATGGCCAATGTTTCAGCCGACACATGGCTTTCTAAACGATAATTACCGAGCCGTTTTAAGTGTAGACCGTGGTCAAAATCAAGGATTTTTTTTGTGTGTGCTTTATTCCAACACCTGGGCACCTTCTGTCTGCTGGTGTTTATGCAGATTGCTTGAAGTACATCTGCTCAGCTTGGCTCCTTCCAAAGGATGCATTTCAATGGGAGCTGGTTTGATCGCAGGCTTCAGTCAGATGCTCAGATGGGCCTGGAGGTGGGGAAAGGTCTGTTGCGCTATTACAAGATGTTGCCAGCTAAACTCTGGCTAACTATTAATGGGTCTGGGGACAGGCAGAATGTTACGTTCACAGAGAGCCAATTCGCTCACCGGCATATGAAGCTACCTTAAACTGACTCACACCCTGAGTCCGTCCAGGACAGGATGGTGTCTCCCAGCCCTTTTCAACCTTTTCACCAGGAGAAACCCCTGAAATTTTTTTCAGGCTGCCCCTGACATGCCCCTTCAGAGAAGTGGGCACAGAACTAAGAGGTGGGAGCCAATGGGTTTATTTACAATACAGCTCCAAGCCGGCTCTAAAACCAACACAACATTTTTAAAATGTAGTCTAATGACGAAGGAATACTTTTAAAATCAAACATTTCAAAAAGAATTAAACTAAAAACATATCAGGATTAATAGAGTACCTAAGGCACGGTAGATTTCTAATAACATGCTTTGGGCGTAATTTGAATGTTATAGCACAATATTTGGCCACCTGTCTGGAAACCTCAATGTTTCCTCTGAGAAGGAGGCTCTTATCCACCCTGGATAAGGCCATGGGAGACTGAAAAAGGGATTGGGAGTGTTGGTGTCAGCTGCCCAAAGGGACTTCCCATCACCTGCTCCCTGGCCCTTTGAACTACAGAGGCGAGGAGGTCCCTCCCCAAATCCCACCTCCTCCAGGCTCCATCCCCAAAATCTCCAGCTTTTTCCCCACCCAGAGCAGAGCTGCCTTTGTTGGTCTTCATGTGGAACCTGGTTCTGGACTAGATAGACCATTGGTCTAACCCCGCATGGCTAGTATTGATTGATTGATTGATTTAGCGTGTGGCATGTGTGGTGTAGCCAGGAGACTGGAGGAGTGGCTGGCAGCCAGAGGTGGTTTACCATTTCCTGCCTCCGCACCATGACCCCTAGTGGTCCTTGCAGGAACTGCCACCCAAACCTTTGGTGGTCTCCCATCCAATTACTACTCAGGCACAGTTTAGCTTTCAAGATCTAAGAGGATGGGGTTGCCGGGGCTATCCTGTTATATTCTGGCAAGGTTATGCTTCACACCAGGATCAGTGGCTCCAGAAAGGAAAGGGTTCGCTGAAATGTAGCCCCGTTAATTCCTCCAGCTCCGAGTCTCATGAAACATATTAACTCGGGGCTGCTAAATCAAGAGTCTTTTGTCTAGACTCAAGTGCTAGAAAAAGTGTGCATGGGGGGGGGGAGCACAGAAGATTATTGCTGCTTGCTGAAGAGTGGGGGGTGGGGGAGGGAACGGCATGCCTTTCCCTCGGATACGATCGTTGAAATTCAAGCCATGGATTATCCAATTTGACATTAATATCGGTTATTTGTAGGTAAGCATTTGCCCTATCCGATGAACAAAATCTGCTTGGGGGTGGAGGGGGGGGGAAGGGACATACTAGGAATAGCAATATGCAGCTCCATTAGGCCTGCGTCTCGATTTGTAAATCACTTAAATGGTAATAAAACTCAAGGGATGGGAATAGAAGTGGCAAAGCTCAGCTTTCCACATGCTAAATAATTCAAAGGTAATGCCTGTATTAGGGGGGGGGGAGGGAGGGGGGAGCTCCCAGGCCTGAGAACACAGAGCCTGAAACACCACGATGGATGGAATTTGTGCAAAAGGATACAAGTGTAGAGGCACAGCAGATGTTCTCCTGTTTTAAGGACAGCTGCGCTGGATCAGACCAACTGCTGAACATGTGCAGAAACGCACATGAAGATGACCTTTGCTGAAACAGATCCTTGCTCTTTCAGGGGAGATCAGGATGGGTAGCCAAGCTAGTCTGTCTAGAGCAGCAGAAGAGAGACAGAGTCCAGGAGCACCTGAAAGTCTAAGATCATTTGAGTCATGGAAGGAGCATTTGCAACTTAGAAGAGCTCATCCCCTGCTAGAAATCTGGTTAGTCTTGGAAGTGCTCCTAGACTCCTAGACCATATATAGTCATATCGTTTAAGAAATGTTTAACACATTTTAAAAATATATAAACAATTAATGAACCACCCATTTGGAAAACCCTTCCAGGGACTGCAACAAACCCCAGGAGTCCATGATGTCCTGGTTGAGAAAGCCTAGTCTGTGATTCTCTTGGAAAGGGTGCCTGCCCCAGAGCACCCAGTAGAAGGATCTCCTAGTTCTGACTAACTACACAAAGGAGCCCTTCGTCCTGCAGCCAGGCAACTATAGAACCTGTCCTTTCCCCCTACCCGCTACCCAGGTCAGCAGGGTCAGAGAATCAGTTCCACAAAGGGACACAGGACATTCCTGGGTAACCTTACCCCACCTCCAACTTCCTGCTAAAATAAGGGGGAAGGGCTGACCCATCCTGTTGTCCCCTATCTAAAGTTATTATTATTATTATTAGATTTATTACCCGCCACTCCCAGGCAAGCTGGCTCATAGCAGGCGACATACAAAATACACAAATATATACAAATAAAAAGTTCTTTGCATCTGAAGGAAGGTGAGGAGTTGGGCTAGCATCCTTCCTCCTTTTAAACCCCGGGAAGGGGGGTGGGGAATGGTCACTGTTGACATTTTTCCAGCACTCCTTCACACAAATCATTGGTTTTCTTCCTGATACAGAAAGAGACTTTAAAAGCTGCAGTAAAACATTAAGATTCCCCACCAAAAGAAACACCACCCAGTGCTGATAATATACACTTTCATTCCCTTCTGGCAGCCTGCATCTACCCTGCAGGAACAGCCGGTATATAACACGCAGAACTGTCTCACTGCAAAATGTAGTGCCCTTCTGAGCATCGGGGAATCTCTCTCGCTGACGGATAACTGCAGAACTCTTCAAGACATTTGTTGCCTAAAACACACACGTCTGCTGAGCCTGTTAAAATATGTAAACTTCAGAAAAGGGAAGAGTGCCACTAAATGAAACAGTTCTGTTCTACGGAAGGAAATGTTCAGGAGTGAGAGGGACCTTTACATAGAATCCTTATTTAGGATTACTGTAAGCTACAATCAGCGATGGAAATTGTCCAAGATTGCCTATCCCTTGGCTCCATCAGCAAGCAAAAAGGAGACTGCGTTGGGACTTTTAGACTTGGTTTGGTCCTGAGTCCTTCCAATAAAATAAAGATGCAGAACATTTGAAAGTATGCAGTTATTAGTTAGCTTTGTGGATGAGGCACAGATCCAGGATGATTGTGCTCTGTGGTTTAAAAGAGGATAAGCTTTACTAGAAAGATTATTTACAAATACGTATCATATTCATTTGCTTTGGTCTCTGAACTGAAGGAGAGTACAAAAGCTTAAAGAGTGGTTACAAAAGCAACACGTTGCAAGCCTGTATGGCTAGGCTGCAAGCCGGACTACATCCCACACATCAGCAGATGGAGAGAGCTGAGCCTAATGGTGGCTGCTCCTTGTTTCAGTAAAGTGCATGGAGCTTCTCTTCCTGAAGAAAGAGGAAGTGGGCAGCAGCCGACCATAAATAAATGAATCCCCAGAGCATTTGCTCAGGATTTTCCCACTGCAACCTCACCAGTGACCACTTGATGCCACTAGTGAGCACACAGGTGTAGTTTAGCTTCCTTAATAGCTTAACAACAGTCCTTGTTAATTGCAGTTCCAACTGCTCTCTTCCTGTGTAGGTATGTAAAAAGTCTACCAGGACATACCTTGTAGCTACCCCTGGATAATTGGTTACTGTTGGATGTGGAGGTCGGGGTGGGAAGGATGTAGCAGGTTATCCTGTTCTTCTGTTTTACTGCCATCTTTGGTTTCGTATGGGAATTTTATTATTTAATGGGATTTTAGATTTATGTAAACCGCCATGAGCTGGTTGATTCCAGGAGTGGCAGCCTAAAAATTTGAAAATAAACAAACAAACAAATGAATAAAAATGATGAAAACTCACGCCACCTAATGGAGAGGTACAGGTTGCTGCCAATGTCATGATGAAACAGCACTAAAACCGTGAGCCAAGAGCCAAGGGAGGCTGTACAGGGGCAAATTCCTCATGTAGAATTGGTCAGGAAGACACTAAGGAAGATTCTATAGTGGAAAGCAATGGCCAACCACCTTTGCTTCTCACTGGCCTTGAAAGCCCCTTCTTGGGGTCACCACAGAGCTGGTAAATCCATGTAACACATGTTCTATGTTCTATGGCTCCTATCCTGTACAGTGCATTCCCCATACAGACCAAGGCCATAGTCTCTCCCCTATTTTTCCCTTGCTGGGGTCACCATTATTATCTTATTTATTAATTAGGTTTTAATACCTCCCTTCCCCTAGATGGCCTTATGGTAGTTTACAATGTAAAATAGAACAGTCAGTAATACATCAATAAAAAATAAAACATGGATAAAAACAATAAATAACCTACCCCCCATTCCCCCCTAAGTCTATGAAAAAAAAGGAAATGACCTAGATTTGCTAGGGAGCTCCCAGAATTACAGCTGATTTCCTGGCTCCATCCTTCACTTTAATTTCTTTGTTTAAAAGCATTTATTCCACTTCTCCTGAAAACAAATGCCTGCTTTGGAAGATGGACTGCATGGCATTATACCTTACCAAGGTCTCTCTCTTCCTTAAGCCTCATTCTCCAGGTAGTTCCAAACTCACAGTTGGCAATGCTAAACCATACAAAAATAATAGTTATAGATGGTTTAAAGCAACAGAATGAAGTTTGAGTCCAGTGGCACCTTTAAGACCTACAAAGTTTAATTCTGGGTATATGTTTGTGTGTGATGCACACATCTTCAGATACACTGAAACATGCTGACAACTATTACATACAGGTGTGTGTGTGTGTGGGGGGGAGGTTAGTTGACAAGAAGGGCTAACTGGAGTCAAGATGCATAAGTAAATAGGTTATAAGTGTAAAGCCTGTGAATAGCCGCAGGTTAGCATACAGGTAATAAAAAGTTAACAAGCACTTGTGGGAATGGAATGACTTAGCATGTCCAATGAGAAAAGAGTCCAATATCTTTGTTAGGCCCTAGGGGCTCCATTGTCCTGAATGTTGTAATAATTTAGTCATCTTCCATCCTGGTCAGTTTCTGAAATTCTTTTGCATAAATAATATTAATTTTACTGAAGGGCAATATAACACAAGGTTATCAGTGGCATACTCTTATAAGAATCCATCTTCATTTTACAGTAAAGGGAGACGTGTAAATACTAAAATAGATTAAAATAAAAGTGACGGTTTCATATTTTCTTGTTGCAAGCTCTGCCCCATAGAGGCACTATACTTGTGGCGAAGCTGTTGAAAGCCGAAAATAAACTGAAGAGAATACACGGGCAAGTTATTAATTCACGAGATGATTCATGCTCATCTGCGATCTTTGACAGCATTTTGATTTTAATATTCGACAGTATTTAACTATTGACACAAAATGGAAATTCAGATCACAGCTTTTCACAAACTTAATATCTGCCAGTTGGCAGCTGACGAGATTCCATCTTTTTGAGGCATGACAACCCCTCCCCCCCCCCAAAAGAACCCAGATGGCCAAAATCTCTTTGTATTATATTATGGCATGCCAACTGACGAAGATTAAACGGTGAACAAGGAGAAAGTTTGGTATGTCTTAATGTTCAAATTATCTTTTGTTTTCATGAAATCAACCGAAGGAGCAGCAGACGTTCCACTTGCTCTCTGTCCCCCTCCCTCCCCATCTGGCATAATCTGTTTTTGCCGGTCTCCAAATCTTAGTGTCACAATTCCATGATGGGGCTGTTGACGGGTGACTAATGATTTCAGCAAGGTTCAGAATTCTACAGGCCTCCGATTGTTCCACTTCTAACTCCTCCACATATTCAGCTGAACAAAGAACACAGCGGGTTACAAATTAGGATAATTGGTGATATGTAAAAGGATTAAAGTTGATCAAAGTTGATCTGGGGCCAAGGGACCAAGCCCTATGAAGATAGGTTGAGGGACTTGGGAATGTTCAGCCTGGAGAAAAGGAGGTTGAGAGGGGACATGATAGCCCTCTTTAAGTATTTGAAAGGTTGTCACTTGGAGGAGGGCAGGATGCTGTTTCTGCTGGCTGCAGAGGAGAGGACACGTAGTAATGGGTTTAAACTACAAGTACAATGATACAGGCTAGATATCAGGAAGAAAATTTTCACAGTCAGAGTAGTTCAGCAGTGGAATAGGCTGCCTAAGGAGGTGGTGAGCTCCCCCTCACTGGCAGTCTTCAAGCAAAGGTTGGATGCACACTTTTCTTGAATGCTTTAGGATGCTTAGGGCTGATCCTGCGTTGAGCAGGGGGTTGGACTAGATGGCCTGTATGGCCCCTTCCAACTCTATGATTCTATGATTAACTGGTCCAAAGTGATAGATTTTGATGTGTAGCTGTGTTGGTCCAAAGCAGCAGAATAAGGCTTGAGTCCAGCAATACCTTTAAGACCGGGGCCTTTTCCGCACGACGGTCGTTCAGCTGCACTGCCACCAGGTATTTGATTGGTGTCCAGTTGCCGAATTGTTTCCCACAACCACATGGGAGTCTTGTGGTGGATCTGTGCTCTCACATGAGTCAGCCATGGACAAGAAGCCACGAATCCCCACCATTTTTTTTTCCGTTTAGGCTTCTCAATCAATGTCAAACAAGGTCACGTGGCATCAACGCCTAATCAATGTTAGTGCCATCTTTTCGTATCCAGGACCCCAACACAAATATTAATTTAAAAAAAACTGGACCAAAACTGTGTTATAATGCAAAACCATCGCAACAGTCATGATTTAAAGAGCCTGGGGCTTTTGCTGCATTTGTCTCCCACGTTCCAATTTTTGGGTGCTAGCCATTCTGGGGTAGGGCCACTTGAGTGCGATCATAAGCTTTATTGCTGCAACTTTGATGACCATTGGTTAGAGAGGGGCGGTGGCTTAATTACGCATACTAAACCCATTCTTGGCCACCCCACCCCTGCGTGAGAATGAGAGACATGGGAAGCAACGTTAAAGATATTCTCCCCAAAGGGGTGGTTGATGTCACGTGAAGACTGTCCCCGTTGTCCCCAGAAACAAGTACCTAAAATGAGAGGTGCCTGTTGAAATGGTGACTTGGGGGACGGGGATCCCTATTTCATGTCATTGGAATGGACTAGGCAAATGGTCTCATTCCAACCCTGGTACTTAAAATCCTTTAACTACAAATGCTGAAGACTGAACCTTGGGCCTTGTCAGATTGAACCTAGGGCCTCAGCTGAATCCCATACAGGCCTGAATGTCTCCTGTAGAATATGCAGTCCTTACAACTTTCTGTCTTCTCTTTTGAGGTCCTTTGGGGTTCATCTCCTGGCCTTCATGTTTATGAATACCCAGGTTTGCATGGTGGTAAAGTTTATCTAGCTCATGTTCAATTTACTCTACTGCCTGGATTGATCACTCAGTCCTAAAAGGGTCTCCAGTGAATTATTCAACCTCCACTGGGAATCTCTCGCTGACGAAGGACAATTAGGAAGTTCAAGGATTGGTAAAACAAGCAAATCTAATGGATTTCTTTGGCTGATGGAGAGAAAACAAATTATTGACATCGATTAATATTTGGCAAATGCTAACCAGAGGAGCTAATGAAATCTTGTGTCCCGTGATTGATTAGACACATCATTTAGATGAAAGTCTGTTGAAATATTTCATGGCCATTAGGTTTCTCCTCTGTGTTAATTCTGCTATTTTGTCAGGCAAAGAAGCCCAGGGACACCAAGACTTTGCCTCAGCCTGAAGGTTATTTATTTGATTTCTTTATTTTATGTTTACATTTGCGTTTCACCCTTCCCTGGCGGCCCAGGTCACATTGAATTTCAAAATACAGTATCAACTCAAATAAATTAAACACTTTACATAAATTAAACCTTTTAAAACCAAAGGCATGAAATTTAAATTTAAGGTTTAAAATCACATAAAGCTGCCTTCTGTTGTAAAAAAAAAAAAAACCTCATGGGAGGGGGGCTATATAATAGGTTCTTGGAGGATTTGATTGATAGGGTGGATTTTAGGCAGGGAGGTCTGCTTCTCCATGGTGTTACTTCCTGGCTTCATAAACCTGGCCAAACGGCTCTGTCTTACAGTCCCTCTGGAAATGTTTGTGATCCTGCAGGGCCCTGATTTCATTAGGCAGAGCATTCCAACGAGTGGGGGCCAGAGCCGAAAATACCCTGGTCTTTCTTGAGGCCAGTTTTACCTCTTTGGTGATGGGGATACTCAGAAAGTTTTGATAACTTAGAATCATAGAATCATAGAATCATAGAGTTGGAAGGGGCCATACAGGCCATCTAGTCCAACCTCCTGCTCAACGCAGGATTAGCCCTAGCATCCTAAAGCATCCTAATCTCAATCTCAATGCTCTTTGAGGGGACATAGTGGAAGAGGCGATCCCATAGATCCAAGAAGAGCCTTGCACTCACCCAATGACAGAGGACCTTGGCCCCAATGAAACCTGGCTGGCCTTGACCAGAGCCAAGGTTTCTTGGACATGGCTACTTCCTGGTGGAATGAGCTCCCAGAAAACATCTGGAGCTCTTCCACCAGGCCTGTAGGTGAGGCCAGGAAAACAACTTCCAACAACATCATACTAGCCTCCCTCCTGTACTCGCACCCCCACCCCAGACTTGGATATTAAATCTATGGGCAGAATTTTCGGAAGTGTTTTAGAAATGCCTTTAAAATGCTGAATGGTGATTTTTAACTGCAATGCATATTGTTCCCCACCTTGTAGCTGCTTTGGCAGAGAGGACGGTCTTGAAATCCAAAGAGAGACAGACAGACTGACAGGGATATCATGAATATTTGTGAAGAAATCGTCGAAGAAAATGTGCATGCTCCCTGTTAACAGATACATGTCTCGAACACATAGGTGGATCTACGTATATTATTTAATCAATTCATTTATATCCTGCCTTTATTTTTAAGGTGGTCTGGGCCTGGCATACCTGAGGGACCACCTCTCTGTCTATGTCCCCCGAAGAGTACTCCACTCTGCAAATCCCAACCCGCTGGTGGTCCCTGGCCCCAGGGAAGTGCATTTGGCCTCACCCAGGGCCAGGATGTTCCCAGTCCAAACCCTACTTGTTGGAATGAGCTCCTGGAGGAGATTTGGGTCCAGTTGAAGCTGACACAGTTCCAGTGGGCCCTCCTCCACCAAACTTTTGGCCAGGGCTAATGATTTAATGATTGTAACATTTACAGGCCCTCCCCGACAGCACACCCCGACAAAACATCCAGCCTGGTTAGATCGACAGATCGTGATCAAGAACCTGAGGTTGCTATTGCTCAATGCTGCTCTATTGTTAATTATGGTTTTATGCTTAATGTTTCATGTCTATTATGTTGATTTTAAATAATTGCCAATTATTAACCGTATTGTGTACACCGCCCTTATTCGACTCCGGCAGGTCGGTATAGACATTCAATTAAAACCTAAGGTTTTGTTTACATCCTTCTCTTCTACATTTTATTCTCAGTGGTTGAGCATTTGCTTGACATGCAGAAGGTCCCAGGTTCAATCCCTGGTCTCTCAAAAGCTGTGGATGATGTGAAAAAATTCTGCCCGAGACCATGGAGAGCTGCTGTCGATCTCATTAGACAGTACTGACTTTGACCCACCAAGGGTCCGATTCCGTATAAATCAGTTTCATGTGTTCACAACGACCCTACGAGGTAGGTCAGGCGGACCATGTGGGACTGTCCCAGGGTCACCAAGTTAATTTCCACAGCATGAATGGTGGTCCAAACCCAGGTCTTCCAAATACTACCCCTGCGTCTTAAGCACGATATCACCCTGGCTCTCGGTTTCCCCAGAAGCCTGCACACGGAAGCAGTGTATTTAATTGTGCAAGCTGTTCCACAATTAAGCCAATGGTGCATGAGATGGGCAGCAGGGATTCAGAATGCCATTAAATGATAGTGCTGTGTGTGTTTTTTGGGGGAAATGGCGCACCATTAGAGTAATCACACATGTGGCAGGTGACAATCCGTCTGAGCCACGAGGCTGCTGGTGCAATGGGGACCATAAGGCCCAATTGCATATTGTAACATATATTGTTTTTAAAAAGTTATTATGAAATATTCACTCACAGCTTGTGGGGCTAAGTATCCCAGATCTGTGTCCCAGACATGACAGAGAAGTGGAAACACGGGTGAAAAAGAACGGGACAGATTTTTCACAGCCCTTGTAACAACTTTGCCGTAGAAAGAGGGTGGGTTTTTTTTTGTAAAGCAATGAATCTGCAGGGAAGCATAAAACAGGCGGCACACAGAGGGCAAACTGAGAAGATTGTTGACAGCCCTCCTCCGCAAACTTCCTCTAAAGTTGTTCCGGAGATCGCAGGCAGCTAATGCAACCATTAAGAAATGCAAATGTAACCGAGGAAATCAGCGTCAGAAAAGTGACCTATAAAAGGACTCGGGGAAAACATATGCCACCTATCTGTGGGAATTATTTCCCTCCTAAGACAAAGCACTTTTTAATGTCTTTTTAATTGGCAGTACTGGATAATTGGACAGGTGCCTTTTTGAAAAGTTTGTTCCCCTCCCTTATTTTCTGGCGGGGAGGTGAAAAACAGATTACGGAAGGGACGTATGAAGCGTCTCCATTTGTTCGGGGGAGTTGTGTGAGTCTGTGAGTAGTGGTGTTTTGTGCAGAGTAAATGTATCCACCAACTGCACACCTGACTTTCGGGCCAGTGTGGTTTTTGTCAGCTCAAATCACAACACCCAAGAATAATAGCGGGAGGAGGGATTTTTGGCCTGCTTCTCCTTTTATCATGCAAAAGAGGGATAAACATATGCATGCTCTACTAAATCAAAATTACTGTAACTTGCTCTAGGCGGGTTGACCCTTGACCCGGATTCCAAGATCCAAAATGCAGCAGTGCAGGTTCTTACCAGAACATGGTAGAGAGCCCACATGTAGCTCCTACTCAGGTAGCTGGATTTGCTCCTGGTTCAATTCAGATCAGGTTCAAGGTAATGATCCAAGGCCATTCGGGAGTTGGGCCCCATATACGAGAGGGAATTATTGGCTGACTATGCCCCCTGTTGAGTGCTGTGCTCCACCATCACCAACCAGCTACTGGTTCCTGGCTCTCAAAATGTATGCTTTGCCTCAACCAGGGCTGATTCTGCACTTACTTTGTTTTTTTCTGTTGTGGGTCCTGCTGAATTCAGATCGATTTGAACTCAGGTCTTCCTCTATCCCCCCCCCCTCACTGAAACAGGAAGTGTTCTGCACTTGATTGGGGAAGCTCAAAGCTGGGAGGGGAGCCAAGTGCAGAAGGAGTCTCTTTCTTTTCTTGAACAAGGGCAGGGGAGAGGATTGGAGACTGCAGAGGAAGGGGGAATAAATCTAAGAGGCAAACCTCTGCTGAGAGGAGTTAGGGCTTCTGGAGCGCAGTCACTTTAAGACAAGCCTTGCAACTGGGAACCAGGAAGTCTTTGAACTGACGCCCTGGCCACTCAGGAAAGACTGCTTTGCCACGAGGCATGGAGAAGGAAGTTAATTCACAAAAAGCAGAGATCTGCACACTTACTGATGACGATTTTTCAAATATCAAGGGTTATATCTACTTCTGGATATCGCAGGGGAAAGGTGGGGTCACTCTGGATCAATCAAGGATGTTGCAGAGGGAAAATTTAAAGCACCCAAATGGTCATCAAATTCAGTAGAGAGGGATTTCTTTGAGCTAGGAGTGTGTAAAAAGCCCCGTGCAGGTTACACCCAGGACCAAGGCCTTCTCAGCCTGCAATGAGCTCCTGGAAGATCGGTGGGCCCTTCAGGAGCTTTATTAGTTCCGAAGGACTGCTAAATGGAGCTTTTCTGCCAGGTGTTTGGTTGGGGGCAATGCAGATCTTACAATATAACATCTTACTCGCCTCCTCCCATAAAGCCTCCAAAGAGCTCCCCCCTGGAACAAATCAGACCTGAAGGGTTATAACATCTGTAAGCAGGCTATGCCGGTGACTGGAATCCTAGCCATTCTTATAATTTTAATTGCTACTGTTTTAGTGTTTTACGATGAATATTTTTATGGTGTTGTAAACCACCCCAAGTTGGCACTCAGGAGGGGTGTTTGTATAAATCTAATCTGAATTTGAATATAAATGAATAAATAAAAAAGGTACAAAGTTCACATTTAAGAGCTGCTGCTCGTGAACAGATAATACTAACCTCGCTGGACCCCTGGCCGTAGTCAGTGTAGGGTAGCTTCATATTCTCCAGGAAGAAAATATATCCGTGCTAAAACAGCTTTTCCATGAGCTGACCCAGAATAGTTTGGGGAAAAGAGGGCTAAGGTTTGATCCCCTCCTCTAATTGCCACCTTCACACCCGAAACTCATTGTTTTGCTGCCTGTGGTTCTCCCTCTTCTCTTGGACACGACCCCTCTTTTCACAGGTAATTCCTCCCTGCTCTGAAGGCATTGGAAGTGCCCCTTCCTGCACTCCATTTACACCTGCGTTGGAAATCACGTCTCTGGGGACCAGCTCCAGGTGAATGAGCACTTCTGTCGGCTGTGTGTTTCTCCTCGGCGCAAGAAGCAACGTGTCATATTTCCATCCCAGAAACAAAAGAATTATTTCCCCTCTGCATATTGTGCATTTGCTGCATGCTTTCTAGGAGGACAACGTGACCTTACACGAGAATAGGTTTCTAGCTGAAATGCCGAATCGATCACTGTTTGAGTTCTGTTTTCTAGAATTTTCTAGAGTGGAAAGTAGCCTCAAGTCTCCACTGATTTATGGGGACAACAGAGTGTGTTCAAGGCAAGAGAAAAACAGGTCATTTCCTATGGCCTTCCTATGGAACGTAGCTATTTTTAATGAAAACATAGTTTGAAAATTCTTCCAGTATTGGGATCCACACCTCAGTATCCCTAAAAAACATTTTAAGTCACTATGAAAATCTGGATTCAGATCTTTCCTCCAGCAAGCCAACTAGTTCAGGCCATACAGCTCAGGGCATGATAATAACTGGGGACTTTTGAGTCACAACCAGCTCATGATGGCATGAACAGAAGTGTTTTTCCATTACCAGCCCCTGCATAAGGACCTTGGATTTGCTTGGCCGTCTCCCATCCAAGTGCTGCATTTGGCAGGGGGTTGGACTAGATGACCCTGGAGATCCCTTCCAACTCTATGATTCTATGATTCTAAGTACTCACCAGGGCTGACCCTGCTTAGCTTCTGAGGTCTATTGAGATCAGGCTAGCTTAGGCCATCCAGAGATGGCCAACCTGTGGCTCTCCAGATGTCCATGTACTACGATTCCCATGAGCCCCTGCTAGCATGCTGGCAGGAGTTCATGGGAACTGTAGTCCATGGTCATCTGGAGAACAACAGTTTGGCCACCCAAGGGGTAGAGAAAGGATACTATGCTGCCTTTTGCTGTTCTTTCCCTTGAGCCAGGCTGTTCTCCTTTTGAGTGCTAGAAGAAAAAAGCCAGAGTCCAGGAGCTCCTTAAAGACTAACAACATTTGCAGGAAGGGATGAGCTTTCATGATTCATGGCTCCCTTCTTCAGATGGATCAAGATCGGTGGCCGTGTTAGTCTGTCTGGAGCAGTAGAAAAGAACAAGTGTCCAGGAGCACCTTCAAGACTGACAAGATTTGTGGCAGAGGATGAGCTTTTGTGAGTCACAGCTCATTTCTTCAGGTCACTTCAGGGGTTGTCCTTCCCAATGGAGACAAGCCCATGTTTGTTAAATAAGTGAATCTGCCTCCCATTGGAGCCAGGTCTTTGATACATCTTCTGACACATTCAGGCTAGTCTAGTGAATCTAGGTCAGGGGCAACCCATTATGGTATTCATTAAGCATGGCATGGTTCCAGCTGACTCATAGCAGCCCCACAGGACATGGACACCCTCCAAAGCTCCTGAGGACCCCCAGGCGTCCCTGAACCCCAGATTGGGAATCTCTGCCCTACATATTGGGACTGCAGGTTCTGGAGACCACCTGGGGAAGGTTCCTCACCAGCCATGGCCAGCCTGCCCTCCAGGTATGAGATGAATACCCCTAACCCCGCACTATAGCAAATACTATCGAATTACAGTCTAATTCACTTTCCCATTCAAATGCAGTCACCTGAAATTTGGCCTGGAGGAGAGTAATTGAAGGTTAAAGTAATTGTAAGGTTTGTATATGTTCAATGTAAAAGAAATCTAAAGTTTAAAAATTACAGGGTGAAAGATGACAGACGACCCCCTGGTAGATGGAGGCCGTGGGGAGGGGGGGTCCGAATCTGGAGTTGCCCAGCTGTCCTCCTTAACTCAGAGTGGTGGATCTTTCTCTCTTACTCCTCCCCAGGAAGAAAGAAAGAAAGAAAGAAAGAAAGAAAGAAAGAAAGAAAGAAAGAAAGAAAGAAAGAAAGAAAGAAAGAAAGAAAGAAAGAAAGAAAGAAAGAAAGAAAGAAAGAAAGGAGGGAGGGAGGGAGGGAGGGAGGGAGGGAGGGAGGGAGGGAGGGAGGAAGAAAGAAAGAAAGAAAGAAAGAAAGAAAGAAAGAAAGAAAGAAAGAAAGAAAGAAAGAAAGAAAGAAAGAAAGAAGGGAGGGAGGGAGGGAGGGAGGGAGGGAGGAAGAAAGAAAGAATGGAGGGAGGGAGGGAGGAAGAAAGAAAGAATGGAGGGAGGGAGGGAGGGAGGGAGGGAAAGAAAGAGAGAGAGAGAGAGAGAGAGAGAGAGAGAGAGAGAGAGAACAACACTCTGGGATAAGAACCAAACAATAGCTTAAGATTTGGGACGTGTATTTTTCCTGCAAAGGAGTAAAAGAAAAGAAGAAGAATATTACTGCTTGAACAATCCCCATAAGCTACAAGTGGAAGACTTCTCATTTTGAGAAAAGAGATGGCTAAGAGGGGGCAAGGCAGATGTTTATAAAATTACGTGTGGGGTGGAGAGAATTGACAAAGAGAATTTTTTTCTCCCTCTCCCAGAAAACTAGAAATCATGGGCATGCAATGATGGGCAGTAGGCTCAAAACAGAATAAAAGGAAGTGCCACTTTACCCTGAGGTCATAGCTGAGAAATAGATATGTTGATTCCCCCCCATCACATAACGCTGAAAGGAGGGGGCTAAAAAGAATTTCCCCCTGGGTATATGGGAAGAGAGACAGCGGAAAAGGGGGCAGGAAGAATTCAAAACCGAGTAAAGACCCTCAGAACTGTTTAATGCAGTTCAGCCACTCCATAGACTCCGTGGCCATTAAGTATCCCAATAAGGATGCCAACCCTCCAGGTGGGACCTTGGGATCCCCCGGAATGACAGCTTATCTCCAGACTACAGAGATCAGTTCCCCGGAAGAAAATGGAAGCTATGAAGGGTGGACCCCGCAGAAGTCCCTGTCCTCTCTAGGCTCTGACCCCAAATCTCTGCCAACCCCATTGCACCACTTCTGGGGGGGCAGGGGAGACATTGCCAACTCTACCTCCCATCCATATTGTCCGTCCTCTCATTCCACTCTAGCGTCCACAGACTGGTAGGAAACCTCACGATATATTGGGCTGCAGGCATGTGTTTTCCAGATTCCTACCCCTTTGCTGCATTTGATCTTAAAGGGCTGCGACTTCCTGACTTCAGTTTAACCTAAAGCCAGCATTCTGGAGCCTGGCTCGCTGAGAGGTTGACAGGATGCGGGAAGTCTGCATCAAGCCCACAAGGTCTCCTGTCTCTTATCATCGACATTTATTTCAGGCAGAGGCACGGTTTGTTAAATAAGGTTCTTCCACGGCTTTGAGGCAGGCCTCGGCCTTGGCCACAAGACGGAGAAAAGGGACGGACGGTCGATAGGCACACATATCCTGGGAACCGGCTGAATTTAGAAGCCGCCACGGAGAGAATCAATTAGGGCTGTTTGTCTCAAGAGTTGAACTGCGGTTTAATTTTGGAAATAATTTAGTCTGCCTCAGATGTATATTTATAAAACGACCGATATGGGCTTGCAGGAAATCAGTCGACAAGGAGCAGATATCATTGACTTGCACAGTTTAGGTAGCAAGTCAGGGAATTTATAGAGCCAGCGTGGTGTGGTGTTTAAAAGGGGTGGCTTCTAATATGGCAAGCTGGGTTTAATTCCCTGCTCCTCCGCATGCAGCCGGCTGGGTGACTTTGGGCTAGTGACAGTCCTGATAGTGCTGTTCTCACAGAGCAGGCTTGTCTCTCTCAGCCTCACCTACCTCACAAGATGTCTGAAGGTGATTGTAAGCTGCTTTGCGACTTCTTCAGGCAGTTAAATGAGGGGTAGAAAAACCAATTCTTCTTCATATTAGGCCTTTTAGTTCCTTCCTTCCTTCCTTCCTTCCTTCCTTCCTTCCTTCCCAACAAGGTTTCAAAGTGGCTTACATCAATTTCCTCTTTCTTTTTACCCTCACAACAGCCCTGCGAGGTAGGCTAGGTTGAGAGGGTGTGAGTGGCCCAGGGTCACCCAGCCGGCTTCCAATGCACAATGGAGATTCGAACCTGGATCCCCCAGATCTTCATCTGACACTTTCACCACTGTGCAATGATGGCTCTACCTTGCAGGCTGCATTTGTGGAAGCACCAACTCTGGAGTGCCTTATCCGCTTCTTGTTCTTATTTTTATTTACATATTATTTTTTCACCCAGTGAGAACTAAAAATGTACTCTGACATGCATTTTATTTTATCCACTCCGTGCAGGAGTGGTCTAAAGATTTGTGGGGCTCATAGCACCAGAATCAGTTTAAGGATTTGTGAGTGTCCTTAAAGAGGGAAAAGGGGGGATGAGAGAGGGTACTGCCCTGGTGGGGGGGAGGCAATGTGTGGGGCCCCATAGAACATGCTACACGTCCTGCATGGTGTGTTGAGCTTGGGTAGTGGGTAGGGGGCTGGAGGGTTGATTTTCTGCCACTGCTGTGGTTTGAAGGGTTGCGGGTTTGTTATATTTCATCGTGGGGATCTTTTATTGTAACCCACCTTAAGCTATCAAGTCCAGGACTGGCAGGCAATCAATCAATCAATCAATCAATCAATCAATCAATCAATCAATCAGCCCTGATTTTCTGGCCCTGCGAGGTAGGTTAGGCTAACAAAGAGGGTGATTGGCCCAAGCTCACCCAGCAGAGCAGAGTAAAGATTCAAACCTGGGTCTGACATTTTAAGGGATACGAGAACGAACTACGAAAATGTAATTCGGTTTATGACATGCCCCATTTGCAGACCACCGACCACCCAAATTTGTAGCTGCCACATGAACTGGTTCAGTTTGTGAGGTTCGTGAGGTAGTAGACCCCCCCTCCCCCAAATGTGTTAGAGACACAAAACTCACAAGTGGTCTCTGACTGTCTCTTCTGTACCTGCCCTCCAAGTTTGGTGAAGATTGAATTTACATGGTCCAAGTTACAGACTCCCTAAGTTGCCCCCCCCAAAAAAAGTGCTTTCAGTGAGTTTTGTCCTTCTAGCTTGTGCAGGATTAGGTCTATACACACCTGAGCCCCCTGGTAGAAATAAAGTAATACACTTTGAGTGGTAGAAATAAACTGGCATCCAAATATTCCTGTAGTCCTACTGATTGACCGTTTGAGAATGCTTTTGTTCAAATAGTGTACTTTCTTATGTTCACTACAGAATTTGTTTTCCACCTTGGCTTTTTACTTTTTTCCTACCTATCAGAGGTCCAAAATTAAGATTCATGTGCTATGGTAGTATAGAATGTAACAATTTGAAGCTCTCTCTCATGCGCACTGGATGTATTTGCTGTTTTCCTTATAGAAAAAGAAGGCATTTTATTCATTTAAATTCCATAAATATGCCAAATAGTACAATATCTTATTTCTAATGGAATGCTACATGATTCATGTTTGTTGTTAGGTATGAAAGGGAAGTGCTGCATATATTTCAACATCCCACCCATGAAAATATTATATTTCTGCTATAGCTACTTCTCAATCTGACTCACCAACATTGTTTTTTCTCCCTGAGCACAGCAAGGAAATGGAAGTAGTATGGCAAAATGGTCTATGGATAAGACGTGCCCATGGAGGCTTGAGTTCAAATCCCTCCTCAGTCACAAGGTTGGGGCAAGGCTCTCACTGAATTAACAGGAGATTGTCATGGGGACACCATGGAGGAGAGGACAACCACGTCCACCATAATGAGGTCCTTGGAGGAAGGACAGGGAAAAAGAAGGAGGAGATGGAGATGAAGGAGGAGGAAGAAGAGGAAAAGAAGGAGGAGATGGAGATGAAGGAGGAGGAAGAAGAGGAAAAGAAGGAGGAGATGGAGACAGACAGGAGAAGAAGAAGAAGAAGAAGAAGAAGAAGAAGAAGAAGAAGAAGAAGAAGAAGAAGAAGAAGAAGAAGTTTTTAATATGCCACATTTCTCTACCAGGAGTTTCAAAGTGGCTTTGACTCTCAAAGGCCCATATTCGTAGCTGTGTTAGTCTCTCTGTAACAGTAGAAAAGGGTCTGAACTTTTATGAGTTGCTGTCCCCTTCTTTAGTACTGAGGCAGCTACATTGGCTACTGGTTATCTTCCGGAACAGGTTCAAGGTTTTGGTTTTGATCTTCAAGGCCTTCCGTGGTCTGGGCCCAGTGTATATGAGGGACCTCCTATCGCCCTACGCACCCCACATGGCCTTACACTCTGCAGGGGCTAACCTGTCATTCACGGTCCCAAGGAAGCTCGCCTGGCCTCGATCAGGGGCCTTTTCGGTCCTGGCCCCAACCTGGTGGAATGAACTCCCGGAAGAGCTGCAGGCCCTGGGGGAATTGTCATCATTCCGCAGGGCCTGCAAGAAGGAGCTCTTTCGCCAGGCTTTCGGTTGAGGTCGGGCAGCAAGAAAATCTAGCCCCCCTCACAAATGTGACGGTTGCGTCTGTCATCTGCCCCCTCCCTTTCCCTTCTTAGTGGGTGCGGAATTGGGTTAGCTATATTGAATTTTGCCACCATTCTTGTCTTAACTTTTGTATTAATTGTATTATGTTTTATTGTGCTTTTATTGTTTTAGGGGATTGATTTTTATGTGACCCACCTCGAGCCTCCAGGGGGAGGCAGGATATAAATTAAATAATATCATCATCATCATCAACAACAAAACAAAGTAAAACATTCTAGCCCCAATTAATCAGTAGTAAAAGTCCAGTTTCTAACAATTGCAGTATAAAACAGTACCCCATAATACTTCACTGAGTCCGGTTTCCGTAAATACGCAGCTGTCATAATCCTGTCTTCCAGGTGGCTCAGGAAGGTTGGCTTAGGGCGTAGTTGGGTCAGTCCAACCCCTGCTTCAACCCTCCTCCCCACCTGTGCACTCTTGGTTCTCTTTCATCTGTGGTTTATAACTAGCTAACACATGTGCCCATTCCCCCCCACTGAGAACTTGGTCTTATCGACCAGTGTCCTTGGTTCACAGAGAGGTGACAAAACACCCAGCTGTAGGCCATCCAACATCCAAGGAAGGAGACTAGATGTCTTGATAGTTCATGCCTAAAAGATGAAAGGTCTCCTCTTTGGGAACCCCTTTTCCCACCTGTACCCCTAGACCTATATAAGACTGGGGAGATCATGGTTCCTTTGTCAATGACTCCTGTTCCTATATCTGCGTGTTCTACTCTGCCCTGCAGATCCTCTTAATAAAGACTGTTTTCCTTTCCACCCCAGGGGGTTGTGTGGGATTTTCATCTGAGAGGGGGTCTCTTCCATGCACCAGAATCCTTGGTTTGTGACAGCAGCCTACCAATGCTGCTGATGTCCAAAAGGAAGGGGACAAGATATTAAAGGGGCAGACATAGTCTAATACATAATTCTGACCCCAGAGAGGGGAAGTAGCCTGATCTTATCGCCCCAGTCCTTCCAACCTGCCTCAACGAAACGCCTGGCATAAGAGCTCCGTTTAATTCAACTTTAAACTCCGTTTAGAGTTAACTTTTGTATATATTTTTGAAAAGATGTTGAATATTTATCAGGTGATATGACCATCTCTCCCAAAATGGCCAACAATTGGACTGGAGGGGGTGGGAAGGGAAGCGGCCCCAGGTGTCCACAGCTCTGCTTCCCAACCATATTCTGGGGCTTCTTGAAGCCTGAAGAGTGTTGTAGCAGGTTCTTAATGGTTAAAAAGTTAAGAAAGGCAGGCATAGCCTGAAAGCATAAAGAAGTAAAAGATGGTCCCAGGTTTTCAATAAAAAAATTAACTAAGTAAGGTATTCCATAATGGTCACTTTTAAACAGTCTGAACCAGGGTGCCGCTAGAGAGTTTACAATTGATGCTTGATCAATCAGAGTTGTAGAATCATTCCTTTAACTGTACAGAATTAGCAGAAATCCCTAAAAGATTCTCAGGGATGGTGTATCGGGAAATAATGTTATTTTATAAGGCAAGAAAATGCACTAACATGAATTTGTTCCATACGGCAGCATTCATGGAAAAGGGACCTGGCTTTTTTACCGATCCAGAAAGGTAAGAAATGACTTCAGAAATACGACGTCCCCTTCTCTTCTTCCCAAGCAGGGCTAGATCCACTTCTGCTTCTCTCAAATGGATACTACAACTCACCCTTCTATAAATTCATGACAATAAGCCGTTTGCCGCCTCCGCTCCTCCAAACAAGGATCTGGAGATGTGCTGAGCACACAAATCTCTCCCGAGCGGCTCTTTCGTCCAAAGCTGTTCTTCTCCATCTGTATTTTCAGAGCCTCCCCCCCCATAAGCCCCCTTCTCTCTCCAGAAACAATTGGGAGCCATATGACAGCATGCTTGTGAGTTAATTTGGGTTTTGACAAACCCAACGTTATCCAGCCTGTGGGAATACCGCATTAAAAATAAAGTGTCTTACCTTGCTTTCTTCCGCCATGGCAACAATGTCATCTTCTAGCTTCCATCATACCCCCCCCCCAAAAAAAACCCAAACAAAATTAAAAACTTCCACTAGGCTGGGTCAAAGAATTTGGCCGAGACCAAATGCAAAGCGAACGGTGTCCCATAGATTTCCTAGGCCTCTTCCTCCGCAAACTGTAGGTTTGTGACGGTCGGTAAATATGTGATTTATTTTGGAAGGCATCGAAGTGATTATTTCACATGACGAAACATACAGATGGGGAATGTAAGTCTGTTAAAAAAAATAACAACAATTAACTAGAATGTATAGCCTCACCCATCCTGAAAGCTCGGGGCAGGAACAACTAGATTAACGCAAATCTAAAACGTACTATTACATTTCAATTAAAATCCAATTAAGGCAGCTGAAAACATATTCTAGTTCCTTCTACTGCAGCCTTCCCTAAAGGCCAGTGGGACAATAACCTGTGTTTTTTCCTTAATTTATTACTTAATTAACTTCTTTTTATATCCCACCTGAGGCTCAGAAGGGCTTACAACTTTCTCATTGTACCTTTCCCTTGGTGGTGCAGGCTCTCCCTCACATCCGCAGTGGAAAGGATCAGGTAGCAGGGATGAGAAAGACATTTGCAAAAGACATTTGCATGGGAGAGGTACTGTCGGCTCTGGGTAGCCAAGACTGACCATTCAAAATAAGGCAGTCCACCGTGTTCATGTGGTCACACACAGAGTCTCCCCCTGTTGGGAACGGCGAGATCTGCACTGTGAGATCTGCATGGACAAGAAACATATGAAGAATATCCTACAGGGGGCATCAGTGAAGACAGAATAGGTCAGAATAGGAACTTCCTTATGTTTTTCAAATGATCTCCTCCAATGTCCTGATTGGCTGATTTGGAGGGATGGGAAGGGACCTCAGTAGATTATAATGATCTGGAATCCACCGTCCAAAGCAGCAGTTCTCTCCAGGGAAACTGATCTCTGTTGCCAGAAGAGGAGCTATAATTCCCCAGGTTTCATCCTTAGTCTTTCCCTTCCCAGTTGGGTGGAATAGAAGCAATGCTTCTGAGCTCTCTGTAGCCCACTGGAGTGAAGGAAGACCTTGTGTTCGTACTCTTCATTAGATCCCAAGCTGAAATCGCAGGGAAGGACCGAAGGAAAATCCGCTGGCCTTCTGATCGCTGCCAACTCAACCCACTAAATTTGCGGCTTCTTATCTAACCTGGGAAGCAGCAAATTTTCCAGACTGGGAGACCATAGAATCCTAGAGTGGGAAGGGGCCATACAGGCCTGTGGTCACACCCCAGTTCCCCAAAGCCAAGTCCGCAGACTTTAGAGAACAGGGTGGCACACGAGAAGACAAAACAGTTACAAAACCCAAGAAGGCAGATAGTCTATCCTCCTTGGCTGGGAGTCTGCCACCACCTCTGAACGGGTCCCTAGGCATCCAAGACCCAGAGGCAGTCTTGAAGCCTATCAGGGAGTTACCAGGGAGATTGACCCTGTCCAGGGACAAGTCCCACAATCAAAAGGCTTAGTTGGTAGTATGGCACAAGTTAGGCGGGCTAGGCTTCGTCTTAGCTTGTCTCAGAATCAAATGTAAAATGTAAAAGTATCCCCTGTGCAAGCACCGAGTCATGTCTGACCCTTGGGGTGACGCCCTCCAGCGTTTTCATGGCAGACTCAATACGGGGTGGTTTGCCAGTGCCTTCCCTAGTCATTACCATTTACCCCCCAGCAAGCTGGGTCCTCATTTTACCGACCTCGGAAGGATGGAAGGCTGAGTCAACCTTGAGCCGGCTGCTGGGATTGAACTCCCAGCCTCATGGGCAAAGCTTTTAGACGGCTGCCTTACCACTCTGCGCCACAAGAATCAAATGACACAGTTCTAAAAAAAAAGTTGATATTTATTAAGGTGCACACATATAATTATATACCGGCAGTGAGAAAACAAAAAACGTTATACAGTATATCTGGCTAACACATGATACAAGAATGGCAGGATGGCAAGACAGAATTTAAAAGTTGCAGGTTCACAAGGCACAGACAAGGTTTTCCCCAAATCTGAACGATAGGATGTTCCAATACAAAACTTTTATGGCTAATTCCCACGTGGGGTCTTGGGCACAAAAGCCAATCATATCCAAATTAACAATTTATTAATTAACCAATAGGGTTACTGATGTCAAGTCAGATGAGTCAATCCTAAATCAGATGATGTAATGTCGACCCATCTCACTCAAGGCCCATTTCTCACAACAAGTTAATTGGAAACAACTGAAGCCAATTGTCTTATCAGTAGGTGCTAATAGTGTGAAGCTTCTCAAGGGCACAGGTGCAACTAATTGGCACTAAATTCCTACACTATGAGAGCAAAGACTTTCTCAGAAGGCCCACTAAAGATTTTGCAGGGCCGAAGCCTGAACCAAAGTTTCAAAAGCAAGACTTTAAGTTACTATTTCACTACAAGGCTATCTAGAACAAACCCACTGCTCAATGCAGGATCAGCCCAAAGCATCCATGAGAATTACCTGTTTGCCAGAAGCAGGTGTGTTATCTGGAGCTCGGAGAGAGTCGGTGAGTGCAACTTTGTCATTTGTTGTCTTGAGAATTAAGTGAATCCGTCTTTTCTAAATTTGAACATATTACCGTGTCATGGGGAGTAGAACGAGTGAAGATTATATTGATCTGTATGTAGCTAGCAAAGCAGTTCCAACAAGAATTTTCATGAACTCCATTTTATGGGAATAAAATCAGAGTCCAATCAGGCACCTTTAAGACCAATCAAGATTTATTCAGGGCATGAGCTTTCGAGTGCAAGCACTCCTGGGGAGAGGAATGGGAAGGCGACTGTAAGCCGCTTTGAGCCTCCTTCGGGTAGGGAAAAGCGGCATATAAGAACCAACTCTTCTTCTTCTTTGTCAGACTATGAATTCCTGGATTCTGGACTCTGATTTTATTGTGCTACTTCAGACCAACACGGCTACACATTTGAATCTATCTATTTTATGGGGTTACTGGGAGAATAAAATGAAGTTAACAAAACAAGTATGCTTCCAGCTCCTTGGAGGGAGGGAAGAAGGACTGTCAGATCCAAGTTATTAACAAAGGCATCACACTGAAAGTGCAAGATGTCATAGTCCTGCTGTATACTGCCTTGATCAGACCCCACCTGGGGTACTGTGTGCAGTTCTGGAGGCCTCACTTCAAAAGAGCATGGCCAAAAGTAAGAGGGTTCAGAGGAGGATGATCCGAGTCCTTTGGACCAAGCCCTATGAAGATAGGTTGAGGGACTTGGGAATGTTCAGCCTGGAGAAGAGGAGGTTGAGAGGGGACAGGATGACTCTCTCCAAGTATTTGAAAGGTTGTCATTTGGAGAAGGGCAGGGAGTGGTTCCTGTTGACAACAGAGGGAAGAACTAGCAGTAATGGGTTTGAACTTCATGTAAAACAGTATCGGCTTGATATCAGGGGGAAAAGTTCACAGAGTAGTTCAGCAGGGGAATACGCTGCCTAGAAAGGCAGTGGGATGCCCTTCACTGGCAGTCTTCAAGCAGTGGTTGGAGAGATAATTATCATAGATGGTTTATGTTGAACTGACATTGAGCAGGTGGTGGGACTAGGTGGCCTGTATGGCCCCTTTGAACTCAATGATTCTATCTGTCTATGATTCCATGAATTTGAGGAACTTCTAGAGATTAGGAGATGAAGCCTGGGGAGGACTGGGAACTCAGTAGGGGGCAATGCCATAGACTCCACCCTCCAAGGCATCGACTTTCTCCAGGGGAACTGATCTCTGTAGTCTGGAGATGAGCTGTCATGGAGGTTGGCATCCCTAGTGACTCTTGAAGAGGCTACCCCGGTGGGCTTCCGAGCCAACAGAAGAGTAGGAGTGACTCAGTGTTTCTCATCTAGGGATGTCTACAGAAATATAAATTGGTACCTTTTGGATCCAGCTTGAATCCATTGAGATGAAGCTGAATCACCCGAATTCGGTATTCAGATCCGGCCAAATCAGTTTGGCACCATTATAACCTATAGCACCATTAAAGTCAATGGAGATTTTGGCCTTTAGTCTATTCTAATGTTCTCTATGGTGGGGAAAAGGACAAGACCAGAGGATCACAATGGAGGTTATATGATGGTACCTTCTTTAGGTACCGGGGTCCATCTTTTTGAAACTTGGGGGTTCTTTTGAGGAGAGGCTCCAGCAGCTACACTGCAAATTTGGTGCCTCTAACTCAATCCCCCAAGAGAGCCAGTTTGGTGTAGTGGTTAGGAGTGCGGACTTCTAATCTGGCATGCCGGGTTCAATTCTGCGCTCCCCTACATGCAGCCAGCTGGGTGACCTTGGGCTCACCACAGCACTGATAAAACTGTTCTGACCGAGCAGGAATATCAGGGCTCTCTCAGCCTCACCCACCTCACAGGGTGTCTGTGTGAGGAGAGGAAAGGGAAGGTGACTGTAAGCCACTTTGAGCCTCCTTTGGGTAGGGAAAAGCGGCATATAAGAACCAACTCTTCTTCTTCTTCTTCTTCAAGCCCCAGATCACAGGATGGACAGAAAGGCATTTTTTCCATTGACTTTAAGGGCTACATAGGTTATAATGAAGCATTCAAATCATGATTCAGCTATCTCTGATTTGACTGATTTAAAGTATAGGGAATGGGCTATTTGGCTAAGATACATCTGAAAAGTCCCTGAATAAGCATTGATTTGGGTAACCAAATTACCCATCCCTACAGTTCTTGTTAGTAACCGGGTGCTTGTTGCTTGCTCCACTATGCAAAATGTGTTGGCAGAGTTCAGATTTCCAGGCTCCTTAAAAAAATTTTTTTAAAGCTTTGCTTAGAAAAGGAACAACTTTGTGTAGAAAAGAGAGGAGAGAGACCTAACTAACTGTCTAACTGTCTAACTGTTATTTTATTCTGGCTTAATTCTGTCTGCTCTGCAGTCATGCTGGGAGGAAATCTTCTCAATGGAGGAGGAAGTCTTCAAATGAGCCCCTCAGGACATTGGAGGAGACTATTAGAAACATATCAGGAAGTTCCTATTCTATGCTAAATACACATCTCTCCTGCTGCCCTCTGTAGGATATTTTCCATATGCTGTTCAGTCATGTACACTGTAGACTTGCATATGCCAACAAAAAGAAGGTTAAACATTCTAGAGATATCCCTGTTTTCATCTCCCACCCCTTTCTGATTCTGCTATTGGGGCCCACACCACAAATCTGAACGTTTGAAGGCCACAACTACGCAATGATTGTGGGAAGAGGAGTTATTAAGCAGCTTGGGCACACTTTTTCATTGCTCTTGAGTAGCACCAAGATTATCAGTGCAGGGTTTCCCCATAGATCAACTTTACAGCTTGCTCTTACATATTGCTCTGGCAAAGAGGAAAGGGAGAGGATCTCGGTTCAAATAATTCTGCAGAGCTGACAACTCTGAAGAGGAATGGCAGATGCAGGGAACATATGTTTTACAATCATCAGGTCTAATATTTTCACATATCATCAAGACGGAAAGCGACGTCTAAACTTCTTATAAAGAATGGCATATCTGGGTTCTGTAGCTCTATGCAGTTGGTTTCCCAGGATTTAGAGACAAATAAATATATCCTGCTGGTCCCTTCTGACTTGGTTAATAACAACATCCTACAACCTGGAAGTAAAAAAAGAAGAGTTGTGGGGCTGAGAGAGTCCCAAGAAGTCTCAAAACGGCTTACAGTTTCCTTCCCTTCCTCTCCCCACAATTGCCACCCTGTGAGGTGGGACTGAGAGAGCTCTGTGAGAACAGAACTATCAGGGCTGTGACAAGCCCAAGGTCACCTGCCTGGCTGCATGTGGAGGAGGAGTGGGGAACCAAATCTGGCTTGCTCTTAACTGCTTCTCCATGCTGGCTCCAGGTTGACAACTCAGGGACAGGAATATCCAGGAGATTTAGCAGTACTGTCAGAGCTCTCTTAGCCCCATCTACCTCACAGGGAAAGGAGATTGTAAGCCGCTTTGAGGCTCCATCGGGTAGTGAAAAGTGAGGTATAAAAAACAACTCCTCCTCTTCGAATCACAGGATAGATTAATGCTTATCTTAAGGTCACCTTTCTCTGGTAAAAGGGCATCAAAAGGAGACTACCGTCTGAACATGATGTATTAGAATTTCCCAATAAGTTTGATACCATTGGATTTTCCATAATTATATCTCAGTTTGGACTTTTGACATTTCAAGAGCCTTTCGCCCAGCTGCATCTTCCTGCGTCATCATCTCATATATAAACGTCGGGCTGATGAGGACTCACTGCCCGAATCTATAGGCAAGATCTGTGGCTACCTTGCAGAGCATCTGCTTGACTTGCAGAAGGTCGCAGGTTCAATCCCTGGCAGCATCTCCAGTTAAAATGACCTGGCAGTAGCTGACGTGAAAGATCTCCGCCTGAGACCCCGGAGAGAGACAGCTAGCCCTAGTGGACGATGTTTACTCTAATGGACCAAGGGTCTGATTTGATAGCAGGCAGCTTCATGCTTTCATGGAAACTCTCGTTCCTTTGTGATTCTAAAATAAAATTAGGCGAGTCTTTTTAAGATGGCCCACTGAGGAAACCCATCGAACCTTTGGTCATCCCCAAAAGTGAAGGTATAGATCATCCACGTAAGGTATAAATCAGCCATGCAAAAAATCCTTCAATTTAACTACAGTTTAACTTGCGAGACGGAATATTAATTCCATGTGTTGCATATAGTGAAGGTCCTTTTGACAGCGTTTTCACACCTCATTTGCTAGCAAAGTTATTAGATTTTAGTCAATGGTCAAAGAGTAAATTGACTCTAAAGGGCCCCTCTGAAGCACTGGCGCGTGAGATTAGAACAATTCAGAAATCATTTTGATCTTTCCTTTCCCCTCAGCTAATGTAACTCTCTCCCACTGAATGGCCTCCGGTTAATTCCGCACTTAATTTTTTAAAAAGGGGAAAAGATGGATGTGCAATGACACGGGTAGTAAATACTTGGCTGGAAGTCCCTGGGAGGCAGGTAAATTATTTCACAAGGAGGCCTCAAAGCTATTGTGGGAAGGAGAAGGGTGCTGAGGTCTGATACAAGCCTCGTGTTTGGGGCCTAGTAATAAATATGCCTCAGAATTCCCCACCCCCAGTTGGCATCCCTAAAATCTCCTTCTGTCAAATTTACTTTTAGGGCTCTGAGATGGGTCAGGGTGCATCATATCTTATATGTTTTTTTTTAACTGTTGCTAACTGTCCTGAGTGTTTCTGGAAAGGGATGACCTAAACATCAGATCTAATAAATAAAATTAAAAAAAACGGGTCATAAGAGTCCCAGGGCTCAATTTGGGGTTTTAAAGCACCATTAGTAGGTGGGGAAAGTGATCGCGGAGTGATTAAGAGCGGCAACCTCTAATCTAGAAAATGAAGTTCTTCACTCCTCCTGCATGAGCAGCCAGCTGGTTGACCTTGGGCTAGTTGCAGTTCTCTCAGAGCTCTCTCAGTCCCACCTGCCTCCCAGGGTTTTTGTTGTGGGGATAGGTGATTGAGACTGGGGTACAAAGAAACAGCCAGGAGTGGGTGGGATTTGGATCAGGGAGGGACCTCAATGGAGTACAATTCTATGGAATCCACCCTCCAAAGCAGCCATATTCTCCAAGGGAATAGATCTCTGACACCTGGAGATAAGCCGTAAAGCCAAGAGATTCCCTACTTGGAGGCTGGCATCCCTAAAAAAGACACATCTCCCATTGAGTTCCTAAATGCTTGCAAAACAATTCAGAATTCTTTCTCAGTGTGTCCGTTTCCTTTAAGAAACCAGCTGATTCAGAACTCCAAAACTTAGGAGCGACATGGACAATTTTAGAGGGCCCTCCATTTCCCCCCGCACCTAATGCATCATATAATTCTCCTTTTCCCCAAGCCTATGCATGCGCCTTCACTCTGCATTCCATAAGATTGAAATATTGAAGTGACGCTTTGGTACTTCCTCACAGGTCGAACGATATAGAGCCTGCAACCTTCCAAACGAGACAAGGGAGGCCGTTCCGTGTACACTTTATGGTTTGTTGATGCCCAATTCCTCCTTGATGCCGTGCTTGAAACGGTCCCTGCTGACCACCTCTGGATCCCAGATTTTGGCATAAATAAGCTCTTGGAAGCAGCTGCTAATTTCTCCTTTTCTTTTCATCTCTCTCTCCCCCCCCCTCTCTTTCCCACCCTGCAACGGCATTGCAGGAAGCTCTTTAGCTAAATCAATTACTACCATGCAGTAATTAGAGTGGTATTTCTAACTGGGCCTAAATCATATTTGACTGGAGCCGCTGTGGTCGCTCTTACCGTAAATGCTATTTCATTGCCTCTGAATTATTCTGAGTGTTCCCCTAATCTTCCCCCTTGCTTCGATTCCAAGATGAATGTCTTGGTTTTACACAGCTTTATTATCAAAACCCTCTTTCTCGGGCCTAATATGTCGACAGGAATCATTTTTCATTTAGCGTGTGGCCTGACAAGGAATTATTATTATTATGTTCGAGGGAGATTAGCTCATTTTCACTCAACGGGTTCCCTCTCATTCATCAAACCAGAGGCTTTTTGGGGCTTTCGGAGATGATAGATGAGGGATGAGGACTTGAGCGTTGGGCAGAACGGTTCCATCGAAGATGACCTCCCCGCCCTGCTGCCGAACCAGACTTTCCTTCCCACCTGGGGAAGCACCCAGCAGAGGAAAGTGGTAGCCTGGCTTCCAAGCAGGATTCTCAGTTCTGGTTGGGAAATACCTGAAGACTGTGGGGGTGGAGCTGGGAATGGGAGGGATTTGGGGCAGACAGTGGAATGTAGTGCTATGAGCCGTTTCCGCATTAGGAGAGATACCTTGCTTTAGCCTCGCTTTGGATTTCCTTTGGATGCTGTGAGTGAACAGTTTCCTCATTTGGGCTTTCTTCCCCTTATTTCCCAGGCTGAAATTCGTAACAAGCTTTTTGCGCTGAGACCAATGAAGGCAGCTTCCCATCAGGCTTTGCTCCTTTACCCTTCTCAAAAAATGTGGGGTTTTTTTTGCAAAATGGTACCTGTTTTTGTTGCACCATTTAATCCCATCATCCTGCATCATCCCATCATCGCCTCTCCCTTCCCCCCAGCGTGTCCTGGATGTAACTTTTAAGGAAGAAAACCCTCAGTTATAATGTCATCACATTATAATACTGCTGTATGAGACTGCAAGACTGCTTTTTTTCAAAACCTGTATTGTAACGCGATAACCTCCTTTTTTAAAAAAGGCAGATTTTTCGGAAGGGAGTGGGGAGGGAGGATGGGAACGAGGAATGGGATGTTCCCAAATGACTCAAAATGGCGGGTGCAGGGAAAAACTAGATTGCATGCATTCCTGCAATGGACGGCCTGATTTAGACCCCTCTCTAAAAGATGAAATCTGGTTTTCTGGAGATTCCTTTTCTGCGGAGCAAGTGAAGAAGCTAATTTTAGTGCTGAAATGAATTAAAAGGTTGACTCTTTGAAAATGCAATAAGTGCGGAAACAGTAATGGTCCACTCTCCAAGCAGCCATTTTTCTTCAGGGGAACTGACCTCTGTCGACGGGAGATGAGCCCTAATTCCAGGAATCCCCAGGTCCCACTTAGGACTGGCATCCCTACTTCCAAGCAGGATTACTAGCTCCTCAATGGGGGCTGAAGTTCTCCCAGAATTATGACCGTTCTCCAGACTAGAGAGTTCAGTTGCTGAGGAGAAAATATCCACCACCTGTGCTTTTTCAGAAACTTCTGGCAACCAGGTGCCCTGAGGGAGATCTTTGGACACTGTTCAAATCTTTAAAAAGGAAAAAAAGGGTCTGCGTTTACTAAAATACAATCTATTATTTATTTAGTTGGTTGGTTCTGGAGGCCTCGCTTCCAAGACAAAATAGAGAGGGTCCAGAGGAGAACAAGCCCTATGAGGAAAGGTTGAGGGACTTGGGTGTTCAGCCTGGAGAAAAGGAGGCTGAGGGGGGACATGATGGCTTTCTTGAAGGATTTGAAAGCTTGTCACTTGGAGGAGGGCACGGAGCAGCTCCTGTTAGCAGCAGAGGATATGTTACTGCAGGGGGTTGGAGTAGATAACCCTGGAGGGCCCTTCCAACTCTACGATTCTATGATAGGCCTAGACCACATGTAGGATGGTGCTGGGTAGATATTGGCGGCGGCGGGGAGGGGGGTGATAGTAGTTCAGCAGTGGAATGGGCTGCCTCAGGGGGTGGGGAGCTCCCCCTCACTGGCAGTCTTCAAGCAGCGGCTGGACAAATACTTATCCTGGATGATTCTGGTTGATCCTGCATTGAGCAGGGGGTTAGACGAGATAGTTTCTAGTGCTCCTTCCAACTCTACAATGCTTCTTTTGCCAAACATCACCCTACAAAGCACCCAAAATGATGGCCGCCAAGCTGGCAGCAAGTTACCATCTATCAGGCTACCTGGCTGCTGTTCGCCAGTGGCCAATCATCTCAGATAAATGTCTGGGGTAGGGAGACATCTCCCCTCCCTCCCTGCTTGTCTCCTCCGCCTGGAGTTGGCTGCTTGGAAGAGAACACAGAGTGGAGGGAAGCGGGCATCTCGCCTGTCTTCCCTTGACCTTGTCACTGTAAACAGTTGTGGCATTTTACCTTGCTCTCTCTAAGGCATGTTTTCATCTCTCTTTCATAATGTTCTTCCAACATGATGGGGGTGGGGGGGTGGGAATAAGAATTCAAGAATGACAAAAAGAATGGGGTTGGGGGAGCTGGAAGGAATGCTATTAAAATTGCTATTTGGACTCTGGCGGAAGTAATTTTACCTACTTCTGAAGCCTGCCTGCTCTCTCTGCCTCCTGAAAGCAATATATTCAGATTAAAATGATCACTCGGGATAAACAAAGTCCCCCTGTTTCATTTCTTTGAATAGTTGTCGATCTTCTTGGCGCCTATTTTGGTAACCTGCTTGTTGCTGTCGGTTTGGTGAATTTGGTGCTGTGGACACAGCGCGGACCTGTTATGGACCAGTGGGGTGGATCCCTTCTTATCTTCTCTCACACTTTTTGGGCTGCTGCCCATAGGGCTGACCAACTGTGTGAATCCAATTTTAGCTATACAACACTCAGTAACTTGTGCGTTTTAACATCAACTAGGTCTTTCTGCCACTGGGCTCAAACTGCATTCTTAAATCTGTTAACTCTTTTATTATCTTTCTTATGCAAATTCACTGGAATCTCTTGCCAACTGCTTTCCATTTATCATGCATTTAGTTATGCCTCTTGACTCCAATTAGCCCTTCCTGACAACTAACCCCCCTCCCCTCACACACCTATATGTAATGGTTGGTGATTTCTGTTTCAATGTATCTGAAAAAGTGTGAATGTGCAGAAAAACTTAGCAAGTGAATCCACTCTAGTTCTGGAAGAACTGTCAAAAGCTGGGACCCCCTGATGCCGCTAGCTGGAACTAAGATCCAATACCTAACTTAATTGCTGTTACAAACAAATTTTAATCGTTATTTAATTGAACTGATGGACTGTTTCGATTATTTAATGCAAATGTTATGTGAATGATATTTTTGTACATGGTCCTGAGCCAGTCTGCTGGGAAGGTGGTGCAGAAATCAAATCAATCAATCAATACTTGAAGAAGTTTGTTTTCTTGTATCTGAAAAAGTGCACACATTAAGTCACTCAATTCTTGCTTCTTCCCAGAATTAAACTTTGTTCATCTTAGCGGTACCACTGGACCCAAACTCAATTCTCACATCTGTTCATTAACTGTTTTATTATCTGTAGGCTAATTTGCTGCTATTCACAGGTTTTACCAGCTGCTTTGATCCAATCTCAGAAACGGTTTTCACTCAATTATTTATGCTTCTTGACTCCGATTAGCCCTTCCTGACATCTAACCTGCACCACCTGCTCCAATATGTAATGGTTGGTGACTACTGAAGAAGTTTGCATGCACAGGAAACCTAGGTGCAGAATTAAACTGTTGTTGTTCTGGCACTTATATGCAATATTATATTATTATTATTATTATTACTATTATTATTTGCAATAATTATATATAATATAATAATTATACAATCATAGAGTTGCGAGGGACCTCAGTTTCAAAATAGAAGGGAAACCATGTTGGATCAGGCCAATGGCCCATCCAGTCCAACACTCTGTGTCACACAGAGGCCAAAACCCAGGGGCCATCAGGAGATCTCCCAGCAGGCCCAGAACTCCAGAATATCCCCCCCCACACACACACACACAGGCAATGGGGGGTGGCCCGCCATTCAGGAACTTGTATTAATAGTTCCAGCAGAATCCCATCTGGGCCTGGGTATTTTTGGAATTTCAGGGATTTTACCAACTCCAAATTTCCATTTGGGACAATCTCTGGCCAGACAGGTAGGTTGGGGGGTTGATTTACTGGCACCAACAACTTAGCGGAGAGCCTGCAAAACAGCTTTGCAAAATGGTCTTCCCACTTAATAGACAATACTGAGCTTGATGGACCAAAGGTCTAATTTGGTATGAGGCCTCTTCATGTCTTCAACTTCCCCTGAATTATATCCTCTCCCTTAAGAAGTCTACAAAAAACTTCCAGAGGTCTGCCTTCCTCTCCAGGAGTCAATTCAAGGCAGGCTATTCTGCCAGCACACGCAGAGCCGATACCAATAAACTCATTCTAGCGCCAGCAAATGAAATTTCAAGTAAACATTTACACAGTAGCAGAATATTTTTCTTTGCGTTATTCCCTGAGCTGTAGTATAAGTGGTACATAATAAACATCGAGTGCACAGAATACATGGAGTATGTTATAAGGAATGCTTTTGATTGGTCACTAATCTTCATAAGTTAGTCCAATTATTATTCAATGCAACGCTGCCATACAGTCGCCTTAAACACTAATGCAATCCAATGGTGAATTGTATTAAGAGAACCTCCTTGCATATTTCATTTTAAGTGCTGTGCTGGAGGAGAGGTTGATGGATACTGCGGGCTGCTAAAAAGACTAATAAGTGAATTTTAGACCAAATCAAGCCTGAGCTCTCCTTCAAAGCTTAACATCATAGAATCATAGAGTTGGAACGGCCCATACAGACCATCTAGTCCAACCCCCTGCTCAACGCAGGATCAGCCTCAGGCATCCAGGAGAAGGATCTGTCCAGCTGCTGCTTGAAGACTGCCAGTGAGGGGGAGCTCCCCACCTCCTTAGGCAGCCCCTTCCACTGCTGAACTAGACTCCTAGAATCCTAGAGTGGGAAGGGGCCATGCAGGCCATCTAGTCCCACCCCCTGCTCAGTGCAGGATCAGCCTCAAGCATCCAGGAGAAGGGTCTGTCCAGCCGCTGCTTGAAGACGGCCAGTGAGGGGGAGCTCCCCACCTCCTCAGGCAGCCCCTTCCACTGCTGAACTAGACTCCTAGAATCCTAGAGTGGGAAGGGGCCACGCAGGCCATCTAGTCCCACTCCCTGCTCAATGCAGGATCAGCCTCCAGCATCCATGATAAGTACCTGTTCAGTCACCTTCCCTTTCCTCTCACCACAACAGACACCCTGTGAGGGAGGTGAGACTGAGGGAGTCTCGATCAGAACAGCTTTATCAGTGCTGTGGCAAGCCCAAGGTCACCCAGCTGGCAGCATGTGGGGGAGCATGGAATCAAACCCGTCTTGCCGGATTAGAGCTCCACACTGCAGACCACTACACCAAGCTGGCTCCCTATAATGTATATATTTTTATAATGTGTGTATATATATATATATATATATATATATAATTGTTACTCACCGTGCCAGTGCAGGCTATAAAACTATAGTTACTGTCATTGTTATGGCCTTGCATTGGAATCCCAGTCATCAGGTGGGGCCTGGGGATCCCCTGGAATTCCAGCTCATCTCCAGATAAGTGAGATCAGATCTCTCTGGAAAAAATGGGTGCCTTGGAGTGTGGGCTGCATGACCTTTTGCCCCAGTGATGTCCTTGTCCTCCCTAGGCTCCCTCCCCCAATCTCCAGGATTTTCCCACCCGAGATCTGGTAACCCTATACCTCCCAAGCCCTTCTAGTAAGCTGCAGGGGGGGTCTGGAAACCCAATATAGCTGTGGCTCTCAATCTTTGGGTCGCGACCCCTTTTGGGGTTGCTTGGCTCCTCCGCGGGGTCACCCTGTTGCTGGCTGCGGTGGCGGCCTGCGGCGGTGGCGAATATAGACAGATGATGGTAGTGGTGGAGCCATGGCACTGTCTGCCTTGATTGTTGTGTGCATGCCTGCGCATGCGCACGCACATGCATGCCGCCACACGCTGTCACCCACGTCGCCACCACCACCGCCAAAGTTGGGGTTTTGGTGCCAAAAAGTTTGAGAACCACTGCAATACAGCCCACCCTCAAAATCATCCATTTGCTCCAGAGGAACTGATCTCTGCTGCCTGCAGACGAGCTGTAATTCCAGGAAATGCTCAGGCACCACCTGGAGACTGGCATCCCTCCCGGGTTGTTTTGGAAGCACTGCCAGCCATGATGTGGTGGTGCGTGGGGGTATTGTTTGCCTCCCTCCCTCCCCAGATAAATACCTACTGATTGTGGCATTTAGGATTGCAGAGCTCCCAGCTTTTAAGAAAATGCCGAGATGCAGATCGCGCCGTCAATTCCAGAGACGATAGGTGAAGCACAGCATCTTTTCTCCTATCCAAATATTAACCCCCCCCCACTCCCCGCTCCCGGGGTGTTTGTTTATGCTAGATGAGAACCGCATTCGCTTTGTCTGTTTCTCCGCAGCACGAAATGAAAATGCGCGGGGTTTGGGTGCAGAAGGGCCGAGCGTTTCCTCTGATGCATAAACTGTATACTAAGAGTTCCATTTCAGAAATGTCGGGTTCCATTTCTCACTTAAGTTTAATTCTCAGCATTGTTCAATTTGCCGGTGCTGGCTTTGAAAAGGCATGCCTTGCTTCCCCTCCCCGCCTTTTCTGTTCAGGAGTGAGAGTCTATATTTGGTTCAGTGGGCCCAGCATGAGAAACAAAGAAAAGGACGGCTAGGAAAGATGTCATCCACAAGAGCTTTCAGCCTAGTTTCCTAATGAGCTCCTCTGACCTTCCCCGCTTTCGAAGAAACCCAGGTTTAATTCTGCAGGCTGTATCCTGATTTACATTTTCTTCCCAAATTGGCATCAAGGTAGCGGTCTGGGTATTCTTTTCCTTCCTCTTCACAGACTCAAGGCGTTGATACTCTGGTAGAATAATACAAAATAATAATCTTTATTTAACCTGCCCTTCCTACGCTCAAGCCAGGTAACAACAGTTAGTAAAGCAATCAGTAAAATCATAATAAAATATAAATGCAGTAAAGAGTAAGACTTGTTTTTTATAACCCACTTTTCACTACCCGAAGGAGTCTCAGAATGACTCACAATCGCCTTCCCTTCCTCTCCCCACAACAGACACCCAGTGAGGAAGGTGGGGCTGAGAGAGCCCTGGGAGAACTGTAATAACCCAAGGTCACTCAGCTGGCTACAGGTAAAGGAGGGATGGAGAATCAAACCTGGTTCTGCAGATTAGAGGCTGCCACTCTTAACTACTACACGGAGCTGACTGTAGTAGAGTCCTTGACTAGAGCTATGGAGTTCCTGTGGTGAATCCTCTGTACATTTTTGGTCGCCATATCCCAAAAGGATATAGCTGGGAAAAATTACAGAGTACCTTTCATATGAGGCAAGGCAGAAGAGTCTGGGAAAAGAAGAAGAAGAAGAAGAGTTGGTTCTTATATGCTGCTTTTCCCTACTCGAAGGAGGCTAGTGGCTTACATTCGCCTTCCCATTCCTCTCCCCGCAACAGACACCCCGTGGGGTGGGTGAGGCTGAGAGAGCCCTGATATCACTGCTCGGTCAGAATAGTTTTATCAGTGCCGTGGCGAGCCCAAGGTCACCCAGCTGGCTGCATGTGGGGGAGCGCAGAATCGAACCTGGCATGCCAGATTAGAAGTCCGCACTCCTAACCACTACACCAAACTGGCTCTCAAAAACCCAGAAAGGTCAGTTAAGGGGGACACATGATAAAATTTGTGAAATTATGCACGCCACTGAGAAAGAAGATGGCGAAACCTGTTTCTCCCTCTCCTGTACTGCCAACACTTTGGGGCACCCAACAAAATCGATGAGCAATCGATTTGGAGCAATTAAAGTGTGAGATTCACAGCCAGTGGAGATAGTGCTGGCCATGAATATAGAAAGTTTTAAAAGCCCCCAACACTCCCCACAACCCCACCAGGGCTCGTTGTGTCCTAGGTCCCCTCCCCGAAAACTACCCTTAAAGCAACATCTCAAAACCGACTCCCAATGCAGCCTGCTTGACCCCCATGGGAGATGGCTGCACAATTTCCACATCAACTGTCGATGTTATCCAGACTATTTTTGGTTCTCCCCCCGCCCTGCCACAAACACAATTAGAAGAATCCTTGCCAAGCTGCCTTCTGCTGTCGCAGCGAGCGGCACGCCATCTGGAAAAAGCATCGCAAGGTGTCTGCTTCCCAGCCTGACAAGCGGCGAGGGAGGGATTGAAACTTCAGTGGCTCCGTTTGGGTCGTGGGGGACGAAAGGAGCGCTCTCTAGCTGGGGTCCCTTTCCCAGCTCTCCCCCTTGCATGGCTGGCACAGGCCTCCGAGGAGTGTCACATTAACGCGCACTCTATTTTCTGCCCCAGTGACGGCACTGACTTCTCAGTCGAGGCAGAATCGATGGATGTCCTACCAGGTCCGCATGAGAGAGCGCCGGAAGGCGCCCTGTGTTGCTCATGAACCAGCGGGAGTGAAATCGCAAGGGGGCTCCATGAGGATGGATGAGCTGTGCCAGGGAAAGCAGATGCAGCCCCCCCCCCATACACATTATGCCCCCACAAAGAAAGGAATGGAAAAAGGTCCAAACTCAGTGCAAAGAACCACCTTGGGCAACCGGCAAATTGCAAAGCAGGTATCAGCAATGTACAAAAGGGGAGTCGAATACACATTTTTTAAAATCCACAAGCCCAATGCTCTGAGGCCATGCATCAAAGAGGGGGGGGATGGTATACAAGATGCCTATTTATCATCATCATCTTCTTCTTCTTCTTCTTCTTCTTCTTCTTCATCATGTGTGGGAGCAGAGAATCAAACCGGCTTGCCAGATTAGAAGTTGGCACTCCTAACCATAAACCAAGAAATAATAACTAAAAGTAATAATAAACACCCGGAAGAAGTGCCTGACGGTTAGAGCGGTTTCTCAGTGGAACAGTCTTCCTCGGGAGGTGGTGGGTTCTCCATCTTTGGAGATTTTTAAACGCTGTATTGCCATCTGACAGAGAGGCTGATTCTGTGAAGGCTCAAGGGGGTGGCAGGTGACAGTGGATGAGCGATTGGGATGTGAGTGTCCTGCATAGTGCAGGGGGTTGGACTAGATAACCCCGGAGGTCCCTTCGAACTCTGTGATTCTATGATTCTATGATTAACTAAATAGCTAAAAATGGATAAAAATCCCAACGTAGGCTCTATCTGGGCATTTAAAATCTCATTTCATCGTTGCCTTGTTTACAATTATGAGATTCCTTGCACATTCTGGGTTAGGTGAGCTACCCATTAAATAAAGAGGGAATGCAACTACAAAAAGAAAGAAAGAAAGAAAGAAAGAAAGAAAGAAAGAAAGAAAGAAAGAAAGAAAGAAAGAAAGAAAGAAAGAAAGAAAGAAAGAAAGAAAGAAAGAAAGAAGCTCGACATAGGGATACTGATGGTGTAGTATTCTTTGTTTGTGGGTCATGACCTGTTTGTAATTCCTTCTCTCCCTCCCCGAAAAGGACATTTAGGCAGGAATTGCCTGAATGTCTGAAGTTCTAAAGGGCGGAGATGAAATTAAACATCACTGGAAGTTTCTGCTCTGGCCAATTACACCCACCTGGTATAATCGAATGAGCTGTTACTCTGGCTTAATGTAACATCTTCAGAGAGGCTCATATCTTTTTTCTTCAGAGGTGGCCTTATTGCAGAAGATAATGGATTAGCCCAGGCCCGACGCACACCTCTGCAGTCACTCTCAGATCTCTGAATTCTTGAACATGTATTTAAAGGATATATATATATATATATATATAGCAATTAAACTAGACGCTGGTGTTTTCAGTGATAAAATACAGCATCCTGAAAGGAAAAGGTCAGCTCGGCAATCTATGCTGACGTGGTCACCTGGCGAGAATAATAAATTTACTCGCCTTGCAAAATGGCACAGCAAAAATACACAGCTGCCTCGCCAAGACTCAAGCGGAGGGTGAGTCATGGGGAGCCGGACGTGGAGAGGATCGCAAGCCTGTGCCAGGAAATTCACCCTCTCAGTCTGGGATGTGGCCCAGTGCACCAAGCGGAGGGTGTTTGCTCAGGCCATAGATCTTCCTTCTGGCAAGGAAGGAAGGAAACCTACCTGGACTGATGAAGCTGCCTCCTACTGAATCAGTCCCTTGTACTATCACAGTCCATTGGAGGACTTTCTTTCTATCTCATCCTGTTACCTGAAGATTCTGTGAAGGCTCAAGGGGGTGGCAGGTTACAGTGGATGAACGATAGGGATGTGGGTATCCTGCATAGTGCAGGGGGTTGGGCTAGATGACCCATGAGATCCCTTCCAACTCTATGATTCTATGAGATGCTGGGGATTAAACCTGGGGCCTTCTGCATGCTAAGCAGGTGTTCTGCCGGTGAGATACAGCCCTTTCCTTGATTTAACAGGTAAGAAGAGACCTCTGGATCAGATAGGTCGTGCATAGGGCTGCCAAACCCTCAGTCAGGGACGGGGATTTCCTGCCCCAAATTCCCATTGTCTGCCACCACTCTGGGTGTCTAGGTTTTTAAAAAGAATGTAAGCTGTGGTATCATATAACTTCTGGGGAAAAAATAGAAGTGACATATGGTAGATCTAGGCATTGTCAGAACATCTGTGGCTTTGCCATAAATTTCCATTGATTCCTAGAGCTACCTAGGTCTTTTTTCACTAGAAGTGACATGATGTTGCAGCAGTCATTGTGACCCTCCCATATCTCCACCTGCTATTTGTTAATATGTTAATGTTATTGCTGTTACCACCTTACTGTTACCAGGATGATGCTCCCTGTACATTTTTTGTTGTTTCATGTAAACCGCCCTGAGCCTTCGGGTAGGGCAATATATAAATACAACAAATAAAATTAATTAATTAATTAATTAATTAAATAATAAATAGTTTCCCTACTCACCGACTCACTAGGGTGACCCAAGTGGTAGTTGGTGATCTCCTGAGATTACAACTGATCTCCAAGTGACAGAAACAATTTCATCTGGAGCAAATGGCCACCGCAGAAGGTCGCCTCCATGCCAATCTATCTCATTGTAGTCTCTCCCTTACCAATATTCCCAGGTATTTCACAAGCTGCAGATGGAAACCCTTCTACTCGTGCATAAGAAAATGGGTAGGGGACATGGCTTAGACCGTTTATGCACTAGAGGTTTCATGCCAGGCTGCAGGCTGGAGTTTTAGTCATGGCAGGTTGCCCCACCACTTCCTGCACCCACATAGGGGAGCATTTGGCCCATTGTGTCTCATCCACCCCCTATTTGTGCTCCTGCACAAGAGGTGGGGCAGTGAAGTTCTCAGTGCATAAACGGTCTTAGTGGTAGTACATCTGCTTCAGATGCAGAAGGTCCCAGGTTCAATCACTGGCACCGCCAATTAAAAGGATCAGAAAGTAGGTGATGTGAAACCTGAGACTATGAAAAAGCTGCTGCCAGTCTGAGTAGACAATACTGACTTTGAAAGACCAAGTGGCTGACTCGGTATAAGGCAGTCTCATGTATTCATGTAGCCATGATCACTATCTGCTGTGAGAATGTAGCCAGCCACTGCTTTTGCTTGAGCATGTGGTTATCATTTGCAAGGTCTTGATAAGATGTGTCAAGCTGGAGATTCTAGCCTTGCAGTCCAAGCATGTTATGCTCTGTAGCTTGAGGACCATGATAGCTGATATTTGTGTTGCAGCTTCTATCTCAACAAGCGTGAGGAGCCCTTATCTGCAGGAAGGTCTACCTCCCCAAAAGACTTCCACAGGACAAGCAGGTGGAATCACAAAATAATGCCCTCAGTGTTTCTAAAATGTTTTGATGGGTTGTAGAAGAGTCCTCTTGTGTCTGCTTGGATGTCTATCCCCAATCAATCATGTAAGGTTATTGACATCAAAGTCCATAGCCTTCCGTAGTGCCACCACACCAAGCCTTGACAGGAAGTGGAGGAACGAGAGTAACCTAGTATCATGGGCAGGATTGTGGACAGTGAACGCTGAGAGCTTGGGATCAAAGGCCCAAGTTGAATACCAGGAAGTGTAGCATGGTGAAGGACAAGCTCAAGGTCAAAGCTATAGATATCTCCTGATCACCATGAAATGGTTTCGGCATTATTATGGTGGCCAACCCTGACCTTTCAAGCTTCCATGCAAAGGTGTCCTGCTGCCTTTGAATTATTGAAGAAATCTTTCCTTCACAGGTTTGCGATAGCTTCCCCTTTTTTCCATAGTAGAATTTTTATTTATTTATTTATAATTTAATTTATACCCCGCCCCTCCCAACAAAGTCCTCCCAGGGCGGCTTACGAAATGATAAAAGATAAAATACAGCCATTTCCATTAAAAAAACCCTCAATTAATCCCCAATAAAATAATAATACAATCTAAAAACTCCAACAGTTGGCAGACACAACATCCCTCCCCTATCCCAGTCAGTAAACCACCTACCCCAACTGCATCCGTACTCTGGTACAACCAGGTAGATCTCACGCAGTGCCTTTCTTCTTGAAATGCAGAGGAAAAGGCCATGAACGAGTCTCCCCACCATGCAAACTTCAGGGAAATGCCTTGGCTGCTGTTACCATCTGCCAACATCTGCTACGAACCATTCAGAGTGGTCCTCTCTGCTGACCCACTCTTTGGCAAATAAGCAACGGTACATTTGTATAAGCAATAAGAAGTGTAATTAAAATCACCAACACATTACATCCAGATCAGAGTCCCCAATAACTTTGAGCTTTGGGCGATGAGGAAGGGAGTGAGGAAGGGGAGGGGGGTGTCTAACAAGATACCGGTAGTTAAATACCAATTAAGCCTGCCTATTAGTTGCCCATTATCAGCCCTGACTAGAGTAAGTGAAATGAATTAATGGCTAGAGGCCATGCTGTTAGTGGCAAAGGAAGTCTATAAATATTTCAGAGTCTGTTAATAGTGGTTCAACAGGCCACGTGCAAATCGGCTGTACACGGTGGACTCCTTTCATGCCTAGCAAATAATATACAACCATCACCATCATTCTACATATCTAAAACACAACCTGTCCGTGTTGGTGATACCCTTCAAAGCTGCCATTTTTTGCCTGGGGAGCTGATCTTTATATTCTGGAGTTGAGCAGCAATGACGAAGAGGAAGGATAGCCTGCAGGTCAAGGCAGAGGTGGAGTGGCATAGCTGCATCTCACCTGCTGATAGGCTGTAGGCAGCTCTTTGCACAAACTACTATCGAGATCCTTTAATGCAGGGGTAGTCAACCTGTGGTCCTCCAGATGTCCATGGACTACAATTCCCATGAGCCCCTGCCAGCAAATGCTGGCAGGGGCTCGTGGGAATTGTAGTCCACGGACATCTGGAGGACCACAGGTTGACTTGTTGTTGTTATGTGCGAAGTCGTGTCCGACCCATCGCGACCCCATGGACAATGATCCTCCAGGCCTTCCTGTCCTCTACCATTCCCCGGAGTCCATTTAAGTTTGCACCTACTGCTTCAGTGACTCCATCCATCCACCTCATTCTCTGTCGTCCCCTTCTTCTTTTGCCCTCGATCTCTCCCAGCATTAGGCTCTTCTCCAGGGAGTCCTTCCTTCTCATGAGGTGGCCAAAATATTTGAGTTTCATCTTCAGGATCTGGCCTTCTAAAGAGCAGTCAGGGCTGATCTCCTCTAGGACTGACCGGTTTGTTCGCCTTGCAGTCCAAGGGACTCGCAAGAGTCTTCTCCAGCACCAGAGTTCAAAAGCCTCAATTCTTTGACGCTCGGCCTTCCTTATGGTCCAACTTTCGCAGCCATACATTGCAACTGGGAAGACCATAGCCTTGACTAAACGCACTTTTGTTGGCAGGGTGATGTCTCTGCTTTTTAGGATGCTGTCTAGATTTGCCATAGCTTTCCTCCCCAGGAGCAAGCGTCTTTTAATTTCTTTGCTGCAGTCCCCATCTGCAGTGATCTTGGAGCCCAGGAAAATAAAATCTGTCACTATCTCCATTTCTTCCCCTTCTATTTGCCAGGAATTGAGAGGGCCGGATGCCATGATCTTTGTTTTCTTGATGTTGAGTTTCAAGCCAACTTTGGCACTCTCCTCCTTCACCCGCATCAACAGGTTCTTTAGTTCCTCTTCACTTTCTGCCATTAGAGTGGTATCATCTGCATATCTGAGGTTGTTGATATTTCTCCCTGCAATCTTGATCCCAATTTGTGACTCCTCTAATCCCGCATTTCTCATGATGTGCTCTGCATACAAGTTAAATAGGCAAGGCGACAGTATACAGCCTTGCCGAACTCCTTTCTCAATTTTGAACCAGTCAGTGATTCCATGTTCAGTTCTCACTGTTGCTTCTTGACCTGCATATAAATTTCTCAAGAGACAAATAAGATGCTCTGGTATTCCCATCTCTTTAAGAACTTGCCACAATTTGTTGTGCTCCACACAATCAAAGGCTTTAGCATAGTCAATGAAGCAGAAGTAGACGTTCTTCTGGTACTCCCTAGCTTTCTCCATGATCCAGCGTATGTTGGCAATTTGATCTCTAGTTCCTCTGCCTCTTCGAAATCCTGCCTGTACTTCTGGAAGTTCTCGGTCCACATATTGCTGGAGCCTAGCTTGTAGGATTTTGAGCATAACTTTGCTAGCATGAGAAATTAGTGCGATGGTGCGGTAGTTTGAACATTCTTTGGCATTGCCCTTCTTTGGGATTGGAATGTAAACTGACCTTTTCCAATCCTGTGGCCATTGTTGAGTTTTCCAAATTTGCTGGCATATTGAGTGTAGCACTTTTACTGCATCGTCCTTTAAGATTTTGAATAGTTCAACTGGAATGCTGTCACTACCACTAGCTTTATTGTTGCTCAGACTTCCTAAGGCCCATTTGACTTCACATTCCAGGATGTCTGGCTCCAGGTCAGTAACTACCCCATTGTGGTCATCAGGGATGTTAAGCTCGCTCTTATATAGTTCTTCTGTATAATTTTGCCACCTTTGTTTGATCTCTTCTGCTTCTGTGAGGTCCCTACCATTTTGGTCCCTTATCATACCCATCTTTGCATGAAACGTTCTCTTCATATCTCCAATTTTCTTGAAAAGATCTCTGATTCTCCCCATTCTATTGTTTTCTTCTATTTGTTTGCACTGTTCATTTAAGAAGGCATTCTTATCTCTTCTAGCTTTTCTCTGGAATTCTGCATTCAATTGGGTGTATCTTTCTCTTTCTCCCTTGCCTTTCACTTCCCTTCTCTCCTTAGCTATTTGTAAAGCTTCCTCAGACAGCCATTTTGATTTCTTGCATTTCTTTTTCTTTGGGATGGTTTTAGTTGCTACCTCTTGTACAATGTTGCAAACCTCCGTCCATAGTTCTTCAGGCACTCTGTCTATCAGATCTAATTCCTTAAATCTATTTGTCACCTCCACTGTGTATTCGTCAGGGATATGATTTAGTTCATACCTGAGTGGCCTAGTGCTTTTCCCTACTTTCTTCAATTTAAGCCTAAATTTTGCAACAAGAAGCTCATGATCTGAACCACAATCAGCTCCTGGTCTTGTTTTTATTGACTGGATAGAACTTTTCCATCTTTGGCTGCAGAGCACATAGTCAATCTGATTTCTGTGTTGACCGTCTGGTGATGTCCATGTGTAGAGTCGTCTCTTGGGTTGCTGGAAAAGAGTGTTTGCTATGACCATTGTATTCTCTTGACAAAATTCTCTTGACAAAATTCTACCAGCCTGTGCCCTGCTTCATTTTGTACTCCAAGGCCAAACTTGCCTGTTATCCCGGTTATCTTTTGGCTTCCTACTTTAGCATTCCAATCCCCCATGATGATAAGCACATCATTTTTGGGCGTTGCTTCTAGAAGGTGTTGTAGGGCTTCATAGAACTGATCAACTTCATCCTCTTCAGCAGCAGTGGTTGGGGCGTAGACCTGGATCACTGTGATGTTGAATGGTTTGCCTTGGATTCGAACTGAGATCATTCTGTCATTTTGGGAATTGTATCCCAAGACTGCTTTTCCTGCTCTCTTATTGATTATGAAGGCTACTCCATTTCTTCTGCGAGATTCTTGTCCACAGTAGTATACCTGATGGTCATCTGAATTAAATTCACCCATTCCTGTCCATTTTAGTTCACTGATTCCTAAAATGTCGATGTTCAGTCTTCTCATTTCTTGTTTAACCACGTCCAACTTGCCTTGATTCATGGATCTGACGTTCCAGGTTCCTATGGAATAAAAATCTTTACAGCATCGGACTGTCTTTTCGCCACCAGTTACTTCCACAACTGAGCGTCCTTTCGGCTTTGGCCCAGCCGCTTCATTCATTCTGGCGCTACTCGTACTAGCCGTCTGCTCATCCCCAGTAGCATATTGGACACCTTCCGACCTGAGGGGCTCATCTTCCAGCGTCATATCGTTATGCCTATTGGAACTGTCCATAGAGTTTTCATGGCAAAGATACTGGAGTGGTTTGCCATTGCCTTCTCCAGTGGATCACCTTTTGTCAGAGCTCTCAGCTATGACCTGTCCGTCTTGGGTGGCCCTGCACGGCATAGCTCATAGCTTCACTGAACTACGCAAGCCCCCTTGCCACAACAAGGCAGCGATCCTTGAAGGGGGACAGGTTGACTACCCCTGCTTTAATGCTTGTAGATTTATAACATTTACGTGCAAAGAGGGAACTGGATGTATAAGCCAGTAATGGTCTTGTTCAAGGGACATATTTTACTATTCTTACCACCTCCGAATGGGAATTAAGGAGTGTGTGTGTTTCAACCATGATATCCAGAAGGTAAAGCAGCAGGAGAAAGCACCTGCTGGGGCTGCAGGATCCCGAACCCACAATGGGGAGATGGAAGCCTTAGAAAACTTGATAATAAAATAAGAAACCAGAGTTGTTCACACCATAGTGCAACCAACACTCCATTCATTACCCAATTGGCTCCAGACCAAAGGTCATTCTTTCCCTTAATCAAGCATATTGTTATAGGAATTCTTAAGGCTTTTCCTCAAGTGTTATTTCATCACTTATCTGCCCATATTGTGTCATCTCCCCCCGGCTTGGTTACTGCTGCTTCTAGTGGATGCTTCAATATTTCACTGCTGGATCAGCAGTTTATTCCCAAGTACTACTTTAAAAAGTGCAGGGAAATATGCTGGATACACATGTGCCCTCTAGCTCGGCTGGTTCAGAGTTATGGGCTGAGCTGCCATCAGTATGCAGATGACACCCAACTCTATCTCCTAATGGATGGACGGCCGGACTCCTGCCCAGAAACATTAGCCAGATGTTTGGAAGCAGTGGCTGGATGGCTCAGGGAGAGCAGTTTGTAACTCAACCCCTCCCAAATGGAGGTCCTGTGGCTGGGGAGACAAGGGCAGGATCAGGAAGCAAGCCTCCTATGCCTGGATGGGGTGCAATTGACACCTACACCAACCATCAGGAATTTTCATTCATTCATTCATTCATTCATTCATTCATTCATTCATTCATTCATTCAATTTTATTTTTCAATTTATTTCCCGCCACTCCCTAAGTGGCTCGTGGTGGGTCACAATGTCTTAAAACCCCATTAATCATAGAATCATAGAGTTGGAAGGGGCCATACAGGCCATCTAGTCCAACCCCCTGCTCTACGCAGGATCAGCCCTAAGCATCCTAAAGCATCCAAGAAAAGTGTGTATCCAACCTTTGCTTGAAGACTGCCAGTGAAGACTTAAAGATTTTAAGTCTTTTAAAACTCCCATTAAAAGACTTAAAATCCATCCCAACATGGCAGAAGCAAAAAGATCCCCTTTCTACCCCCATTGCTAAGAGGGGGTGGAGAAGAAGGAGGTCAATGATGTTCAAAACGCCCGGGGGGGGAGCCATCAGTGTACCTCACCGACCCCAGCCTCAACCATGGACCTGGCGGAAGAGCTCTATTTTGCCAGCCCTGCGGAACGCTGAAAGGTCCCGCAGGGATCTTTCCTTTCCGTGGAGGCTCAGGTCACAAACGTGGCTGGAACAGCATTTTTGCATCTGCGCCAAGCACAGCTACTAGTGCCCTACCTGTCCTCTGATCACCTGGCTAAAGTGATCCATGCAATGGTCACTTCCAGGGTAGACTGCTGTAACTCGCTCTACACAGGCCTACCCTTAGCTTTGACCCAGAAATTACAGCTGGTACAGAATGCGGCTGCAAGGGTCCTCATGGTACGAACACACAGCACAAACACCCAAATGACAAAAAGTGCATAAATGGTCATAGAATCAGAGAATTCCATTCCCATTAATTATGGGGGAAAAGTCAGCCCTGGAGATTATTTAATCTCAGTTTTGGTGGGACTCTCTATCTTCCATTTAAACTGGACTTTCTCGCCTTTTTTACCATTGAGGCATTTTTCAGGCTTCAACACACCCCCAGAAGTGGTGTTATCATGCAGAATATGGTTGGGAATCATACCTGTGGACATGCCCACCTGGGACCCCTCCCCTTCCCACCCCCTCCAGGCCCATCATTGGCCATTTGGAGAGGGGTCGACATCGTATACGATCATGTCACTTAATAAATGTTTAACCAATTTAAAACATATTAAAAAAAACAATTATTTCCCCCCATCTGTCCACTTGCTGTTTGAAAACCACCAGTGAGGGGGAGCTCACCACCTCCTTAGTTAGCCCATTCCACTGCTGAACTACTCTGACTGTGAAAATATTTTCCCCTGACATCTACCCGGTACCATTCTACACGTAGTTTAAACCAGGGGTAGTCAACCCGTGGTCCTCCAGATGTTCATGGACTACAATTCCCATGAGCCCCTGCCAGCAAACGCTGGCAGAGGCTCATGGGAATTGTAGTCCGTGAACATCTGGAGGACCACGGGTTGACTACCCCTGGTTTAAACCCATTACTGTGGGTCCTCTTATCTGCTGCCCACAGGAACCATTTCTTACCCTGCTCCAAGTGATAACATTACAGATACTTTAAGAGACCAATTATGTCCCCCCCCCCCTCAGCCTCTTCTTCTGCAGGTTGAACATCCCTTTTCTCTCAGTCTCTCCTTGCAGGGCTTGGTCCTCAGACCCCGGATCATCCTCATTGCTCTCCTCTGAACCGTCTCCATTTTGTCCACCTCCTTTTGTTTTCCCATCAGCACCAAGAAACCTTACTGAATATCTTTTAGAGGTGTGCTTGCAAAACATGGGAACAGTTTCAAATGGATCACTGGGGTGTTTGCTCATTGCTAAATTCAATAAGATTTGTGCAAACTTTCTGCAGAGATTTCACATATTTCAAGGCAATACGCAGAAGGTAAGAAAACAAGGGCCAAACGCCTGACGGAAAATACATCGTGCAAAAGAGCGCGGGTCAAATGGAATTATCCAAGCTAGAAAAATTTGACCGGTTGGCTGTCAAAAAGATGCAATCTATTTTTGTTTGTAAGTGTTCCAATTTATTGAAAGAAATGAATAACTTCAATAATTATAGAATCATAGAATCATAGAATCATAGAGTTGGAAGGGGCCATAGAGGCCATCTAGTCCAACGTCCTGCTCAACGCAGGATCAGCCCAAAGCAGCATAAAGCATCCAAGAAAAGTGTGTATCCAACCTTTGCTTGAAGACTGCCAGTGAGGGGGAGCTCACCACCTCCTTAGGCAGCCTATTCCACTGCTGAACTACTCTGACTGTGAAAAACTTTTTCCTGATATCTAGCCTATATCGTTGTACTTGTAGTTTAAACCCATTACTGCGTGCCAATGGTAATAGCATCCTGCCCTCCTCCAAGTGACAACCTTTCAAATACTTAAAGAGGGCTATCATGTCCCCTCTCAATCTCCTTTTCTCCAGGCTGAACATTCCCAGGTCCCTCAACCTATCTTCATAGGGCTTGGTCCCTTGGCCCCAGATCATCCTCGTCGCTCTCCTCTGTACCCTCTATACCCTTTCAATATTCAATACGTATTATCTTCATATCTGTAATATGCAAACATAAACCAAGACGGGTTCCAAATAAACAAAAAAAAATTTCAATAGCTTGGAAAATACATCGAACATCGCCCGCATTGTATTTGCTTCTGCAAAAGTAAGAGTGTACTTTTGGGTTTAAGCAGTTCTAGCTCCGCTATTCATTTCCTTGTGGGATTAAAATGCATCTTTTCATCTTGTTCACGACAACCTCTCAGAGGCACCCCAGAGATCCCAAAGCAAAGAAAACATGTTCTGCTTGAGGCATTTCATGCTGCATCACTTTTCACTGGGGGGGGGGGAATGTTGCATTGGCAGTTAATTTCTGCCTTGCTCACCTTTGATTGAAAAGAAAGACGTTTTGTTAGGAATTAAACCCCCTCCCCTATTGCAGGCAATTAAAAGACACCCCCCACCCCGCTCCCCCTCTTATCTAATTAATGCAGAATGTCAAACTGGAAATCAGCAAGTTGGGCAGGGGGGAAAAAAATTACAATGGCTCGGGAAAAAAAATTAATTAGCTTTTCATTAAGACTGTAAAGTGCAAGAGAATCTGGTTGAGCAAAAATGTTAATAATCATGCGCTGTTCTTTGAACTATAATTAAAATGTTGAGTGCAAATGTGAACAAAGAAATTACTTACTGTCCTGGTACTTAGGGAAAAGGTGCTGGAACAAGAGTCATAAAACCACAGGTGGCAGGAAACTGTCTTTAAAAAAAGAGAAAGAAATTTGATCAAATGAGACTGCGTGTTAATCTAAAAGTGGTTTTTAATTTAGAAATCGGTCTGAGGTTTGTCACAGGTGAGTGCTGTGGAAGGGTACATGCTCCACATCTTTAGGGGAGGGAGAAGGAATGAGAACTCTCAAAATGGTCCTCCTGTTTGGTGTAGTGGTTAGGCGTGCGGACTTCTAATCTGGCATGCCAGGTTCGATTCTGCGCTCCCCCACATGCAGCCAGCTGGGTGACCTTGGGCTCGCCACGGCACTGATAAAACTGTTCTGACCGAGCAGGAATATCAGGGCTCTCTCAGCCTCACCCACCCCACAGGGTGTCTGTTGTGGGGAGAGGAATGGAAAGGCGACTGTAAGCCGCTTTGAGCCTCCTTTGGGTAGAGAAATGGCATATAAGAACCAACTCTTCTTCTTCTTCTTCTTCTTCTTCTTCTTCTTTATCCTATTAAATTCTGGTGCTGCTAGGGTGAGCTGAGGCTTTGCATCGGGACATGGGGGAAAGGCATCATCACCAACATGATGACATCACTTCTGGGAAAACCTGGAAGTGATGGCAGGTAACTCTAGGGATCATAGTTAACTCTATGGTTAATTATAGAGTTTCTGGTGATTCTGAGGGCCTTTTCGCACAGGGATCTTTGTTGCAAATTGTTTGCGGAATGAAAAATCGCCATTTAAAATAGTGGAATTCGTCGTTATGCATACCTGCCTTTGTAGTGGAATCAGTTGCGTTTTTTAGCGTTTCCCACAGGCTTCCGGTCTCGGCAGAAATCGCTAGAAAGGAAGCGCTATTGCCAAGCTCGTCCCGCCCCTGGCCGTCAAGCAGCCAATGGGCAGCCGTTAGCATGCTCCCAAACAGCCCCTTTCCCTTTAAGAAAGGTTTTTTTTTAAAAAAAAAACGACCCATAGCAACGAATCTAGGTAGATTCGTTGCTACGGAGAGACCCATCCAGCTGCCTAATGTGAACTGTCGTTTGATTGTATGATCGTTGGCACGCTGCCTCGAGTGATAAAAAAAAAATCCCCCCCCCCTCTCACGGGCCCAATTTTCGGCTGAATTTATTTGTAAAAAATAAAGGGACTTTATTTCAGCAAACGGGCTTTTCAGTGGTTTGTGCTTAGTGACTAAAGGTGAAGGACTGAAGCCAGGGAAGCCTCTAAACAGAAAGAGGCTCGCCGGTGCGTTTATCCCCGCTCGCTCGGAGAAAAAAAAATGGCGATCGCTTCGCCGGAAGTTTGGAGGAGAGAGCCAGGGGGAGGGACTTTGAAGAACCAGCAACAATGGTAACGCACAGGTCTTTAGCGCTACTGTTGCAGATTGGTTGCAGGAGTGTATCGCTATCCGGAGGGTGAATCCACTTTTCTGGATTCCCCTGAAAGCGCCACAACGAAGCGCTTTTTGCTGATTGGTTTCAGGATTGTTGCAGATTGTCTACGACGTCGTGGGTTATGGCAAATTAGTAGCGTTTCCAAATAGCAACCATTCTGCTACTTTGAAGCCGTGCGAAATGGCCCTGAGAGCTACCAGCTGTCACTTCCATGGATTCTTTTTCCCAAAGTGCCATCATGAGTTTTGTGATGCTTCTTTCTTTCTTTCTTTCTTTCTTTCTTTCTTTCTTTCTTTCTTTCTTTCTTTCTTTCTTTCTTTCTTTCTTTCTTTCTTTCTTTCTTTCTTTCTTTCTTTCTTTATTTATTTATTTATTTATTTATTTATTTATTTATTTATTTATTTATTTTTACGTTCTCCCCTGCAGCCAGTCTAAGGAATGGGAGCTCCTGTTCAGTGGTGGTGGTGGGGTGGCTTACTAGTCGTAAGTGTGTGCAATCCGCAAATATTCCGTATTTTGTTCTTGGGATTTTTAATGCTGGTTTATGGTGTTGTTGTTATTGTATTCATTGCGCGCCACTATCAGCCAAGCCACTCGCAGCAGGTTCCACAGTATAATGCCCCACGTAAAATACTTAAAGCCCATTAGTCCCTCCATTAAAAGCATAATATTCCAGCCGCAAAAATCCCTCCCTTCTCCCAATTTGGACAGCTTCCTCCCTGCGCCTCAAGGGACAATCTATGGGTGCTGGCAGTCTACTACCAATCACAGAATCACAGAATCATAGAGTTGGAAGGGGCCATACAGGCCATCTAGTCCAACCCCCTGCTCAACGCAGGTTCAGCCCAAATGATGATCTGAGATAGAAATGCCCATCTGATTTCTCACACCCAGACCTCACCCAAGACTCGGTGGAAGAGCTCCGTTTTACAGGCCCTGCAGAACACAGAAAACTCCTGCAGGGCCCTCAGCTCTTCCGGGAGCTCATTCCACCAGGCTGGGGCCAGGACTGAAAGAGCCCTGGCCCTGGTCAAGGCCAGGTGAACCTTCTGGGGGGTGTCTACCACCATCAAGTTAGCATCCACAGAATGTAGAACTCTGCAGGGGGCATATGGTGACAAGCGGTGACCTCAGATATATGGATCCCAGACCACAAAGGGCCTTAAAGCCAAAATCTTGACCCTGATCCAGGCTGCAACCGGCAACCAACGCAGCTGCTGCAGCACAGGCCAGATGTGAGCCCTCCAAGGTGTGCCTGTGAGGACTCTAGCAGCTGCATTCGGTACCAGCTCTAATTTGGGGGTCAGAGACAAGGGTAGGCCAGTGTACAGTGAGTTCCAAAAGTCAATTCTGGAGGTGACTGTTGCATAGATCACCCTGATCAGGTGCTCTGAGGACAGGTAGGGTACTAGAAGCCTCGCCTGGCTCAGTTGGTAAAATGCCTGGTGGGCTACCCTTGTGACCTGCATCTCCATAGAGAAACTGATCTCCCTAGTCTGGAGATGAGCTGTAATTCTGGGGGGTCCCCGGTCCCTCCTAGAGGTTGGCATCCTTGTTCTACTTCCCGTTCTCCACTTCCTGCTTTTAGAAAAGGAATATCTCCCTTTCATGGCAATCTTTTATTTTCCATTTATTATATCCTTTACATTACAGACCTTCTGAGAGCTCTTTGTGTAACAGGCAAAATCCCGCCCCGCCCCCCAAATAAATACATACAACACCCAGGACAGCAGTCACTGCATCAGTGTATTCTTGAAAGCTATGACCCACTGCAAGGAAGATCGATAAAATGTCAGGCCAGGATTTTTTTTTTTTATTGAGGAGTCTTTCAGAACCCGGCTTTAGTATCTCATCATGCAAAGAGATGGGCAAGTCGTCCCATAAAGCTTTGATCGGGGGAGGGAAGCGAGCCGTTTTCTGGACCTTGCATGTGGAGATGTAAAAATGCAAGGAGTTACTGCCGTGCCGTTAACACTTTACGAGACAATTTCAGGATCCTAACTGGTAGGTACTGAGGAATGCAAATGTATCCTTTTGGAGACCTTTCATTTAATTTCATCATCAGAGAGTTGGGGGTGAACGGCAAAAGGTCGGACGTAGAAGTTGAACGTCTTGAGCCGAAACATATCCGGGCAAAACTGATCCAAGGAAATTTGCTTGGGATCTAAGCAGAGGGTGATAATTATTTATTTACTGTATGGCCTGAGCAGCATAGTTGGCCAATCCAGGGATTGTCTGGCAGCCAGGCAAGGGTTGTTCAGAGGCGGTTTGCTATTTCCTGTTTCCACTATCACGGAAAAAAAAAATGCAGTCTCTACATAAAATCGCACACTTATTGAGTTCAACAGAGGTCTAGTGGTAACTTAGGATACCTTTGTGAGCTCTTGTTATGAATGTATTGCAATATGAATTTGTATTTGCAACAATATTTAAAAATATTGTGTTAGGCGCTCTGCAGTTTCTTATGAGCATATTTATTGGCATTTGTGCGGAAAAAGATTTAAAGATCCAAGCAGGCTGCTGTGAGACACACAGAAGGATGCTGTCAGTGCAAGCTGTTTGCATGTTGGTGTTGCTGTGAAACACACAGAACATTAAAGAATATCCACATGAAAGGACCCCTACTTTGAAGTCATCTCTATTTAACTCAACAAGGGTGCGGTTTTATGTACCTTATTGTTTAAACTACAAGGGGTTTTTTTTTTGTTTCTGTGATATTGTAATTTTCTGCTTCCGCATCAAGTGACAGCCAAACAATACTGAACACACACCTCACCTGATTCCCACTGTAGGATATTTTCCATACGTTTTTGAATCATTCACACTACAGATCTTGCATTGTGCTGCCCAGCTGGGCCGGGCTGCACCTACTTGGCCAGGTGGTTGTGCCGAGACAGGGGGCTTGCCAGAGTCCAGAGTCCAGAAAGACAAAGCAGACAGAGTTCATAGCAAGTGGGGAGGGGAGTTGAGCTGAGCTGAGCCAAGGTCGAACGCCAGAGAGAGCAAGAGTCAAAAGCCAAATCAGAATCAGGAGCAGAGTCAGTAAATGAGCTGAGGGTCAAAGAGCCAGGGCGTGGTTTTGGCTTTGCCTGCATGCTTGTACACCTATTTGTTGCTCCAGGCAGTATGCTTAAAAATCAACAACTCCCATCCCTGGGAGAAGGGAGAGGGAGGCAGGTGCGAAGGTGGGACATTGGAGGTGGAGATAGCGATCTTTGCCGCCACACATTTCTTTTGCTGGTGGCCTGCTGGTTGGGACCCCGAATGTTTTTCCAAGGCAGGGGATGAACAGAGGTGGTTTGCCATTGCCATTGCCTGCCTCTACATGGAGATGCTGGACTACCTTGATGGTCACCCATCCAAGCACTAGCCACAGCCAACCCTGCTTAGCTTCTGAGATCTGTGGAAATAGGCTAGCCTTGGCCATTCTGGTCAGGCCTTGCCATCGCTAGTTAAAGCCTGACCAGTCCTATGGACCAGCTGGAATTATTAGTAACCCAGTGCTGAACAGGTTTTTTAAAGGCCCTCTTAGGCCCATTATGCACGGCCGCCGAAACGGCGATTTCGGGTCACATGGAAAACGCAGAGGGGGAAGAAGCGAAGCAAACCGCTTATGCATGGGACGGGACACAACAGCGGCAAACCCCAGAGTAACCAATTATGCACACGGCAACCCCGGCGCCGCTTCTGGTTGCGCCCCGGTCACCCGGAAGCTGCGCTTTCTTCTGCGTTTCGCTAACGCGGCTTTTTCGGCAGCATGCACCGAATCTTTTTTAGTGATTTTGGTGATTTTAGTCACCACCATTCCACCCCGAATGCGCGCTGTCCCCCCGGTGCATTATGGGCCTTAGCAAGGCAGTCTGAAGAAACCTCCTTCTGAGATCCATAGGGTGACCAGCTAGTCTTATATAATTTTTTAGCATAGGGGAATGAGTCAGTGGAAACAACAAAACCTTCATGCTGGAGGTAGAACAGGTTGAATCTTGCCTCTCCAGACAAGTCTACAGACAGGGCTGCCAAATCATGGGTGGGGGGGGAGAATCCCCCCCCCCACCGCGAGCTCCCATTTCCTGCCTTCACTGCAGAGGCAGCATGAGAAATCATAAGGAAAATGCAGCCTTGTATAGATATGGAAAGTGACAATGGGTAGCTCTAGGAATTACCAGAAACCCTTATTACCATAGAGTTTCTGTTAATTACTAGCGTTCCCTTCCAATGTAACTCTAGGAAGCACCAGAAATTCTATGGTTTTCCCACAGAACTTTCAATGATTCCTAGAGTTAACTTCTGAGGTAGCTCTGGGAATCGTCAAAAATTCTATTATTTCAGCATAAAGTTTCCAATGTTTCCTAGAGCTAACTTCTAAGATAGCCCCAGGAATTGAAGGCAAGTCTGTATTTTAACCGTAGAGTTTCTAGTGATTTCCAGAACTGCCCTTAGCAAGTCCTATATCAACTTCTGTTAAGTACATATATATTTTTAAAAAGGTCCTCCAGTGATACTGTGCCCCCCACCCATCCTCCTACCAGGTGCCAGGTGCAGAGCTGTCTAGCATTGTGACTGTATCATACATTGTTTACAACACCTTTAGCAAAGGAGAGGAGAGATAACAGTTTGGGGGTGTTCTGAGACACCATGAACAAGAACAGGTAGTTATTTCTTTGACACTCAGCAATTATTGACTAATTTTAGTCAGGGAAACACTCTTCTGAGGATGATCTGCGTAGCGTTTTTTGTTTCCTTCTCCTCTCTTTGCCCGTCTTCGAACTGCCGGTGCGATGTGTAAGTGTGAGATCAGAGTGTATCACAGTTTCCCACACTAATCCTCCTCCGTAATCACAGTTGTGAAATGCTGTCAGTGTGAGAGGCAGACCGGGGGAATCTAGGAACTGTATGTTGAATACAGGACTCACAAAATGCTCACCGTGACGATAAAGAGCATATGTGCTTTACTAAGAATTGTCTGAGCATCCTTTATAGCCCGGTCTTCCAAGGCTCAAGTTGGCTCAATCTTGTCTGGTCTCAGAAACTAAGTAGGGTCATTAATTTGGGTGAAAGAACCGCGAAGAAATCTGGGGTTGTTACACAGAGGTAAGCATTGGCAAACCATCTATGAATATCCCTAGCCTTGAAAAACCTCTAGGGCAGGGGTAGTCAACCTGTGGTCCTCCAGATGTCCATGGACTACAATTCCCATGAGCCCATGAGAATTGTAGTCCATGAACATCTGGAGAACCACAGGTTGACTACCCCTGCTCTAGCGCCACCGTAAGACAGCTGTGACCTGATGGTACTTTCCATCACAACATACCAAGTCTGACCAGAGTCCCAGCTATCTCAGGTTACCCATTTACCTGAAAGCAGCATTCAGATATAGATTTTCTTTTCAAGAAAATTTTCTTTTCAAGAAAATTTCTTTTCAAGAAAATTTTCTTTTCAAGAAAATTTGAGATATGAAGAGAACGTTTCATGCAAAGATGGGTATGATAAGGGACCAAAATGGTAGGAACCTCACAGAAGCAGAAGAGATTAAACAAAGGTGGCAAAATTATACAGAACAACTATACAAGAGCGAGCTTAACATCCCTGATGACCACAATGGGGTAGTTACTGACCTGGAGCCAGACATCCTGGAATGTGAAGTCAAATGGGCCTTAGGAAGTCTGAGCAACAATAAAGCTAGTGGTGGTGACAGCATTCCAGTTGAACTATTCAAAATCTTAAAGGACGATGCAGTAAAAGTGCTACACTCAATATGCCAGCAAATTTGGAAAACTCAACAATGGCCACAGGATTGGAAAAGGTCAGTTTACATTCCAATCCCAAAGAAGGGCAATGCCAAAGAATGTTCAAACTACCGCACCATTGCCAGAAGTACAGGCAGGATTTCGAAGAGGCAGAGGAACTAGAGATCAAATTGCCAACATACGCTGGATCATGGAGAAAGCTAGGGAGTACCAGAAGAACGTCTACTTCTGCTTCATTGACTATGCTAAAGCCTTTGATTGTGTGGAGCACAACAAATTGTGGCAAGTTCTTAAAGAGATGGGAATACCAGAGCATCTTATTTGTCTCTTGAGAAATGTATGGTCAAGAAGCAACAGTGAGAACTGAACATGGAATCACTGACTGGTTCAAAATTGAGAAAGGAGTCCGGCAAGGCTGTATACTGTCGCCTTGCCTATTTAACTTGTATGCAGAACACATCATGAGAAATGCAGGATTAGAGAAGTCACAAATTGGGATCAAGATTGCAGGGAGAAATATCAACAACCTCAGATATGCAGATGATACCACTCTCATGGCAGAAAGTGAAGAGGAACTAAAGAGCCTGTTGATGCGGGTGAAGGAGGAGAGTGCAAAAGTTGGCTTGAAACTCAACATCAAGAAAACAAAGATCATGGCATCCGGCCCTCTCAATTCCTGGCAAATAGATGGGGAAGAAATGGAGATAGTGACAGATTTTATTTTCCTGGGCTCCAAGATCACTGCAGATGGGGACTGCAGCAAAGAAATTAAAAGACGCTTGCTCCTGGGGAGGAAAGCTATGGCAAATCTAGACAGCATCCTAAAAAGCAGAGACATCACCCTGCCAACAAAAGTGCGTTTAGTCAAGGCTATGGTATTCCCAGTTGCAATGTATGGCTGCGAAAGTTGGACCATAAGGAAGGCCGAGCGTCAAAGAATTGAGGCTTTTGAACTCTGGTGCTGGAGAAGACTCTTACGAGTCCCTTGGACTGCAAGGCGAACAAACCGGTCAGTCCTAGAGGAGATCAACCCTGACTGCTCTTTAGAAGGCCAGATCCTGAAGATGAAACTCAAATACTTTGGCCACCTCATGAGAAGGAAGGACTCCCTGGAGAAGAGCCTAATGCTGGGAGTGATTGAGGGCAAAAGAAGAAGGGGACGACAGAGAATGAGGTGGCTGGATGGAGTCACTGAAGCAGTAGGTGCAAACTTAAATGGACTCCGGGGAATGGTAGAGGACAGGAAGGCCTGGAGGATCATTGTCCATGGGGTCGCGATGGGTCGGACACGACTTCGCACATAACAACAACAACAAGATATAGAAGGGCTTCTCCCCCTAAAACCTGCCCCGAAGAAGTCAAACTAGGAACCTTCTTCATGCAAACCACAGGCCTTACTAGAAACCTTCTCATGTTACCTACAGCCTTTCATGACCACTGTCAATGAGACCCAACCCACAGGATTTTCGTGCTGATGGACATGTTTCTACTGAAGAAGTACTTGGTTTTGCCCCATGAATCAAAACCAGTTCTCCAGATTAGAGTCTGCTATTCCTGACCACTAAACCACAATGGCTCTCCGAGAAGAAATTCTGGGATCTCTCCAAGCATCACGGGGTGGTTGGTGATGCCAGTTTTTTTGCTCTCACTAGAGTGTGTTGGAATAATTGGAGAATATTACAGACAGATAGACAGAGAAGTACAATGATCCTCAAGAATCTTGAGATTCTTGAGAGCTCGCATGGCGTAGTGGTTAAGAGAGATGGGCTCTAATCTCAAGAAGTGGGTTTTATTCCCCACTCCTCTTCCATATGCAGTTAACTGGGTGACCTAGGGCCAGCACAGTTCTCTCAGCACTCTCTCAGCCCCACCTGCCTCACAGGGTGTCTGTTGTGGGGGAGAGGGATGGGAGACAATTGTAAGCCTCTATGAGACTCCTTTAGGTAGTGAAAAGCGGGGTATAAAAAATCCCTCTTCTTCTTAATGTTCTCCAGATGTTCTGGTCCAATCAATATGAGTGGCATCTCGGGAGAATACATGAGGTGCATTGGACATGCTTAACATAATAGTTGACATTTCCTATCCTTTTTCTCCCTCATATGGCTTCTTGTATGTCTGGGACAGTGATGCTCTGTATTCTTGGTGCTTAGGGGGGCAAGTGGGAGAACTTGTAGATTTCTTGCCCCACTGGTGGACCTTCTGCTGGCCCCTGGGTTTTGGCCACTGTGTGACACAGAGTGTTGGACTGGATGGGCCATTGGCCTCATTCAACATGGCTTCTCATATGTCTGGGGCAGTAATGCTCTGTATTCTTGGTGCTTAGGGGGGCAAGTGGGAGGACTTCTAGAGTTCCTGCCCCACTGGTGGATCTCCTGATGGCCCCTGGGCTTTGGCCACTGCCTGACACAGAGTGTTGGACTGGATGGGCCACTGGCCTCATCCAACAGGACTTCTCTTAGGTTCTTATGTTCTTACCCTCTAGTGATGGTCCCAAGAAAGTAAATGGGCTAACCAAGGTAAGGGTCATATTTCCAAGCAAAAGCCAAGCGGTGACCTTGGGCCTAGCCCAAATTCAAAAGAAGGATTTTGGCTGAGAACATAAAATGCTTTTTTTCTTCTTCCTGAAGTTGAGCCAGTTCAACTTCCCACAGTTCAACAAGTCCGCAGTAGCACCAATTTTGCTGGGCATATGATGACCAGAAGTGGCCAATTAAAATCACCACGATGATGTGACCTCAGTTCAAGGAAGCCATGGGGAGGCTCTGTCGGAGAGCACATGCCCCCCCCCCATCACTTTCAGTCCTGTCTCTCTTTGTTCCCCTGAGCTGACCCAAAAAAGCTCATCTCTCTCATCTTCAAAGGGGGGCTCAACATAGCACATTTGGCAAGCATGCCTTCCCATTGTCTGATCCAGGCCTCGGTACAGCAGTACTGACGGCCCTGCCCTGGGGAGGCTGGTTCACGCTGGTTAGCCTTATTGATCAGGTAAAAGATTCGTCTAATGGGCAATTCCCTGACGCTCCCGATGACTGCTTCAAATCTTTTTGGGAAAGTGCTTGCAGAAATCCTCCCAGGCTTTTGGGAGGAAAGCCAGGGGATTTTTTCCTTCTTCACAAAACTGCCCATATTTTTGGCTACAGCCATGATGCAGGGCTGGAAGTTAATTACAGGAGGAGAAGAAAAGCGCTATTCTTCATCTAAAGAGTCATGAACAGGTGGAATTCACAGCTGCAAGAAGTGGTGGCAGCTGCAAGCATGGATAGCTTCAAGAGAGGACTGGAAAACATCTGGAGCAGGGGTCCATCAGTGGCTCTTAGCCCCAAGATATAGATGGAAGACTCTGTCTGGAGCAGTGATGCTCTATCTCCTTGTTGCTTAGAATCCTAGAATCATAGAGTTGGAAGGGACCTCCTGGGTCATTTAGTCCAACCCCCTGCACGATGCAGGACACTCACAACCCTATCGCTCAGCCACTGTCACCTGCCACCCCCTTGAACCTTCACAGAATCAGCCTCTCCGTCAGATGGCTTTCCAGCCTCCACCTCACGAGAAGCCACCACCTCCCGAGGAAGCCTGTTCCACTGAGGAACCGCTCTAACTGTCAGGAACTTCTTCCGGATGTTTAGATGGAATTTCTTTTGCATTAATTTCATCCCACTGGTTCTGGTCCGTCCCTCTGGGGCAAGAGAGAACAATTCTACTGGGGGGGGGGCAACAGTGATACAGGCCAAGATCACATTTGCCTTCTTTACCGCCACAATATACCATCTACTCATATTCAGTTTACAGTCCCTGCATTCTCATCACGTGAATGATTTGGCTTCTCTGCCCTGTTGTTGACCCTCTGCCCTGTTGTTGACCCACTATGTGAGCCAGGAGGCTGGACTAGGCAGACCCCTGCTCTGATCCACATAGCTCCTCAGAGATGCTAGAGTTCTATTCTTCATAGAGAGGTTCTCGCTGATTGGTGCTTTTCTGTTAGGGGTTAAGTGCAGCTTCTCCTCTACTCTATGTTGACCAAGTTGTGCCAATCCCTGAAGTGTCCCCTCGTGTTCCCATTTTTACAGAACAGCGATGGAGACAGTTTTGCCGCAATCTGACAAACAGAAAATAAAGCAAGCCATCCTGCCAGGTTGGAACAAGAGTGTCCCCTTCTAATACGTGGCAAACCGAGAAGAAACTGCCACAGTTTGCTGTTTTCTGCTCGGCTGCCCTCAACGCTGGGCCGAACTAATAAGCGACTCATTGTTTTGTCTGTATGTGCAATTATATACACGACAGGTTTCTGAAAGGTTCATTTATCATCCAAGAAATACCGTACGTTCCTTACCTGCCAAAAAAATATACTGGAAGAAATTGCCTCCCCATCGTTGCCCCACATCAGCCTCTGGCTATTTGACGTATGTTGAAAAATGGAAAACCCAGAGTGCTGTGGGGTTTGTTTGGGATTTTGTTGTAACTTCTCCCTCAGCGAAGAAATGACTACTCCACAACGCCTTCTCACGTCGATGGACATTTTGAACTACCGTTGATAAAATGGCGTATTAGTAGTCACTGTTGAATCATTGCTCCGGCCTGGATAGTCCAGCCTAGCCTGCCATTGTCAGATCTTGGAAACTCAGAAGAGTGGACCCTGGTCAGTATTTGGATGGCTATCTAGCCTCGGCTTAAACACTTCCAAAGAAGGAGGACCTACCATCTCTTGAGGAAGCCTGTTCCACTGAGGAGCTGCTCTGTCAGAGATTTCTTCCGAATGTTTAGCCGAAAATTCTTTTGAATTAATTTCTACCCATTGGTTCTGGTCTGACCCTCTGGGACAACAGAAAACAACTCTGCTCCATCCTCTATGTTAGCGATCCCCAACCTGTGGGCTGAAGACCACATGTGGTCCATCGACTAATTGGAGGTGGACCCCGAAGGACACCTTCTCTCCCCCCCCCCAGCCCTTTACTTCATCCCCCCCAGCCCTTTACAACACACTTCGGGTGTCCTTGTCTCCCATCCCTCCCAGATGGGACTATCTCGTTGCAGAGAAACAAGCTCAGGGTTCCCATTGATTTGTCATTGTCGTGAGTTAAAATTTCCATGAAAATAAAATGTTCCTTATGTTCCTTGTTGTGGCGTGTCTGTATCTTATTTTGAAGGGAGGTTTAAACATTACCATAGCGATCAGAGAGCGTTAGGGCAGTGGTTGAGAGTAGAGGAGTAAACTACCCCCCCCCCCCACCAGGCCTCAGTAAAATTGTCAAGCGTTGAGTGGTCCCCGGTGATAAAAATGTTGGGGGCCACTGCTCTTTGTGACAGCCCTTCAAGTATTTGAAGATGGTTATCATATCTTCTCTCAGTCGTCTTCTCTCCAGGGTAAACAGACCAAGTTCCCTCAACCTTTCCTCATACGTCTTGGTCTCCAAACCCTTCTCCGTTTTCGTTGCCCTCCAGTTTGTCAACATCCTTCTTCAATTGTGGGGCCCAAATCTGAACACAGGACTCCAAGTGAGGTCTAACCAGAGCAAAGCAGTAGCATCACCTCCCGTGATCTGAACACTATAGTTCTTTTAATACAGCCCAAAATCCCATTTGCCTTTTTAGCCACTGAGTTGCACTGCTGACTCATGTTCAGGGTCTGGTCTACTAAGACCCCCAGATCCTTTTCACACATGCTACTGCCAAGACAGGTCTCACCCATCCTGTGATGATGCATGTGATTTTTCCTAAAAGGCAGAGCCATTAAAATCACCATTCAAATCACCATTTTCACCATTAAAATCATTTTATTAATTTAGCCCACTTTTCCAGGAGATCAGCTAAAGTCGGACTTGAGTGACCATCAAGACCATAAAAGCTGTACATGCCTGCCTGCCTGATTCATTCCAACTAGGAACAATGCAGCACCCCATGCTATGCATTTTTGAAAAGTCACCAAATCAGCCCCTGCCAGCCTATAGTTTGCTATATTTATTTTTAAAAAAAACCCTCTGATAAACTTGCTGGTCATTTCTAAATAAAGCAAAGCACAGAAACGCCAGAGAGGCAGAGGGCTGGATTGTTTCTGTAAGGCTGCCATCTAAAGGAAACACTTTGAGGCAGAAGAAGAAGAGCTGCAGGTTTTATTGGCCGCTTTGCTGAAGGAGTCCCACACCACCTTGCAAGATTTTTCTCTTCCTCTCCTCACAACAGACACCCTGTGAGGTAGGTGGGGCGGAGAGAGCTCAGAGAGAATTGCTCTGTGAGAACAGACTCTAAGTGAACTGTGACAGGCCCAAAGTTACCCAGCTGGCTGCATGTGAAGGAGGAGTGGGGAATCAACCCCAGCTTGCCAGATGAGAGTTTGCTACTCTTTACCAATATATAGTGCTGGCTCAGGAAGGAAGGAAGGAAGGCAGGAAGGAAGGAAGGAAGGCAGGAAGGAAGGAAGGAAGGAAGGAAGGGGAGACAGGGAGGGAGGGAGGGAGGAAGGAAGGAAGGCAGGAAGGCAGGAAGGAAGGCAGGAAGGAAGGAAGGAAGGGGAGACAGGGAGGGAGGGAGGGAGGAAGGAAGGAAGGCAGGAAGGCAGGAAGGAAGGCAGGAAGGAAGGAAGGGGAGACAGGGAGGGAGGGAGGAAGGAAGGAAGGAAGGAAGAAGGAAGGAAGGGGAGACAGGGAGGGAGGGAGGGAGGAAGGAAGGAAGGAAGGAAATCTTTCTCTTCTTCTCCCCACAACAGGTAAGGCCGAAAGAATTCTGAGATAATTGGCCCAAGAACACCCAGCTGGCTGCATGTGGAGGAGGAGGAGGGAATCAAACCCATCACTTCAGATTAGAGGACACTAAATCAGTCTCAAACATCCTCCCTGGCCAAATCCCAGCGAGGAGGCCAACGCTGGCTTCTCTGCACAGTTTGGCTCTGTGAGCTTCTGAACTCCCCCCTCCGGAATGCTTGGCTAATGGTTTCTGTGATGGAGGCAGTGATGGAGGCAGCTGAGGATTATAGGGGGATATTTTGCAAAAAAAAATTAAATATAAGCCAGCTCTGTAAGCCCCCTAAGATTGAAATTGTTTCAGAAGCACAGGTTTTGAAGGCTTCAACGAGATCTGAACACAATGGGAAAATGGGAAAATGAGAACAAGATGCAATTTAATAAAGATAAGTGTAAAGTTCTGCATCTGGGTCAGAAAAATGAAAAGCATGCCTACTGGATGGGGGATACGCTTCTAGGTAGCACTGTGTGTGAACGAGACCTTGGGGTACTTGTGGATTGTAAACTAAACATGAGCAGGCAGTGTCATGCAGCGGTAAAAAAGGCAAATGCAATTTTGGGCTGTATCAACAGAGGCATCACATCAAAATCACAAGATGTCATAGTCCCATTGTATACGGCACTGGTCAGACCACACCTGGAGTACTGTGTGCAGTTCTGGAGGCCTCACTTCAAGAAGGACGTAGATAAAATGGAAAGGGTACAGAGGAGAGCGACAAAGATGATCTGGGGCCAAGGGACCAAGCCCTATGAAGATAGGTTGAGGGACTTGGGAATGTTCAGCCTGGAGAAAAGGAGGTTGAGAGGGGACATGATAGCCCTCTTTAAGTATTTGAAAGGTTGTCACTTGGAGGAGGGCAGGATGCTGTTTCTGCTGGCTGCAGAGGAGAGGACACGCAGTAATGGGTTTAAACTTCAAGTACGATATAGGCTAGATATCAGGAAAAAGTTTTTCACAGTCAGAGTAGTTCAGCAGTGGAATAGGCTGCCTAAGGAGGTGGTGAGCTCCCCCTCACTGGAAGTCTTCAAGCAAAGGCTGGATACACACTTTTCTTGGATGCTTTAGGATGCTTAGGGCTAGTCCTGCGTTGAGCAGGGGGTTGGACTAGATGGCCTGTATGGCCCCTTCGAACTCTATGATTCTATGATTCCAAGTTGGATGGGAAAATAGATGAAGAGTGAAGTGGGTGATAGAAGGAATTGAGAAGGAAAGAGCCTGGGAAAATATCAAATGGGGGAGATTGTGCTTGGGACGTTAGCCAAGGATCTTTTTGAGTGGGGGTGCCCTTGTGCCAGGCCCACCTCCCTACTGCTGATTTGCTGGCCTGCAAAGGAGGACTTAAAGGTAGAGGTATCCCCTGTGCAAGCACCGAGTCATGCCTGACCCTTGGGGTGACGCCCTCCAGCATTTTCATGGGGTGGTTTGCCATTCCCTTCCCCAGTCATTACCGTTTACCCCCCAGCAAGCTGGGTCCTCATTTCACCGACCTCGGAAGGATGGAAAGCTGAGTCAACCTTGAGCCGGCTGCTGGGATCGAACTCCCAGCCTCATGGGCAAAGCTTTCAGACGGCTGCCTTACCACTCTGCGCCACAAGAGGCTCTAAGGAGGACTTAACCCCCCAAAAGAGGGAAGCAGCATGTCTACAAGCACCCAACATGAGTTGGAAGTAATGCTATCACTGCTGGGATTTTGGATGGGAGTGATGCTCTGTGCAAAAATGTCTAACATAGAAGTCAGATTTATCATAGAGTTTGGGACCAAATGTCACCCTGTCATCCTGGAAGTGAAGCATCACTTCTGGGTCACATGGTCAAGGGTAGAGTCACGTCACTGCAGGTTGGATAGGCCTGCTTGTTGCTCCTGGGAAGTCTCTTCCCCATCCAGTTGCCAGGAGGGACCTCACCTTCAGGCACACTATGAAGATCCTCGGGTTGTGAAAACAGCTTCTGCCAAAACATTGGGCATATCCGCACACTGAAAAAAAAGTGTTACGGCAGCGGATTGGCGTAGCACTAAAAATGATCACACCTCCGGCTATTCTTCCCCTTCTTGCTGTCTGGCTTCCGTCTGCTGCCTTTTTGTACTTCTTACACTCCACATCACTTGATGGAAATGGTGGAAGAGAGCATGTGACTCTCTTCCCCCTGTCAATCACTCATGGCAACCAATCCCCTTTCTCAATATTTTAAAGGGCCCGCAATGCCCGCTATTTTTTTTTATTCAATACTTCTCCATTTAAATGCCCATGCATCTAAACATTGATACATGGTGCTTTTGAATGCCACCCCTTAAGGAATCATGAGTTTTGATACTTTAAAAACTAAAGTATCATTTAAAGTAAAGATACTTTAAAAACTAAACTAAAGAGAGCCAGTTTGGTGTAGTGGTTAGGAGTGCGGACTTCTAAACTGGCATGCCAGGTTCGATTCTGCGCTCCCCCACATGCAGCCAGCTGGGTGACCTTGGGCTCGCCACGGCACTGATAAAACTGTTCTGACCGAGGAGTGATATCAGGGCTCTCTCAGCCTCACCCACCCCACAGGGTGTCTGTTGTGGGGAGAGGAATGGGAAGGCGAATGTAAGCCGCTTTGAGCCTCCTTCGGGTAGGGAAAAGCGGCATATAAGAACCAACTCTTCTTCTTCTTCTTCTTCTAATAATCTTGATCATGATTTTTTCTGGGGGGAGGGGACTTCAGAGAGGCATGCTTTGTGTGACAACTTTGGGAGAATATAATTTCTGGCGTCACCTGCACACTTGTCTGCCTATTCATTGCTCCAGGCTGTTCTTAATTTTTAAAAAGCACTTCCCATCACCTGGAAGAAGGGAGGGAGGTGGGTGCAAGGGTGAGACATTCGAGGCGGAGGTAGCGCTTCTTCATCTCCACACATTTCTTTTGCTGGTGGCCTGCTGGTTGCTCTCCTCTACCTGCCGCTTTTTAGGTTGGAGAATCCACTTTATGAGATTCCCCAACTAGCGCTTTAAAATGCAGGATGTAGAGAGCTGTTTGCTGCCTGGACACTGGATGTTGGCAATGTCATGTGGACTGACTAGAATATAATGACTACTTAAGGTAAGCATTTCACTACATTTAACGGGTGCGGAATTGCCCGACATTTTAAAATATCTGCAAACCCAGTCAAAAGCCCTGACAGGTACAAGCCCCAGCTAGCCATGTCCACTTTCTAAAAATGCCCGGTTGGCACCAGAAAAGGTATCGACAGGTCCCATGGTATCAATGAGCACTATGTTGGGAGACCGTTTCCTTTCTCGCGGCACAAGGAGCGTGCGTGGATGGGCTTGCAGTTCTGTTTAGGTATTTTATTAACACTATATGCATTTAATTGGCTAGCGATACTCATTTGGGAGATCATTATAACCCCAGGAAATCATTATAACGCATAGCTTTAAAAATCAAATTGCTGCTAATGAGGATCTTGGAAGTATCCTCCATGCATAGGGACGTGTCATAGAAATCTTGCTCCTGCAAATCGATGACAAAGACACCAAACACCAAGTAGGGCTTGAACAAAGCTGATGGGTATTGGGAAGGGCCTTCAAGTCCTAGTTGACTTACAATGACCCTACTCAGTTTTCAAGGCAAGAGACATTCGGAGAGAACTTGAAGATTGCTTGTCTCTCCTTGGTGACCATGGACTTCCTTGGTGGTCTCCCATCCACATATTCAACAGGGCATATCCTGCTTGGCTTCGGAGGGATAAGATCAGACCACCTGGGCCATCCAGATCATAACTGTGCTGAATAGTGGGGCAAGCGTGGCACCAATTAGTCCCAGTCCAAGGTCAGGAACACAGTCAGGGCAGGCAGGTGTCAGGAGCATTGTAAGAGGCTGAGCCAACGATCCAGGGCCAGCAGGCAGAAGATCAAGGAATGGTCCAAGAACAGCCAAGGGGTCTGTCTAGCAGGGGAGCTCAGAACAGGCCAGTCACCTTGGCTGATGCTACCATGTCTGTGGTTCTAAATTTTAATTTGCTTTTATATAGTTTTCTGTACGGAATATACTGGTTTTTACTGTGTTTTAACTTCTGTAAACTGCCCCTAGACGGTATGTCCGATAGGGGCAGGATATAAATCCCCAAGTAAATGGATGAATAAATAAATTTGCCATGAAAGCCCCTTGCCAGAGTCCCCATAAGCCAGCTACGACTCATAGTATCATAGAGTTGGAAGGGACCTCCTGGGTCATCTAGTCCAACCCCCTGCACCATGCAGGACACTCACAACCCTATCGCTCCTCCACTGTCACCTGCCACCCCCTTGAACCTTCACAGAATCAGCCTCTCCGTCAGATGGCTCTCCAGCCTCTGTTTAAAAATCTCCAAAGAGGGACAACCCACCACCTCCCGAGGAAGCCTGTTCCACTTGCTGACACTTCACATACACACACACACAATGTTTGGCTGGAATTCCTCGGTAATTATAAAGTGGCCCGGCCTCACACTTTGTGGTTTTTAAGCACTGGCAGAGTGACATTTGCCCAGGCCTTGCAAGAACCTGATGCAGCTCCGCCCCTGGTGGACCCAGCCTGAGACAGCTTTTCAATAACAGCAGCTGACACCAAATCAATACCGGCTGCATTAGAAGAGATCATTAAAGGGACTGAGCTTCTGGTGTAGCCAGGGAGGAGGGGGGCGGGAATCACCACTATTTGGGAGGGGGAAACAGTTCTTTTTGCACTGGGCCTGACGGCTGAGCAGGGAAAGCGGGTGTCAGAGCGGTCTCTCAGGCCCCTGGATATTTTGGGACCGTGTTTTATGAGCCAGCAAACAACAAGCACTATGCACTAAAAGGGCTTTTTAAAAAAGGAGATGTAAACGTTTTCTGGAAATAAAGGGGATCGAACAAGGCATAAAAAGCGAGAGGAAGATGAGTGGCAACTGAAAGGTTGTTCTCGGGTCTGGTTGGCGGCGAGACAAAAAGAGAACCAAGAGAAAGAGCAACGTTTGGGGCTGGGTTTCACACATCCCCAAAGGCACTCTGACCCCTTTGACTCTGAGAATTTGAAGGAGCACTTAAAAGCACCAGGACTGTGACTAAATAGTGGTGGGATTGCAATCAGCAAGTAATTGGGTGAACTCAGCCTTGGAGGGCTGTTTTTAAGCTGCTTAAGCAACTGAGCTGTATGTGCTCACTAGTGGTGGTGGGTGGTCAGTGCTGGAATTGTAGTCTTGAACTGTGGAGAAACCCCAGCACATGGTCTAAAAGGTTATCTTGCTTGAGCTGGCTATCGCAACTTCCTCCTTCTTCAGGAAGAGCAGATCAGTGTGTGCTCTGGAGCAAGGAGCCGCTATTTAAGCTCTCTGCTCTCTCCATCCACTAATGTGTGGGCATGTAGTCTGCTTACAGCCCAGCTATAGAGGCTTGCAATATATTTGTTCCTATTAAGCTTTTGTTCTCCTCTTGTGCAGTTCCTTGGTATACCAAGGTGCCTGTTTGAGGAGAGGGTGGGGAAGACATCAGGGAGTGATATCATTGATGGTGGCCCAGTCACTGACCAAATCATCTACTGAGTCGTTAGGAGGCATCAGCTCTTGCAGTGCATTCAGGAAACCATCTGGATCCATAAGTATCTTAAAATGGATTAAAATTCGCCCTCCGCCTATACGGGGAGGAGGTAGCACACAGAGCTGGGCCTTCAGGGAGTATTGGCTTGATCATGGGTCAGGGTTAACCACCATCAGATCCACATTCACCTCTGAACCAAAGAACAAATCCAGGGTGTGACCTGCTTGATGAGTAGGACCTCACAGAGTAGAAAACTCATACAAAGAAGAAAGTGTTCTATGTAAAGTACAATAAAGAGTAATAACATAATAATGTTGACTAAATATTTTTCATTGTCACTGAAGTAGTTATTATGATGATGAAATTGTGTGTAGAATATATTAAAATGTTTTGGAAAAAAACCTCCCTCCATTCAAATTCAGCAATTCAGTGAATAAGTATTATTATTATTATTATTATTATTATTATTATTATTATTATTATTATTATTGTAGTAGTAGTAGTAGTAGTAGTAGTAGTAGTAGTAGTAGTAGTAGTAGTATTAGATTTTTTTGATTTATATGAAAAGTTGTAGTAGTGAAAAGGTCTAATAATGAAACCTTGTGTATAAGAACACTGGACTCTATTTCACAAGATGCCATAGTCCCATTGTATACGGCACTGGTCAGACCACACCTGGAGTCCTGTGTGCAGTTCTGGAGGCCTCACTTCAAGAAGGACGTAGATAAAACTGAAAGGGTACAGAGGAGAGCGACGAAGATGATCTGGGGCCAAGGGACCAAGCCCTATGAAGATAGGTTGAGGGACTTGGGAATGTTCAGCCTGGAGAAAAGGAGGTTGAGAGGGGACATGATAGCCCTCTTTAAGTATTTGAAAGGTTGTCACTTGGAGGAGGGCAGGATGCTGTTCCCATTGGCTGCAGAGGAGAGGACACGCAGTAATGGGTTTAAACTTCATGTACAACGATATAGGCTAGATATCAGGAAAAAGTTTTTCACAGTCAGAGTAGTTCAGCAGTGGAATAGGCTGCCTAAGGAGGTGGTGAGCTCCCCCTCACTGGCTGTCTTCAAGCAAAAGCTGGATACACACTTCTCTTGGATGCTTTAGGATGCTTAGGGCTGATCCTGCGTTGAGCAGGGGGTTGGACTAGATGGCCTGTATGGCCCCTTCCAACTCTATGATTCTATGATCCTATGATTCTATTTCAGTGTGACAAACCATGCTCTATGTGTGAGGTATATGTAGTGGCAGAAAGCAAATTATTTGCTCAATGCAAAAGTCGAAATGCAGTGTGAGAAAGGTGAATGGCAGCTAAAAAGCTTACAATTCCTCCCTGGGTGAAAGCATTCCTATTTCCAAAAGACATCAACTGTAGCCTTTTGAAACTACAAGTGCAGTCACACAGAAATTAGTAATATAATAACAGTGATATCAAAAAAATCAATAATATAGTGTAGTGCAAGTAGCTACTGGTCTCCTTCAAGCAATTTAGGGCTCTCAGGGCCCATCTGCAATTTATATAGGGAAGGTAAACCTCTTATTAGTATTCTCAGTTTGGGGCAGTACTAAATAATCCCAATTTAACAATCCTACTGGGAAGCAAAACAGTTCTACTGGACTTGAATCGTTCGGAGGAGCAGAGCTCCACAATTTTGGTGCTGTCCTCAAGAAGGCCCTGTTTCAAGTTCCTCCCCAACTAACTTCATAAGGTGGTGGCACCTGGAGCAGGATCTCTGAAGATGACCAGACTGGTCTCGTAGACTCATATTGGAGCATCTTTGGAGATGATGATATCCGAGGGGCTGTGTATCTCCTTTATGCTCCCCACATAGCCCTTAGCTCTGCAGGTACTCGTGAACTGGTGATCCCCTCGCCTCAACCGGGCATGAGCTCTCAGATGAGCTGAGGGCCCAGTTGGAGCTATCACATATCCTCAGGGCCTGCAAGACAAAGACACTTCCTCTAGGCCAGGGGTAGTCAAACTGTGGCCCTCCAGATGTCCATGGACTACAATTCCCATGAGCCCCTGCCAGCATTTGCTGGCAGGGGCTCATGGGAATTGTAGTCCATGGACATCTGGAGGGCCGCAGTTTGACTACCCCTGTTCTAGGCTATGGCCAGAAGATACTGGGTCCCCCCTCCCTCTTTTTGAATGTCCTTGCTATTCAGACCTCATGACACCTTTAGCCACCCACCTCAAAGCATGGTGTTGGGTGGTGGTGGGGTTCGTTGAATGTGGTTTTGTTGTTGGGGAGGCGAATCGTTAACTGATTATATACCTGCCGCCAGTTTTGTATTGTAGTCAAAGGTTTTATTATTATGTTTTTATGGTACTGTTCTGTTTTACGGTTTTCTCCTGTAATCCACCGCGAACCAGCCTGTCCAGGAGAGGAAGGTGATAAATTGAAATATAAACAAATTTATTAGTTTTATAAACCGCCCCCTCCCCCAAATAGGCCCGGGATGGAAATAACCGTTCCAACCGTGTAGCGCCACATTTTATCGAGAAGAAAATATCCCAAGTGATAAAAGGGGCAGAACTGAAAACCTCCACAAGCCACGCTGAAACCAGATAAAGCAGGACTTTCCTTGCCAAATTCTCTGCTCAGACCTCTCTGTCCACCAGCTGCACCTTCTCCTGAAGAATGCAGGAAGATGAAGAGAGGCCCACTGTCAGGCAGGTCCTCCTACTCTCAACCCTGCCCTGATTTCTCGTCTTCCTCCTGGATTCATTATCAAAGGAGCTGATTGCCAATCCAATTAAACTGCTGGCATCCCAAGACGGCCCCCGTTATTTCAGTGAGGGCTGAGCTCCCAGGAGAATCAAACTCCCGGCCGCTCTTGTGATCAGAAGAGGTCATGTCGCCAACGGGCCTCCTCCACTGCAAGATGAAGACGGAAATGGACTGAGACCATGTCTGGATTTGTCTACAGCAGGCTTTCTTGAGGGCCCTGGAAAGGTTTCCCAAATAGAATCATCGAATCTTATAATAACTGAGGATTGGAGGGGATTGGACAAACATCTGCAGCAGGGTTCCATCAGTAGCTCTTAGCCACAAGGTATAGATGGAATAGTCATATCTCATTGGATCTTGGATGATAAGAAAATTTGGCCCCTACTCAACTTGAAATCTCAGGGAATTGCTGATCCCCAGTGTGAGGTGATAGGTGAATTTGAGGTCACTGTAGGTGGGCAAATAGTTGTGAGTTCCTGCATTGTGCGTGGGGTTGGACTAGGTGACCCTGTAGCCCCTTTCCAACTCTATGATTCTATGAAGCTAAGTGGGGTCAGCCCTGGTCAGTACTTGAATGGGAGACCACCAAGGAAGTAAACGGTTGCTAGGCAGAGGCCAGCAATGCTGGACCACATTTGAACATCTCTCGCTTTGTCAACCTTACGGGGTCGCCATACGTCAGCGGTGACTTGACAGCAAATGATGGAATGAATAAATAATTCTGCACAGGAAGTCTATATTTTACTTCTTCTACCCTTTCCCAAAGTTTTCTGTGGGTTTTATTTGTTTGTTCACTTGCAAATACCATGTGAATTCTGCTTTCCTTTCATCATCCATCACTTTTGATGTTTCAATCATAATTCTGCTCCTGGGCTTTTCATCATATTCTCTGCATAACCACGCCGTAGCATGCTTTGGTGAGGTTACCCTCATTGATCCTCAGATCACGTCGGGATTCTTGGACTCTCGTTCTGGGGGGGGCTGGGTTTCCTGACCCACCCTCCAGATGCTGCCCATATATATTTGCTGCTCAACCTTCAGGTCCCTGACTCATAATGAATCAAAACAAAAATTGAGCTCTTCTGCCAGGTCTATGGTTGAGGCCAGAGCTGAGAAGAAGATTGAGGCTACCACCACCTCCACCACCATCCCGGTCAACAAGCAATCAGTCTGAGATCTTGACCCCTCTTTCCGTCCCTCCAGAGACAGAGGCTGGGTGAGGAGTGGGGGAGTTTTATAGAGTTACTATCACCATGTGGTTTGGTCTTTTTTATTGTTACTGTTGTCCATTTTTAATGGGGTTTTACTGGGGTTTTATCAGATGTTGCAACCTGCCATGAGCCGTCCTCAGGAGTGACGGGGAATAAATCTAAAAAATAAATATAACATTGGTCCTTCAAAGTCAGTATGGTCTACTCCAGAGGTTCTCAACCTTCCTAATACCACGACCCTTTAATACAGTTCCTCGTGTTGTGGTGACCTCCCAACCATAAAATCATGCAAGTGTTCTTTCACAGAAATTAAAGCAAAACTGGTATGAACATCCATTGTGCATGATTGCCTTTGCATTGTTTTTTTCCTGGGGCTTCCCAGTTCAGTTCTGCCTCTTGTCCCACCATGCCGATCTCGCTCTTTTCCGCCTGCAGGAGGAGTGGTAGCACCCCCGTCACAAAGCTGCTTGCCTTGCTACAACCCCTGTCAACGGGTTATTCGACCCCCCAAAAGGGTCCTGACCCCCAGGTTGAGAACCACTGGTCTACTCAGACTGGCATGAGCTCTCCAGGGGCTCTGGTGGAGGTCTTCCACATCACCCACCTTCACACCATGTTTTAATTTTGTTGCAATTTACCCCGAGCCCCTGGAGGGAGGACACAAAACAAACGAAGTAAATAAATACGATCTGATCCTTGAATTGCACATGCTGGGGACTGAACCTGGGAATTTCTGTATGCCAAGCAGATGCTCTGTAGCTGAGTCACAGTCATCTGTGCTATTTTAAGATGCATTTAAACTCTCTCTGTTATGTTGAAACACATTGGGGTGTGTGCAAATAGATTCAGAGGGGAGCCATCTTGATCCGCAGTAGAACAATTAGATTACAGTCCAAGAGCACCTTTGAGACAAACAAGATATTTGGAGTAGAAGATTAAGAGTCAAAATTCCCAGTGACAAGGGCAATGTGGACCCTTGACAGCCTGTACCCAGAACATCCCTCCAGGGCCACCGGACTCGAATCTGAGATTTTGCAAAGAACGATACACAATGATCTTTAGTGTTCAGCCAGAGCGAATAGCTGGCTCGCGGTGGCATTTAGCATCTGTCTGCATTTGGCAAACAGTGTGCAGTTGTGGTTAATATTTGACATCTGACAACTTAATGAGATTCAGTACATGATCCCTGCCAAATTCATTATGCTCGAGCAATGGCAGCAAACTAAAAGCTTCAATCCTGTGCCCATTGACTTGGCAGGAGGTCCCATAGGAAGGAGGGAAGGTGGCAGGGTATAGCCCCGTCTTGTCAGATCTCAGAAGCTAAGCTGTGCTGGTATTTGGATGAGAGACCACCAAGGAAGGCTCTGCAGAGGAAGGCAAGGGATAACCACTTTGCCTTCTTACTGGAGTGGAAGGCTCCTGCTAAGTGGGGTTTGTACTTCAATGGGAGACCACCAAAGAAGATTTTGGAGAGGAAGTCAATGGCCAACCACCTCTGCTTCTGACTTGCCTTGAAAGACCCTTGCTGGGGATCCTTGCAGGGGAGATCATCAAGGATCATCTTCCTCCCCATGCGTCCTCCTGGGTGACCTTGAGCCAGTTACAGTTCTCCCAGAGCTCTCTCGACCTCACCTACCACACAGGGCGTCTGTTGTGGGGAGAGGAAGAATAGGTGATTGTAAGCTGCTTTGAGACCCCTTTGGGTAGTAAAAAGCGAGGTACAATAACCTAACTCATCTTCGTTAAGCTCAACCGGTTTAATTCTGAATATCAGCTGTCATTTTGTTACTTCAGACCAACACGATGACCTCCCTGAATCTATGTTCACCGAAACGAATGTTGAAGATAAAATTGGTTTCCACCTCGGGGGCAGACACATGGACTGAGACCTTCAGAGGGAAGGACCACCTCTGTCGGACAGCTCTGCTTTCCCCACTGCCTTTACGGTTCATTGATTCTCTGCTCAGGCTCTTCCAGAATTACTATCAGGGGCTTTCTGACGTACCTTCCTTCAAACACCTCCCTCCCTTTCTCCAGTCCTGGAAGCAGGAGGCCTCAAACATTGTCCCGTTGACACACTTCTAGTAAATGTAATTGATTGCCCCCCCCCATGCAACACCTCCCAAGCAATCTGAAGTGATGGATGTGCTGTCAAAACCCAGGCCTCCGATGATATATTGCTCACCTGGTAAAAGATTATCATGATAGGGCACCATGAAAAGGAAATGCTACTTGGGTCTCCATCAATGTCTATATTTATGTCTGGCTTACAAGGTGACTCCAGGGGGCTTCCTTTTATAATTAAACTGGGGTCTTATGGGGTGGGGTTTATTTTTTACACGTGTAATCGCTTGGCTGTCTGTGACACAGACGACTTCATTTCAACCGGTGTCGTTATAGCCGAAAGACAGCCGAAAATTGTACTTCTTTGTCTCTCTCTTCTTTTTGCCAGTGAGGTTGGGCAATGTGAAATGAACGGCTTGCATTATGAGCTTCCTTGTTTAAGCTACATTTGGTGAAGTACCGGCGACAGGCAGAGATGGATTTAAAGGGAGATTAGACAAATAAATGGAGAAGAGGACTGCTAGAGATCTGATACGGATGGCCCAGGCTAGTCTGATCTCATCAGATATTAGGAGTTGGTCTGCCATGGTTAGAACTTGAATGGCAGGCCATCAAGTCTGATCTCATCAGATCTCAAGAGCTATGCTGGTCAATCCTGGTTAGTACTTGGATGGGAAATCATCACACCTGATCTAGTCAGATGTCAGGAGCAAGTCTGGTCAGCCCTGATCAGAACTTGAATGGGAGACCATCAAATCTGATCTAGTGAAGAGTTATACCGGTCAATCCTAGTTAGAACTTAGATGGGATACCATCAGGTCTTTCTCATTAGATGTCAAGAGCTATACTGGTCAGCCCTGATCAGAACTTGGATGGGAGACCATCAAGCCTTATCTAGTCAGGAGTCATACTGATCAGCCTTGGTTAGTACATGGACTGGAGACCATGAAGCCCAGTCTCATTAGATATCAGAAGCTATGCTGGTTAGCCCTGGTTAGAACCTATATAGGAGGCCATCAAGACCAATATAATGAGATCTCGGAAGCTAAGCTGGTCATCCCTGTTAGTGCTTTGATGGGAGACCATCAAGACCAATCTCATCAGATCTCAGAAGCTAAGCAGAGTTGACCCTAGTCAGAATTTGATGAGAAACCACCAAGGAAATCCAGGGTTGCTATGCAGAGATGGTGAATGGAAACCACCTCTTACCCCCCAAACAGGACACAGTATTCCAAATGAGCCTGCACCATAGTATTACCCAGGGGCATTACACTATTGGTCATTTTCTTCTCAGTCTCCTTTTTAGCAATCCCTAACACTGAGTTTGCCTTTTCCCCTCCACTGCAGCTTACTGCGTTGACACTTTCACTGAGCTCTCCACCTTGACCCCAAGATCTTTCACCCTCTTTGACTCATGAAGTTCAGACCCCATTAGCCTATCCTTGAAGCTGGGGGGGGGGTTGCATCAATTTACCCTTGCCCACATTAAACATCAATATGGATTTTGGATTTGGAGAGGTCTGAATGGCCTATTCAAATCCAACTTGATGTCCAAGGAAGTCATCTACTTTTTGTGAATCATTTCCAGATCTGCGAGGTGGAGTTTGTTCACCTCGGCTGGCAATCTACCTGTTTCCTAGGTTGTTTATTTCCTCCCAAAGTGAGCCAATCACCTTGAATTCTTGAGGCAGTTTGAAATACCAGTATGGGAAATAAACAAAGCTCTTTTCTTCTGGCTACTGCAAACGAACGCTCACATTCGTCTGTAATTAAAAATTAGCCAGTGCAATCTTTTGCCTAATAACAGCCCACCGTTGCTGAATCTTTCTTTTTCTTTTGCAGATGAGACCCTCATAATTAGGGGCAACGCTAATTAGGAAAAAAATAATTAAGAAATTATTCTGGGAGGTTTGCTGGAGATCAACGAGGGGGTAAAACTCAGGCATGATGAAAACTTATAATAGTTTGTTAGCTGGATGGAATTTTTTAACATGCCTTAAGCGATACCGGCAAGGAGCAAGGGAAAGAGCTTTGCAATTATAAAAAAGCAGCGCAAACATTCTTTTTACAGCAATATGTGGGAAGAGTATCGGTTTACACTGCTCTTCTAATTCAAAAATACTCCTGACAAATTCGGACACCTTTTAGCTGGAGATGCTGGGGGTTGAACCTGGGACCTTCTGAACGACAAGCAGAGGCTCTGCCACTGAGCCACAATTCTTTCCATTGTTAGAATCAGACTTCCACCTAGGTAACTATTGACAATGGTCCTCCAAAATCTCAGGCAGAGGGCTTTCCCATCATAGAATCACAGAATCACAAATCGCAGAATTATAGAGTTGGAAGGGGCCATAGAGACCATCTAGTCCAACCCCCTGCTCAATGCAGGATCAGCCCTAAGCATCCTAAAGCATCCAAGAAAAGTGTGTATCCAACCTTTGCTTGAAGACTGCCAGTGAGGGGGAGCTCACCACCTCCTTAGGCAGCCGATTCCACTGCTGAACTACTCATAGAATCATAGAGTTGGAAGGGACCATACAGGCCATCTAGTCCCACCCCCTGCTCAATGCAGGATCAGCCCAAAGCATCCTAAAGCATCCAAGAAAAGTGTGTATCCAACCTTTGCTTGAAGACACCTTTTAACCGGAGATGCCAGGGATCGAACCTGGGTCCACCTGCCTACCAAGCAGGGACTCTCCCACTGAGCCATGTCCCCTGCTTGCTAAAAATCACAGGCCATTCCTGAATTGTTGGAATATAGTTCACTAGAAACACTAGAAAGACTGTGTTCAAACAGTGGAGGAATTCTTCCAGGATGGCTAAAAACTTCAAGGTTTCTTCATTTGGGCACACATCTACTTGTCCGATGTGTTTTTGTGAGTCCACTGAAGACGCAAGAACTTGGCAAGAGTAAAGTTCCAATCTGGTTTTCAGGTGGACAACAGTGTGACATCTAAAACAGGAAATTAACGGCGATTTTGTAAAAATTTATGTGCATTTTTTTCCTAAGTATCTAAATATTACATTTTTATAAAAGCTTCCTGGTGATGGTTGGAGGTCTTCAGGATTATGACTGATCTCCCAGGGAAGGAGACCTGTTTCCCTGGAGAAAATGGCTGCTTTAGAGGGTGTCCTGTAGGGCAGGGGTAGTCAACCTGTGGTCCTCCAGATGTCCATGAACTACAATTCCCATGAGCCCCTGCCAGCATTTGCTGGCAGGGGCTCACGGGAATTGTAGTCCATGAACATCTGGAGGACCACAGGTTGACTACCCCTGCCGTAGGGCACTATACTCCACAGGGGTCTCTCCTTTGCCCCAAATCTGCTCTACCCTCAATATCCTCAGGAACTGCTGTGGTGGCTTTTGGACTGGCACTCACAGGAGAGAAGAATTAGCCAGACGGTTGTCCTACCCAACAGCCACTTTGTTTATGGCCTTGGCCACGGCCTGTCCATCAGCACTAAGTGGCTGGCTGTCCTCACGGGCCCACTAAGGACATTCTTTGAAGTCTCTATGGCGACTGCCACGGAGGGTCATGCGGGTGGACGGTCCTGCTGCTCTCAGAGACCCTTTTCACCAAACTCTGTCCCTGACAAGTAGACAGCATGCTCTGCTCATCAGCCCCAGAGACCAAATATCAATTTAAAGCCTTTTAATTGCATCAGTGGGAAACTGAAGAGCTTTCTGCATTATTTATCCAGGGCCTTTCTGCTTTGATTTGCTTTTCTTGAAATCAATAAGCGTCTGCTGATGTGTGTGTGTGTGTGTGCATGAATGCATGTGTGAGTGTGCATTTGTGCATCAGCACAGAAGCTAGAAGTCTGGGCATAGGAAGCACTTGGTTTGAACATGAGTCCTGACTCCCTTTTGACATGCAGTCCCCTTGGGGTAACTTGGGAACGGTGGGGAGATGAAGGAAAGAATTGTGCTCCATGTCATCAGAGAGAAGGGAGCAGAAGAACTAGGGGGGATCCAAAGGTATTTCTGCTCATGTTGATGGGGGTTGCTCCACAACTTTCGGAAATCCACATTTGGTATGTTGTCTTCGGTATGACCAAGAGCAGCTTTTTGCTTCCCAGTGTGAATGGGGGCAGCACATAGAACAATATGATACAGTCCAATCTCTTCAGATCTTGGAAGCTAGGCTGGGTCGGTACTTGGATGGAAGCATTCCATAGACTCATCCTTTCCCTTATCCAGGAAGGGCAGGCTACAAAAATAAAGATCATCATACATTATTATACATTATTGGGGTGCATACTTGACCCCAGCTTCCCTCATCCAGTTGCTGAAACAATATATCTTCTTCTCTTCTTCTTGAAATGTCTTGAACCTTTATTATTATTATTATTATTATTATTATTATTATTATTATTATTATTATTATTATTATTATTATTATTATTATTATTAGAAGAAGAAGAAGAAGAAGAAGAAGAAGAAGAAGAAGAGTTGGTTCTTATATGCTGCTTTTCCCTACCCGAAGGAGGCTCAAAGCGGCTTACAGTCACCTTCCCTTTCCTCTCCCCACAACAGACATCCTGTGAGGCTGAGAGGTCCCTTCCAACTCTTACGATTTGATGATTCTAAGGTAACATTTGAAGGTATTGAAATACATCCCTAAAAATGGAAATATTTTCTTCCACATTCAAGATGTACTTAAAGTTGTCCATTTCGAATGAGCAAAAAAGTATTGAATAATCTAAAAGTATTGAATAATCCTTCAAAATACAGCTATCTTTTCTTCCACAAAGTTGTGACTGAAGTTGCCAATTTCAAATAAAGTAATTCCAACAAAAGGTTGGGAAGTCAGTCTTACAATCTCAGTAAAGTTGATTTCGGGCTATTTAAATCATTCTTTGGAACTTACATCCGCGGGAGCTTCCAGCGTTCCATAGGGCCTGCAAAACAGAGCTCTTCCACCAGGTTTATGGTTGAGGCCGGGGTGGCGAGGAAGATCTGATGGGCCCCCCAGTATTAAGAGCCTAAGCACCCACCATGCAATCTGCGCTCCCTCCTCCCACTCCCATATTAGATTTTTTTTGGGGGGGGGGGGTTAGTGGGTTGTTGTCCTCCATGGTTTTTAAATGTTTTAGGAGTCTGTTCTGTATTGGATGAATGTCCAGAAGGGTTTTAATGGGGTTTTAATGGGGCTTTTAACACGGACTGTTGTAACCCGCCATGAGCCAGTTATGAGAGTGGCGGGTGATAAGTCAAAATAATAAATAAAATTTAAAAAAATTAAAAATGTGCACTTATTTCTTATGATACATAATCTATATAGCACAGAGCGAATTCTCCAGGTGGGACCTGGAGCCCCTGGGATCACAGGTCTTCTTCAGACAAGAGAGGTCAGTTCTCCTGGAGAAAATGGATGCTTTCCAGGATAGACTCTGTGTCGTTGGACTGTCTCTACTCCTCAGGTGCCATCCAGAAGCACTCATAGGTTCCCAACCTGGATCTGGCAAACCGACTCCCAAACCCACGCTGGTGGCCGCCAGAGGGCTGGACCTTGCCACTCTAGCAGTGAACATTCCATCCCCTGCCCCTCCGAGGTCCAAGTAACACCCCTTCCCTAGCAAGGAAGGAGCATTTCTTAAAAGGAAGAGATCAAAAGCGGGAAACGAATGCGGCAATCCTTTCAACAAGTCTAAAAACAATCTATTAAAACCGAGTGACAACCGCACTGAACAGAGAAAGGCAAGGAGCCGGTAATGGAATTGATCAATTGATTTAGCTGCCTCCATTCGCACTCGATTCACCGCTGGCTTCCAATTTTTTTCCCCCAGCCCCCTTGAGGAAGAACCAGATGGATTTTGCTATTTTTAAAAAAATTAGAAATCCCCCCTCTCTCTCTCTCTCTCTCCCCCCCCTCCCCCCCCATCACCTCCTCATCCAAATCAAGATTAACTTCCTGTGTCACTTGGAAGAATATTTACATTAGGGGCAATGCCTTAGGAATGAAATGTGCCAAAAAATTCCTTTTAATCATTTCGAGAGCTGCACAGGAGCTGTCAGTCAATTCGGCTGAGGCGCAAGTCTCGGTCTGTCTCCCTCGCACGCAAGAACCAACCCTCACAACAGCTGGCATAAAAAGTTAATTTCACAGTGCTTTTGTTGGAGCCAAGGTTAAACAACAGTTTTTTTCTCCCCTGTGCATGTTCTGTGAACTCAACCTCTTCCCAAACACACAGGGTAAACTGGGTCGCTGAAGTAAAACTACCTGGGTCAAGATTCCAGTCCAGTAGAACCTTAAGGATAAAGTCCCCTTCATCAAATAAGAGAGTGTTGACTCTGGAATGGGCATGCCTCAGAAATGTTGGTAGCCTTTGAGGTGCCCTGGACTCAAATCTCAGTCCTATAAGGCTGACCAACCAGTCCTATGACCAAAACCAGAGCTAGTTTGGTGTAGTGGTTAGGAGTGCGGACTTCTAATCTGGTGAACCAGGTTTGGTTCCCTGCTCCTCCACATGCAGTCAGTTGGGTGACCTTGGGCTCGCCACAGAACTGATAAAGCTGTTCTGACCGAGCAGGAATATCAGGGCTCTCTCAGCCTCACCCACCCCACAGGGTGTCTGTTGTGGGGAGAGGAATGGGAAGGTGAATGTAAGCCTCTTTGAGACTCCTTCGGGTAGAGAAAAGCGGCATATAAGAACCAACTCTTCTTCTTCTTCAGTAATCTCAGGGTTCTCTCAGCCTCACCCACCCCACAGGGTGTCTGTTGTGGGGAGAGGAAAGGGAAGGCGAACGTAAGCCGCTTTGAGCCTCCTTCGGGTAGAGAAAAGCAGCATATAAGAACCAACTCTTCTTCTTCTGTCCTGATAGCGCAGTAATCTCAAGGCTCTTTCAGCCTCCCTTCCCTCACAGGGGGTCTGTTGTGGGGAGAGGAAAGGGAAGGCAATTAGAGGCTGCTTTGAGACTCCTTCGGGCAGAGAAATACAGCAGATAAGAACCAACTCTTCTTCTTCTTCTTCTTCTTCTTCTTCTTCCTCTTCTTCTTCTTCTTCTTCTTCTTCTTCTTCTTCTATTTAATGCATCACAGAGCATTTTCAGCACTCACAACTGAAGTAGCCAGAAATCTGGGGCCACAAGGCGGTACGCACCTCCACCGCCAATTTTTAAAAATTGGAGAACGCTGCAGGACAATTAGAAAATGCTGCAGGGTGTGGGGCAAATGGCCCAATTGTGGGACTGTCCCACCAAATGCGGGACATCTGGCCACCTTACTCACAATGCATAGAATGAGCTGCCTTATTTTACGCAAAAATTCAGGCCTTCATCAGGCCACCACCACCCCCTTCATCCCACCAGCTTAGAGGACCACAAAGAGAAAAGTTTATTCCTCCTGTTTGCTGAGTTGTACAACCAAGCCTGTTAAGTTTTCATAACATACGCGTGTGTGTTTTGTTTTGAAAAAGCATGCAGCCATTTACAAATGTTATTATTTGGAGCCAGAGTGGTGTTTTGAATGGAATTAGAGAAAGTTTATTCCTGTTGAATTCTTGAATTTTTATAGCTCAATCACCTCCATTGCCTCAATCATCTACAGTCATGAAGAGCCGCGTTCTTCAACATCCGTTCTTTTCAGCCTCTTCAATCAAAACAATTCTTGGAGAATCATTGAAATTGAGAGGCTGGTCATTTACTTTGCGACACACATCTAAATAGAAAATCTTGTTTGTAGAAATTGGAACATTTTGAATCACAATGATACAGGAACGGCTTTGAAAGAATCAGAGTCTTTTTGATGATTGTGTGCATTGGATGCCAGGTATTCTGGGTTCCCTTTTTTTTTGTTATGGGCCACAAAGCCTGGAGTGGGTTGAGAGGGGTCAAGATGGGTTAACGAGCAGTGATATCAGGGCTCTCTCAGCCTCACCCACCTCACAGGGTGCCTGTTGTGGGGAGAGGAAGGGGAAGGTGAATGTAAGCCACTTTAGACTCCTTCGCATAGAGAAAAGTGGCATCTAAGAACCAATTCTTCTTCTTCTTCTTCTTCTTCTTCTGTACTTATCATTGTGTTCTATGTAAATCGTTCTGAGCAGAAAGAGAGGGTGGTATATCTTTAAACCCCCCTCCCTCCGCTCCGGAGGAGCAGGAGGAATAAAAGAGTCAGGGCAAGTGGGGAGGAGTTAGGGCGGGCCCTGTCCGGGATAAAAAACTCAGAAGGGCGAATCAGGAGCTGCAAAGCGGCTCCTGATTCGCCACTCCGAGTGGCAATCCAGGGCCAAGTGGCGGCTCCCCATTGGCCACTTGGCCCGTCCTCCGCGGAGCACTCTGCAGCCCGGAGAAGGCCACCTGTCTCGGCTGGGTGGGGCGGGGAATCGGCCTTCCCCTTCCCTTTCTCCCCTTTCAAAGCCCATTTTTATAAATGGGCTTTGAAACTAGTAAATAAAATAAATTAATTAAATAAATAAAATGCCTAGCTTGGATTGGCCGGAGCATCTGTCATTCAGTTCCATGACGTTCAGCAGCCTTCTCTGCCAAGAGCCCCATACCAGGGAGCTTCGAATGAACCACCTTTAATGCCTGTCAACTTCATGCACATGAGTCCCTTTCATAGAATCATAGAATCATAGAATCATAGAATCATAGAACCATAGAATCATAGAATCATAGAATCATAGAATCATAGAATCATAGAATCATAGAGTTGGAAGGGGCCATACAGGCCATCTAGTCCAACCCCCTGCTCAACGCAGGATTAGCCCTAAGCATCCTAAAGCATCCAAGAAAAGTGTGTAGCCAACCTTTGCTTGAAGACTTCCAGTGAGGGGGAGCTCACCACCTCCTTAGGCAGCCTATTCCACTGCTGAACTACTCTGACTGTGAAAAACTTTTACCTGATATCTAGCCTATATCGTTGTACTTGAAGTTTAAACCCATTACTGCGTGTCCTTTCCCCTGCAGCCAGCAGAAACAGCATCCTGCCCTCCTCCAAGTGACAACCTTTCAAATACTTAAAGAGGGCTATCATGTCCCCTCTCAACCTCCTTTTCTCCAGGCTGAACATTCCCAAGTCCCTCAACCTATCTTCATAGGGCTTGCGCAAACTTAATCTCTATTTTATAAGCTGCATTATATATCTTTTCACCCGGCATTCCAATGGTGTGGCATTTTCTGAGGAGAATGCCAATTAGGGGAGAATTCAGAAGTGTGCAAGTCTAAGAATCACCCCTGGAGATGAAATGTAGCCCAAACAGTCCCATCAAGATGCTGTGATGTGCCATTAGAAGTCTGCTTTCCACAGACCTGCATTGCTTTGTCTCTCATTCCCTGCCAAAGAGTGATCCACAGACGGTATGTTTTTTTTTCCTTGATGAATATCTCAGTGGTGTCTGTCCCTGACAGTGCTGGGGTTGGTAAAAATCACACCTTCTAATGTTATGCACATAAAAATGCATTTGGAGGCAAATCAAAGCAGTTACTAAGAATAACAATTTATCAGACTGTGATCTGTGACAGATCAGGAGGGCAAATTATTATTTGTATCTGAGCTTCCCTTAAGAGAAAAAGAGGAGGGCCAGTGGAAGATGTCAAGGATTATAACACGTAAATAATAAATAATACCATATGAAAAGATGAAATATTTAGAAGGATTAAAGAATGCAATAATAGCCCACAAAGACTTAGAATTATTCTACATGAGAAGAGAAATTTTCTGTCATTACTTTCCCCCCCCCTCTTGCGCACACAAATCTAAATCAAAGCATAGATCTGATTCACTTAGAAGGAAGAGACGCATTTTCAATTTTAGAAATGATTGTCATCTCCTTTTGAAAACAGGAACAGGGAGGTAAGAATACCGAGTTTGTCTTAGAGATGCTAAATCACCCATTGGTTCAGCTCAAATCCTGACCACCAGCTGGAAGCATTTTTTTAATTTTATTTTTTGACAAGCTGGAAGCTACCGGTTGAATTTGGGTCCATCTTATGTGCATAATCACCTTGCTTTCTTGTAGGGTTTCTCACCGGGAGCCCCATGCCCCCTGCTTGCTACCATGCAAAAAAAGCCATTCCTTCACTCATTATCCATGGTAGCATGTGGCACTCACCTTGAAACTGAGCATATTACAGCTCCGTCAACAACCCCTGGGTGGTGGGGCAGGTGTGAGACAACAGCAAACATACAAAGAAAGAGAAAATAGTCGAAAAGCAACAAGTTAGGGAGAAAGGGAATTGAAATGAGGATATTCAAAGGTGTTTGGTTGAGTAGCTTCTAACTCTTGGTGACTTTCTGAACAAAGGCCTACCGTCCAACTCTTTGCAGTCTTTCATGTCTATTTCATTCAAGAAGAAATGTCCAAATGTTCTCTTGTTTTTACTTTACTTATTAGATGTGTGTGTTTAGTGTCATTAAGTCACTTCCGGCTTATGGTGGCCCTATGAATTAATGACCTCCAAAATGTCCTATCCTTAACAGCTTTGTCCAGGTGTTGCAAACCATGGGCCATGGCTTCCTTGAGGGAGTCCATCCATCTCATGTTAGGTCTTCCCTTTCTCTTGTTGTCTTCTATTTTTCCCAGCATTATTATCTTTTCCAGTGACTCCTGTCTTCTCATGATGTGACCAATGTATGAGAGCCTCAGTTAATCATTTTTGCTTCTTGGGAGAGCTCAAGAGTACACCACAAATAAAGGACGGTTTGAAATGAGTATAATAACAGAAGAAAGAACCTACCCGAGGCTACAATAAACAATTTCACAATAAATGTAACTAAAAGTGTCTTATCTCTTCTTTTAATAGAACAACCAAAACGGCCTCCAGATTAAAACCGTTTTCAAGTGAGTTTTCATCAGTGGTTGTTTTACAACTTAATGTTTGCTAGGGAAGTCCTTCAATAGGATCAATACTTCTTGGCACAATTTAAATAATATATATATATATATATATATATGTCCTTTGGCTCACAGGTATGGGGAAGTTTAGTCAAAAGACTGTTGTTTATTATAGCCTAGGGTAGGTACCTTCTTGGGAGAGCTCAGGCTTGATTTGATTTGAAACCCACTGAATTGTCTTTTTGGTAGTCCACAGTATCTTTAAAACTGTCCTTCAACACCACATTTCCATGGAGTCCACCTTCCTCCTGAGAGCTTTCTTCATTGTCCAGCTTTCACGTCTTAGTAATGGGGAATCCCGTGGCATGAATAAACTTGATCTTGATTGCCTGTGACACATGGTTACACTGTAGGATCTTTTCTAGCTCCTTCGTGGTTACCCCTCTTGGCTCTGGCAGCAACCCAGCTGAGTGATGTTGCAGAAAGGATGGCCATATCCCTCCCACTGCCAGTTTAAGTGCTCCATAAACCATCCTGTTCCAGTGGTGGGGAAACCAATTGTCCCTGTGCCATCACACGTTTGCCTTCTCAAGCCATCATAAAGAAGGGGAAGCCTTCTCCTGTTCTTGTCATTCAAAGGGCTCCGATGGGGGCCCTCCCTGATGGAGCCATGCCTGAATGGTCTCCAGGGCACCCTGGCTTAGTCCTTGCCATCCCATTTCTCAATTTTAGAGAGCCACTAAATTACACAGAGGAGAGAAATGGCTTCTTTTATGAGGTGATAATCTGGATCTTGCCAATTCAACCAGCAGACTCCAAGAAGATGAAGACAGACCTTGTGAGATGTTGGTTTATAAACACTCCTCTGACTTCTGATACGTGGGCAGAGGTACCAGGTCTCCTGTTATAGTGGGAGACCTGCTCATGATCATCTCTGGTGTGCCTCACCACTAAGTGGCAAAATAAAGAAAGAAAAAAGCACTCCCGGTTTCTGGAAACTCCTAGAGCTAGAAGAAGAAGAGTTGGTTCTTATATACCGCCTTTACCCGAAAGAGTCTCAAAGCGGCTTACCGTCACCTTTCCTTTCCTCTCCCCACAACAGACACCCTGTGAGGGAGGTGAGGCTGAGAGAGCCCTGATATTAATGAAGAAGAAGAAGAGTTGGTTCTTAGATGCCGCTTTTCTCTACCCGAAGGAGTCTCAAAGCGGCTTCCAATCCCCTTCCCTTTCCTCTCCCCACAACAGACACCCTGTGGGGTGGGTGAGGCTGAGAGAGCCCTGATATCACTGCCCGGACAGAACAGTTTTATCAGTGCTGTGGCGAGCCCAAGGTCACCCAGCTGGCTGCATGTGGGGGAGCACAGAATCGAACCCGGCATGCCAGATTCGAAGTCCACACTCCTAACCACTACACCAAGCTGGCTCTCATCTGCCACTTCTGGGTACAACCCAGATGTAGAGATGTTGGCAATGCCACTGACATCACATGCCCATTCCTTGTCTCTGCCTTCACCTCTCTTCATGGTTACCTGGCCGATCCTACATTTGTGTGAGTCAGCGTTGAGATTCATAATCTTGCAAATCTGGAGCAGGAAGGACGTTGAATACCAAAAAGAAAGGGAGAAATAAGGTGTGTCCAGTTAGGGTTAACTATATTGTCCCATATTGTTCTATCAGTATAACACTGTGTATCAATCAAATAGACCTATCGATATAATACAATATAATATAATATAATTATCACATATCATTTCATCGATATAACATTATGGTTTCCTGCAAAATTCTAGGGGACAGTAGAAAAGAAATCTGTCAAGCACTGAGAAACAGATGGTCAAACTGTCAAATTGATAGTTGAAATATCAGGTCCTTGTTCGTGATACAAACAGGATGTAAACCAAACCAGCAGGCATGTGAGAATCCCTGGTAAGACTGGCAATTTTTAAAGATAAGAGAACATGACAAGTGTAAAAGAGAGAGAGAGAGAGAGAGAGAGAGAGAGAAGGACTGAGCCCTGCAGCCTAACAGCTCCTCCACAGACTCAAAGTTTCCTGAGACGGACTTCAGCAAGAACCACTGAAAATTTCCACTTAGGAATCAGACTCAGAATTGTTTGACAGATCTGGATAAATTAAGTCCAAACTGCTGGCCAAAGTTCTAGGAGTGCCCGTCCCCAGATGGGACCTAGGGATGCCCCAGAATTACACCTCATCTCCAGATGAAAGAGATCAGATCCCCCGGAGAAAATGGCTGCTTGGGAGGGGGGACTCCATAGCATTATTCTCCACTGAGGTCCGTCCCTGCCACAAATCCCCAGCTCTGCCCTCAAAGTCTCCAGGTGTTTTCCAACCCAAATCTGACAGCTGCAGTCCAATGTTATCAAGGGTGTGTGCCCTTGCCATTGATAATACAGAAGCAGCTTTACTAACCAGAGAGCCAGTGTGGTGTTGTGGTTAAGAACAGCAGCCTCTATTCTGGAGAGCCATTTTGTTATAGAACTCCCTGAGGTCACTGTACAACAGTTTAAACGTAATAAACAATAAACATCAAAGTGTTCCGGGAGGTTCTGAGGGGAAGGGTGGCTTCTAGTAGTCTTTATAACCTGGCCTCAACCAAATGCCCGGTGGAATAACCCGTTTTGCAGGAACTCAGTGAGCTCCAACAGGGCCTGTGTCTCCTCTGGGAGCTCATTCCACCAGCTGGAGGCCAGGATCGAAAAGGCCCTGCCCATGGTTGAGGCCAGGCGGGCTTCTTTTGGGCCTGGGATCAGTAACCTGTTAGAACCAGTGGAGCATAATGTTATTCAGACAGGCGGTCCCTCAGATATCCCAAGCCCGGACCATAAATGGCCTTGAAGATCTAAACCAGTGGTTCTGGGGTCGGGACCCCTTTGGGGGTTGCATGACCCTTTCACAGGGGTTGTGGTGGGGCGAGCAGCTTGGCCGGGAGGGGGCACTGCCCCTGGTGCCGCTCCCCCTGCAGGCACCTGCGCTCGGCCACCAGCCGCTCCAGCAGTTCCTCCAGCGCAGTGCGGTCTCCTGCCAAGCACTCCAGGTGGCAGCACAGCTCGGCTGGACAAGAGGCAGAACTGAACTGAGAAACCCCGGGGGGGGGGGACCCAATTTATATACAATCATAAACAATGGATCTTCATGCCATTGGTCAGTTTTGGTTTAATTTCTGTGAAAGAACACTTGCATAATTTTATGGTTGGGAGGTCACCACAACCTGAGGAACTGTATTAAAGGGTCGCGGCATCAGGAAGGTTGAGAACCACTGATGTAAACCAACACCTTGATCCTAAACTGCAACTCCAATGCAGCTGCCTCAGCACAGGGTGGATAGGAGCCCTCCATGGTGTTCAGGAAGTGACACGTCCAGGGAAGTTCCATCACCACCTGCTTTAACAGGCAGGCTTGAGGAGGACAGGGGCGGGAAGAGAAGGTAGTTTAAGGTGGGTGTAGGAATGCAGTCTCTATCCCCTCCCAGGTGTAGAGATCATGAGGGAACTCACTCATGCTTGGGAGGGGGAACAGGGGAAGTGCCTAGTTCCCTAGCTGATGGTCGTGGATCCCCTCTGGAGCTCCTGTGGAGCCCTGGGGGTCCATGGACCCTAGGTTGGGAATCCCTACTGCACGGTCTCAGGGTCTTTCCCCACACCTACAGCCTGGCCCTTTTAACTCGAGATCCCAGGAATTGAACCTGAGACCTTCTGCACATAAAGTAGATGCTCAGCCACTAAGACGCAGCTCCTTCTCTTAAATAACACATGAAGCTGTTTCATATTGAAACAAACCCATCAAAATCAGAATTGTCTATTCAGACTGGCAGTAGCTCTCCCAGGTATCAGTCAGAGGTCTTTCACATCTCCTACTGGTCCTTTCAAGTGGAGATGCTGCCGGGGATTGAACCTGTGTCTTCTGCATGCCCAGAAGAGACTCTTCCACTAAGCCACAGGTCCTCCCTATGACTCTCCAGGTTCTCAGGCAGAATGACTTCTTTCACATCAACTAGTGTCTTTTCCTTTTAACTGGAGATGCCAGGGATTGAACCTGGGTCCTTCTGCATGCCAAGCAGAGGCTCTTTGACTGAGCTGCAGACCCTCCCCATATCACTGATTCAGTACAGCCTCAGAGGAGCAGGAGAGCACCACCCAGGTCTCCTGTCGCCCCCTTCTCTTTGGACATTTTCCCATTCCCTGTTTCCATGGATACATAAATGGGATATATACATATATCCACAGCCTTAGCTTGATCTCACCAGTGCCAACAAATCTGCAATGAAAAAGAGGAACCCCCATTAGAACTGGGAAAGCCAAAGACCAGTTCGTAAACAGAGATGTGTGAAGCCCGGGCCTGTGCCCTTCCCAAAGACCCACACGCTGGCGATATCCACTGACTGAGTAACTGGGGGGGGGGGGAACAAGGTGGGAAGCATAAATGCCAGTGGAGTGGGATGTCGGAGGAGACCTCAGATCTCTTTCCAGAACAGCCCTAATGAGGCTGAGACAGCCTTTCTCCCAGCCAACGCAAAGAAATATGAGGTATCGGGGAAGTACGGCGAGCCTATTTAAAATCCAAACCTCAGTCAGCAACAAGACGAACAGCTAATCAGGTTAGTCTGAAGGGCACTAAAGAGCACCAGGAGATCAATTGGCACATCATTTTAATGTTCGTCGGGGAGGCAGGGAGTGGGTAAATTACGGGCGTCTTTTGCCGCTTGGAACGGCACTGCAGCTTACAAACGGCGAGGTTGGAATAATGAACCTGCATGAGAGTCGGATGCTTCTCACTCACTGCAGGGCTCTAAGCTGGCCAGCGTTCTGTCAAGGTCTTCTGCAGAGCAAAGTCTTTCCCAGTGTCTGTTGCATGAGATCATCACCGGAACTTGGATCCTGTTCAGCCGATCCTCAGCGAGCTTGTGGGGGAGAAGTCAGAGAAGCCAGCTAGGGGTTCCCTGCGAGTTTCAGGTGTGTACTTTGTACGGATCCGTCCTACCAGGTCATGAACCTCATGAACCGAACTGTTTCAGTTGGCTGCTAAAGGTTGGTGATGGCTTGTCCTTCGCCAGCTTGGTGTAGTGGTGAGGAGTGCTGATTTATGATCTGGCAAGCTGGGTTTGATTCCCTGCTCCTCCACGTGCAGACAGCTGGGTGACTTTGGGCGAGTCGCTGCACTGATGAAGCTGTTCTGATCGAGCAGTAAAATTAGGGCTCTCTCAGCCCCACTTCCCTCACAGGGTGTCTGTTGTGGGGAGAGGAAAGGGAAGGGGATTGTAATAAGCCGCTTTGAGACTCCTTCGGGTAGAGAAAAGCAGCATATAAGAACCAACTCTTCTTCTTCACGCTACAAACTGAACCACTGGTTCAGCTTGCCTTATCACCAATTAAATAGATGACATGAACATTAATGCAAACGGTTGAACATTGGTGCAATTGGTTGAACTTCAATGCAGTCAGTAGAGCATCAGTGCTATTGGTAGAGCATCAATGCAACTGGTCAATGAAATTGGTGGAACATGAATCACAGAGTTGGAAGGGACCTCATGGGTCATCTAGTCCAACCCCCTGCACTATGCAGGACACCCACAACAGTATCGCTCATCTACTGTACCCTGCCACCCCCTTGAACCTTCACAGAATTAGCCTCTCCGTCAGATGGCTATCTAGCACAGGGAGTGGATTGAGACTGAATCAGACCATTGATCAAGATCAGTATCATCTACTCTGACCGGCAGCCGCTCTCCAGGGCTCCCACTGGAGGTCTTTCACATCAAAGATGGTGAGAGGTTTGGAGACCAAGACGTATGAAGAAAGGTTAGGGGAGCTTGGTTTGTTTAGCCTGGAGAGGAGACGACTGAGAGGGGATCTGATGACCATCTTCAAGCATTTAAAGGGCTGCCATATGGAGGATGGAGCAGAGTTGATCTCTCTTGCCCAGGAGGGATGGACCAGAACGAATGGGATTAAATTAATTCAAAAGAAATTCCATCTAAACATCTGGAAGAAGTTCCTGACAGTCAGAGCGGTTCCTCAGTGGAACAGGCTTCCTCGGGAGGTTGTGGGTTCTCCATCTTTGGAAATTTTTAAACAGAGGCTGGAGAGCCATCTGACGGAGAGGCTGATTCTGTAAAGGTTCAAGGGGGTGTCAGGTGACAGTGGATGAGCGATTGGGATTTGAGTGTCCTGCATAGTGCAGGAGATTGGACTAGATGACCCATGAAGTCCCTTCCAACTCTATGAGTCTATGATTCTATGATTCTACCTACCATCTGGACCTTTTTAAGCTATCAATACTGCAGGCTGAACCTGTGACTCTCTACATGCAAACCAGATGTTCTACCTGTGAGCCATGGCCAATAAGGTATTCCGACCAGTAGACCAAGTTCTGCTTCTGTAGCAGCAGAGGCAAAGTCTGCCATCTACATTGTGATGTCATTCAGGCATTTGAAGGGTACAGTTGTCTTCCAGACGCCCTCCCCACCAACCATCTCCTTTGGACGCAGTCATATTTTGTCTCGATCCTTCTTTAAACGGAGTGCCCAGAACTGGCCACAAGACGGAAGGGAACATAGCATGGCTTGACGTCATCAGATCTTGGAAGCTACGCTGAATCGGTACTTGGCCATAGGACCCATAAGAAAGGCTCTGCAGAGGCAGGCAGTGGCAAACCATCTCTGCTAAACACTCTTCATAAGAGCCCCTTGCTTGGGTTGCCATATATTGGAAATAGAGCCAGTGTTTAGAAGGGAGATCAACAAGGAAGGACCTACAGAGGATGACTACCTCTACTTCTCTCTTGGTCCTCAGATTCCTGTTCTGGGCTCTCCATATGTCAGTTGAAACATGATAGAGCTTGCATACATAGAACTGGACACATATTCCTGACAGCCATGGCTTCAAAAACTCCAGGAGTTGGAGTGCACGCTACTCCCCTATCCTTTCCTCTTCACCTCTTTGATAATTGGGGGAGGGATGGGATTTTTAGCTGTCATGTTAGTAGATTGATGTTTTAATGGGAATTTTAATGGGGTTAGTTCTTGTGACCCGCCTCGAGCCTGTCGGGAGAGTCGGGAAATAAATCTAATAATAATAATAATAATAATAATTTAAAAAAATACTAAGATGCACCAATAGAAGTAAAGCATTCACCGTGTGTGGTTTCCCACTCCTTCTTCACATGCAGCTGGCTGGGTGACCTTGGGCAAGTCATGGTTCTCTTTGAGCAGGGGTAGTCAAACTGCGGCCCTCCAGATGTCCATGGACTCCAATTCCCAGAAGCCCCTGCCAGCATTCGTTCATCTGTTTGTTCGTTCGTGTTTATCCATTCCGTTTCTAAGCCATCACTTCCGGTCTGCCAGCTCAAGGTGGCTGACAGCATAAAAAAGACAAGTACAACAAATGCAGTCCAACAATAAAATCATTCATAACCTACATCCCCACACCAATCTCCCTCCCCAACTACCATGAATCCAGGAGGATATTACTGTTGGATACATACAGAAAATACAATTTCACAAATTCTTGAATGCTTGCAAATGACCTTAGCATTGTTTGATTTAACAGGACTTCATTGGTAGAAGCTTTCAGTACCATCTGGGGATGTACCCATCAGTCCTTGGTGAGGTCAAAGGCATTTGGGACTCTTAATCTTACAGTAAGCAGACATCCTTCTTCCCTGTTTGTAGAAATGAATCTCAGAGAACTTCTGGAAGGATGACACTATTCTCCCCCTCCCCCCCCCACACACACACATGAATGAGACAGAGTTGTTGTCCGAGAAGATATGTGTGTCCCTCATTTAATACATTGTTATCTTCTTCTGTTGTACATCTGCAATTATCCAATTAATCCAGTCGGAATGACCTCTGCACGGCAACGGAAGTGGAATGCCAATACAATCAACTTTCTGCACTCCATACATATTTATGTTGGCTGAAATGGATAACGTTGATGCGATTCAGGGACCGGATCCAACATTTTAGTCTAGTTCATTTGATTTAACTGCTTTAAAATGTTCACATGGACTTGGAACAAGAATAGAATGAGTCTCCAACCAATTTGTTAAACCGCAATCCATGGAGATTTCTTGGACCAGAGGTTCATGAATGGCTATTAGCCACAGACAGAATATGTCTGGGGCAATTATGTTCTGAATTTTTGCTGTTGGGGGAGGGGATAGTGGGAGGGCTTCTGAAGTTCTGGCCCCGCTTGTGGACCTCCTGATGGCACCTGAGTTTACTGCATGATGCAGAATATTGGACTTGATGGGCCACTGGCATGATCCAACATGGCTTCTCTTATGTTCTTATTTTGGGCAGTAATGATTTGCCTTTTTGGTGTTTGGGGAGGGGGGGCAACAGTGAGGACATCTGGAGTTCTAGCCCTGCTGGTGGACCTCCTGCTGGTGCCTAAGTTTTGTGTGACTGAGAGTGTTTCACTGGATGGGCCACTGGCATGATCCAACATGGCTTCTCTTGTGTTCTTATGAAGCACTCTGTCTGGGAGAGTCAAGCTCTGAATTCTTAGTGCTCGGAGCAGGGCAAGAGTGGGAAGGCTTCTGGAGTTCTAGCCCTGCTGATGGACCTCCTGACAGGACTTGAGTCCTGGTCACTATATGACAGAGAACATTGGACTTGAGAAGCCATTGGCCTGATCCAACATGGCATCTCTTATGTTCTTCTGGGCCCTTTCTCAAGGTTTGTTGTATAGTATTTTTACATTGTACACAATCATTCTCATATTCACTAAGAGTTTTCAATTTTATTTCCAGATTGTAACTTAGGGTTGCCATCCTCCAGGTGTGGCCTGGAGACCTACCACAATTACAACAGTTCCTGAGGCTACAGAGCTAAGAACATAAAAACACAGTCCTCTAAAGAAAATGGTAGCTTTGGAAATGTAGACTATCTGGTACGCTGTTGAGTTCCCATTTCTTTCCCCAGGCTTTCCCCCCAAACCTCCAGAAATTCCACAACCCACAGTTGGCAACTCTGCTGGGCACAACTGCTGTGCTGCCCACCCTATTTTTGCCATCCTGAGTTAGGGCATGAGCAATCAATACTGAAATGTAGTAGCCGTTGGCAACGTTGAAATATGCAAAGGAGGCGGAGGGGCACTGGCGGCTTAAATGATAAATTGCTTTACTGAGAACTGAAACAACTCTGTAAAGACTAAAGAGAGAGAGAGATAGTCCACACAGTCTAACTGACCCTGTTCTTTTGGAGGCAATCCGTGAGCTCAAAGGAGCAGGACATCTCCAATTGAGCCAGTCTGGAGGAGGGAGGAGACAACTTGAAAAATACCAGGATGTTCGTAGTCTAAATATACTAAGAACACATCTTCACTGATGCCCCCTGCAGGATAGTCATGCTCACTGGAGAGCCAGTTTGGTGTAGCGGTTAGGAGTGCAGACTTCTAATCTGGCATGCCGGGTTCGATTCTGCGCTCCCCCACATGCAACCAGCTGGGTGACCTTGGGCTTGACATGGCACTGATAAAACTGTTCTGACCGAGCAGGAATATCAGGGCTCTCTCAGCCTCACCCACCCCACAGGGTGTCTGTTGTGGGGAGAGGAAAGGGAAGGCAAATGGAAGCCCCTTTGAGACTCCTTCGGGTAGAGAAAAGCGGCATCTAAGACCCAACTCTTCTTCTTCTGCTCCAGAACTCGCAGTTTCCAACAGTAGCTAAGAGGGCTGGCCTGAGATCAGGGAGACCCCTGTTCAGCTTTAGTGCCTGCTGGGTGACCTCAGGCCTGTCACAGAGTCTCAGTCAAATCTGAATTGTCTCCTGTAAGCTCGCTGGGGTCATCATAAGTTGGCTGTCACTCGATGGAACTTTTTACACCATTATTGGTAAATTTATTGTGGTTCCCCTTACCTGGTTTTACGTTGAGAACTGTGTCATACAGTGCCCTAGAAAGGTGGCAGATTCATGTCAAAATAAATAAATGAAAAGAACCCAAAGCCATTAATGTCTTACATCCTGCATTTCTCTGAGTGTAAATTCTTTTTTTCTTTCTCTTTTTAAATCTTAACTGTGGATACTATTCTGTATCCTTTGTGAGTTTTGCTATCCTATTGTCTACCCTCTGTTTGTTTCTTTTTTCCCAGCTCTGCTTTCCAGCTGTGTAAAAAAGCCTCTTGCGTCCCCCCCAAGAAGCCCTTCCTTTGAAGACAGGGAATGTTAACCTAATGGCTGCGATGCGGAGCATCCACAAAAGAAAAAGACGTGTCTCTTCTTAGCACGCCTTGAAAGTTATTTCACCTGAGACATTCTGTTTGGCTGGTATTTCTGCCACTTTCAAATAAAGGAAACAAATCTGAGACATGTTGTCATTTTGATCTTCAGAAAGGCCAGCCTGAAAGAATCCATCTTTTCTTCTCCCTGCTTTGATGATAACAGGTCATTTTTCTTCTTGTTGGCGTTGTTGATGTTAAAAGATTTCAGTGCCTTTAAGAGGTTTCAGAAAATGTCTTTCCTCCCCTAGAAACGGGGAGAGGTTAGAATCCAAGGTGGGGAAGCAAAAGGTTCTTCAAAGCAAAGATGTGGCACCCCTCGAGCAATACAACATGGTCCTCAGAATCATTCGGCGAGAATCTTTTAAAAAGATAATACGTCCATGCAAGTGTATTTGCTTTTATTCTTTTCAACACTTTTTAGGAGCAGGGAGGGAAAACTGGAAGGAAATTTTCTCGGTGTTTTGGAGGCAAGAGTGGGAGGGCTTCTGAAGTTTTTGGTCCCACTGGTGGACCTCCTAATGGTTTCTGGATTTGAGCCACTGGCTGATGCACAGAGTGTTTCCGCATTTGAGACACACCTTACTTTAGCTTCGCTTCGGATTTCCATTGGATGCTGCGATATGACACTTTGCTTTCTGCTTTTTGGTTTTTCTCCTTTTGTTTCCCGGGCTCAAATTCACCAAACATTTTCTGCATTGAGTATCAGAAGGAGGCAGCCTCCCATGATGCTTTCCTCCCTTCCCTTTTCCAATTTTTTTTTTTTTTGCAATATGGTGCATGCTTAGACCTTTCTTTTTGTTGTGCCCCTTAATTCCACCATTTTGTGCCCTGGATCACCTCACCCAAGTACATACTGGTTGTGTTTTTTAACAATATTGAAGTTTATTATAGAATCATAGAATCATAGAATCATAGAGTTGGAAGGGGCCATACAGGCCATCTAGTCCAACCCCCTGCTCAATGCAGGATCAGCCCTAAGCATGTATCCAGCCTTTGCTTGAAGACTTTATTGCATTACAATGCTGCGGCAGAATAATGAGAAAGACTGCTGCTGTTTTTTATAGTAATAAATAGCGTTGCAATGCAATCACCCCTTAAAAAAAAGTCAGATATTTAGGACACATAGAGGGAAGAGGAGGAAGGGTGGGAGGATGGTGACAAGGAAAGGGGTCTGCACAAACAACTCAAAATGGCAGCCATGGGGGGGGGGAAGAATGCCAGCATTTCTCCATAGGGCAGCCCCAAATTAGATTCTGCCTCAAAAATGAAATAGCTTTAACTGGAAATGTGTTAACTGTGCAATAAGTGAGAGAGCAATTCAGGTCTGCACCTGGAAAGGTGGATATTAACATGGAAACAGATGGAAAAGTCTGCCTATTAAAAATGCAGAACTGAGTGATATTGCTAGTATGGAAATAGTTATAGCACTGGACTGGATGGACCATTAGCCTGATCCAACATAGCTTCTCTTATGTTGTGATGTCTGGGGCAATGATGCTCTGTGTTCTTGATGCTTGGGGAACAACAGTGGGAAGGCTTCTGGAGTTGTGGCCATGCTGGTGGACCTCTTGATGGCACCTGGATTTGGGCCATTGTGTGACACAGAGTGTTGGACTGGATGGGCCGCCTGCTCCAACCTGGCTTCTCTTATGTTCTTCTGGAACACCTGTATTGTACTTTTATTTTCCTTATCTATTTTCCAGCCATAAAGTTTGGATGTGACCCCAAGCCTGAGTTCTTGGACAATTCAAAGGCCAAGGTCTAAAGATCTTTATCCCTTGACCACACCCTGAAGCTTTGGACAAACAAGTCCATTGGGCATAGTGCTTGCCTAGGATAAAAGTTAAGTATGGTGCTTAGAGTGACCGAAGAGAATCTGGGTCACCCAGGTGGACCCAGGTTCAAATCCCTATGGCTATGGAAGCTTCCTGAGTGATTTCCGGCCAGTCTCCACTCTCAGACTAACCTACTTAAAAGGGTTGTTGTGAGGATAGGATGCAGAAGTGAAGTCACTTTGGGTCCTTCCCTACAGGGTAGAAACGCAGGGTATAAAGGAAGCAAATAAGTGACCTAATACAATAAAGATATAGCTGGTTACTTTTGTATTTGTATTTATGGAAGGGACTTTAGTCCTGATCTGAGTACTCCAGGCTAACTCAACAGAGGCCCCACTTATGGCTACTCTGTCAAGACAAAATGAGAAGCAGAGGTGGTTGCCATGGCCTTCTTCTGCAGAGTTTTCCTTGGTGATCTCCCATCCAAGGCTCATGGTGACTCAACCAGGGACATTCAAGGCAAGTTAGAAGTACAGGTGGTTGGCCATTGTCTTCCTCTACAGAGTTTTCTTTGGTGGTCCCCCCTCTTAGTACCAACCCTGCATAGTATCTCCCAGGAATTTCTTGGTAGTCTCCCATCTCAATGGAGACCAAGGCTGACCCTGCTTAGCTTCTGAGACCTGGCAAGATCAGGCCAGCCTGGGTTATCAGGATTAATTCATAGAGTCTTCATAAATTGGAAGTAACTCAAAGGCACTTTGCAAACACACACATCCTTTCTGAGACTTTCCACCTGCACGCAATTTGCACCTGTGATAAAAGTGACTGGCAGCTCTGGATTGTTCCATAGATCACACAGCAGATACTCTCAAAGGAGCACCTGATGGAGGAGACTTTAGAAAGCGTGTGTTCCCCATCATGTTCTTAAAGAAACTGGGGAGAAGAAAAGAAGACCCTGTCTTAACAGTTTACAGTAATTGCCTGCCTTTATATATGTAAAAAAAAAAAGAAGAAGCTTCTAAATAAATATTAAGTGTTACATTTCTCTCCAGGCTGTGTAAAGCTCCTGATGGGAGAAATGCAAATGCTGAAAATAAAACAGGGTTCTAAAATTAATGGTACCGGCAACGGCACCCAAAAAGTGTAATCTCCGATGGGAAATAACACAGTACAGTGCTGAGATGAGTGCATATATATGAAAATAGCCCAGGCTCCAGGAATTAATGCTAGCTGCCAAGTGCAATTAGCCGTAACAAAGTTGGCTCAAGTGTTTGGGGGCTGGGCTTCCCACCCTCCTCCTCCTCCTCTGCCTTGACACCAGCCTGGCAACCACTGGAGAAATTCCCGGGAGCGTTGCAATGAGAATATTGTCCTTAAAAGGATCAGACACCCTGTGATGAGCAGCTACTCCCCAGTCTTTTGGAGAAGACTACCAGGGTGTGCAGGGTGTCTCAAAATAGAACTGGATTCTTTTAGGTGAACGTCTCCCCGATGGGTGCTGCACAAGATCAGAGGCAGCCTACCCGGTGTAATGAGTGTTCCTCTTTGCCCAAGCAAGGGAGGGAGGTGAATGGCATCAAGGGAGGGGGGGGGGAGGCGTTCTCTGAAGTTCATCTGGGGACAGCTGAGTGGGATTTCTAGCCGGGTGCCATTAGAGAGAGAGGGAGAGAGCTGCAGCAGGGAAGCTACAGAGGTGGGAGGAAGCGTTGCTGATGAGGACTCCAGGCCGTTCAAGGAAAGCAGAAACATCCGTAGGAATGGTGAAGAAGGAGGCAGCGAATCCCTCTGGTTTTCCCTCCCAAAAAGAGATTTGCACGTGGAATGTCAGTATTCCAATTCATGCCCTACGGCCTATCCTATGGTGTATTCTGCTGGATCCAGTTGCCAATCTCCAGGTGGTGCCTGGAGATCTCCTTCTATTACAATTGAGCTCTAAAGAATCATCATTGACACACACACACACAGACGGAGAAAATTTTGGAAGGTTGGTCATCCCTGACCCATGTGAGGTATGCCTAGCCTCAACTAGGACCAGGGCCTTTTCAGTCCTGGCCCCTACCTGGTGGAATGAGCTCCTCCTTTTCTTCTTCTTCTTCTTCTTCTTCTTCTTCTTCTTCTTCTTCTTCTTCTTCTTCTTCTTCTTCTTCTTCTCCTCCTCCTCCTCCTCCTCCTCCCCCTCCCCCTCCTCCTTCCACTTCCCTCTGAGGCTCGGAGGCTGCAGATCCCTGCCGTATGAGAGCTGCCCCTGCTGGTGAGTTCCCTAACAGCTGTCTGAAGCCTTTCCAGGTCCTGGGGGGAGGGAGAGTTCTCCCACACATAACCCCACCTAGTGCCAGTTGTATTCCTGAATGCAATGGGCTTGGCCCCTAGCAATTATATTAAGGTGACCAGATTTTAACATTAGTAAAACGGGACACCATTGACCGGGGGGGGGGGGGTCTTGATTAAAAATTTGGTCTATATGGAGCAACAAAAAGTTTCATAGAATGTATAGAATGCAAAAATAGTATTGTAATATATATATATATATATATATATATATATTTTTAATTTCAACATAAGTACAATTTGCCAGGTACCCCCAGATGTACTTCCAAAGGTGGGACAATCTGGTTTCCTTATATTATATAATAATTGTTACTAATAATGATGACGTTAGCCATTCAGTTGAGAAAATTGTATCAGTTTTTTAAAATCAGATACGTTAAATATATTTCATGTTTTATATTATTTCAGGAGATTTCCCCTGATGAAGCTGATTTCAAAACATCTCAGGGGTAGTAAAATGTTTCTTCCTCTTTGTTCTGCCTTGGTCCAGCCCACATTTGTTTTCAGCCAATGGGATAACCAAACAGCCAACCAGGTCTTATTGAATGCAGTCATGTTCGGCCATAGTGCCAGCATGGTAGAGAGCCAGTGTGGTCCCATGTTTAAGAGCAGTAGCCTCTGATCTGGAGACTGGAGTTTTGATTTCCCGGCCCTCTACTTGCAGACAGATGGGTAACCTTGAGCTTGTCACAGTCCTGATAATGCTGTTCTCACAGAGCAGTTCTGTCAGCGTTCTCTCAGCCCCACCTCCCTCACAAGAAATCTGTTGTGGGGAGAGGAAAGGAAAGACATTTGTAAGCTGTTTGGAGTCTCCTTTGGTTCTGTATGGCAAAAGGTTTTCAGATTCATCAGTCCTTTTGTGTTCATTGATTTTGTAAGGCTTTCTATCAATAAAAAAAACTTCTGCTTAATACACGAACCGTGCTTATTTGGAAATGCGCACAGGTCATGGCCCCAATGCTAAAACATAGTGAGAAAATGAGCTTTGCTGGCAGCACAACCATGAATATTTTTTTTAAATTATTATATATTTATTTGTTTTTCTATTTTTTGAACTCTGGTGCTGGAGAAGACTCTTGCGAGTCCCTTGGACTGCAAGGCGAACAAACCGGTCAGTCCTAGAGGAGATCAGCCCTGCCTGCTCCTTAGAAGGCCAGATCCTGAAGATGAAACTCAAATACTTTGGCCACCTCATGAGAAGGAAGGACTCCCTGGAGAAGAGCCTAATGCTGGGAGCGATCGAGGGCAAAAGAAGAAGGGGACGACAGAGAATGAGGCGGCTGGATGGAGTCACTGAAGCAGTCGGTGCAAACTTAAATGGACTCCGGGGAATGGTAGAGGACAGGAAGGCCTGGAGGATCATTGTCCATGGGGTCGCTCCCATGTTCTCCAGCTTAGAAGCTTAACCAACACCACGCTGGCTCCGGCATTAGGCAGTGGGAAAGACCTCTGCCTGAGACCTTGGAGAGCCACTGCGATCAATAATATTGATCAGTTATGTATTCATTTAGTTATTATTTAGTTATTAATTCATTATATTTTTGAGTTTCTATTCATGGCAAAATCGCCTTGGGGCAGAGCACAACGCATGCATGTTGTACAACATGTTACTTTAAAAACCAAGCACATCAATAGTCATTGAATGCCTTGTTGAAACAGCAGCAATATAAAATGGTTTTAAAACTCTGCTCCTGTGGAGGGGTGACAGAGGAGGGAGGAAGAGGGGAGGGAGGGCCCAGTTGGATGCTCCAACTCTATTTGTGCTGGCTTTAACCAAAGACTTGGTGGAAGAGCTCCATCTTGCAGGCCACAAGTTCCGTTAGGGCCCTGATTTCTCCACCAAACAGGGGCCAGGATCAAAAAGGCCCTGTCTCTGGTTGAGCATAATTCTCTGGGGCTGGGGACCTCTAGCCAATGAGCACTGGTGATTGGAACTTTCTCTGAGGGTCGTACTAAAGAAGAAACATACAACGATAAGAGGGATACAAAAAAAAGAGAGAGAGAGAAGAGGTTACATATAAAAGCAAGCAAAAAAATTCTCCCCAGCATTTCTCCGCTGCATGTTTGCAATGATCCTTGCTGCAAATATTCTAGCATCCAGACATTGTAACTAGATTATTCTACTGCTATATTATTGATTTTCATCATATTCCATATAATACACCTCATCACCCCTACGTATCCGCTGTAACACATTAATAATTACCATTAACATATCAAATCCGAAAATCCATTTATATGTCTCACAATAAAAAAAAAGAAAATCAATAATAACGTGTCTATTATTGTTCCAGTTCCAATTCTTGATCCATCTGTATTCAAATTTTATTCTCATTCCGCTTTAACATTGCAATACGTTTGCCGTAGATTTGCATGCAACAATACCGATCTGGGTAGAAGGAGAATAAGACAGTTTCATTTGTTGGCTACGCATGTTGGCAATATGAACAAGTCGCACTAGCAGAATTGTAATGAAATAGAGTTTGAGTCCATTGGCACCGAGAATCATAGAGTTGGGAGGGACCTCCAGGGTCATCTAGCCCAACCCCATGCAGAATGCAGGAAATTCACAACTAACTGCCCACCGCAGTGGTCCCAGTTCCATTTACAGATGATGCCCCCCCCTCAAAAAAAAAAAACAAGATCCCTGGTAGGGTTGGGCACTTCTGTGTCATGCATTGGGAGAGAACAGCCGCTTCAGCGTCTGAAGCACCCAACCCTAATCCCTGGCCAGTCTGGTCTGGTGGAAATTCACCTCCTGACCCCAAAGTGGGGATCAGCCACTAGGGTACACATTGGCATTGGGCTGCATAAGAAATGGTTGCCAATGACAGCCATGGCTAGAGAGAGTTTAAACACACCCCGAGAGCCAGTTTGGTGTAGTGGTTAGGAGTGCGGACTTCTAATCTGGCATGCCGGGTTCGATTCTGCGCTCCCCCACATGCAGCCAGCTGGGTGACCTTGGGCTTGCCACGGCACCGAGCAGTGATATCAGGGCTCTCTCAGCCTCACCCACCCCACAGGGTGTCTGTTGTGGGGAGAGGAATGTGAAGGCGACTGTAAGCCGCTTTGAGCCTCCTTCGGGTAGGGAAAAGCGGCATATAAGAACCAACTCTTCTTCTTCTTCTTCTTCTTTTTTTTTTTTTTTAAGCACAAAAAAAACCTCCAAGCAGAGAATCAATTTTCACGGGAGAACCTGCAGACATCCATCTATGTTTGTCGAGTAATTTAGGTCTACGAAAGCAGAGCCGATAGCGGGCGGAACAGCCCTTCCTACGAGCTCTCCGGGTGAATAATGCAGCTATACAAGGTTAAGGTCATTATCTCAGGGAGCAGAGCCGTGACAATGGGGGGAAGAAATATAGCCTCGATCCAGGAAGACCAATATTTTCGTTTCAAATGCGCTCGGGCCAAAGTGGCAGCCTCGGTGTTTTATGGCGGATGGCATCATTTCTGGGCCGTGGTTTATGGTGTTTGCTTTCTCTTGGCATGATGCAGCACAGATGGCCAAGGGACTCCGCAGATTCAAAGTCGGTTCGGTCCCGTCGAGTTGGCAGACGGGAGCACAACAGAACGTTAGCATCCACAGTTGGCCTTATCAGCTTTGGGGAGGCGCTGTAGCTCTGGGGTAGAGCACCTGTGTGGTATGCAGAAGGTCCCAGGTTCAATCCCCAGCAGCATCTCCAGTTGAAAGGACCCTGGAAGTAGGTGATGTGAAAGACCTCTATCTAAGATGCTAGAGAGCTACTGCCTGTCTGAGTTGACAGTACTGACCTTGATGGATCAATTGATTGACTCAGTATAAGGCAGTTTCATGTGGAACAGCTTAAAGTGAGAGAAATGGGGCAAGCCCAAGAAACTGGTATATACAAAATTGAGAACCAAAATCTATGGACTTCCTACTTTAAAACATTTTAATGACCCCTGGCCACCTGATCAGGGTCCCCAAGGTGGCTAAGGTGAAAATATTTAAATGTTTGTACAATTAAAAACAGCAATGGAAATTATAAAACAATTCAATAATAATTTATTTAAACATTTTTTTAAAAAAAACTAACAAACATAAACATGCAACAGCAGAGGCAAGAAGAAAAGTCAATAACCATTTTTGGGGATGTGCCAAATAAAACAAAAAAGTCTCCAGCCTCTGGTAGAGTTGCAAAAGGTGGGGGCCACCACTAAGAAGGCAGTTTCTCTGGTTATCACCTACCTGGACTGAGGATCTGAAGAACAGAAGTAGAAGAAGAAGAAGAAGAAGAAGAAGAAGAAGAAGAAGAAGAAGAAGAAGAAGAAGAAGAAGAAGAAGAAGAAGACCTGGTGGAATGAGCTCCCGGAAGACCTAAGGGCCCTCTCGGAGTTGTCAGCTTTCCGCAGGGCCTGCAAGATGGAGCTCTTCCGCCAGGCTTATGGTTGAGCTACTGACCCACATGCTGAACAGGGGTAAAATAGGGGGGATTGGTATTTTATTGTTCGTCATTTCGGTTATGTATTAAGGGGTATTTTTAGAGTTTTTTATTGTGTTTTAACTGACTTTTGTAAACCGCTGCAAGACATTTGAGAGCGGTGGTGTATAGATTTAATAACAAATAAAGAAAGAAAGAAAAAGAAGCGTTGTTATTTGTACCCCGTTTTTTTTACTACCCGAAGGAGTCTCAAAGTGACTTGCATTCACCTACCCTTTCTCTCCCCACAACAGACATCCAGTGATGGAGATGAGCCTGAGAGAGCTCTAACAGAACTGGTACTGGCCCAAAGTCACCCAGCTGGCTGCATGGGGAGGAGGGGTGGGGAATCCAACCTGTTTTTCAAGATTAAAGGTAAAGGTATCCCCTGTGCAAGCACCGGGTCATGTCTGACCCTTGGGGTGACCCCCTCCAGCGTTTTCATGGCAGACTCAATACGGGGTGGTTTGCCAGTGCCTTCCCCAGTCATTACCGTTTACCCCCCAGCAAGCAAGCTGGGTACTCATTTTACCGACCTCGGAAGGATGGAAGGCTGAGTCAACCTTGAGCCGGCTGCTGGGATCGAACTCCCAGCCTCATGGGCAGAGCTTTCAGACTGCATTGCTGCTGCCTTGCCACTCTCCGCCACAAGAGGCTCATCTTTTCAAGATTAGAGGCCACCAAAGTGGCTCTCCAGTGGAATTAGAGTGAGCTAGAGCTACTTTCTGCTCCCCTGATTTTGTATCGCCTTCCCACTCACTGCATCTCTTTGGCAGTGTTATAACGGGGTCAAAATTGTTCTACCAATGAGAATGGTGGCTTTTCTTAACCATTTGGGATCTCCATAAGGCAGGGAGATGGTTTGCAAGCATGGCGAGACCTTTGGACATCCATTTTCAGAGCAGTTCCCTCTGAATGCTGCCGCTCTGTTTGGGTCGAGCATGAGCTTTCTGTTGCCATCAAGCAGAGAGCATGACCAGCAGGCAGCACTGATGCTGACCACTTTCAGAAGAAGCAAGTGTCAATACTCAGACGGGTGCGTGCCTGACTAATTAATAAGCCGTCTGCAGGCTGGGGAAAAAGGGTTTACTTCTGGGCTCAATCGGCGCATGCAGCTTAGCTTGTGTGAGTTTCAGAAGGGAATAGCTTGAGGGAGTCTGAGGCGCTGGAATAATTTCGGAGGTCAGAGTGGTTGATCTCCCATGGCCTCCTGACGAACACAGGTGGCCGCGATCGATCCGTCTTTTGAACGAGGAGCTAAGCCAAAGACTGAAATGTTAACTGCAGAGCATGGCGGGGATACTGTTTCGGGTTGTGTTCCCAGGGTTGCAAAGACATTACAGCAGGTGCCCAGAAGGTCATAAATCTCAGATATACGGTCTCTTGTTTGCTCATATTCAAGGTTAAATTGCAAAACAACAACAACAACGGTATAATTTGAGGATGTTTGTCACTGTTCCTTTATTATGCCACATAATAGTGTTGTAAATGCAGGTCAAGTTTCCCGAGCTATCCTTCCTTTCATAGGTAAGAAAGAGCCGTGGGAAAAGGGGGATTGTGAACTGGCAAAGAGCGGAGAGGATAGAAGGAGAGTCATGGCTCAGAGGTGGAAACGTGTTTGGTATTCAGAAGGTCTCAAGTTCGATCCTTGGCATCCCCAACAGAAGAATAAAGTGAGGGGTGATTTGGAAAACCTGTTTCTGAGACACTGGAGAGCTACTGCCAGTCTGAATAGACCAAAAGTCTGTTTCAGTATAAAGCAGTTTTTGTGTGTGTAAGAATGTGGTGACTCAGCATGCGTGGACACTGAGGGCACTACGGGTCTCTAAAGGTGTATACGGGTTATCTCTTTCAATGGTGTTTCCAGAGAAATAGGCCTGCAGAGTAACAGAGCGTTTTGCAAATACTCACAGCACTTTGAGGTTTAAAAGAGAGTAATCTTTACAGGGAAAGATTATTCACAAATGTATATCATATTCATCTGCTTCAGTCGCCTTACTGAAGCAGTGCACAAAAGCTTAATAGTTACAAACAAATATATTACAGGCCTCTATGGCTGGGCTGCAAGCCAACTACATGCCCACATATCAGCAGATGGAGAGAGCAGAGAGCCCTAATGGAGTCCTCTCCTTGCTTTTACAAGGCACACACATCCAACTAGAACAGTATCTAGATATGTCCCATTTTCAAATAATAAACTAGGGAGCAGTTGGTATTACTAGCACCCCCATATTGAGGAACCAAAGGCCGATATATACATTATTCAATAGAGGTTGAATTTCACAATTTGGACATTCATAACATTCACATTCAAAAGTGAGGACAACCATTGAGGAAGATGATTATTAGAAAACGGGACATATCTAGATACCGTTCTGGTTGGATCCTATACAAGAATAAACAAGAACGAACCTTTTATTTCATGTATTCTGTATAATTTTACTACATCAATAGTAGCCTTGGGATAGGTTGTTTCTCTTGCATTGTATTCACTACAAACTGTCCCACTTGTCTATATTTGCTACAGGGATGTGTGTCTTCATGGAAGGCCATGTGCAGGGAAGGAGAGGACAGAGGGAAAAAGAGAAAGGTTAGAGGGCAATTCACTGGTTAAGACAAAGTGAGGCATCCCATTTGGGCTGATCCTGCATTGAGCAGGGGGTTGGACTAGATGGCCTGTATGGCCCCTTCCAACTCTATGATTCTATGATTTGTTGGAATTGCAATCAGTAAGTAATTTGGCGAAGTCAACCTTGAAGTGTTGTTGTTAAGCTGTTTAAATAGCTGAGCTGTACCTGTGCACTCTCTAGGGGCATCAAGTGTTCACTGGAGAGGTTGTAGGGAATTCTGAGCCAGGTTCTCTGGGGATTCCTTTGCTTAAGGTGTGATAGAGCAAAACTCTGCTGTATTAACCACACATCTCCATAGTGTGTTTATGTGCTCCTGTCAACCCCAACTTGGTGTAGAATCCTAGAATCACAGAATCCTAGAGTTGGAAGGGGCCATACAGGCCATCTAGTCCAACCCCCTGCTCAACGCAGGATCAGCCCTGAGCATCCTAAAGCATCCAAGAAAAGTGTGTATCCAACCTTTGCTTGAAGACTGCCAGTGAGGGGGAAATATAGAAATATAAATATAGAAATATAGTAGGATGCTATAGATTTTTAAAAAGAGCCAAGGATCATGAAAATAAAAACAGAGTTTGAAGCTAACTGTTTGCACATATGGTTGTCATTCTTATGCCTCCCCGATGATTTCTCTGTCGATTTCTGTGTCTTCGGGTTGCAAGCAGTTCCTTTCTGCAGACCCACCAGGGGTGATAATTGCCTGCATAAATAATTAAAATGTACAGAACCGCTCCGACGGCTGCAATAAATGTGGTGCGCACAAACAAAACTTTTAGGGAACGATCTTCCATATCCTTCAACAAATATTTGATTTTCGCCTTTGGCTCCTCGGAGAGTTTTGCTGTCAATCGGCCAAGGCTTCATTTGCCTTAATTAGATTTGCCTCCGTTGAAGTTGCGATTTGCAAAATCTTGCAATTTCCCTTAATTTGTTTAAGTCACCTTAATTTGTCTAATTTCTTGACTCTGACTTCGGGAACAAGGAACTGAGGTTGATTCCTGCAAAAGGCAAAACAAAATGTGGAACTTGCAACGTGGATTGGGTGTTGTTTGTTTGAGGCAGTGAGTGACACGGTCCAAGCTCATCCACAGTAGAAAAATAACTATATTCTTTTCCATGTTATTGTTCCTATATCATGTTGCATCCACCGTTGCTTAGCAGTGATTAGCATTAATATTGCTCTTAATTTAAAGCCCATGTTGCCCTCACCTGAGCCTAGCCTGCACACATAGGATAATGCACTTTCAATGTGCTTTGGCAGCTGGATTTTCCTGTGCGGAACAGGAAAATCTACTTCTAAAGTGCATTGAAATTGCATTATCTATTGTGTGCAGAATAGGCCCTGGACAGCCAGACTAACCTGATCTGAGGGCTGTTCATAGGTGGAATATGCTGCCTTGGAGGGTGGTGGAGTCTCTGCACTGGAAGTTTTTAGGAGGAAATGAACACCTGTCAGGAGTGTGCAATTTTAAAGCCCCCCCAAAAGGTTGGATACTGGACTGGATGGCTCTTGGTGGTCTCTTCCAGCTCTTTGCAATTTTGATCAATTCTCATCAGTCATTAGAAGCTGAGTGTGACCAGTCTGTGTTAAACCTTAGATAGGAGACCACCAAGGTGTGGTGGTGTAGGTAGAGCCAACTTGGCGTAGTCATTAAGAGCTTAAGAGTCATGAAGGGCTTCTCATCTGGAGAGCTGGGTTTGATTCTCCACTCCTCCACATGACGCCAGCTGGGTGGCCTTGAGCTAGTCACAGTGTTGTTTGAGCCATTCTCACAGAGACGTTTCTCTCAGAGCTCTCTCAGCCTAACCTACCTCAGAGGGTTCCTGTTGTGGGGACAGGAAGGGAAGGTGATTGGAAGCCCAGAAGATCAGAACATCACATGGGCCTCCCCCTACCAATTTGGTGTCTCCTCCTACATCCTCCCTCTTAAGGAGAAGAAGAAGAAGGAGAAGGAGAAGGGAGAAGGAGGAGGAGAAGAAGAAGAAGAAGAAGAAGAAGAAGAAGAAGAAGAAGAAGAAGAAGAAGAAGAAGAAGAAGAGCTGGGTTGTAGGCCTCAACCATAGGCTCTGTCTTGCAGGCCCTATAGGACTGTTTTAAATCCCACAGGGCCCTGATCTCCTCAGTGCCAGAGAACCGACTGGATTACTTCACATCACAGCAGCCTGTTGCTCATTGTTCCCATTCCAGATTACATAACCGACTCTTCCTAATCAAATCCCATTCAACATCACACAATGGAGCTAATTGCGGTCCTTGTGGATCCAGCCCTTTCTTGCTTGTGCAACAACTTCAAATATGATTTGCAAACCCCACTACTTGTCGGGGACCCTTATCCACATCCGTGTTGATAGCGCATCCCTTCCCGGCCTTCGAGAACAGAATATTTCCGGAGGGGGCCACCTGCAACTCAATGGAGGAGCTTTGGTCTCTTGCTAGTCATCAGCGTGAACAGCTTGGAAGGAACTTATCTAAACCTTCGATGGAGACAGAATGGAGGAACGTCGATGCCCCCAGATTCTATTTGGAGAGCACGGAGGGGCTTCACTTCACACGGAGCAGATGATACTGTGATTCCGGCAGCTCTGATTTTAGCCGTTTAACATAAAGCGGCTTAAGGCAGAGAATTTCTTCAGCTTCCAATTTAATCAGGGCAATTTCAGAGGGGATGAGCGTCTTACGAGACATGCATCGTCTTGTTGGCTTGCGATAATGACAGAGAAGCTATCGTTTCTGTCCCGTAATGTGCTCCGATTTCCTCTCGAACATGAACCTCAATTAAGATTTCAAGGAACTGCATTTTTTTTTTCTCGGAGGAGAGAAAAAAAAAAACAGGTGCTGTTTCTTCGCCATCCCTCACTCGGATGCAAGGAGAACGCCGCATTCGTTCCGACGCGGAAATTATTGATGCATTTCCCAGGACTTGCTATTAATCAGGATACGATTGAGCGCCATTTGCAAAATTCATGTGACACCTATTAAGCATTTTCTTCCAAGTAAGTAAATGAAAGAGATTTACTAATTCCAGGCGACATTTCGTGAATTGGTAAGAGATGCCAGGGGAGGGGCACCTGAAGTCTGTGCGCAATGCAAAACAGTCCTCTGATCTTTGCCTAAGTTGATTTTAATCCCCTTTTGCATATTTTAAGCTCCCGTCAGATTTTATAAATATTGATAGGATAGGATGATAGGTTGAGGGGGGGAGCAGAAGAAGATTGCGGGCTTAGCCCATGTCAGAGGCTGCCTTTTAGCCATTTGAGACAGTCAAACATGGGCACAGTGAGGTGGGGGAATGTGGGCTCTAAAGAAATAAGCTCACTGTTTGCCAGCATCGCTGAGCATATATGCCCATGTATATGCTCATGGTGAGTTCTCAAGAAACAGCAATATCTATAAGACGTTATGCAGCCCAGACAATTGCATGGCCCTAACTTTAGAATGATGAGCAATAGTCCAGACTGAGGTTTTCAGACCAATGCGCCTAAGGACGGACATTCTGGTGCACAACTGGGGACATAGCATACAAGAGCCACAGGGGTGAATTGGCTTTCTGAAGTAAGAGGCATCAACAGTCTGCAAACAGTGCTGAAAAAGAAAATGACAGCCGTGAAAACTGAACTCCTTGGGAATTTTCCTTCTAGACCATTATCATAGAGGGGCAATAGACCCAGAGGACAAGCTACCAGCTTGTCTGGTTGTATTAATGCATAGTAGGCCTCTCACAGTTTGCTTTGAGCACCCAAGGAGTACCACCTAGTGGTTGCTCCCAAGGCAGTTGGGTTGGCTTAACTGGGATGGACGAGGGGAGGAATCACAGCTCAGTAGCAGAGAAAATGCTTGTGAAGCAGAAGGTTCCAGGTTCAGTCCCCAGCATCTCCACTTAAGGGATCTGGCAGTAGGTGATGTGAAAAACCTCTGTTTGAGACCTTGGAGAGCTGCTGCCCCTCTGAGTAGACAATACTGACCTTGATGGACCAAGGATCTGATTCAGCAGAAGGGAGCTTCCTGTGGCCACTTGCGTATGACTTACTGATAATACTGGCTGGGGGTTTAGGGGTCTGTCTGTGAAAACCCAGGTACTTGACCACCTGCAAGTTCAACTCATGTCCTTCTTACAGGTAGCAACAATGAGAGCCAAACATTCAACATACCATTCAGTTGTATCCAAACAGCTTGAAAGTTTCTAACTGTGGCGATGAGGGGTCATTTTGAGTTGGGACTTACTACTTTGGTGTCTCAACATAGCTGAGTTCCGACCAATGACCGCCACGCTGGCCAGAATCCAGATGCAGTTGGGCATGCAGGTTCTTGTGTCACCTCATGACAACTGTTGTGCAAATAGCCTCTTCTGGAAGCTCTCATGGAAATGCACGGCCGCTTCAAAACTTACACCAATGCAAGAATGCGTCTTGGGTCTTTTGTCACATGGTGCCACCACCGAAAGCTACAAGAGCAGGTGACAGATCTAGTGAGCCTTCCTCTGACCATGATCAATGCTGCCGATTGTGTAAGTGCAAACAGCAGGCGATCTTTCCGATGTTAGTCATTGACAAAATGCATCTGACTGTTCCAGCACAAAGAGGAGGCGGACCATGACTAATCCCGTGCTTAATAAGTAATAACATCATTAAGTGATCGATCTAAAGTTTTCGCCGAGCTGGATACACGGCTCATTTAAAGGGGCAGATGCCGAGAAATGAGAACAGCAACCTTTAAGGCTCTCGGGTAGAGGTCTTTGGCATCATCTACTGCCCGATCTTTTTAACTGGAGATGATGGGGATTGAGCCTGGGACCTTCTGAATGCCAACTTGCTCTCCCATTGAGCTGCACATGAAGCTGCCTTCTACTAAATCAGACCATTGGTCCATCAGATGTGGGTGGGGCTCACTGAGTGGGAATTAATTGGGGAGGGGGGAATTTGATTGGTTACATATATGTTGCCATTTGGCCCTTTGTATTACTGTTATGAACTTTGTCTTTTATCTTGTTTTATTGTAATTGTGATGTTTTTAAATCTGTAACCCGCCGCAAGCTGGCCTGGCCGAGAGCGGTGGGAATTAAATCGAAAAAAAATATTTTAAAATGAAGGACACCGTGGTCTCCTCAGGTTGGCAGCAGAACTCTGGGTTCTTAGGTAGAGGTTTTTCACATCACCCACTGCCTGGTCCTTTTATTTAACTGGAGATGCTGGGGACTGAACCGGAGGGCTTCTAGGTGCCAAGCCGGAGCTGTTTCCCTGAGCCACAGCTGTCCTATGCATCTCACTGTGCATCTCTGTGCTTTTTTAAATCATACTTTTCAAAACAAAGAAGTACAGCACTGAGGGAAACCCGCCCCCTTTTAAAATGTTATACCCCTAAAGATGCTAATCTTCTCTGTATCGTTCCAATTTTAGTACATCTACTGCTGAAGTTGGGGGAGGCACTGGCAAACCACCCCGTATTGAGTCTGCCATGAAAACGCTAGAGGGCGTCACCCCAAGGGTCAGACATGACTTGCACAGGGGATACCTTTACCTTTACCTTACTGCTGAAGTGAATAAAAGCCAAAAATATGTTCATTGTTATTGCTGTTGTTGTTAGGAATGGGAAGGCGACTGTACGCCGCTTTGAGCCTCCTTCGGGTAGGGAAAAGCGGCATATAAGAACCAACCTTCTTCTTCTTAATTATTCAATTTATAGCCCTCCTTATTCTGAAACTCAAGGTGGGTGACATAAAAGCATGCTCCATGAAAACCCCTCCTCTAAAACCAACAACGCCAAAGAAAGCATCATGTAAGGCAGGGGTAGTCAACTTGTGGTCCTCCCGATGTCCATGGACTACAATTCCCATGAGCCCCTGCCAGCAAATGCATTCACACATTAGAATCTGCTTTAAAAAATGAACTTGCTGTAAATAGGGAACTGTTAACCATGGGGGTTGATGCTCAATTCAAGTCTGCGACTGGAAAATCAAAATTAGATGTGGAAATGAACGCAGGTTAAAAAGTAAAAAAACAAGGGATGTTACTGATGGGGAAACGGTCCCTGTGAGGCAAGCAGGGTTCAGAGAGCTCAAAGAGAACTGCTTTGTGAGAACAGCTCTAAGAGAATGGTGACAGGCCCAAGGTCACCCAGCTGGCTGCATGTGCAAGAGTGGGGAATCGAACCCAGTTCTCCAGATTAGAGTCCTCCACTCTTAACCACTGTGCCACGCTGGCTCTCTAAGTTGTATATGCATATAAGATCGCCCCCTTTTATTTTGGATGGCCTAACTGGGGGTGGGGGGGGGAGGTGACTATTTTAATTTCAGTAAATACTGCATTCCCTTCCTACTTTCCCCCAAGGCCTGTGAAAGTTGTAAATGTGTGGTTTCTTTTTTCAACAGGCCAGATCCTTGGCTGGTGTAAATCCAGAGGCGTCTGTTGATTCATCACCAGCCCCTGTTAAGGCTTTCTTGGCAGTAGTTTGGTCCAAAAAGTACCACTGGTAAAAGGCTCAGCTTTCGGATTATATATTATTTCCCATCAACATCCAGGAAATGTATGCTTCCCCAAAACCGCTTTCAAAAAAGGCATTTGAGCACTTTGGAAAACGGAGAGACTGCATTTTTAAAAGTTTCAATAGACTAATTACTCGACTTACATTACAGCCCCACGTCGGTTTTACGGCTTTGCATTTCAGGCCTTGCTGTTTCTTGTTAATGAAGTTGTCCATAAAACACACGGAATGATCTGTTGGGTTTTTTTACTGATCCGCCAAATGGGGTGGGGGGGAGGGAGATTTCTTTTGTTGGGAGACAGCCTGCAGATAAGAGTTGAGTCAGCAGCTCTTGGGGGGATTCAATAGGAAAGGGCCACCGCAATGGAAATCAGCACACAACAAAACATTGTGCCTGCCCCATGGTGGGAGGGGGTTCCTGCCTAGCCATCTCACCAAGAGCCTTCCAGCCAGTTGTGATCAGGTTGTCAGGCTCCCCTACCCACCGTTGTTGGGAGGTGTAGTCGAAGGACTAGAATTGAGTCCAATAGCAACATAGAGACCAACAAGATTTGGGGACTTTACATTTTCGAGCATCAAAGCTCCCTTCGTCAGATGGAGGTATGAACTGTAGTCTCTCAGAATTCACATCTCAAGCAGAATTCGGGAGGAAAAGGAACTTGGGATGCAGAGGTACTGTGGGCATAATGAGCAGCTTGAGTAAAGCAGAGGGGAAATGCTCAGGGGCAGAAAATTAGCCTCTGTAGAGATATAAGAGTCCTGGTCCCTGTCAAGCAAGAGGTCCAGTGTTGATGTGGAACACATCTACTAGTGCATTCCATAAAACGGAAATGATAACAGACATGATGTCCATTGTTACACCTTAGGGAATGCTCTAGGAGAGGGTGGCTGCAGTGGCGAGACTCAGAGCTGCAGAAAAGGGCAGGCCTGGGAAGTGGGGAGATGTCGTGGCCACTGCCAGCAGAGCTCTGAGACCCAGCCCTGGGCCTCAGAGCTCTGCCACCATGGCGCCCCACTTCCCAGGCCGGTCCTGCCCTCTGTGGAGCAGGGAAGGCCTGTAAAGTGGGGAGATGTCACAGCTGCTGCCAGCAGAGTTCTGAGGCCAAGCCTTGGACCTCGGGGCACTGTTGCAGCATTTCACAGGGTGACCATGATCAACTATCACAGGGTATGTGGAAGACTTACCTGCTGTGGGACTCCATGGTCCTGGCCCCCTCCCTCTCTGCCAAAGACACAAACAGATACAGACTTCTCCCACCCCCACCCCCCCCCACACACACACACACACTCTCTCACTGGCAGTCTTCAAGCAAAGGCTGGATACACACTTTTCTTGGATGCTTTAGGATGCTTAGGGCTGATCCTGCGTTGAGCAGGGGGTTGGACTAGATGGCCTGTATGGCCCCTTCCAACTCTATGATTCTGTGACTTACCCACCTATCTCTCCTTCCAGGTTCCTCCCCACCTAAAAAAAAAAGATATTATAGTATTGGAAAATGTGCGGAAGAGGGCAATTAAAACGAAGGGGATGGAACATCTTTCCCATGAAGAAAGTTTAAAGAGGTTACTACAGCTCTTTATCTAGAAGAAACAATGACTGGGGATGACATGTTAAAGGTCTACAAAATGATGCATGGGGTAAGGAAGGTGTAAGAAGAGGTACTTCTCCTCCCTTTCTCACCATACAAGCACTCATGCATGAACACTCAATGAATTCAAGGAGCAGTAAGCTTAGAACAATTATAATAATAATTAATATGTGGGAGCCAGTGTTGCAGGAAGAGGTGGTGGCTACAGATGGACACCTTCAAGAGAGGGTTGGGTAAAAAGAGTTCTGTGGGTGACAAGGTTAGGGCTGATCCTGCGTTGAGCAGGGGGTTGGACTAGATGGCCTGTATGGCCCCTTCCAACTCTATGATTCTATGATTCTATAAGGTCTAGGTGGAATGCTACATTGGGGGGCAGTTGTGCTCTGTTTTCTTTCTGCTTGGGGGACAACAGTGGGCGGGTCTCTGGAATTCTGGCCCTCCTGGTGTGGATCCCCTGATGGCACCTGGGCTTTGGCCACTGTCCCAGAGTACTGGACTGGAAGGACCATTGGCCTTATCCAATATGGCTTCTCTTATGTTCTTTTGGGTCACCACGACCCATCAGTTTCTTTGTCAATGTAGCCAGATAAAGCTATGGAAAAGGCTTTCAACGTTCAGATCACTTGGTACTGTTCTTCTGTTTCCCTTGATGGATTTCCACCTTTATCCTCAGTGCTGGTTTTATTTATTTATCAATTTTAAAACACACAGACATAAAAATAGTTCTTCCAATTTTTTCCAAATCATGGCTATTTGGATTTCCCCCCCTTTTTTTAAAAAAAGGAAAGCATACTCCACAAATTAGTCCGAAAGCATTGGAGGCATTCAGGAGGTGAAATCCATTAAGCTCCCTATCTTTGGAAGTATTTTTAGAAGGCAGCCACCTAATTAGTTCATTGTTTAATGAAGGATATCGAAAGTGATTTGCTCCATCTTCCATCTTGTTCCTGGCATCTGCCAACAGTTAAGTAGCAGTGGGATGCATCTTCCCTGTTGCCACTATTCCCCTGGAGAACAAAAGGGAGAGGGTGTTCAGAAATCAGTCCCCCCAGTGCTTCTGGACCGTCAAGGAGCATTGATCATGGGAACTTTCTGAACCTGTAATGGTTAAAAAATCTGAAGGAGACCCCTTAAATGATTTCAGAAATGACATCGTTCAAATCTGTGCACTTCAAGATATCTTTTTTTTTAAGGTACAGAAGATTGCAGACAGAGGGTTTCAGGTGGCTAGCCATGGTGGTCTGTAATAGAACAGCAAGACTGGAGTCTAGGAATACCTTAAGTCAAGGGTAGTCAACCTGTGGTCCTCCAGATGTCCATGGGAATTGTAGTCCATGGACATCTGGTGGACCACAGGTTGACTACCCCTGATTTAAGGTACAATAACTTTAGAATTGCCAACTCTAGCTGGGGAAATTCCTGCAGATTTCAGGATGGCACTTAGGGTGGAGAGCTATAAGAACCAGTATCAATGACCTGGATGCTTATTAGTGATATGGATGAGGGTATGGAGGGACTCCTCATTAAATTTGCAGAAGATACCAAAGGGGGAGGAGTAGCAAACATCCCAGAAGATAGATATAGAGTTCCAAGGAGTTCAGAACATGCTGGAAAAGAGGGTTTCTAATCTGGGTCAGTTATGCACAATAGGAAAACTCACAAAAACTCTGAAAAAAACAACGTTTCAGGTTTTGAGAATGCATGTGAGACTTCCATGGTTTCACCATGGAAAAGCTATCACACTAATTTTGATTATGCATCCCTCATGGCATTTTCTGCAATGTGTCTTCACAATATTGTAAACTGGCTATGCCACAATTCATTCATGTGAGCCGCTCCCAGGGATGCATAAATATTACTGGGTTTTCTGTCTCCTCCCCTGAGCTTTCTTACACCAAGAGCTGAACAGAAAATCTGTGAACTACGATTCCCATCAGGCTCTGCCATAACTGTGTATCAGTCAGCTGACCGATGAGTACAATGGATGAAACCCCCACCCACTTGAGGAAAGCTCTCTCAAGTGCAGAATCCATAATTTCATTCAATTAGGGTAGTAAAAAAACCCACACACATTTTAAAAAGGGGCGTTTTTTAAAAAGGGCGATTTAACAGCGTCAGTGATCTGACAATGATTAAAAACTGCGAATGCATAACTCTGCTGAGCTGGGTTTGATTCCCTGTCCCTCCACATGCAGCCAGCTGGGTGACCTTGGGCCAGTCACGGCCCTGATAATGCTGTTTTCACAGAACAATAATATCAGGGTTCTCTCAGCCCCACCTGACTCACAGGGTGTCTGGTGTGGGGAGAGGAAAGGGAAGGCAATAATAAGCCACTTCAGGACTCCTTTGGGTAGTGAAAAGCGGGGCATAAAAACCAACTCTTCTTCTTCTTCTTCTTCTGGCGATGACCCGTCTTTAAACCTCTGTCTTTTATATACTAGAAGAACTTTTTCCTAAAGCACTTTATGATTACATGGTACCCTATAAAGCACTCCCTTTAATATCTTTCCCTCCTAGAAGGCACAATTGTCTTCTACCAATTGAACCATGAAGCCCATGCCAAGTGACAGTAAATAAGGCCCACATTTCTTATAAGCCATTAAGCAAAGTCTTTTATTTAGTAGCCCCCTCTCTGTCGAAGGCCTTTTCCATCATGCCGGGGACAGCTGTAAAACACAGATAATGTCAAAAGGAAAGCAGGCTGGCTTATCTATTGCGACAATGAGATTGGGCTGGTAATTCAGGATATTTAATAAAGGATCGGTCATACGGACGTCCCTCCATCAAGGTAGCTCCTTATTGTAAACGCACGGTTGCAATTCTATCCCTAGCTTGAGAAACTATGTCAGTGCAAAGTTGCGGAGGGACTATGGTGCTCAACTAGGACCCCATACCAAGGGGGAGAATACAGGGGAAGAATACAACTATTAGGGTCTCCAGCTCTGGGTTAGGAAATATCTGGAGATTTTGGGAGTGGAGCCAAGAGTGGGTGGGATCTGGGTCTCAGTGGAGTAGAATGCTATGGAGTCGACCCTCCGAAGCAGAGCTAAGTTCCTCTGGGGAGAAAAATGGATGCTTTAGAGTAGCGATCCCCAACCTGTGGGCCGCGGACCACATGGGGTCCTTCGACTAATTGGAGGTGGGCCCCGAAGGACGCCTTCTCCCCCCCCCCCGGCCCTTTACTTAATCCCCCCCAGCCCTTTACAACACACTTCATTGTTGTGGCGTGTCTGTATCTTATTTTGAAGGGATGTTTAAACATTACCATAGCAATCAGAGAGCGTTAGGGCAGTGGTTGAGAGTAGAGGAGTAAACTACCCCCCCCCACACCGGGCCTCAGTAAAAGGTGTTGAGTGGTCCCCGGTGATAAAAAGGTTGGGGACCACTGCTTTAGAGGGTGTACTCTAAAGACAGGGGTAAGTCAACCTGTGGTCCTCCAGATGTTCATGGACTACAATTCCCATGAGCCCCTGCCAGCATTCGCTGGCAGGGGCTCATGGGAATTGTAGTCCATGAACATCTGGAGGACCACAGGTTGACTACCCCTGCTCTAGGGCATTGTACTCCACTGACTCCATCCTCACTGGACTCCATCCTCAAATCTCCAGAAGTTTCCCACCCTGAACTTGGCAACTCTGTCTGGAAGACCCAGCTGTTCTGTCAGGGCCTCTGGGTTGTTATTGCCTTGTCCATTTCTCGGTAGCTTTGTTCCCTTGGAGCCCTCTGCGTAATCAATAAGACGGCCTCTACCCTGAAAGGAGGCGGGACAGGACTCACTTCCTAACACGTCCTGTTCTTTTTATTAGCCTTCCCTTGTATGAACAGTAATCTCCTGAAAATCGCCTTTCCACGCTTTGTCCCCAGACTGTAGAAAGCAGATACCGATCTCTATGCAGAACTTATCAGCGAGAAAGCGCTGTCCCCGATTCCAGAATTTCCAACTATTAGCATAAGAATGTAAATAGCGCAGGCCCATCGACATCCCTCGCTTTGGAGAAAATGAAATATTTTGCTGGATTTTACAGAAGAAATGTTTCCACAGGGATCAAATTAAAGCTCCGCTTAATTTTAGGGGGTGTCCTTTTGTACTTGAGCTGTTTGCACCCGGGGATTACTGTGGTGATTTGTAAGGAGTGAGGGTTGTGCCAAACAGACAGTTTTGCTCTCTCTAAAGAAGAGGAGCCATTGGAGGGGAAATGTATGGGTCTCTTTTCCTTTTTTTCCTTTGAAAATGGACCTGTGCAAGGAAATTGTTCCTCTATGAAGTATCCCTCACATAAAACAAAACAAAACAAAACAAAAACATATCGTTTTTAATTTTGTTCCTTCGAGTTACCTTTGGGCTAATTTTTCCGTATGGTCTAAGGGAAGGTTGGCCAAACTGTAACTCACCAGTTGGCCATGGACTACAATTCCCATGAGGGCTCATGGGAATTGTAGTCCATGGCTGTCTGGAGTGTTGGAATACACAATGTCTTGTGTACAAAGACTTTATCTCTACTCTGCACTATCACAATATGTCGTTCCATACATAAATCCTTTTATCTCCTTTATCTTAATATACAGTGTGTGCATATCTATGACTTATTTACCCTGCTAACATGGAGAGGCACAGTTTGGCCACCTCTGGTGTAGTGGTGGACTCTAATCTGGAGTTTGATTCTCTATTCCTCCACGTGCAGCCGGGTGACCTTGGGCCAGTCTCAGTTTGCTGAGAGCTGTTCTTATGGAGAAGTTCTCTTACAAGTTTCTCAGCCCCTCCTACCTCACAGGGTTTCTGTTGTGGGGAGAGGAAGGAAAAGGCGTTAAGTCACTTTGGGACTCCTTCAGGTAGAGAAAAACAGGGTATCAAAAAAACCCAGCTCTTCTTTTCTCCCTCTGCACCCGTTCTGTCAATAGTAATGAAATTAGCTTTTTGAGCAAGAACATTTGTTGCGTCTCCTTCTCCTTCTTTCTACGCCCGACCCCTTCTTGTCTGACCTGTTTCTCTCCCTTAATTGTTTACCTATGCTTTAATTGGTATTTTCCTCTCCAAAAAGGGGAAAGTGCTTTTAAAGAAGACCTCCGACTGGCTTTTTACTCTTGCCTTCACCTGCTGCCCCTGGAAAGCAATCAAAAACTTAATATAGTTAACTAGCGGCTGACGGTGACGTCGACCTTGTTTACAAACAATTTAAAGAATGGCTCGAGTTAAACCGAATGGAATAACCTAACAGTGGAGAGGTAGAAAAAAGAGTATTCTCTCTCTCTCTCTCTCTCTCTCTCTCTCTCTCTCGCCCCTCCTGCCCCTCTCTTACTTTTTAAAAGTGTTTCATTTACTTCAAAAGAATCCTGGCCCTGAACTGGCAGATTGCATTATGCATTCCATAAACTTTTCCCAGGCCTACTTTGAAAGCTAAAGAGAAATATACTTCCTCTTAATGCTAATGCTTCCAAGAATTCAGAGTAATGGAGACTTCTTCAATGGCTGCCAATAGCAGCTGTTCTGGAGTTGCTGAAATATACAGCATCTGCAGGGTGCAAAATGTAAAGGGTGTCCTGCGAGGGTCATCGGAGAAGATATGTATTTAGCATAGTGAGATTAGAAACTTCCTGGTTATTTGCAGATGCTCTTCGAGAAACCCCAGAAGGGGGACGATCGTGCAGAATAGGGTTGGGAAGCAAAGCTGGGTCCATGCCCTCCCAGGGCCCCACCCTTCCCACCCCCTTCCAAACCCATCATTGGCCATTTTTTTGGGGGAGGGTAGATCAGCATGACCATATAGGGTCATAGCACCCGATAAATGTTTAACAATTGTTAAAAAATATATATTAAAATTCATTAGCTCCCACCCATTTGAGAAATCCTTCCAGGAATATCAAGAAACTCCAGGATTTCATGAAAATTTGGTTGGGAAAGACTGCTTGGGGGTCACGGATCCACAGTTGGTTGGTATTACGTGACCATAATGTTCTCTGGGAAATGTATAGGGGAGACACCTCAGCCTCTGTGCCCTGTTATTGGCTCTCCGAAGGAATTGGTTGTCCTCCGTGTGAAACCGGATGCTGAACCTTCCTTCTTACGCTCTTGGTACAATCATTGCTTCCCGTTTCATCTTCGCTCGTCTCTCCTCTCCCTTTTGATCGGTTCTTACAAAACCTTAGCGAGAACGCCACTGCCGGGGATCGATCCTAAAGGCTTTCCGATCAGTCCCCAGCGGCATGTGGGCTCTCCCCTTTAATGATAAAGCCAGGGCCAACTTTGATGTGCTTAATGAGGAGATATCAGCCCACTGCTTGGAACTTCAGACGGTTCTTCCCCGGAGTTTCCTGTGACGGTTGCAGTACAGCACTTCAGAGCCCTGCGGGAGGCTTCGAGATGCTTTGCGTGTGGGCGGGACACAGGTCAATTCAAGAACAGATTTTGAAAAGGAATAACAGATGCCCACAAATGGATTTCCAAGGAACTTGGTGTTTCTCCAAGGTCATGTTTAGAGGCACGACGGTTCCCCACAGACTGCTGGAGGGCAATGGAGCATGGGCCTCTCTAATCTGACATTTTCCAAATTTAAATACCTGGAGTAAAGGGGAGCTTTAAACTTTATTTGTACGGTCACAGACCAGGCTAATGCAGGGGAGCTTATTTTTCTCATTCCAAGATTCATTTGTTCATCCAGTCTTTTCTCCAAAGAATTCAAAATATTGCACATGGGACTTCCCTCCTGCATTTGGTCCTCAAAATAACTCTTGTGCGTTCATTTAGAGAAAGCTCATGGCTCAGGGCCTTTTCGCACGGGGATCTTTGTTGCAAATTGTTTGCGGAATGAAAAATCGATATTTATAATAGTGGAATTCGTCGTTATGCATACCTGCCTTTGTAGTGGAATCAGTTGCGTTTTTTAGCGTTTCCCACAGGCTTCCGGTCTCGGCAGAAATCGCTAGAAAGGAAGCACTATTGCCAAGCTCGTCCCGCCCCTGGCCGTCAAGCAGCCAATGGGCAGCCGTTAGCATGCTCCCAAACAGCCCCTTTCCCTTTAAGAAAGGTTTTTTTAAAAAAAAAAAAACAGACCCATTGTAATGAATCTGGGTAGATTCGTTGCAACGGAGAGACCCATCCAGCTGCCTAATGTGAGCTGTCGTTTGATCGTATGATCGTTGGCACGCTGCCTCGAGTGATTAAAAAAAAATCCCCCCCCTCTCTCACGGGCCCAATTTTCGGCTGAATTAATGTGTAAAAAATAAAGGGACTTTATTTCAGCAAACGGGCTTTTATGTGGTTTGTGCTTAGTGACTAAAGGTAAAGGACTGAAGCCAGGGAAGCCTCTAAACAGAAAGAGGCTCGCTGGTGCGTTTATCCCCGCTCGCTCGAAGAAAAAAAAATGGCGATCGCTTCGCCGGAAGTTTGGAGGACAGGCTCAGGAGGAGGGACTTTGAAGAACCCGCAACAATGGTAACGCACAGGTCTTTAGCGCTAGTGTTGCAGATTGGTTGCAGGAGTGTATCGCTATCCGGAGGGTGAATCCACTTTTTGGGATTTCCCTGAAAGCGCTACAACGAAGCGCTTTTTGCGGATTGGTTTCAGGAGTGTTGCAGATTGTGTACGACGTCGTGCGTTATGGCAAATCAATAGCGTTACCAATTGGCAACCATTGTGCGATTTTGAAGCCGTGCAAAAAGCCCTTCAGTTATGCACTGGGAACTTCACTGCCCCAGGTCCCATGCAGGAGCACAAATCGGGGGCGAATGAGTTGCACCAGGCCAAATGCTCCCCTGTGTGGGTGCAGGAAGAAGAGGGGCAACCTGCCACGACTAAAATTCCAGCCTGCAGCCCAGCATGAAACCTCCAGTGAGTAAACAGTCTTGTAGAGCCTCTACTTGGCTTGCAGAAAGTCTCAGGTGCAATCCCCGGCATTTCTTCTTTCAAAGGGTGAAAGGCCTTAGCCTGAAACCCTGGACAGATGCTGTTAGTCTGAGTAGACCAGCGGTGTCCTGACCTTTTCACTGTAGTAACCAGAGCTTGCAATAAACCCAGATGCCAACGTTACTACCATGCACACCCAGACTACACAATTGATGGACCTAGCAACATCAACTATACCGTCTCTTGCTTATTCACATGCTCATCTTCTAATGGTGTTGTTGTTGTTGTTGTTAGGTGTGAAGTTCTATCCGACCCATTGCGACCCCATGGACAATGATCCTCCAGGCCTTCCTGTCCTCTACCATTCCCCGGAGTCCATTTAAGCTCGCACCGACTGCTTCAGGGACTCCATCCAGCCACCTCATTCTCTGTCGTCCCCTTCTTCTTTTGCCCTCGATCGCTCCCAGCATTAGGCTCTTCTCCAGGGAGTCCTTCAGACTAAGGCTGGGAATCAGAGCTATGGACATGTCCACCTAGGGCCCCTCCCCATCCCACCCCTCCAGGCCCATCCATTGGCTACTTTGGGAAGAGGGGGCAGGTCAACATGACCATATATGGTCATTTCATCCAAGAAATGTTTAACAAATTTTAAAAATATATATAGTTTGTTTATTTATTTATTTATTTATTGTTTAGACTTATTGCCCGCCACTCCCAAACTGGATCATGGCGGGTTAAAGGTATCCCCTGTGCAAGCACCGAGTCATGTCTGACCCTTGGGGTGACGCTCTCCAGCGTTTTCATGGCAGACTCAATACGGGGTGGTTTGCCAGTGCTTTCCCCAGTCATTACCGTTTACCCCCCAGCAGCAAGCTGGGTACTCATTTTACCGACCTCGGAAGGATGGAAGGCTGAGTCAACCTTGAGCCGGCTGCTGGGATTGAACTCCCGGCCTCAGGGGCAAAGCTTTCAGATGGCTGCCTTACCACTCTGCGCCATAAGAGGCTCATCATGGCGGGTTACAACTGTCCATATTAAAAACCCCATTAAAACCCCATATAAAACATGAATTAACTCCCACCCATTCAGGAAACCCAGGAAGGAAGGAAGGAAGGAAGGAAGGAAGGAAGGAAGGAAGGAAGGAAGGAAGGAAGGAAGGAAGGAAGGAAGGAAGGAAGAAAGAAAGAAAGAAAGAAAGAAAGAAAGAAAGAAATTGCATCTCTCTTAATTGCTATTTTTGCTTGTGAAATATTAACAAATTTATCAGGCTTTTTTTTCCTACTTAAAAAAAAATTAAAGGGAGTTCATTATGTGCTGTGAACCTGCTTAAATATTCATCATGTTGTTAATGAACCACATTCATTTTTAAAATGTGCAATCTGAGATGGCATCGCCCACGATTTGATAATAATATAATTTGCTTATAATGGGGAAAGGGATGAGAACAGTGAAACTAATTATATCTCTAAAGAGTCAACATGGCTTCCTCCTGGCTAACGACCAGCTGCTTTTCATTAGCACCAACGTGAGATCCAGGGCCTGTCAACCGGGCACCACCAGGCACATTTCGGCTCATGCCACGAGGTGGTGGACCCAGGTAGTGGAAACTGCCCTTGAACGGGGGAGAGAAGAAGATGTGCACACTGCCAGAAGGAAAAATGAGTGGCCCAGTTCTCATCTAGCTGGTATGATGCAGATCTAGGTGTTTTTCCGCCATGGTATTTCTTGGATGTCGTATTTTATATTTTGGGGGGTAATTTTATTGGGGGGTTTATGCATGTTGTAACCCGCCACGAGCCTCTGTGGGAGTGGTGGGCTAGAAAATAAAACAACAACAACAACAATAATATAAGCTATGCAGCTCTCAGCAGGTTGGGTCTATCCAACCCTGAAATGCTGGCTGGGGATCCCTGGAATTGTAACCCATCTCCAGATGAAAGAGATCAGTTCCCATGGATTTTGGGTTGCCAGCTCTGGTTTGGGAGCTGCCTGGAGACTCTTGGGGTGGAGCTTGGGGTGGGTAGGATTTACATCAGGGAGGGACCTCTGTCGAATGCAATGCTATGGAGTCCACTGTCCAAAGCAACCATTGTCTCCAGGGGAACTGATCTCTTCAGTCTGGAGATGAGCTATAATTCCAGGGGATACCCAGATATCCACCTGAGGACTGACATTCCGAGGTAGACTCAGTGACATTATACTCCACTGAAGTCCCACCCCTGCCCAAATACCACCCTCCCCAGGCACAGCAGTACCATCAGAGCTCTCTCAGCCCCACCAACCTCACAAGGCTGTGAGGAAAGGAAGGGAAAGGTGTTTGTAAGCCGCTTTAGAAATCCTTTGGATAGTGGAGAGCCAGTTTGGTGTAGTGGTTAGGAGTGCAGACTTCTAATTTGGCATGCCCGGTTCGATTCTGCGCTCCCCCACATGCAGCCAGCTGGGTGACCTTGGGCTCCTCACGGCACTGATAAAGCTGTTCTGACCGAGCAGTGATATCAGGGCTCTCTCAGCCTCACCCACCCCACAGGGTGTCTGTTGTGGGGAGAGGAATGGGAAGGCTACTGTAAGCCGCTTTGAGCCTCCTTTGGGTAGAGAAAAGCGGCATATAAGTACCAACTCTTCTTCTTCAGTAATATCAGGGCTCTCTCAGCCTCCTCTCCCTCACAGGGTGTCTGTTGTGGGGAGAGGAATGGGAAGGCGACTGTAAGCCGCTTTGAGCCTCCTTTGGGTAGAGAAAAGCGGCATATAAGTACCAAGTCTTCTTCTTCAGTAATATCAGGGCTCTCTCAGCCTCCTCTCCCTCACAGGGTGTCTGTTGTGCGGAGAGGAAAGGGAAGGTGACTGGAAGCTGCTTTGAGACCCTTCGAGTAGAGAAAAGCGGCATATAAGAACCAACTCTTTTTCTTCTTCTTCTGAAAAACAGGGTCTAAAAAACTCAGCCCTTCTTTTCTTTTCCTTTTTTTCATGCAAGTCTCTGAAATCTTGTCATAAAGCCAGGGGTTTATTAAGAAAAGAGTGGGCCTCAGAATCACATCCCTTGTTATTAGTTATTTATTTGAGAACCGGTAATCCTCTTTTTCACTTCAAATGAGTTTTCTGGGCAGAGAGCAATATTAAAACCTTCCTGCGCCTCCCCGATACATTAAAACATCCAAGGAGAAATATAAACTAAATCAGCGGCATTATCTTAACAGCAGGGAGAAGAATACAGGCCCAGCAAAACTCCATCAGAAAACCTGTTCAGACAGAAGTCGCGTTAATAGCCTTGCTTCAGAAACGACTCAGGATGTTTCTCCCATAACTCGTCTTTGGGCTGGACGGGGGATGGGGGATGGGGATGCCACCCTCCAGGTGGGACCTGGGGATCCTCGGAATTACAGTCTACAGAAGTCAGTTCCCTTGGAGAAAATGGGATGCTATGGAGGGTAAACCCTGAGGCCTTGTACTCCACTGAACTCCCTGTCCTCCCCAGGTTCCATTCCCAAATCTCCAGGAGTATTTCAAACTGGATCAGGAGACCCTACCCCCATCCCCTGCCAGTGGTGAAGTGGGACCCTAATAGGAGGCCGTACTACAGGTTTATACCAGGTGCAGAGGAATTAGTTTGAGGGGTCCAGAATGGAGAAGGGACATTGTTAGAGACCACACTGGGTGGGTGGGTAGGTAGGTAGGTAGGTAGGTAGGTAGGTAGGTAGGTAGATAGATAGATAGATAGATAGATAGATAGATAGATAGATAGATAGATAGATAGATAGATAGATAAGCAGGCAAATAAATAAATAGTCGCCACCCTGATTAAGCGCAAACTGCTAACCGCCCACACCTGTGGCCTCAGACATCATCACCTGAAGAACCTTAATGTGGGGGCCATATGCCTTGGCAGCATCCCATCAGCCAGGTGCTTCACTGCTGTGCTGTTAAATCTACTCACCAGCACCGTCTCCTGTGCTCCGGTGAGCTGTCTGGGCTGGACTGAGTTGTTGATGCTGACCTGGGTGTTGCTGGGTCAAAGGGCAGGGTGTCTGCCTGCCTGGGACCTGGTTGCTCGTCCAGCCTGGAGCTTAGATCATGCTGATTGCACCCCACCTCCTCCCCACTCAGCCCCGCCTCCTCAGCTGCATGCTCCGGCAGATGCGGCAGTGGTACGGGTGGTGCAGGCACATATGTTCCCAGTGCTGCTGGGAAGTACAGATGTGTCCTCTGCTGGTGGCAGCAGTGGTGCAGTGGTGCCGTGGGCATGACATTCACATTTTCCAATATAATGGAAAATGTGAATGTCATGCTGCCCAATAACACTTATTTTTTTAGGACGTGGATGTAGTTCTGTGGGCTTTTTGCCCAGCAAATCTTTTGCTCAGCCACTGGAGATAAGTGCAGGATTTTAAGAAAAAACATGGCTTGGGCAGCAGCTGTCACCGCAGCACAAAAATCTTTGCAGTGTGGCTGAAGGTAAGCAGTCATTTTGTGGTTGGCTCCGCCTCCTGGGGCAGCCATTTTGTGGCTGGCTCCTCCTCTGGAGGTAAATATTTTTTGTGGCTGCGCCTACCATGCTGTGTCAGAATTCCCAAAGTGCTCACAGGCTCCAAAACTTTGAGGACCCCTGGTCTAAACACTGGTTGTTGTCGTACCTCTTTCATGCGTTCACTCTGCAGTGTGGATTTTATGCCTGGAAAAGAGATAAATTGGCATAGCCCAATCAGAGGCGTATTTATCGAAAAGCAAAACTCCATCATTTCAGTGTGATTTGCTTTCAAGTAAGATTGGGGAGAACTGCCGCCTCTGTCATTTTCACGGATGAATACTTAGCCCTTTTGGATTTCTCATCCATGCTTTTTCAATTCCCAAATCCCTGTTTTAATTTTGGTGCTCTTTGTGCAAGTCAGGCTCACAAGTCCTCATTTCTATGCTGCTTTCGCTTCCCTTGAGCTGATTTTCATCCTGTAAAAGCGCAGACGTCTTTGAATACTCTTGGCCCCCATCAACATTCTGGACTCTGTGTTTATGTCTGTGTGATGGGATGTCAAATGGCTTATGTCGACCTTATGAATTGATACCCTCCACAGCAGCCTGTCGTTAACAACCCCCAGATCTTCTCGGTCTCTCCTGTGCTCCTGGACTCCCAGCAAGCTGCTCTCCTGCAAACCCACACAGCTACCCTCTGTAGCTACAAAGAAGAGAAAGATAAACAAGTTGGGTTTTTATACCCCACTTTTCACTACCTAGTCTCAAAGTAGCTTACAAGTACCTCCCTTCCTTTCCCCATTCCTTTCCCCTTCCCCTTCCTTCCTTTACTACCTGAAGTAGTCTCAAAGTAGCTTACAAGCACCTCCCTTCCTTTCCCCATAGCTGATGCCCTGTGAGGAGAAGAAGACGTGTTAGTTCTTATACTCTGCTTTTCACTGCATGGAGGAGTCTCAAAATGGCTGACAATCGCCTTCCCTTCCTCTCCCCACAACAGGCACCTTGTGAGGTTGGTGGGGCTGAGAGAGCCCTGACAGCACTGTTCTAGAAGAACAGCACTATCAGGGCTGTGACAAGACCAAGGTCACCCAGTTGGCTGCATGTGGAAGCACAGGAAATCAAACCCGACTCACCAGATTAGAAGCCACTGCTCTTAACCACTACACCAAGCTGGGAGGGAGGTGGGGCAGAGACTTCAGACAGAACTGCTCTATGAGAACAGCTCTCACAGAACTGTGACTGGCCCAAGGTAAACCAGCTGGCTGCATGTGGAGGAGGAGTAGGGAATCAAACCAGCCCTCCAGATTAAAGGCCGCTACTCTCGTTGTAGATCCTCTGCAACTTGACAGTTGTTTATACGCACAACACTATCCATAAAACTCTTCCCCAGCACCACATTTTAAATCCATTTCTGCCTGTCAGCTTTCTCCATTGTCCAGCTTTCACATAGATACATATTAATAGGGAATACAACAGTATGAATTACCTTGATCTCTGTCTCTAATATAATGTGCCCATAATAGATCTGCAAATGTGGTAATTGTATGAACCAAGGTTGCATGCAGTGATTGTGAGAGCTGTGCCACGGACATAAACAATGCACATAAATCTGGAAGGGCCAAATAAAGGGAAGAGCAGAAACGACTAGCAAAATGAATAGACACAACTCAAAACGGAAACCTTCACCCATCCTGTGCTTTGTGAAGTTTGGGATCTTGCCACGGTGCAGTTACTAAACATCTCTCCTTATATTTTCATGTATTCATTTATCGAAAACATTAGCCACCGTTATTCCTGGGGGAGCTCAGGAATAGATGAAAAGACATAAAATGAAAGATATTAGAAGAAGAAGAAGAAGAAGAAGAAGAAGAAGAAGAAGAAGAAGAAGAAGAAGAAGAAGAAGAAGAAGAAGAAGAAGAAGAAGAAGAAGAAGAAGAAGAAGAAGAAGAGTTGGTTCTTATATGCCGCTTTTCTCTCCCGGAAGGAGTCTTAAAGCGGCTTACAGTCACCTTCCCATTCCTCTCCCCACAACAGACACCCTGTGGGGAAGGTGAGGCTGAGAGAGCCCTGATATTACTGAAGAAGAGGAAGAGTTGGTTCTTCTATGCCGCTTTTCTCTACCCGAAGGAGTCTCAAAGCAGTTTCCAGTCGCCTTCCCTTTCCTCTCCCCACAACAGACACCCTGTGAGGTGGGTGAGGCTGAGAGAGCCCTGATATCACTGCTCAGTCAGAACAGTTTTATCAGTGCCGTGGCGAGCCCAAGGTCACCCAGCTGGTTGCATGTGGGGGAACGCAGAATCGAACCTGGCATGCCAGATTAGAAGTCCGCACTCCTAACCACTACACCAATCATCAATCAATATAAAGACATAACATAAAAGACATTAAAAAACCAAGATTTAAGATTGTGATTCAAGACTGCTATTCATTTAACTGGGATATGTAATTGTATAGGACACTATTGCCTATTCTTGTTAGGTTACAAAAGTTTAGCTGGCTTGGTAAGCCAAAAGTTTGGGGGTTCTTGATTTGGTTCGATCCAAATCGTCTAACAGTTTAACTTAATATTTTCTCTTTGTTTGACCTTAACATATTTATATGGTTTTAAGAAGTTGGTTCTTATATGCCGCTTTTCTCTACCCGAAGGAGTCTCAAAGCAGCTTCCAATCACCTTCGATTCCTCTCCCTGCAACAGACACCCTGTGAGGTAGGTGGGGCTGAGAGAGCTCTGACAGAGCTGCTCTGGAAAGATAACTGCTCTATCAGGACTGTGACTAGCCCAAGGTCACCCAGCTGGATGCGTGCAGAGGAGGAGTGGGGAATCAAGCATGGCTCTCCAGACAAGAGGCTGCAGCTCTTAACCACCACCCCAACGTGCTGCAGGACGCTTTGAGTGACCAGCGACTTAACAGCTTGATAAAAATGCATTTTATTACTTTCAAATCTTGGAAACGACCTTTCCCCACACCCCAGGAGGGGATGGGGAAATGCCTGGCTGCGGCCTTCCCTCGTGCTAAAATCAATCCTCATTTGCAAATCCTCACAGAAAATGGTATTAAAAGCCTCAAAACAGCAGCGTGTTTTGCCTGCTATTCTAACTCCCGCTTTAGTGTCCCTGGAAGGAAATCTTTGAATATTTCTCTCTCTCTCTCTTTCTCCCTTTTTGTGGTTGATTAAACGCAGCACCTGTCTTAGCAGCTGTTTATTAACCCGCACCCTGTGGAGCGAGAGGCATTATCGCATTGTACGCCTGCATCGCTTGATGCACCAGAAGCATGCTGGAACTGGGTAACCTGTAAGAGGGGGAAAAGTTAGCAAAAACGATCTGTTTTGTTATTCTAATTGTCTGTTGAAGGGCAACGTTCTGGCGCCAGCTTCCCTGGAGGGCTTCTTTGCAACAAGACAGAAAGAAGCCACCTGCATGGGAAGGGAACAAGGAGGAAGAAATCCACCAGAAGCAGAATTACAACCTGCCCCTCCATTTTGTTGGAGCACTTGCGCTTCTGATAGCCAGGTTGGTGTAGTTGTTAAGAGCAGGGCTTCTAGTCTGGTCAGCTGGGTTTGATTCCCTGCTCCTTCACATGCAGCCAGCTGGGCAACCTTGGGGTCGTCACAGCCCTGATAGAGCTGTTCTCACAGAGCAGAGCTCTCTCAGCCTCGCCTCTCTCACAGGGTGTCTGTTGTGGGGAGAGGAACGGGAAGGCGAATGTAAGCCCCTTTGAGACTCCTTCAGGTAGGGAAAAGCGGTATATAAGAACCAAATCTTCTTCTTCTTCTTCTTCTTCTTCTTCTTCTTCTTCTTCTTCTTCTTCTTCTTCTTCTTCTTCTTCTTCTTCTTCTTCTTCTTCTTCTTCAGTGATATCAGAGCTCTCTCAGCCTCACCCACCTCACAGGGTGTCTGTTGTGGGGAGAGGGAGGGAAGGCAATTGTAAGCCGCTTTGACACTCCTTTCGGTAGAGAAAAGCGGCATCTAAGAACCAACTCTTCTTCAGATAAGACCTTGGGTTAGCATTTCTACTGAATTTTATCTTAGCAAAGATCCAGGTGATTTGAGGACTTGCTGTTTGGCCAGAGCAGCCGTGACCCCTAAAGAATCCAAACGGGGAAGCGTTTCAATAAGTCGTAGGAAATGTAGAAATTCTTGGCCAACAGCGTCTCCAACTTCCGCAGCACCCATCGCAGCCCATCAGCAATTTGGGAGGGCTCTGCGGCAACATTAGCATTCTCCGATTATTCCAGCGTAACCCAGTTCCTAAGACGGGGCCGTCGCTGTCTAATATATACTGGTTGCATTTCCCTTCTGAATACATCAAGAAGGGGCCTCCATTTAAAATGAAATCAAAGCTGAATTTGTCTGGGATTCAACTCCCCAAACTGATTTAGCAAGATGTTGGAAGGCCTCATAAATATTGACACGTTCCTTTCCCTCCCTTCCCCCTTCTCAAGGACTTAGAAGCCAACTTGGTGGTTTGCGCATAGCTCAAGAATGCCTCCACGTGTTCCGATGAAGAGACTCACCGTACGGTTCTGCAGGAAGGCCCCCTCCCCCACCACGCGCCCCCCACCCCTTTCAGATCACGTTGACATATGGAAACTTTTAATTACTGCGTTGGAGTGTCTCGCAGGCCCTTTCTCCCGGAATACGCACGAAGCTACTTTGTGGTGATGAAACATTAAAGGCTGGGGACATGCACGCCTTCTGCCAAACCTCGCCAGGGGGACACCAGAGACCACCCGGCTCCACCTAGGCGCCCTTCTCCGCAGGAAGTGTTTTGATGGGACGTGAAAGAATGTTGTCGTCTGAAATTGTGATGCACCTCCTTGAACTGTGCCTCTCCGCTTGATAGCTTTCCTAGCCGGGAAGACACAAATTAAATTAACCCAGAGGACACCAAGAACAGCAATGCTAATTGCTGCAGGAAAAAGTGGAGAGCAGGGAGGCGAAAGAAAGAACAGAGTTGCTTTGGGAACTTAATTGAGTTTTCTTTGGCAGGGACCGAAAAGGTGTAAAATGCAGCAATTAATAAAGCCAAGAATGAAAGTGAAGTTTACAGTTCCACAGAAGTTTTTCTTCTTCTCTCCCTTACGGACACTTTTGTTTGTGCACAGTGGCAGTGAAGGGATGGGGAATATTTCTACCTCTGCACATCCACATTTTTGACCCCATAAGCTGTTTGTATATGTCCCCTAAATTCCTTGAACCAAAATTGTGTTAGAGTTCAATGAGACTGACAGATTCCATAGGCTTCAAGATGCACCTAAATGTCTTTTAAAATATACTTCCTTATCTTATATTGAAGAAAGCATTTTCATTTTCCTCTCTTGAAAGTTCCTGTTTCATGGGGGGGGGGGGGGGGGTTCCTGTGTTTTGCACCCTCTAGTGGTCAGTTTGTTGTTACATCAGCTGATTTCTACCATAGAAACCTGTAGATTCAGGTGTGTAGCCGCGTTAGGCTGAGGCAGCAGAACAAAATTTGAGTCCAATGGCACTGTGATTATTCCTGTTTCATTGTCGGAGGAATGCACAAAAAAGCTCACACCTAGGATAAAACTTTGGATTGACACTGGAATCCAATAAAAAACCTGTGGTTTAAATTAGCAGGAAGATAATCCGGACGTAAAACGATGTAATATACGATCGATCACTAAAGAGCAAAAACCATGTTCAGAACAGGAAAACAAAAACATACAAGAAAGGAAAATGAGAACATGCAGGAACCCGTAGACCAGGGATTCTCAACTGCGGTGTCATGTCCCACGAGGGTGAGGGTAGCCCTCCCCAGGGAAGAGGGATCAAGGGGTCTAGTTCTAGGCAAAGAAACCTACATGGTTGTTGGTATCCATTTCATTCCTACTTTGTGTGAATCTTACTTGTGACTCTTCCCTGTGCTTTCTCTTGCACCAGATGTTTGCCATAAAAAGTGCACATTGCAGATTTGCAGGATTATTCGTAGCATTATATATACATGCATCCATGTGCTCAATGATCAGTTTTGACCTTGGCAAGTACTTGTCAGATTCTGGAAGCTAAGACACTTGACCTTGGCTAGGCCTTGGGTGGGAGACCACAGAGGAAGGCCATGGTTCTACACAGAGGCAGGCCAGGGCAAACCGCCTCTGTCGTTGGACCTGATCCAAGTGGCCCAGGCTGGCTAGATCTCATCAGATCTCAGAAGTTAAGCAGGGTTGGCTCAGGTTAGTATTTGGATGGGAGACCACAGAGGAAATCCAAGTCGGGTCGGGACACCGAGACAGTCAAGGACACACCTTCTCAAAGCATCTCTCCCCTCAAAAACTCTACAGCAGGGGTAAGTCAACCTGCGGTCCTCCAGATGTCCATGGACTACAACTCCCACGAGCCCCTGCCAGCGGTTGCTGGCAGGGGCTCATGGGAATTGTAGTCCATGGACATCTGGAGGGCTGCAGTTTGACTACCCCTGCCCTGCGGGGTCTACATCACTCAGTTGTGACTTGACAGAACTTCAAGCCCCCACCACCGACAACCTGTGGGTTTTATGTGTTCACGGGGCTGTTGCGATGGGGATGCCATGCCTGGCGGCCTCCTTCCGACACCGAGCCATCTTTTGCAGCTTCCGGGGAGCGCTCTGATTGGCTTTCCCGCGGCCTCCCACTCTGGATGAGGCACATTTAGCTCGTTTCAGGTCCACAGAGCCCAGCACCACTAAGAGGCAGCTGCCTATTGACAAGCAGCCGAATAAATCCAGGAAGCCCCCTCCGGAGCGGCCCATCTGACGCAACTGAATCGGAGAGCTAATGACCCTCGCTGTATACTTTGGGTAAAATATGGCTTTCTCTCTTTCGGCATGCTGAGCCGATCTTGCAGAGGGATAACAAAACGCAGCCGCGTCTACCCTGGTGCTTTGCTGCGTGACCTGCTGCCCGGGAGGCCATCTTACAAGCTGCAGACAAGACTGTGGGCAGGGGGGAAGCAACTCCATGCACGGCAAGGTGAGATGATCTCATCACCCCTTGGCATCAAGGTGGCAGCGGAGGCTGATGGAGAATCCACTTGCGGGCAATAGGCAGCCAATGCTCCAGGCAACTCCCGAGAAAAGAGTTGCAGCCTTCTGTGAACCCAGCTGGAGTGGGGCAAGGCAAGGAAGGGGTTAAGAAGAGGAACAAGGCTCTGAGAAGGGAGGGGCGGAGCTGGGCATGGCCAGCATGGGCGGAGCCTGAAGGATTAAAAGGGCTTCTTGACGGCCCTGGAAGAGTTCATTAATTTTTTAAAAAAATATTTTTAATCAGGTGATACCATATATGGTCATATGCCCTTGCCTCCCAAAATGGCCAATGATGCACCTGGAGGGGAAGGGTAGGGGCCCTAGGTGGGCTTGTATACAGCTCTGCTTCCCAACCATATTCTGCACAATTGCGCCACTTCTGGGGTTTCTGGGAGCCTGAAGAATGTTTCGGGGGTTTCTCAATGGTAAAAATTTGAGGACGGTTGACCTGGATGGTCTTTTCCAGCCCTATGACTGTATGATTTGATGGCATTAAATTATTGCCTTGACCTGGATGACCCACGCTAGCCTGACATTGTCCAGTCTTGGAAGTTAAGCACGGTCAGCCCTGGTTATCTTGATAAGCTCCGGCTGGTCTAAGCTATCCATGAGATTGTTAAGCATCACCCAAATAGAACCAACCCAAAAAGTGTGTAAGAAAAGAACAGCCGCAGAATCAAACGGGGCAAAATGGAGACGCTCCCAATGACAACACAAGGACAAAAACAGAATGCAGGCAACTCCATCCCTAGGTTCTAGATTAGCAGCATGCCAAATTAGTGGAATTTATGATCAGGGTACAGGGATGGGTGGAAGGAAAATGAGACAGCTACGTAGTGGATTATAAAGTTGGACTCAGACTTTGCTATGCTAGAGATGAGAGAACGCTCCCTGCTTGGATTTCTTCCCCATGCATACTTGTTTACATTTCGGTCAGCAATTTCCCATTGCTGATCGTCGCTGCTGGGTTCCATCACTTCGTTTCTGCCGCGTAGGCCTGCATTAGGTTAGTATATGCAATGTGTGCAGTATTTATACTTGTATATGTATAAGATGTGCATAATGTATAACGCTGAGCGACTAATGCCGGAATAATGTCGGAAAACACAAGCATCGCCTAGGAAGACCTCGGTGCCTGGAAGCAGCACAGAAATAATGGGGTTCCATTTGCACTAAAGGACAAGCAAAACTGAAAGGGGGTGTTTGGGCTGGCAGTGGAGAGAAATTCAAATTTTATTCTTGGCGGTGATGGGGTGAGGGGCGACACATTTCTAAAACTCTTTGCGCACAGAAGCAATGTTTATGGAGTCGAACTGACCGAATCTCAAGGTCAGTAGTGTTAAGCCAAGTAAATTCACACACAGACTTCAGTAAGAATGAAAGACCTTTGTCAGCACTGATAAGGAGAAAACTTAGCCCTCTTTGGTGAAGACCTAGGGCATTTCCGCACATCAGAAAAAATAGTGTTACGCCAGCTGAATGGCATAGCACTAAACAATATCGCTGTCTCGCTATTGTCTGTCGCCTTTTCACGCTTTTCACCCTCCACAAGTGCTGCTGGAAATGGCGGAAGAGAACAATGCATATTACACGCAACTCTCTTCCACCTGTCAATCAAGCCAAGCAGCCAATCCCCTCTCTCCTAGTTTTAAAGGTCCTGCGATGCATGCTAACACATATTTTTAATTTTCTGCTTAAACGCCTATATGCATAAAACTTTAACTTTTTAAAATTAACATTAGGGGGTCATGATGCAGAGGCAGGCAATGGCAAAACACCTCTGAACAATTCCCAGAGTCTTGACTACGTTACACCCACCACATGATAAATAAATAAATCCCTTCTGAGCGATATTTGATTGTGATCGAGATGGTGAGGATTTGAGACGCAGCTGAGGATGTGATTCCACTCTATATGTATGCATTTTCCCCACATTGGGGTGGGGCTGGGGACATGAAAGAATAAGCTAATTGCATTTTTATCTTTAAAAGAAGTCAGTCAATTACCATTTCAAAGTGGGATTTGCAAAGCCCATCACTTTTCAGAGATTAAATTGGTCTTTGATTTCCACCCCCCACCCCCCTTGTCCTGCCTATTTTCTTATTCTGTCTTCTAGAAGAGACAGGGTGTTATGTTTGCACAGGGTATAATTCTCCGGCGGGAGCCCCGCACAGAAATGATTTCACCTCTGGAGCCATGGAAGAGCGTGAACACTTCCTTGTGTATTGAACCCCCTGGATATTAAAGGAATAGCTGGTACATACAAAGAAAAATAGAGATGGAAGGGACCTCAAGGGTCATCTAGTCCAATTCCTGCACAATGCGGGAAATTCACAGCTACCTCCCCCTGAACTCCTGCCAGTGACCCTTGCTGTTTCCCCAGAGGAAGGCAAAAAGCCTCCATGAACCCTGGGCCAATCTGTCTGGGAGAAAAATTTCTTCCTGACTATAAAGTGGCAATTCTGTGCATGTAAGAAAGGGCCACGAAAGCCAAGCACATGCTCCTCCCTTCCTGCTCAGCATCTCATGACCTGCCTAAATTCACAGAATCAGCACGAATGTCCAAGGAATGAATGAACGAACAGACTTTATGGTTTCCAGCCAGAGGCCACTACAATGCAAGGCTGTCTAGTCTCTGCTTTAAAATCTCCAAAGAAGGGGAACCTACCACTTCCTAGCTTGGTGTAGTACAGTGGTGGCTAAACTGTGGCTCTCCAGATGTCCATGGACTACAGTTCCCATGAGCCCACTGACTTAACATGATTCTTGATGTTATTCTTAGTTGTTAGCTATGGAGTTGTGGAGAGGCCCCCCTTGAGCTCTCATGCCCTAGCCCAGGGGTAGTCAAACTGCGGCCCTCCAGATGTCCATGGACTACAATTCCCATGAACCCCACAGATCATTTTATAAACATCTATCATTCCCTCCCCCCTTTAGTCATCCTTCTTCTAAATAGGGTTACCAGCTTGGGGTTGGAGACTTTGGGGTACAGCCAGGAGTGGGCAGGATTTGCGGTGGGAAAGAACCTCAGTGGAGCATAAAGCTACGGCTTCCACTTTCTCCAGGGGAACTGATCCCTTCCACCTGGAGATGAGCTATAATTCCAGGGGATCCCCAGGGCCCACCTGGAGGACAGTAAACAAGAGGAGGGTTTAGAGTGTCAAGTCACAAACAGGGGGGGGGGGGGCAATAGAAGGCAATAGAAGAATATTATAAAACACAGTCGAAATCTCCTCAGTTTATTTATTGCTTGAAGATCCTAAGAGAATGTGAAAGAAATTGTTTCAGCCAACAAGACCTTCATCCTCTCGATAAAGAAATAAGAAACAAAAAATGCATTCCTCTCTGCATTTCCCACCTGGAGGATGTCATCTCTGCTTCTCACTCTTGGCGAGAAGACTCTCAGAACAGGATCAAAATTTGTCTTAGCTCTTGTTTACAGGAAAGGCCGGGCTGAATCCGTACCAGCTGGCGGGTGGCTGTCCTCTAGCTTCTTCTCCTACGGTAGAAGCAAACAGCTGTGCTCATTTTAAACTTTTAACAGATACAGAACCGAATTCTCATTCTTAAGTATGCACATTTCAAAAAGGGACTCAATTATAGCTGGCGGGGGGTGGGGAGGAATGGATTAGGGTTATGCTCCAGAGATTAAGATGGCTCTTTGCAGCCTCATCTATTGCAAGGGGGGGGGGGCTTGACTCTCTGTCACTCCCAGCTTTTCTCTCCCTCCCCCCCCCACCTTGAACGAAACCGAAATCTCAGCAAAGGAGAGGGAGAGGGAGAGAGCAAGAAGGATTGGGGGAGGACAGGCGGGTGCTGAGAGACACCAGGCAGCACAAGACTTTCAATTTCCTATTTAAAAGCATTCCTGCCAGTCTGCTTCTCAGAGATATGAATGTTCAAGTAAATGGATTTCTCTAAAACATTCTGCTGCCCCACCAGAGAGAGAGAGAGAGAGAGAGAGAGAGAGAGAGAATATACAGAAAGGGAGATGAAGGAGGAGGGAGGGAGGGAAGGGGAAAATATGTCGAGGCGCCATCAAAAGCAAAAAGTTGCTAGCAGATGCAAAGGGGACCTCCGTGCAAATCCTGTTTGCAAATCCGTGACGAATGCTTGCAGGTTTTATATATTTTCAGGTTGAGAAATGATATTTTTTTTTTAAAAAAAGAAAAAGGTGCCTGGTTTCATTTTTGGCTTCGTTGGAGGAGGCGTCCTCTTCTACAGTACAATTTCGACCACATTTTTAAGCCTGGAAAACATGCTGGTGCACTGCGTAACCGGTTCGTTCGTGCAGAACTTTTATAGACCAGCCCAAAATGTAAGTCCCAATTAAGGCTTGGAGAGGCATTTAGAGGAACCTGCATCCGCTGGAGTAAGCATGGTGTAGCCAGCATGGTGGAGTGGTTAAGAGTGGTAGCTTCTAATCTGGCGAGCCAGTTATGATTCCTCGCTCCTCCACATGCAGCCGGCTGGGTGAGCTTGGGCTCATCACAGCCCTGCCGTTCTGACTGAGCAGTTCTCTCCGAGTTCTCTCAGCTGCACATACCTCTGTTGTGGGGAGAGGCAGGGATAGTGATTGTAAGCTGCTCTGGGACCCCTTCAGGCATTGAAAAGGAGAGGTATTAAAAGAAAACGCAACTGTTTTTCTAAGTGGAGAGTGGCTTAACTTACACCCCTGAGTTGTTATAAGGATGAAATGACGAAGAAGGCTGCTGGCCACTTTAGGTCCCCAACTAGGGAGAAAGCAGAGGCATAAATGAAACGATAAGAGTTTTAAAAAATACATTCCGACAGTACGCCGTGTCCAAACATGTTCTTCTCGCGTGCAAACGTTATTATTAGCCTCTAAACGGATCCTTTGCAAGCAGCACGACTTGCATAAGTCACTTCATCCTTGAGCCGCATTAATGTTTAAAGGCACGAAGCTGAAAGACAGACCACAGGGAAACCACGTCAGTCCATGAGAGAGGCCCTAGTGTAACACTTTGCACTTTGCAATGTAAAAATGGGAAGCGGAGAGCTAAGATCGATGGGATATAAACACGCCTGCAGTGCTGGAGTTTGGAGGCTTAATTCCTCGGAGTATTTTAGGACTTATCCCTTTACGGGGAGCCTGTCAAAAAAAGAGGGGGGGTAGGGAAACAGAGAGACGAGGTGTGGGAAACGAAGACGAAATCAAGAGCCAGCTCCTCCTGATGGCTTTCGCTGCGACTCAGCAATTCCAGCCGTTTACTGGATTTGTTTATGCTTTAAAGATGGGACAGAAGCGCTTAAGGCAGGGGTAGTCAAACTGCGGCCCTCCAGATGTCCATGGACTACAATTCCCAGGAGCCCCTGCCAGCAACCGCTGGCAGGGGCTCCTGGGAATTGTAGTCCATGGACATCTGGAGGGCCGCAGTTTGACTACCCCTGGCTTAAAGAAACAGCCAGATTCAGGCTCTTTAACCCCTCGCTGGGTCATGAAGACTCAATGTAGCCAACTAGGCCAGAATTCATCCACCCGATGGGCTACACTTAAGGCTTCCGTGGGTCCCAGTGAGAAAGGTCAAACTCTTGGGGGGGGGGGGAATCTTCCTGAGATTTGAAGGAGGAACAGAAACTTTAGCCATCCCTTGTAATTTCAAAAACGAACCATCAAAAACCACAAATTATCTCCCATTCCCACTTTGGGAGGTCAGTGGTACAGGATCTGCTGAGATAGCACTTCAGATAGGAGGCCACCAAAAAACCCTCAGGCAGCCTCAACCCATCAGAACTTGAAAGCTAAGCAGGGTTGGCCATGATTTGTAATTGGATGGAAGACTACCCAGGAAGACTGAGGTAGCCTGAACTCACAAGAGCATGGAAGCTAGGCATGGTTGGCCATTCTTAGTATCTGGAAAGGAGAGGAGGGGGAGGAGAGACACACTTTTCTTGGATGCTTTAGGAAGCTTTGGGCTGATCCTGCATTAAGCAGGGGGTTGAACTAGATGGCCTGCATGGCCCCTTCCATGATACTATGATTCGAAGAAGAAGAAGAAGAAGAAAAAGAAGAAGAGTTGGTTCTTAGATGCCACTTTTCTCTACCCGAAGGAGTCTCAAAGCAGCTTCCATTCGCCTTCCCTTTCCTCTCCCCACAACAGACACCCTGTGAGGTGGGTGAGGCTGAGAGAGCTCTGAGATTACTGAAGAAGAAGCGCTCAAGGTCGCCCAGCTGGCTGCACGTGGAGGAGTCGGGAATCAAACACAGCTTGCCAGATTAGAAGTCTACCCTCCTAACCACTACACCACACTGGTTTAAGCTAACCCCATAGGGGTTTTCCAGGCCAGGGACTAACCGCGGGGGTTTGCTGTTGCCTTTTTCAGCATAGCCATTTTGCTTTTCCTGAGTGGTCTCCCATCCAAAGGCGAGCTAACTTGGCTTGCTTCTGAGATCTGATGAGATCAGGCCGGCCTGGTCCAAGCAGGGCAGGGCTGCTGTATCCCTAGCTCAGGGGTAGTCAAACTGCGGCCCTCCAGATGTCCATGGACTACAATTCCCAGGAGCCCCCTGCCAGCGTTTGCTGGCAGGGGGCTCCTGGGAATTGTAGTCCATGGACATCTGGAGGGCCGCAGTTTGACTACCCCTGCCCTAGCTAATACCTTTAAGCCAGACCCCCAAAAGTCTCCTGCATCTCAGCATAGCGGGAACACTGGATCAGGCCATTACTCTCCCCGCCGGCTTCGTCCTTGCATCATTTTCTCCCGAGCTTCTCCCTCCGCTCCCCAGCCATCCATGCAATCGAGATGGTTCGGGGGCACGCCGGGAGGGCCGGGGTTTAAAAATAAACGTCCTCAGAGCCTCCACGAAGACTTTGCAAGCTGAGACTTCAACTCAGGATAATAAAGATTTCATTATCCCTGGCTTTGCTTCCTCACCCGCCTGGTCGTCACAGCGGGGGGCAGGAAAAGTCACCCAGCTCTTTCTCGAGCCAATTAAATCTTTATCGAGAGAGAGAGGGTCGCGGAGATTTTTGTCTCTCGTTGTCAATGGAGGCCTTTCTTTCGACGCTCGCTCCCCACCGGTGGTCCCCGGGGTCCGGAAGCGACTTGCGTAATGAGGCTTCTTAAAATCCCGTGGCACTTCCTCGGGCCGTGCCTTCAAAGCATAACATTCTATTTTGGGGGAAAGGATTGTGGATTAAATTCTAAATGTATAGGGCGTTGATTCCTCCGTGCCTCCGGGCTTCACTATCCTCACCCTGCGATAACATTTCAGATTCTGCAGGGAAGTCTTTTCCGACGGTCTCAGAAAGAAACCTGGCCCATTCAGAAGGGAAAGCGTGAAGTTTGAGACTGGAGGTAGAAACTTTGCATAATATCAGAGAGAGTGGGCAACAGAGATCTCCAGACATGCTAGAAGTTCTGTGACGGCCACAGCAACAAACGGGTCAGCATTGTAGATGGGAACAAATGCATGCATGCAGCTGAAAATGATCTAGAGCAGTGGTCCCCAACCTTTTTATCACCGGGGACCACTCAACGCCTTTTACTGAGGCCCGGTGGGGGGGGGGGTAGTTTACTCCTCTACTCTCAATCACTGCCCTAACGCTCTCTGATCGCTATGGTAATGTTTAAACATCCCTTCAAAATAAGAGACAGACACGCCACAACAAGGAACATAAGGAACATTTTATTTTCATGGAAATTTTAACTCATGACAATGACAAATCAATGGGAACCCTGAGCTTGTTTCTCTGCAACGAGATAGTCCCATCTGGGAGTGAAGGGAGACAAGGACACCCGAAGTGTGTTGTAAAGGGCCGGGGGGGGGGGAGTGAAGTAAAGGGCCGGGGGGGGGAGAAGGCGTCCTTCGGGGCCCACCTCCAATTAGTCGAAGGACCACATGTGGTCCGCGGCCCACAGGTTGGGGATCACTAATCTAGAGCCTGGGGACTATGCCCTCTGAGGGAAAGCTGAGTGTTCAGCCTGGTGAAGAGGGGGTGGAGAGGTGGCATGATGACTCCCCTTAAGTATCTGAAAGGTTGTCCCTTGGAGGAGGGTAGGGAAAGGTTCCTGTTGGCAGCAGAGGGCAGGACCCTCTGTAATGGCTTTCAAGTATGGTACCGGCTAGATATCAGGGGGGGGGGGTTCAGTCTGAGTAGTTCAGCAGTGGAATGGGCTGCCTAAGGAGGTGGGGAGCTCCCCCTCACTCGTAGTCTTGAAGCAGCAGCTGGATATATATTTGGATGCTTGAGCCTGATCCTACATTGAGCAGGGAGTGGGACTTGATGGCCAATAGAACCCCTTCCCACTCGAGGATTTGATGATTCTATAAGCAGTGGCTGGACAGCTCCTTCTCCTGGATGTTTGAGGCTGATCCTGCACTGAGCAGGGGGTGGGACTAGATGACCTGCATGGCCCCTTCCCACTCTGGGATTCTAGGAGTCTAGTTCAGCCGTGGAATGGGCTGCCTCAGGAGGTGGGGAGCTCCCCCTCACTGGTGGTCTTCAAGCAGTGGCTGGACAGATCCTTCTCCTGGATGCTTGAGGCTGATCCTGCATTGAGCAGGGGTTGGGACTAGATGGCCTCATGGACCCTTCCCACTCTAGGATTCTGGGAGTCTAGTTCAGCAGTGGAAGGGGCTGCCTAAGGAGGTGGGGAGCTCCCCCTCACTGGCCATCTTCAAGCAGCGGTTGGACAGATCCTTCTCCTGGATGCCTGAGGCTGATCCTGCACTGAGCAGGGGGTGGGACTAGATGGCCTGCATGGCCCCTCCCCACTCTAGGATTCTAGGAGTCTAGTTCAGCAGTGGAAGGGGCTGCCTCAGGAGGTGGGGAGCTCCCCCTCACTGGCCGTCTTCAAGCAGCGGCTGGACAGATCCTTCTCCTGGATGCCTGAGGCTGATCCTGCACTGAGCAGGGGGTGGGACTGGATGGCCTGTAGGTCCCCTTCCCACTCTAGGATTCCAGGAGTCTAGTTCAGCAGTGGAAGGGGCTGCCTCAGGAGGTAGGGAGCTCCCCCTCACTGGCCGTCTTCAAGCAGCGGCTGGACAGATCCTTCTCCTGGATGCCTGAGGCTGATCCTGCACTGAGCAGGGGGTGGGACTGGATGGCCTGTAGGTCCCCTTCCCACTCTAGGATTCTAGGAGTCTAGTTCAGCAGTGGAAGGGGCTGCCTCAGGAGGTGGGGAGCTCCCCCTCACTGGCCGTCTTCAAGCAGCGGCTGGACAGATCCTTCTCCTGGATCCCTGAGGCTGATCCTGCACTGAGCAGGGGGTGGGACTGGATGGCCTGTAGGTCCCCTTCCCACTCTAGGATTCCAGGAGTCTAGTTCAGCAGTGGAAGGGGCTGCCTAAGGAGGTGGGGAGCTCCCCCTCACTGGCCATCTTCAAGCAGCGGTTGGACAGATCCTTCTCCTGGATGCCTGAGGCTGATCCTGCACTGAGCAGGGGGTGGGACTAGATGGCCTGCATGGCCCCTCCCCACTCTAGGATTCTAGGAGTCTAGTTCAGCAGTGGAAGGGGCTGCCTAAGGAGGTGGGGAGCTCCCCCTCACTGGCGGCCTTCAAGCAGCGTCTGGACAGACCCTTCTCCTGGATGCTTGAAGCTGATCCTGCCTTGAAAAATGGTTTGGGCTAGATGACCCCCATGTCCCCTTCCAACTCTATGATTCTATGATGCCTGAAAGGTAGCCCCAATGCCTGGGACAAGAAGAGAATACAATCCTATGGTGGCTGCTTCGTGGGCTGAACCAATATTTGGGGGAGGTACCTTCCAATGCTTCAAAGCAGAGGGGAGCAAAACAGACCAGTTAAATGGCTCCCAGCCATTTAAATCTTCATGAGCAACCCAATTGCAGCAAGCCATGACTGGTTCTGTTTACGTCATTTCTGTTCAGTTCGGGGCCACCCTGAACCAAACCAAAATTGTAAAGTTCATGCCCATTCCTACTTGTATTCATCTGTAGCTCAGCTATTTGATGCTATATGCTTAGTTCAAGATGCCAGTTCGTGTTCTATTTGGGTACCTCTCCCTGTACCAATCACCCTCCCCAGAGCTGTTTTTCCTCTCGGCCTTCCATTCTTCTGTGGGATATTCTGTCTTGCTCTTTTCCCGAGCTGTTTTGATTGTTGTATTGTTTAAAACCGTCTGCTGTTTAGCCCCAGGCAGCTCTCAGACATGGTCATAAGGCCAAACAGCCCCAGTCGAAAGCATAATACAAAAATGCAATTTTAAACTGCGAGCTTTGTACAGAGCAGTAAACAATGCATTGATCATCTATCCGAAAAAGCAGTTAATGGCCCGCATAAACCTACACCACTTGGGAGGAGGCCTTTGAAAAGAATGGTCGGGTGAGCCTGGGCAAAGGGTTATCAGAATTAACAAATGCCTTCTGAACATTCATTCAGGTTGTGGGGGGGGGAGGGAATTGAGTCCTGTAATGTCAATTTGCTATGATGAATGCATATCTTCTCTGCTATTTATTTACTTACCAGCCATTCTTCCAACTCACTGATGCAAAAGTAGCACTTCATAAAGCCAAGCATTCAGCACATAAATAGCCAAAAATGACCCAAGGATGTTAGCCATAAAATTTAAACAAAACAAGTGAAAACACTGGTAAGCATGTAGATCAATGATCCCATACATGACACACCATACATGACACCTTGCCACAGTGTTTCATGTCATCATTAAGGCTTGGAGATAAAATCCAAAGGACCCTGAAGCTTTGCCAACCTCTTATTTTTGTCATTTGTGTGCCTCTATTACATCATGCCGTTCAAAAAAAAAAATTGCATGTGTGTTGCTCCCTCTAGTGGTTGCTTCAATATTACATTTCTGTATCTCTGGCTTATTTCTGAAAGTGCAGAAAAGCTGGTGAGTGGAACAAGGGCTACACTGCTACTACTCTGATTCAATGTTTGGCTGTGCTGTTCCCTGAAATTGAGATTTTACATTATAGTAGAAAATATTAGGTGGCTCAGGCTAGCTTGATCTTGTCAGATCTTAGAAGCGAAGCTGGGTCAGCCCTGGTGAATACTTGAACGGGAGGCCACCAGTGTAATCTTGATGACTGAAATCCAGGTCTTCTACTGCATCCCAAAAGGGCTACCCTCCCCAAACTATCTTCATGGAAGGCATTTCCAGTAGTTGCATGCATATTGTTGTCATCTTCTCAGCTTGAATTCTACAATCCTTTGTTCAAACCTCCCCAATGCAAAGTGGTTTCCAGTTATCTCTATGATCGCAGCTTTCAGACACAAGCATTCTGGGCTTCTAATGAAAGTATCCGTAAACTTAAGTAGATTGTGAGGCAGGAAGGCAGGAAGGGTTGTGTTGGTCATTGGTCCTTGTGGCCCTTTCTTTCATGCTGATGGCCACTTTGGGGTCAGGAGGTGAATTTCCTTCAGGCCAGACTGGACAGGGATTTCTGGTTGGTTTTTAGGAGGGCATCATCCGGGCATGGAATTGGGGTCTCTGTGTTTGGCCAGGTAGTTGTGAGTTTCCTGCACTGGGTTGGACTAGATTACCTTGGAGGTCCCTTCCAACTCCATGATTTTACATGATTTACACATGAACCTGCCTTTTACTGAACGACACCATTGGTCAATCAAAGTTTAGTCGCCTACTCAAACAGTATCTCTCCAGGGATTCAGGGAGAGGTCTGTGGTAGAGCCACAGTTCTCCCTGAACAGATGAATTAAACCATCAATATAATGAGGTCCATATTTTGTACTTAGAAGGGTAACAGTTCTCCAAGGACAAAGGCTTTCATATTACCTACACCCTGTCCTTTTAGGTGGAAATGTTGGGGATTGAACCTGAGACCTTCTTCAGGCCAAGCAGATGCTCTGCCACTGAGCCACAGCCCTTCCCCTTGAGCTTGATTAAACATTTATAGCTCTTAAGACCGTTTTATATATACACTAGTAATTAAGCCCATTGTACCCAAAATACAATGGGCTCTAGAAAGCGGGGGTAGAGGGGGGGGGAAGGCGAGGGCAGCGTTGTAAAAGAAGAGGTACCTGAAAGCGGAGGCATTGTCGAGGGCGGTCGGCAGCAGCAGCGGCGGGACGTTCTTTTTTCGGCGGCGGGGCAGTAAGTAGTGGAGGAGGGAGGCCGTTGCTTCGGGCGGCGGCCCCCAGGCGGTCTGGCGGCGTGTGCAGCGGCGGCTCGAATGTTCCTAATGGCATGTTGGGCTGCGGATCTGTAGGGCAGTGGTCCCCAACCTTTATTAGGCTGGGGACCGGCAGGGCTTCGGGCCGCGCCCGCGGGCCGCACCCGCGGATCGGGCCGCGCCCGCGAGCCGCACCCACGGATAGGGCCGCGCCCGCGAGCCGCACCCGGCCGCGCCCGGCCGCACCCGCGGATCGGGCCGCACCCGCGGATCGGGCCGCACCCGTGAGCCGCGCCCGGCCGCACCCGCGAGTCGCGCCCGCGGATCGAGCCGAGTGGGCGCGGCCTGCACGGGCGCGGCCCGGCCCTGATTCCCTCTCCCCGCCCTCCCGCAGTAAGAAGCTTCTCGGGCCGCAAGCTTGCGGCCTGGGAAGTTTTTTACTGCGGGGGGGGGGGCGGGGAGAGGGAGCCGCGGCCCGGCGCCATGGCCTTTGTGGCCCGGCGCCGGGCCGCGGCCCGCAGGTTGGGGACCACTGCTGTAGGGAGTCCCAGGCAGCCGGGCAGGTCGACGGGCAGCCTTGTTGGCTGGCTGACGGGGCGGCTGGTTTCCTCGGGCAGCATCGGCGGCGGCCATCTTCTTGTTGGGCGGGGCAGCGGCGGCCATTTTCTTTGTTGTGCGGGGCAGGGAGTCTCCGGCAGCGGCGCTCCGCGCTGCTGGCGGGGGCTCCCTTGAGGGGAGGCAGGCGGCTCCAGGGCGGCATCTTCTCTTGTTGTGCTGGGCAGGGAGTCCCCGGCAGCCGCGCTCCGCGCGACTGCCAAGGGCTCCTTAGAGCGGAGGCAGGCAGCTCCAGAGCGACGTCTTCTGAGCGGCGGCCATCTTCTTGTGGTGCCGTGGGCTCCCTGAGGCGACGGGCTGACGCGGCGAGAGGCGCTTTGCGCCTCTCGTCGCATCGTCGGCTATCTCCTTGTTGTTGCGGGGGCTCCCTCAGGAAGCGGCCTGACGCGGCGAGAGGCGCTTCGCGCCTCTCGCCGCATCAGGCCGGGAGCAACTGCGAGCCGCGCTGCGCGCGGCTCGCAATTGCTGGGGCTGGGAATCAGAGGGAGCAATCGGCAGGCGCTTCGCGCCTGCCGATTGCTCCCTCTGATTGTCTGTCATGAGGAAGGGTCCAATCCGGACCCTTCCTCATCCCGGACGCATCCCGCCCCAGAACCCCTTACTGTTTTATTTAGTCCGTGGCGCCCGCGGCGCCACGGGCGGTGTACAGATAATTATAAATGTTTTAAGATTCATTGAGATCCCTTTCTGGGAAGGTATCTGATAAACACAGTCCATCCGTAACCTCATCCTTTTTACCAGCTCTACAAGGATGCTTCTCAGACAGAGCACTTAGATCACCACAGAAGTAGTTGCCAGAGGAAATTCCCACCCCCTCGGATATTCATTGATCTGTCTCCTTATGAGGGAGCGTAAAAAGGGTTGATAAATATTTCATAGCACAGACATTCTCGTGAACCATAAGGGGGCTCTTGAGAGCCCCTTGGTGGGGTGACTGATCTTAGAGACGCACGCTACACTTTAACCGAGACTAGCCCAGAGAGATAGCAACCTTTTCTATATTTTTTTTATCTTCAAGGCGCAGGAACGGAGAAGCTTGGCCCCCAGGTTTAGTGGAAAGGCCTTAGCTGAAAAGCAGAGCCTCTGCTAAGCATGCGGAAAGTCCCAGGTTCAATCCCCACCATCTCCAGTTAAAGGGAACAGGTAGGAGGTGATGTGACAGTATCTCTGCCACAGACCCCTGGAGAGCTGGTGCCAGCCTGAGTGGACAACAGTGATCCTGACAGACTGATTCGATCTAAGGAGGTTTTGTGATTGGTAAAAGCCAGGGCTCAGTGGAAGTGCCTCTCCTTTGCAGGTAGAAGGTCCCAGGTTCAATCACTGTTAAATATACCTGATCCACCAAGAGAGCCAGCTTGGTGTAGCGGTTAAGAGCAGCAGCTTCTAATCTGGTGAGCCGGGTCTGGTTCCCTGCCCCTCTACATGCAGACAACTGGGTGACCCTGACCTAGGTGTAAACTGCACAGAGCTTTTATTCCAACCCCAGATCGATTCAGCCCCTGCCCTCTACACAGAATGCAATTTCCGTTTGGATTTGGGGCGATTTAAATTTTCCTTCTGCAGCAAGAAGGATTGATCCGGAGTGACCCTACCTTTATTGTGTGATATCGTAGAGTGCTTTTAATCCTCAATATCCGGATTGGGAAAGAAAGCTCCGTGGTAGAGAACCTCTGATAGGCCACACCTGGTCATGTGACACACTTGCCTTAAAGGTGAAGCCCCTAATTTCTCTCAACTTCTGTTGGTCCTGGATTTTTCTTCCCTCCTCTGCCTTTTTCAATCTTCTCCTCCCCCCCTCCAAGAAAAGAAAGAGGCTTCCTGCTTGGCTTCTCCCCCCCCCCTTCAAGAAAAGAAAGAAAGTGGCTTGCCCCCCCCCCTTCTGAACTACCCTAACCATGTGCAGAAGACTTTCCTGTTTCAATGGGGAGGGGGGGGAGGAAGACCCGAGTTCAAAGCGATCTGAATTCAACAGGATTGACAATGGAATAAAGAAAGTAAGTGCAGACTCTGCCCTAGTCACAGCCCTGATAGTGCTGACCTCACAGAGCAGTCTTGTCAGAGCACTCTGAGCCCCACCCACCTCAAGGGGTGTCTTTTGTGGGGAGAGGAACGGAAGGCGACTGTAAGCCGCTTTGAAACTCCTTCAGGCAGTGAAAAACAGGGTCTAAAAAACAGCTTCTTCTTCTTTAATGAGACTTCTTTCCAATGCATCTGAGGGGTTTTGCGCATGCACATGAAAGCTTCTATGCCAAATAATACTTTGTTGATCTTAAATGTGCCCCTGGACTCAAACTTTGTTCTGTCGTTCTTGAAAGGGACTTAAAAGGGACTTCTTAAAAGTTCTTAAAAGGAAAAGTGGCATGAAAGAAAGTTAGACTTTTGTAATCTTCCCTGAAATGTCTATCAATATGTTCAGCTCCCACTGAAGCCTTGTTTCAAAAGGCTGAACTCTGTGGGCCAAGGCAAAAGTTTCTAGAGAATTGGCCCAAACTCACGGAATGAGGGTTTGGTTTGGTCCCCGTCACCGGTTAGTGCTCAGGATGAAAATAAGACATGACGTTTTGGAAAGCATAAAACGCATTAAAATCTGAAATATTTAATAAATATGTAAATTGGTCAGGCTGCTCCCCCTCTGGGAAAGCTCTGTGACCGTCCTGCCCATCTTGCTTTGCACCCTCCGTTCACGACGCAAATATGTTAAGAGGATCACAGAGGGAATTTTTAAAAATGAAGTTAAAGTTGAACAAGACTTTAATCTTTCAAGCAAGAGGGTTTTTCATCTCCATGTATAATTTCTTCCATTTTTTCCCCCTCAGCTCAAGCATTAGCAATCACCTGTCTGGAACGTTTTTGAATGCTAAAAAATCACGGCCTGGGATTAGACGTTGCAGATTTCGCAAACAGAACTTCCAGAGGATGTCAGAATTAGAACCACATAGAGCTGGAAGAGACCACACCAAGGGCCATCCAGTCCAGCCCCCCCCCCCCACACACACACACACAGCCCTTCTCAGGGACTTTAAAAAACACAGTCCTGTCAGGTGCTCATCCAATCTCCTCCTTAAAACTTCCAGAAAAAGGAGATTCTACCACCCTCTGCCTTAAGAGCCTCTTGTGGCGCAGAGTGGTAAGGCAGCCGTCTGAAAGCTTTGCCCATGAGGCTGGGAGTTCAATCCCAGCAGCCGGCTCAAGGTTGACTCAGCCTTCCATCCTTCCGAGGTCGGTAAAAGGAGTACCCAGCTTGCTGGGGGGTAAACGGTAGTGACTGGGGAAGGCACTGGCAAACCACCCCGTATTGAGTCTGCCATGAAAACGCTGGAGGGCGTCACCCCAAGGGTCAGATATGACTCGGTGCTTGCAAAGGGGATACCTTTACCTTTACCTTTACCACCCTCTGAGGCAGCAGAGTCCAACTGTGAAAAGCCCTCACAATCAGAAAATGCTTTCTAAATGGAACCTCCTTTCCTGTAACTCACCGCTCCAGTTCTGGCCTCTAAAGCTGCAGTAATCAAGCTCTTCAGTTATGTCTACCTTTGACGTAGTTCAACACAGCTCTCCTGTCACCCCTAGCATTCCTCGTCTCCCAGCTACACAGACCCAATTCTCTCAAACTCTTCTCATAAGGCATGAATTCCAACCACTCACCCATCTTAGTCACCCTTCTCTGATCATGCTCATCTCCAGAGGGGGGAAATGATGCCCCAACCTTTCAAAATCCTTCTTGAACTACAGCAGCCAGAACTGCACTCAATATTCCCAGAAAGGTTTAACCCAGTGAGGTCTAACGTCCCTTGTTCTAGATTCTATGCTCCTAGCAATGCAGCCTAGTATTGCATTCAGCTTCTTAGCTGCCACATCACACTGTTGGCTCATATTCACCTTACTGTCCACCAAAACAAGGGAACACTCCAATCATCCTAGGCTGATGTGCTGTTAAGTCATAGCTGACCTGTGGCGCCCCCTGGTGTGGTTTTCGAGGCAAGAGATGAACAGAGGTGGTTTACCCTTGCCTGCCTCTGCAGCATGGCCCTGGCCTTCCTTGGGGGTCTCCCTGCCAAATACGAGCTAGGGCCAACCAATGGTGAGCTGATGAGATCGAGCTCGCACAGTGTAAATGGGAAAGGAAACAAACCCATCTAGCATAGTTTGGCGAGCTTCCGTACAGTTGGCCTTCCCTCTCCCGAGGGGGGAGATGTTCGACAGCAAAGGATATTTGTGTTGGCACCAACATTGGAGCCATGCTTCCAGAGCCAAACCTGTAAACATGATTTCCCCCCCACCGGGTGCAAGCATAGATCATTGCGAAGTGCCAGATTCCATGTACAGGACAAGCACAGATCAGAGCTGTAAATTAATACGTGCCCAGGAAGTTAATAGAAATATATTGATGGGCATGAAAGCACAGCCGAATAAACAGAGAGGGAAGGGAGCAGCAGCCAATGCAGCTGTCCCAGCTGGTTCCATCACCCAGGCTTGAGGAGGGCAGCAAATGCATGGGGAATGCCCATTGAGCAGTTAGAGGGGAACAAAATCTACAAGTTATAACCAGAACAGGGTCCTTAACTCTTAAAAGAACCTATCAGGATTAAGGGGAGGGGCACAAATGAACAGTAGAGCATCTGTCTGGCATGCAGGAGGTCCCCGGTTCAGTCACTGGCATCTCCATCTTATCATTATAAGATGCTTTAGGATGCTTAGGGCTAATCCTGCGTTGAGCAGGGGGTTGGACTAGATGGCCTGTATGGCCCCTTCCAACTCTATGATTCTATGATTCTATGATTATTTATAATTGTTCTATTCATTCCCTAACCAGCTCATGGCGGGTCACAATGTCTTAAAAATCCCCATTAAAACTCCCATTAAAAGACTTCAAAATACTCCCAACATGGCAGAAAACCCCACTCCCACCCCCAGTACTAGAGGGGTGGAGAAGGAGGTCCAACCATGTTCACTTCAAACCCCGGGGGTCCAGTTAAAGAGACCGGGCAGTAGAATCAAAATCACACAGAACAGGAAGAGGTCACCAAAGGCCATCCAGCCTCCCCCCCCCACACACACACACACATACACACCTTTCTTGGAGACTTAAAAATCACACATTCCTGACAGGTGCTCATCCAATCTCCTCCTAAAGGAGGACTCAACCACTCTCTAAGGAAGCGTATTTCCATCTATGGACAAGCCTTCCTCATCAGAAAACGCTTTCTAATATTTAAGTGGAAGCTCCTTTCACTTAATTTGATTCCACTGTGCCTTGTCCTTGTTTCTAAAGATGCAGTAAACAGGTCCCCCCCCTTCAACATGCCTACCGTTGATATCGTTCAACACAATTATCCTATCCCCCCTTGCTCTCCTCTTCTCCAAGCTACACACACCGAACTCTCCCAGCCTCTCCTCATAAGGATTCCAACCCTTCTACCATCCAAGTTGCATTTCTCTGAACAGGTTCTAGCCTGTCAATATCCTTCTTGAACTTTGGCACCCAGATTTGGACACAATATTCCAAAGGAGGTCTAACCAATGCCAAACAGCATGGTATTATAGCTTCCCTTGCTCTGAGAGAACTGTCACTGGCCCAAGGTCACCCTGTACGTGGGGTGGTGGGTATTAGTATTCCAGATTAGTGCCTGCCACTCTTAACCGCTACACCAAGCTGCCTCTCAGGAGGTGAAGCCGGCTACAAATTGGTTGCCCAAGCTTACATTTAATCATACAGTGAAGATCCTTCTGCAACCCATCTTTTTAAAGAAAAATCTGCACCACCTTCCTAATCTCCAATAGCCTTGCCAAGCAAAAACCCTAGTTGGCCCCAATTTTGTAAAAACAACTGGTGGACAACAGAAAAGCTGTTTGCAGGTGCCATGGCACACCTTCTGGACTATGTTGGGTACCTCTGCAGAAGGCAATTGGAAAGACCTCAGCCTGAGATTCTGGAGACCCAGCAACATTCTGTGCAGGTGATGCGGTTCTTGACAGACCAGTGGGCCAATTCAGCAGGAAACTGCTTCCTGTCTTCATGAGCCCTTTTGTCTCATCCGAAGGTGGTTGTAGAGATATCAGGCTTGATAATTGATTTGGAAGTTTAGCGTCTGACATTGAATCCCTTGTAACACACACACACACATAACAGTGTGCGGAGAGCGCACTATGCACACTTCTGAGTTATGGACGTGTCACAGAAGCTCTTCAAAACCCGTCTGCAATTTTTACAAGACTTGCAAAAGAGAGTCGGGGCGCCAATCGAAAGACGCCGGACGAAATCATAACTCACTCCGCCAAATTGGCTCTAATGACTGGGAGAGTCCTTGTACAGTTGCTGAATGTTAATATCGGTAAGTAAAGGAGCAAACACAATTTATAAAAATCAGGCCTCCTCCATCTCGCCGCATCCTTCTTGTTTGTTTATTACTGACAAATGTAGTTTAGGCTGAATTATTTATGGCAGTATTTCACTGCAGGCTAGCCAACGTGCCGGAGCCTGGCTTGCGTGTGAGTCGCGCCATCTGGCGAACGTATCACCTGGCTCACTCGCCCGCTGGTTCATCTTTGAGTTCAGCCCAGGTGGGCCTGTGATCCTAGCATCTGTCTTGGAAGGAAGGAAGGAAGGAAGGAAGGAAGGAAGGAAGGAAGGAAGGAAGGAAGGAAGGAAGGAAGGAAGGAAGGAAGGAAGGAAGGAAGGTCATGCAGGGGAGGAAAGTCAGGAAAATTCCTTGGGCCAAAGCTGGAGATGCTCTGAGTGACATTGTCTGTGAATTATACATGGACACTGGGCATGCTAATATGGCCCCCATGTGCCAAAAGGTTGGGGACCCCTCCTCTAATGTAAACCTGGAAGATTTGGATACAATTGATCACATGTTTGAAGCAATTCCCAATTTATCAAGCACATAATTATGAAGCAAAAAGATAAGAACAACATGGTCAAAGGGCCACAAAATGCTGGAATTAAAATTGAGATGTGATGTAGAAAAGGTTGGATACACACTTTTCTTGGATGCTTTAGGATGCTTAGGGCTGATCCTGCATAGAGCAGGGGGTTGGACTAGATGGCCTGTATGGCCCCTTCCAACTCTATGATTCAGTGATTCTATGAATTGGGAATTTGGCCTCCCCAATCCTCATCTTGCTCTTGTAGGCATTCTTTATTGTCTGGTATGTGGAAAGTGCAGGCAGGAGAACCAAGGACTGATGGGCAGCCAGGCAAGGGATGCTGGGAGGTGGTTTGTCATTGGCTGCCTCCACATCATGACCCCTAGTGGTCCTTGGAGGAACCACCACCCAAATCCTTGGAGGTCTCCCACCCCAATACTAGCCAGGGTTGGCCATGCTTAGCTTCTGAGATCTGATGCGCTTGGGCTTGCCTGGGCTATCTAGGTCAGGGTGGTTTTGGGGGTGGGGCTTGGGGCAGGTAGGGTTTGGGGAGGGGTGGGATATCAGCAGGTGGGCTGGAGGCTGGGGAGGACAACGTCTGGAGAGGAGAATGACTTGGAGGGAGTGGAAGGGGAGGCGCCATGTGTGGGTGTGTCCACAGCTCTGCTTCCCAATCACATTCTGAGATCATCGCACCATTTCTTGGGTTTCTCAAAGCCTGTAGAATGTCTCAGGGGTTCCTCAATGGTAAAAAAAGTGTAGGAAGGCTGACATAGAGGGTTGATCCTACAGAAATATTCTGCTACTCTTCTAACAGGAGACTCTGGAATTACCAGAGCCCCATCCTGCCTAGCCACCATGCAACATTGTATAAGATATGAACAGGTTTTGCCTGATTACTTTGTTAATTGTGTAGTAAAACTGGATATGCCTGTTCAATAGGCATCAGTTTGAATAGCAGACAATTTTGCCGCTGATGACATGGCATTAAAGAAATTGAATGATTGAGTATGATTTCCACATGAAGCAGGCTTTCTCACCCGGGGTTTCGTGAAACCATTTGGTTTCTTAACAACCCCGGGAGTGTTTCCCAAATTGGTGGGAGATAATTCATTTTAATATATTTTTTAAAAGTTGTCAAACATTAATTGGACAATATGACCATATAGGTTCAGGAGGACCTCTCCTCATGGGCCTGGAGGGTGGGAGGGGAGGAGCCCCTGGTGGACGTGTTCACAGCTATGCTTCGCAACCATATTCTGTACAATTGTGACACTTCTGGGGTTTCTTGAAGCTTAAAGAAAACAGCTTGGTCTGTTTAGCCTGGAGAGGCGGTGACTGAGAGGGGATCTGATAACCATCTTCAAGCATTTAAAAGGCTGCCAAGTAGAGGATGGAGCAGAATTGTTCTCTCTTGCCTTGGAGGGATGAACCAGATACAATGGGAGGAAATTAATTCAAAAGAAATTCCGGCTAAACATCCGGAAGAAGTTCCTGACCGTGGAATAGGCTTCTTTGGGAGGTGGTGGGTTCTCCATCTTTGGAGATTTTTAATCAGAGGCTGATTCTGTGAAGGCTCAAGGGGGTGGCAGGTGACAGTGGAGTAGCGATTGGGATGTGAGTGTCCTGCATAGTTCAGGGGGTTGGACTAGATGACCCAGGAGGACACTTCCAACTCTATTATTCTATTATTCTAGTAGAGAAGGCTGGCATAGGAGGTCGCAGTTTCCTCTGTGGTCTCCTCAGTTAAAACAGCAGTGGCTAATACAGATGAAAAACATCTTTGACCGAGTCCGTGGCGAGCCCCTGCTAGGCAGTAGACAGAGTAAGGATTGGCCGAGCAGTTGCACTAACTCATACCCCATGTGAAGAGTAACTCGTGTGGGGCTGTGGAATGAGTACTTTGCTCTCACTAGGTTGGATCTGGTCGCATTGCTGAAGCCTTTCTTGCTCAGTATCCCTCTTTATGATAGTCCTTACCCTTAATGGCTTTTATCACAAGAAGTCGCAATCCATCTGGCTTTTTGGGTGGTGTTTTTCACCAGCTGAAAAAACACTTGGATCCAACCCATTGTGTTGCTTGCTACTCCGGGCTATGCCAGAGTCATTCTCTGTTTGTTCTTGGGCACGGATACATATTTATTTCCATTTGGGAAACCTAATCTTGCTGCTTTCTTATGATTTATCACTCCAGCTGGCCTGACAATAATTGTTCTATTTCGGTTAAGGACATTTTTATCTCCAGTAACATCGAGAGAATGGAAGTGAAGGCTCCATTTTAAAAAAATAAAATAATGTACAGGCTTTGGATACATAATGAATATTTATAGATCTCTAAAATATTTAGAATGTTTAAAAATATATATTTATATTTTCCACTCAGTGTAATTGCATTTGGATAGCGGATTCATGTTTTTATAGCTGAACATTTTTCGCTCCATTATAACATTTATCCTGCTGGCTTGTTTTCCCTCTGCCCCTCCTGTTCGGCTCAGCTATTCCTTTGAACAAAAGCTGTGGAGCAATGCAAAAAATCCCTCTTAACACTAATAGGAACCCAAAGAGTGCAAGGCACTGTACAAACACCTATTTAATAATATATATCCAGAACAAAGAACCCCACCGTCCTGGAGCCTTTGGATACCTGAAGAATTTTGAGGAAAAAGTGGTGGATGCAACCACAAAATGGCTGCCACAGGAGTCATGGACACAATCACAAAATGGCTGCCACAGGAGGCATGGACACAAACACAAAGTGGCCACCACAGGAGGCATGGATGGAACCACAAAATAGCCGCCACAGGAGGCATGGACACAACCACAAAATGGCCGCCAATGGAGCCATGGATTCAACCACAAAATGGCCACCACAGGAGACATGGGCACAATCCACAACCCTCTGGGCTGGGAGTAGAGGGTACTGAGAAATGAAGAATATTCAGATGTAGGAAGGAGAGACATTGAAAAAGATTCTTGACAAACCATAAGTCTCAGAGAGAAGATCATTAGCTTGTTTAAAAGCAATGAGAATGAAATGAGATTTGGGTGCCTGCTGACGTAAGAGCAGAGAGAAAAAGAAACATCCTGGTTCTGTGAAACAATTATTCTTCGATATTTCAAGGAAGCAGGGCTTTTCTCTGGGCCCAGGAGAGATGCACACATCCCATTTGCTAATAAAGGGAGGCTCTGAAACTCAGGAAATTTGAGGCCCTTGGAGATGCCCTGTCAAAGTTAGGTAGTCTCGATGATAAATGCAGAGATATTGCCAAGAAATAGGCTCAGTGCTAATCTACCTACATGGAGAGAACGTTGCTCTAGAGGAAAGCTTTCATAACTATTGTCAGCAGCTGATATTATCAGATTTTTAGTCCTCATCTTCTGGGTTTGGTTATGGGGGGGGGTTACCCAAAGTTACTTCTCTGTTGCCCTAATGCTAGTCTTCTGGTTCTGCACTTACTTTGTTTTTTCTGTTGTTGATTCTGCTGAATTCAGATTGATTTGAACCCAGGTCTTTCTCCTCCCTCCCCCACTGAATTGAGAAAGCATTTTGACTTGATTGGCGAAGCTCAAAGCAGGAAGGGGAGCAAAGCACAGCAGGAGGTTCTTTCTTTCTTTTCCTGAACGGTGGGCGGGGGAGGATTGAAGACAGCAAAGGAGGGGGAATAAATCCAAGAGGCAAATCTCTACTGAGAGAAGTGTGGGCTTCTGGAGCACAGTCACTTTAAAAGAGGGAGGAAAGCCTTGTATCTGGGATCCAGAAAGCCTTTGAACAGATGTCCTGGCCAAAGATTGCTTTGCTACCTCAGCGTTGGAGGCATGGAGCAGGTAGGTAATTCACAAAAAGCAGAAATCTACATTCATACTGGATGTTTTAAAAACCAGGACTTCTAAAGCCATATCGTGACTTATATTTGCTCCTGAATATCACGGGAGAAAGGTAGGGCCACCACGGATCAATCATGGATATTGCAGAGGGAAAAAGCACCCCAAATCAAAATGGGAATCGAATACAGCAGAGGGGAGGGATTTATTCGAGCTGAGGGCAAAAAGCTCAACGCAGGGCTGTCATCTCCCAGGTGTTAGGTTAAGAACTTTTAGGATTACAATACAGATCCAGTGTGGTGTGGTGGCCACTAATCTGGAGAACAAGATGTGATTACCCTGCTCCTCTACATGTAGTCTAATGGGTGACCTTGGGCTAGTCACAGTCCTGATAGTGCTGTTCTCAAAGAGCAGTGCTGTCAGAGCTCTCTCAGACCCAACTACCTCACAAGGTGTCTGTTGCAGGAAGAGGAGGGGAAGGCAATTATAGGCCACTTTGAGACTCCTTCTGGGTAGTGAAAAGCAGGTGAAGAAGAAGAAGAGTTGGTTTTTATACCCTGCTGGCTTTAAACCAACTCCTCTTCTCTAATTGATAGAGATCAGTTCCCCTGGAGAAAATGGCTGTTTGGAAAGAGATAAACCAGGATAGCCAATCCCTGCTACCACTCAACACAGGTTGGCCAGTCATAACCAGTGGGTGAAATTAGATTGTTAGTTCCCCCTGGCCACTGTTGAGGGATGGAAGCAATGTTTGGGAAACTCCTGTACCTTTTCTGCCAGGTGTTTGCAATGGGGCAGTTTGCCCTGCCTCTTGCCTGATCCAAACAGGGGTGCATTTTCCCTAACCCGGTCTGCCCCGGATTTATACCTCCAGATGAGGCAGCTGAGATGGAGAGGTACCACTGTACTCCGTGGTGGTGTGGGATGTTTTTTGTTATCTTTTATTGGGTGGGATTGTGTCCCACCTTCTTAAAAATGGCAAAAAAATGCACCATTGGCACTGCACGGAACTGACGGGGGCATTTTTTGTCCCTTCTGGGATGCCGTAGTTGAGAGAGGAGCCACACCTGAATGGCCTGACTCTTCCCCTGCCACAAGGGCTGGCCTGCTCCAAAATAAGCCCCTTTGATGCCCAGGGCAAAAAAGGGCACATAGAAACATCTGCATTCTCTTGCTGCAGGGAAATGGAGGGCCTGAACTGGGACAGACCCAGGCTGACACCAATGTCATCTGGAATTAGACATTAGCTCTGCAACCAGATGAGCGCTGGCCCGGGCCGAATTCCACATGCAGAATCAGTCCTGTAGATTTGGGGATGGAGTTTGGGGAGGACAGGTATCCCGATGTGGTAATGTGCCATAGAATCACCCTTCAAAGCACTGTAGTCTGGAGATGAGCTGTAATTCTGGAGAATCCCCAGATCTCACCTGGAGGCTGGCATCCTTAGTGGGATAATGGCTGGGGTTGCCAGATCCAGTTTGGAAAACACTTGAAGATCTGGGGAAAGAGCCTAGGGCGGGCAGGGACCTCAGTGGGGCACAATGCCACAGTCCATCCTCCAGAGCAGGGGTAGTCAGCGAATGCTGGCAGGGACTCCTGGGAATTGTAGTCCATGGACATCTGGAGGGCCACAGTTTGACTACCCCTGCTCCAGAGCATCCATTTTCTCCAGGGGAACTGATCTCTGGAGATGAACTGAGGATCCCCATGCCTCACCTGGAGGCTTACAAGCAGGAGAAAAGGGGAGGCGCTCTGTCACTCAATAGATCTTGAAGTTAATAGAAGAATCCCTGTGCTCTTAGTAGAGGTCTGTATTAAGCACAAAGAGAAGTTGGTATCTTTGGGGCCTTTAATATCATCAAAACTAGAAGACTCCCAGGTAGCATCTAGTTTCATTACAAGACTTCTTCAGCTTAGTAATAAAGATTATGAACAACCATCAAATTCCAACAGAGCACAAGGTCTCTCGGGGACAGAATAGAGGTCGTTCAGGCTGGCACCTCTAACAAAACACACCCACAATCTTCAGACCTCACATCCCCGCCCGGGCGTAGAAACATCCCAGGAAGCAGACCGTGAGTGGCTACTTCCCATTGGATCCACACCGATGCGCAGAAGATGCGGCAGGGTGCTGTGAAATGTGCAGCATCTCGTTGCTGTTTCTGTTTTTAAGGGAGACGATCTGTTTGTTGCCCACTCACAACAACACACAGGCAAGACAATCTGTGGCCATCGCTCCCCCACCCCGCCCCTGTCTGCATTTTTACCACTCCAAACAGCATCTGTTTTGGGTTTCATTTTTAGCTTGGGAACAAGCCATTCTTCAAAACAACAGACTGCCTGCGAACGACGCCACGGGCGTCATCATCACTTGATGGAGAAGGGTGGGACAGGAAAGGTGTGAGAGTCCCACTGCGTCTGATGGAAGGACCTTTGACTTAGTGAAGCTTACCCCCCTGGAATGTCATGTTAGTCTCTGAGGCCCTACCGGATTTGGATCTTACTGGCCTACTGTTGAGCGTCACAGCTCCCTTCTGAATCGATGCCAGCCGCTGAGCAGCTCCCGTTGGTACATTTATTCAGAACCACCTGTTTGTTCATGTTGTGGCTGCCCCTTTGGGGCAAAGCCAAATTCCTTTCGGTCGGGATTTCCTGTCGAAAGCCAGCTTGGTGTCGTCGTTAAGAGCAGCAGCTTCTAATATGGCCAGCGGGGTTTGATTCCCCGCCTCACCACGTGCAGCCAGCTGGGTGACCTTGAGCTAGTCATAGTTCTCTTAGGGCTGTTCTCGGAAAATAGTTCACTCAACGCCATCTACCTCACAGGGTGTCAGTTGTGGGTAGAGGAAGGGGAGGTGATTGGAAGCACATTGAGACTCCTTCGAGTCATGTAAAGTAGGGTATAAAACCAACTCTGCTTCTTTAAGAGACTGGATGGATGGCTGTCAGGACTGACATTTTTAAGCTGCATTTTTTGGTTTGGTTTGGTTTGTGTGTGTGTTGAGTGCCATCAAATGGCTTCAAACATATGGTGACCCTATGAGGTCATGTCATCCCAAATGTCCTCTTGTTAACAGCATGGCTCAGGTCTTACAAATGGAGTTCCGTGGTTCTTTGATGGAGCTGATCCATCTCATCTTGGCTCCATCTCTTTTCCTGCTGCCTTCAACTTTTCCTAGCATTATTGTCTTTTCCAGTGACTCTTGTCTTCTCATAATATGGCCAAAAGTATGATAGCCTCAGCTCAGTCATTTTAGCTTCTAAAGAAGAAGAAAAAGAAGAAGAGTTGGGTTTTGTGCCCCACTTTTCACTGCTCAGCGGAGTCTCAAAGTGGCTTACAATCGCCTTCCCTTCCTTTCTACACAACCTCTTCCTCCTGTGAGGCAGGTGGGACTGAGATTGCTCTAACAGGGCTGTGAGGAGCTCAAGGTCACCCAGCTCGCTGCACGTAGAGGGGAATGAAACCCTGTTCTCCAGACTTGAGGCTGTTGGTTTTAACCACTACACCAAGTGGTCTCCAAGTTGGGAGATTTAAAACATAAGAAGAGCCCAGCTGGGTCAGACCAGTGAGGGTCCATCTAGTCCAGCGTCTTGGCTCACTCGGTGGCCAGCTAGTTCCCCTGGAGGGCCAGAGGGGCCAAGGCCTTCCACAATGAGAACATCAGAAGAGCCCTGCTGAGTCAGACCAGTGAGAGTCCATCTAGTCCAGCATCCTGGGCTCCCTCAGTGGCCATCCAGTTCCTCTGGACTGCAAACAACAAGGAAGAGAAGTTCAGACCTTCCCCAATTGCCTCTTGGTTCTAGGATTCAAAGGATTAGTGCCTGGTTATGTGGAGGTTCCCCCTCAGTCACCATAGTTTGTAACCATGGATATACCTATCTTCCACGCCAGTTTGGTGTAGTGGTTAGGAGTGCGGACTTCTAATATGGCGAGCCAGGTTCGATTCTGCTCCATCCTCTATATGAAAGCCCTTCAAGTGTTTGAAGATGGTTATCCTATCACCTCTTAGTCATCTTCTCTCCAGGCTAAGCAGACCAAGCTCCCCCAACCTTTCCTCATCTGTCTTGGTCTCCAAACCCCTCACCATCTTTGTTCATCCTGAACCTTTTGTTCATCCTGAATCTGCTGCCCACCAGCTTCAATGGAAGAAATAAATGTCCCTTTATCAACTCACTGCACCTCAATGCATAAGTCTCCAAATTTGTCTTTTGGCCAATCCGCAATATCCACCAAACTCTCTTCCAACTCCATGGAGAGTTCGAGTTTCACATCCCATTCTCAGCCTCCCTCCTTAGGGAGGTTTGGTGAGCTTCTCTGCAGAAGAAGGATCTCACTCTAAGATATGAAAATATATTTCCATCCGCTTAATGATGGAGTAAAAATTTGAGCGTGACCGTGGATAAGAGTCCCTAAAATTTGCCTTCCGGAAGCGTTTTACATATCTAGCTCTAGTCCGTCTCACCTGGATTCAAAAATAAGCAGATATATTCATGACTGTAGGATATATTTCCCCCCCCCCCTTGTTTATTGGCAGCAAAGAACGGAGGTTTGAAAAAAGAGCATGGAGCAGCTCTACCCAGCAGGGTCTCTGTCTCATGGGGGAAAGTATAAAGTTTGATAGAACGGATTTATTTAAGACATTTCCATCTCACCCGTTCGGCAATGAGCTTGAAGGGTGGCTTGGAAAAAATAAAAAGCCGATAAATTAAATAAGAGGGAAAAAAACTGACAACACATGAGCTACAGTGTAAAAGTAGCATTCTCAAAAACTTTGAAGCAGTAAAATCATAAGACAACATGCATAAACACTGTCAAGTCACAACCAACTCATGGTAATCCCAGGAAGGGGCTTTCAAGTCAAGTGAGGTGGTTTGCTATGGCCTTCCGCTGCAGAGCCTTCCTTGGTGATCTCCCATCCATGTATTGACTGATAACTACCTCAGCCAGGGATTTTCAAGGCAGGTGAAAAGCGGATGTGGTTTTCATGGCCTTCCTCTGCAGAGCCTTCCTTGGTGATCTCCCATCCATGTATTGACTGATAACAACCTCAGCCAGGGATTTTCAAGGCAGGTGAAAAGCGGATGTGGTATTCATGGCCTTCCTCTGCAGAGCCTTCCTTGGTGGTCTTTCTTCCAAGACCTGATAAGATGGTATAACAGGCTGCCTTTCCTCTGAAACATAAGGTTAGGTAAACATTGATATCCTCCTCCACCAGCAGTCAGCTGGATGACTTTGGGTCGGTCACAGTTCCCTCAGAGCCCTCTTAGCCCCACCTACCTTCACAGGAGGTCTATTGGGGGAAAGGAGAGGAAGGTGTTTGTAAGCCACTTTGAGACTCCTTTGGGTAGTGAAAAGCGGTGGATAAAAACCTTCTTCTCTTCTTCCTTCTTCATGCCAACCACAGATACCAATGGAACATCAGGGATTAAAACTACCAGACCACCCAGAAAAACCATGCCAACCAGTTAGCTCCAGCTGTGACGACCTTCACCAATTCATTGAAACAACGTCTGATTCCTGGTGTTTTTCCTGTCCATTCTTCGGCCAAGTCTTTGGTTCTTCCCCTGTATTCAATGTGGGCATTTGAAAATTTGCTTGGGATCTCTCCCTTGGGCGGCCAAAAGATCCCAGTCCAACAGTCAGTCAGCTATGATCTCCTGAACATCCTACACTCTTCGCACAGCCCACTCAACTCATGTTTGTAGGATTCCATCGCATGAAAACGCATGCAGAATCATGGCCTAACAGGGAAGCCCACTGCTTTCCATAACATGTAACTCATTGGTGCAGCTTTTGGACTCAAACTATAAGGTGTACCTCCTCAAAAGGTAATGAACATCTATTTGATTTTAGAGTTATCTTGGCAAGGGTCACTCAACCAGGGTTTCATGAAAGCCCTGGAAGGGTTCCCCAAATGGTGGGAGATAATTAATTTTTAATATATTTCTAAACTGTGTTGAACATTTAACTAGTGATATAGCCATATGTGGTCATATCAACCCACCCACCCCTCCCAAAATGGCCAATGATGGGCCTGGAGGGGGCAGGAAGGGGAGGGGCCCCAGGTGGGCATGTCCACAGCTCTGCTTCCCAACCACATTCTGCATGAGCACGCCACTTCTGGGGTGTCTCAAAGCCTGAAGAAAGTTATAGGGGTTTCTCAACGGTAAAAAAATTGAGAAAGGCTAACTTATACCCACCCAGATCTCATCTTTAAAGGCAATGAAACCCTGGTACCCTGTTGGGTTGCCCCCTTTTAAAATCGGTGCAGCCCTTCTCTTTGAATAATATCTTATTAATAATTATTATAACATAAATTGTCTATTAGGAATCTAAAAGGAGACACATCAGGAAGAGGCAAAGCAATCAAACGAACTGATCCCCCCCCCCCCCATTGTGCTAGGAAGGAAAAAACTCACATATCTAATCTCAGCATGCAATCCTATTTGGATCTGCCCCCGTCGCCACCAGCTGTTCTCATGAGGCTTCAAGTGGAGCAACTCTGCGTAGGACTGCACGGTCACAGAGACAGGAGCAGAGACAGTGAGATGCGGCAAGCAATTCCCTACTCTGCGGTCTATCAACCAGGCTGCCCGGGGAGAATAAAAGGCATTTTCTCTGATTGTGTGTAGAATGCGTTTACTCTATCACCAAAACAGCTGTCTCACATCTGGAGTGACAGAGCACTGACCACCTGATTTATCGCCCAAGGAAATGTAATTAAGAACCCCAGGGGATGTGAAATCATGTCGCCCCGTTAGCTAAACAGCACAAATGGAAGACACTTATTGCAGATGTGGCGGGGGAGATTCCCAAACCCTGTCACACCCTTCCAGGTCCACTGAAAATAATGGCGCTTAGAAGGATAGAAGTCTGTTTAGGATTGCACTGGGAGAATAACCACCACTGTTCCAGAATCAAAGCTTTCCTCTTTTCAGGACACTGGGTATCTTTCCTGTAGCTTTTTTCAAGCAGGAGCTGCATCAGATAATTGGGAGTTTTGATATCCACTTCAAAAACAGCACAGTGCAGCCAAAGAGATTGCTCCGGGGGGGCAGGGAGCAGCGGGATGCCTCTCGAAATGTTCACATTATTTAGTTTCCTTTTGTGCAACTACCTCTCACCATCCTTCCCCTTCCTGATTTGTTGGCCCTCACCTCCCATGGCTTCAGCTGGGTGTGGTGGTTAAGAGCCACGTGGTGACTGAGAGTGAAAAGCAGGGTATGAAAAACGACTCTTCTTCTTGTTGTAATATTGCTGCTTAGTGTCACTGGCTGTCAAGTGAGAGGGTTTCCTCCATGGCCATCTGTTGCCACTTCAGATCAAATAGGACAGGGGTAGTCTGCTGGCAGGGGCTCATGGGAAGTGTAGTCCATGGACATCTGGAGGACCACAGGTTGACTACCCCTGAAATAGGAGTCACTACAAAATCACCAAAATGCATAGAATTAAATGTCCGTGGGCACCAGGTCACTCGATAACACCTTCCCTGACACCCACCAACAATTTCTAGAAAGGGGACAGGGCCAAGGGGGACTAAGGCCCCACAGGGTTTCTGATGGGCCAGAGATTTGATTTTTTTAAAATCCCCCTCCCCCTCCTGCTCCAAAGTTTCACCTTCTTCTTCCATGGTGCCAGCAATGATTAATACTTTGAACTCCAATGTTGATAACCACTTTAATTATAATTTTATCTTTATGTCAGCGGTATGATGTTAATGGTATTATGATGTTACTAAATGCACGTTGATTATTCTTCAGTGCCCTGAAATGGCAAAACAGAGAGGGGGCGGGATATAGATTCATAAATAAGATTTAAAAATGGCTTTGGAAGCAGCTGTCACTACATCCAAAGGATTTCGCTGCGTGGTTGAAGGTAAACTGTGTCTGGCCCCACCTTCTGCGGCAGCCATTTGCTGTGGTTAAAATTTTATGTAGTCAGAAAAAGAACATGGAATATAGAAGAATATTAGGCTGATATATCACAATATGTCTTACATGTAATTTTCAATTGCACTTGTCATCTCCCCAACCCCCCCAGTTCATATTACCAGTAGTCCCGGCCCCGGGGAAGTGCACCTGGCCCCAATCAGGGCCTTTTTGGTCCTGGGCCCAACCTAGTGGAATGAGCTCCCGGAAGAGCTGAGGGCCCTGATGGAGCTCTCTGGGTTCTGCAGGGCCTGCAAGATGGAACTCTTCCACCAAGTGTTTGGTTGAGGCCAGGCTGGAGACCAGGGTACTAGGATTGGGTCCCTCCCTTTCATTTCCCGATCAGCACCCCCTAGGTTGCCGGGAGTCATCTACTGCAGGGGTAGTCAACCTGTGGTCCTCTAGATGTCAATGGACTACAATTCCCATGAGCCCCTGCCAACAAATGCTGGCAGGGGCTCATGGGAATTGTAGTCCACGGACACCTGGAGGACCACAGGTTGACTACCCCTGATCTACTAGGTACGTAGACTGGGAGCAGAAGTGTAGAGGCTCCACAGGAGAGAACAGGGTACTGTTTTATTGCCACCCTTCACTGTGCTGAGTGTACCAGTTGTACTGTCCCCAATTGTCTTGGGGATTTTAATAGTTTTTTAAAATATTTTTATTATTGTGAACCGCCACAAGCTGGCCTGGCCGCAAGTGGCAGTCTGGAAATCCAATAAATAAACAAATTTAAATGCACCTCGTATCAACCAGTTATTTCTTTCCATCTCATTATATCGGTTAACTTTCTATCAAAATCTGATACTGATCTGTTTTGCATCCAATATGCAAGCCAGCTTGGTGTAGTGGTTAGGAGTGCGGACTTCTAATCTGGCATGCCGGGTTTGATTCCCCGCTCCTCCTCCATATGCAGCCAGCTGGGTGACCTTGGGCTCACCACAGCACTGATAAAACTGTTCTGACAGAGCAGGAATCTCAGGGCTCTCTCAGCTTCACCCACCTCACAGGGTGTCTGTTGTGGGGAGAGGAATGGGAAGGCGACTGTAAGCCGCTTTGAGCCTCCTTCGGGTAGGGAAAAGCGGCATATAAGAACCAACTCTTCTTCTTCTTCTTCATAATATCCTGGCCGTTGTTACCATATAAGTAACATGTTCTCTCTAAATTTCGATGCTGTCTGGGACTATATTTAGTAACAGGCATTTCTGATCCGTTGTAAATCGGATTTTTAGTGTCTTCCGCATTTCATCATGAATCCTCATCCCATATTTCCTCGCCCTCTTATAAGTCCGCCGTTTTGTAGCTGTGCCCGCCGTGGGTGTGCAAATTCTAAAGGTGCCTGCTGTCTGCCAAAGGGGCACAGAAACGAGGACGAGGACAGTGAGGGCAATGGAAAAGGAAACTGAAGGCAAGGACAGTGTGGACCCAAATGCTTCTGCAGCTGACGTTGAACATGAACCCTCAAAAACCCCTAAAAACCTTTGCCACTCTCCTGAGAAAGAAATGCAAACAATACAAAATGAATTTTGGCACAGTCCCAGCTTTGCGTTCAGTAAATCTCGCCTCTGTGTTCTGTTAAAAAGAACTGGCAGACCTGATTAAAAGGGCCATCGCTGGCCCCGTTTCGGCCTGTCAGAGGAAATGCCCAGCAACCGGGAGACTTGCAGATGGATTTCCACTCTAATTGGTGCCTCCAGGTCAACGCCAAAGAATCGCAGGTAATGGGAAGGAAGGTATGCCATGGAACCCCCAACCTTTCCCTGCTCTCTGGAATAAGAAACTAATTCATCAGAGCTGTCAACTTGGTACCTTTTGACGATGCTTAAACTAAGCTCAGAGAGGCGGGGAGAAGGATTTTCATTTGTCCTGCCAGGGAGACCTTGCTGATCGTCCAGTGAAGGTGAACTCAAAGGAACTACTTGGGTGCCGGGTGCAGATCGCGGCTGCTTTCCCCTTCCTCTTCCCCACAACAGGGACCCTGTGAGGTAGTGGGGGCTGAGAGAGCCCCGTGATAACGGCTCTGAACAGCTCTAACAGGACTGTGACTAGCCCAAGGTCACTCAGCTGGCTGTATATGGAGGAGTGGGGAATCAAACCCAGCTCTCCAAATTAGGGGCCCCTGCTCTTAACCACTAGGCCAAGCTGGTTTTGGATGGATGGATGGACAGACAGACTCATTTATTTAATGCTTCTAGATGGCTTTACTCAGCAACCCATGAAGACTCGAAGCGGCTGACAGTCACCTTCCCTTCCTCTTCCCACAAGAAGAAGAAGAAGAGTTGGTTCTTATATGTCGCTTTTCCCTACCCGAAGGAGGCTCAAAGCGGCTTACAGCCGCCTTCCCATTCCTCTCCCCACAACAGACCCCCTGTGTGGCAGGATGGGCCAAGAGAGCTCTAATAGAACTGCTCTGCAAGAACAGCTCTAGCAGGATTGCATCTGGCTGCTGGACTTGAAGGCAGCTCTTCCCTTTTTGAGCTTCGCCTTCTCTCACCAATGATTTCTAATCAATGCCAGTGGTGATGCAGCAATATTTCTCAGGCACGCATATGCTTGTTAATCTAGCAGGGCCTAATTGGGATGCTGTCGTGCTCCCGCGTCGTCTGGATGCTGTCATCTTCATTCACACTCAGACAAACAAGTTTGTGGCTCGGCTCCCGCCGGAGCTGTCGGGAGGGCGCATCTGCCTCCACGTGGCACCAGCACAACAGCTCTTGTCATCCTGGATTTGTTTTCCCGTTTGTCAAAAGAGCGGCTAAAAGGATTACGGGGCACGGGAGGGGGGGGGAAGGCTCTCCTTTTCATAAATTACAATTAATCTAAAAACGAGGGAAAGGTTAGAGAAAGCCTCACCCTCCCTCGCTGCGGAAGACCGGCTTTAACTGGTGGGGCATCTGGAGCACTCATGCGTCGTCCTCGTGAGCAAAGCGACTCTCCGTGCTGCTGCTTCACGCATGATGAGTAAGAATCATTGAGGGGTTTGCCATGGCCTGCCTCTGTGTAGGAACTGTGGGACTTCCTTGGTGGTCTCCCATCCAAGAGTTTGTAGATTCCTGCCAAGTTGCAGCCGAGTTACTTTATTTATTTTTTTATTTATATTTCAACTTTTATACCACCACTCCCAAAAAGGCTCGTGGCAGTTCCCAAGAAAGCTTCCCCGCAATAAAATCCCATAACAATCATAAAATTCCCCCCACTTAAAATCATTAAAAACCCAGTTACAACCACCCCCTGGCAGCAACATGTGGGTAACCATTCTGAGGAAGCAACAAAACAAAGCAAAGTTCAGCTCTGGGAATAAGTTTGTGTGCATGCATGCTTCTTCGGATAAAAAGTGCACACATACACACACAAAAACTCATATCCAGAATTAAGATTTGATGGTCAAAGGTGCGCCTGGATTCAAACTTTTCTCTTCAGTTACCCATCGTCGGCCACGTGTAACCAGGCTGCATTTTGAACCAGGATCCTTCAACATGGCTCCATACAAGACAAGAAGGCCAAGTAAACCACCCATGGGAACCCGGCGATAACCTGGGTTTACACACTTGCAGGCTGAACATCACCTTGGGGTGACACCTGAAAGCAGGTATTTATAATCCCCTGGCTTGCCATGCTGTAGATTTGAGCTAGCTGCGTTTATTGGGGGAAATGCAAATCCAGATTTGGATTAATGGGCCTGGCTTCCATCAACCTCTCCCCCACCCCCCCTTGTTTAGCGCCTGGCTCACAGCAATGAGCAATGTGCCATCAAGGGAAGCCACAGCCTTAATTTACATCGCTCCAGGCTCAAGAGGCTTCAGGCTTCTCAGCCTCATGATGAGCAAGACAAATTTATGCCTGAACATCGCTGCCTCGTAGCATGTGCAGTGCTACAGTAAAAAATAATGAAAAGTCCCATATCCTGGAATAAAAACCTTGACATTTCAATCCAGAAGGGACCTGCTTATGTGTCGTGTGCCACTGTCAGTGACAGTGTGTGTAGAAACACTTCCTCTTTCACTAAACCAAGCAAAAAGCCCACAGTTTAAACACACACACACAAATTAGGTCAATGATCATTAATTGCATCCTGCGTCTGATAAGGATGAACTGGTCTCCCAGTTTAGGACCCATCAAGATGAATGACCCCCCAGCTTTCTATGGCAGTTCATGAAGACGCATTTGTGATGAATTTTGGCCACTGTCTGGTTTGTAAAGTTTGTGAATTGAAGAGCCCCTATAAACTATCACAAGTTTTAAGGCAATTCATGGCAGTTCATGAAGAGCAGAAAGCAGGGCTTTAAATGTTTCCAGGCCATTTAAACCCCTTCTTTCTGCTCCCCACCACTTTTCACAGGAAGCAGAAAGCAGTCTCCACTGGGCTTATCACATTACAGAAACCTGAACACTGGCCCATCTAGCAGCCTTGTCTGCGTTAATTATAAGTGGCCCTCAGACAAAGAAAAGTTCTTTTGTGTCACCTGCTATCTAGGATAGAATAATAGAATAGACTCATAGAATCCCAGAGTTAGAAGGAGCCATACAAGCCATTTGGTCCCACCCCCTGCTCAATACAAGATTAGGCTCAAGCATCCATGACAAGTATCTGTCCAGCCACAGCTTGAAGGCACCCAGTGAAGGGGAGCTCACCACCTCCTTAGGCAGTTGATTTCACTGTGAAACTTCCCCCCCTGATATCTAGCTAGTACTGTTCTACACCTAGTTGAAAGTGATTATTGCAGGTCCTCTCCTCTGCTGCCAACAGGAATAATTCTCTCCCCTCCTTCTGGTGATTCAAAATACTTTCAAATACTTGAAAATACTTTTTTAAGCCATCCTGTCTCCTCAACCTCCTCCAGGCTGAACATTATCAAGTCCCTCAGCCTTTCCTCCTAGGGCTTGGTCCTCAGGCCCTCCTTGCTCTACTTTGTACCCTCTCAATTATGTCCACGTCCTTTTTGAAGGGAGGCCTCTGGAACTGCACAGAGGACTTCAGGTGCGGTCTGACCAATGGGGTAAACAGTGGGACTATGACATCTTGTGCTTTTGATATGATGCCTTCCCCACCCTTGGCCCATCAAGATCAGCACTGGCTCCTCAGACTGGCAGCGGCTCACCAGGTCTCAAGTGGAGGTCTTCCACATCATCTATCACCTCTTCCTTTTACCTGGAGATGCCAGGGATTGAACCTGGTACCTTTTGTATGCGGAGCAGCCTCTACCTCGCGGGGACTGTACACATAAATGACCATGTGAGGGCTTGAAGGACAATAAATGCACTCTCTCCATGCTTCCCATGTTCATTTTGATGGGGCCCACATTGCCGCTGTTGGATGGCGTCCCCCTCTGCCAGGGCAACAATTTATGGACACCATTATCCTTTCTTTATGGATCGGTGTGCTTTCCCTCCGCTGGATCCAATCCTCAGCTCAGGATTTATGTCACCTCAAGGTGCTGAACTGCTCACAGCTCAGTAGAATTTACTATCTTGGGATCTCACACCCATGTTCCATTTGGAAAAGAGAAGGGGAAGTACACTTTAGAAATACAGCTACATTTCCCTCCAAGCAAAGAAAACAACATCACTCTTCCTAAAGAAGTTAGTTCACTTCAGCTGAGGGGTGCTCAAAAGGAGGTCATAGGCTCCCCCCTCACTGACCGTCTACAAGCAGCGGCTGGACAGATCCTTCTCCTGGATGCTTGAGGCTGATCCTTAATTGAGCAGGGGGATGGGACTAGACAATCTGTTTGACCCCTGCCAATTCTTATGATTTTATGAAAATTACTTTAAGCTGAAATGAATTCAAAATGGCTTCACTCTGGCTCCCCACAACAGACACCCTGTGAGGGAGGTGAGGCTGAGAGAGCACTGATATTACTGAAGAAGAAGAAGACTTGGTTCTTATATTCCACTTTTCTCTACCCAAAGGAGTCTCAAAGTGGCTTACAGTCCCCCTTCCCTTTCCTCTCCCCACAACAGACACCCTGTAAGGGAGATAAGGCTGAGAGAGCCCTGATATTACTGCTCTGTGAGAACAGAACTGTGACTAGTCCAAGGTCACCCAGCTAGCTGAGTGGAGGAAATCAAACCCAGCTCTCCAGATTAGAGGCTGCTACTCTTAAGCACAACACCCCACTGGCTCTGTCTTTCAGGACAGGTGGCTGGCCCTTTAGGACAAGTGCCCTGGATTTTCTCATTTCAGCAAGTAACACCCCCCCCCCCCAGATCTACTCCATTCGCAGCCACACCCCCATCACCACCCTCCCCTTGACTTCTAAAACAAAAAATCTTGTTTATTGACCTTGAGTGTATTTCCCATTAATTCGTCCAGCAGCGGTCTCCTTTGTTCCTTTGGCATTTTACTGTCCCGCCAATAGAGCCCAGGCCCAATCAGTATTTTGAAAAGGGTCTACCCCGCCCTTTTCACACATTTTCCGGCCGTAATTTTTTACGAGGAGGCTCCTTCTTTTCATCGGTGCGATCTGTTTTTCCAAGGACGGGGCCCTTCGTCCACCCTGATTATTCTACTGGGCAGACGATCCTTTTGTGAAGGGAAGAAGGGAAGGGAAGGGGGGACGGGCAGGGCCTCTGATGCTTAATTTATGAGATCAGCTCGGTTGACAACGGAATGACCTTCTCCCTCTATCTGGTTATTAAATTGTTTGTGATCTAATAAAATGGTGGTAATACACTCCTTTTCAGCGGGGTTTTAATTTCCTACCTGACATTTAGATTAAAAAAAAGAGTGCGGATTGGGAGAACAGATTTGTCACAGTCAGATCTGAAAAGGAGGCGTCCCGCTGCCCTCGAAGCACGTACAGACTGAAAGGCATTTTGTGTGACTTTGAGGGGGGAATTGCTTCTGGGCAGAGGGACTGGTAATGAATAACCATCGCGAGAGACAGACGAACATTCCCTGAGAAATTCCATTGATGTCGAGGGTCTCTTCATGTCGCCATGCGTTCAGCCGGAATCGTTTAAGGCATCCTGGATCTTCAATGGGGCGTTTTGAGCGTGAAACACTGTCACTTACGCTCTGCTGCCATAGAGGGTTGCTGCCAGAGGGCAGAAGAACAGGCCCACTCTCTAGCGCTACAGATGGTAGAAGAGGGCATTGCAACTCCTGTCTCAGCAGATGTCAAGTGGCAGGAAAGGTCACATGGTTTTTGTAGAAGAAGAGTTGGTTCTTATATGCTACTTTTCTCTACCTGAAGGAGGCTCAAAGAGACTCACATTTGCCTTCCCTTTCCTCTCCCCCACAACAGACACCGGGGAGGGAGGTGAAGCTGAGATAGCCCTGATATTCCTGAAGAAGAAGAGTTGGTTCTTAGATGCCGCTTTTCTCTACCCAAAGGAGTCTCAAAGCAGCTTACAGTCGCCATCCCTTTCTTCTCCCCGCAACAGACACCCTGTGGGGTGGGTGAGGCTGAGAGAGCCCTGATATTCCTGCTTGGTCAGAACAGTTTTATCAGTGCTCTGGTGAGCCCAAGGTCACCCAGCTGGCTGCATGTGGGGGAGTGCAGAATCGAACCCAGCTTGTCAGATTAGAAGTCCGCACTCCTAACCACTACACCAAACGGGCTCTCAGTTTGGTACCCACGGATCCTTTAGGCTGATCATGAACTGAGCAGGGGATGGAACTTGATCGTGAGGGTCTGTTTGGCCCCTTCCGACTCTATGGTTCTATGATTCCGTTCTATGCTTTTTACTACCCAACGGAGTCTCAAATCTCCTTACAATCCCCTTCCCTTCTATCCCGACAGCAAACTGTGACTAACCCAAGGTCATCCAGTTGGAGCAGGAGTGAGGAATAAAACTTGATTCTCCATATTTGAGGCTGACATTCTGTAGAAGATGAAGAATAGCTGGGTTTTGTATACCCCACATTTACTTCCTATAGCTGGGGTAGTCAACCTGTGGTCCTCCAGATGTCCATGGACTACAATTCCCATGAGCCCCTGCCAGCAAATGCTGGCAGGGGCTCATGGGAATTGTAGTCCATGGACATCTGGAGGACCACAGGGTGACTACCCCTGACCTAAAGGATTCTCAAAGCATCTTACCATCACCTTCCCTTCCCCTCCGCCTCAACAGACAACCTGTGAAGTAGGTAGGGCTGAGGCCCTCCTTAAAAAAGTATCGAATCATTTTGTACAGCGCATCGTTTTGTGAAGCATTTTGCACAGTACAGCCCTGCTGCTCATGTCGAAAAACCTTCTTGAATGATCCTGTCCTGCACAGTTTGCAGGAAGCCAGGAGAGTGGGGGACTTCCCAAATTCCTCGGGCAGGCTGTACCACTGGGTAGGGGCCACCACAGAGAAGGCCCATGTACAGGCAGTTGCCATTTTACCCGTGCCTTCACCAGAGACCCTCCAAAAATGCCGCCGTGTCAATCAAGGTTGGGAGTATGTCTCCCCCCCCCCTCTAAATTTCAGGCTGAGACCCTGTTGCTAATTAATTAGCAATCATACCTTGTATGTGAGCCTCTTGTGGCGCAGAGTGGTAAGGCAGCCGTCTGAAAGCTTTGCCCATGAGGCTGGGAGTTCAATCCCAGCAGCCGGCTCAAGGTTGACTCAGCCTTCCATCCTTCCGAGGTCGGTAAAATGAGTTCCCAGCTTGCTTGCTGGGGGGTAAACGGTCATGACTGGGGAAGGCACTGGCAAACCACCTCGTATTGAGTCTGCCAAGAAAATGCTAGAGGGCGTCACCCCAAGGGTCAGACATGACTCGGTGCTTGCACAGGGGATACCTTTACCTTTACCTTGTATGCCTCACTCGGCTCTTAGGGCCGTCCTCGGCATCTTGCAAGAACTTATTTGTGTATTTACCAACGTTGCTTTCTGCCTCGGTGTGCAGATTGTCCCCCTCGCGCACACACTCAGGTGTTCTCTGTCAGTTATGCAGCAGAAGCCGAAGACAGATGAGCGGGGAGGTAAAACCTGCAGCCAGCGAGATAAGAGATGATGAAAGAAGAAGCACCAGTGGATCCCTGGAAGGCTGCTTTATGCCTTCAATTTTGTCTTTTGGCAGAGCGGTTAATCTCGGAGAAACAGTCGGATAAGGTACCCACCGAGAACGGACTGCCCCGCAGCCTTGCGGGCGCCGATATATTGGCCGGCACTTCGCATTTATCAGAAGGCTGACAGAAGCGGCATTTATGGGAACTTCAAAAGAAAGCAACACTTCATCGGCTTTCGACAACGAAGGAGCTCCCTAGATCTCTGTTTACTCTTTTCCTCTTAGACTCTGACTTGGCTGCCTCGGGCCAAGAACTTGTTCGATCCCAGCAGAGAAGGCAGCCTGAATTCGGTCGGTGGCTTCACGGAATCGTTTTTGCTGCTTCTCGGGGAAGAAGAGTGATAGGGTAATTATCTCCAGCCCCTCTGGCCCATCCACTACTCCCCAGTGTCAGAGATAAGAACATTGGTGAGCTGGCTCCAAGCTGCAGCAGATGTTTCAATTGAACAGAGGAAGTGGTCTTGTACCAGAGGCGACTGCTGGGCCGCTGGCTTGCCGATGCCTGATCAAATGGGCAGTAGGTCACAAGGCTGAGAAGGACTTGCCTTATATCGGCTGTCTTCTAGGGTTGCCAACTAGGGGGAGCGTTCTGCTTATCTCCAGAATACCAAATAAAAGCTGTTTAGAGCTCCATTTGGCATTTCTAAGCCGGACCAAGATTCTCCGGTGGATTTGGGTGCCAGATTGCTAACGCCAAATTGATTCGGATTTCCCAAACGGTGCTGCAGGGAGAGGGCATTTAAGGTTTAAAAGCAACTTGGGGTCATGGTTAAGAGTGGCAACCTCTAAGAGTCTGGTATCCTTGTAGATGAAGCTACCTTCACAGAATCACAGAATCATAGATTTGGAAGGGCCCATATGGGCCATCTAGTCCAACCAGGATCAGCCCAAAGCATCCAAGAAAAGAGTGTAGCCTTATACTAAATCAAATCATTCATCCATCAAGTTCAGTATTTTCCTCTTGTCCAACAGTGGCTTACCAGGTTCTCAAGCAGAGGTCTCACACCACCTGTTGCTTGGACCTTTTAGCTGGAGATGTTGGGGATTGAACCTGGGACCTTCCGCATGCCCAGCAGAGGCTTTCCCTCAGAGCCATGGCCTTTATCAGTCATGAAGCTGCCTTCCACGCTCTACGCTCTACCACCATCAACCAGCTAATGGTCCCTGGCCCGAAAGATGCCCATCTAGCCTCAGCCAGGGCCAGAGCCTTCTCTGTCCTGGCCCCCACTTGGTAGAATGAGCTCCCAGAGGAGATCAGGGCCCTGACGGAGCTAAAACAGTTCCGCAGGGCCTGCAGAAAGGAGCTCTTCTGCCAGACATTTGGTTGAAACCAGGCATAACCAACAACCTCTGCAGGGCCCCTGCCCCCTCCCTCCCAGAGCTCCATCAGTGTGCTCTGGACCTGTTTGCACTATTTTCACTATTATAATGATCAGTTATTAGTATTAATGTTATGGTTATTTACATGTTATGGATTGTTTATATGTTTTGTGTAAACCACCCTGAGCCTCTGGGGAGGGTGGCATATAAATATAATAAATAAAGCAGGAGAGAGCAGGACTTGGTAGTGCCTGATGGTGCGTCCTTTGCTGGCACTAGGTCTGACGATGGGTTTCCCTGCTGGAAATCTACAGCGTGCAGGCGCACATGCTTTCCCACACACATTTCGACAGATGTGGGGACAATTTAGCCAACAGAGCAGGAAGATAATGACTTCCCCTCATCATGGACACAAAAACACAATTAAAGGATGGGAAACATCTGAATTATCTGTCGAAACACCCAAATTATTTGCAGAAGATGAAAGGAGGCAAATTGGAGCTGTGTTGCCCAACTTTGAATATGGGAAAATGATGTCAATTTCTCTTCTCTGGGCAGGGAAATTATCCTCCCTTCATTACGCAGCTCATTCCTTCCATTGTTGCGAGAAACCGGCTGCAAATTGTCTATTTCCATCAAATGCCAAGGCGAGCCGAGAACTCAGGCAAGGCGGCAATGCCCAAGGAAGCTGCTGGCACAGGGAGGCAACAAGCGGTTCCCTTGTGCATGTGCAAAACAGGGAAGACCCGCGAGAACAGCTTCTCACCAGGAGAGCCATTCACCATGGAAGGTGGGAGAGTCATGTGTTCCTCCCCTAGGGTTGCTAGTCCTGGGTTGGGGACATTTCTGGGCATCACACAATGGAAGGAAGGGAGGGAGGAAGGATAGGACTCAGGGCTGAAGGAAGGATGGAAGGAAACCCCAGTTGAAGAGGGATGTAGACAAACTGGAGCGTGTCCAGAGGAAGGCAACACAGATGGTGAGGGGTTTGGAGACCAAGACGTATGAAGAAAGTTTGGGGGAGCTTGGTCTGTTTAGCCTGGAGAGGAGACAACTGAGAGGGGATCAGATAACCATCTTCAAGTATTTAAAAGGCTGCCATGTAGATGATGGGGCAGAGTTGTTCTCTCCTGCCACAATAGGACGGACCAAAACCAATGGGATGAAATTAATTCAAAAGAAATTCCGACTAAACATCCGGAAGAAGTTCCTGACAGAGCAGTTCCTCAATGGAACAGGTTTCCTCGGGAGGTGGTGGGTTCTCCATCTTTGGAGATTTTTAAACAGAGGCTGGAGAGCCTTCTGACAGAGAGGGTGAAGGCTCAAGTGGGTGGCAGGTGACAGTGGATGAGCGAGAGGGTTGTGAGTGTCCTGCATCATGCAGGGGGTTGGACTAGATGACCCATGAGGCCCCTTCCAACTTTATGATTCTAAGGAAGGAAGGAGAGAAAAAGACCCCTCTGTTGGTATAATATACCAAGTGACAGCTAACAGTGTGAAGGTGATCAAACTGATCTAACTGACAGGTGCTGGTCATGTGACAAGTGTCAGGTGCACAGGAATGACACAGCACAAATGCTTCTATTGGCTGGATAGAAAGCTGATGCAACATTAGAGAAGGTTGCATGTACATAGGATGTGTATATAAGGAATGATGGGAAAGCTGTTCTTCCCTCTCAGAAATGCCATTGTGCGCGCAGCACTCTGCTGGATAACATGTAAATATTCTGTACATAAAAGGTTAAGAAACCTACAAACCTGTGTTGCTTGTGTTCATCTGTCACAGCGAAGTGACAAACCACTACAACGGCTTCCGCTTCACAACAAACGCCAACAGGGCTATGGGCCCAGTGGTTCCAGTGGTTCCAGTGGTTCCAGTGGTTCCAGAGGTTGCAGTGGTTGCAGTTGTGAGTTTGTGGCAGTGGTGTTATCCTGAGTGCTTGGATGTCTGCTGAGGAGCAGCAGTTGTCTGCCGGTACGGAAGGTACGGAGGCAGGTGGGAAGAGAGACGTGTTGGTGAGTTCTCCAGCTGCGATGATGAGCACAGCTGCTATCCCCGTGGAGAAGCTCAACTCGGAAAACTACAATGTGTGGGCGCTGCGGATGAAGCATTATCTAACCAGAGAAGGGCTCTGGAGGTATGTGGATAATCCCCCTCCCAAACCGAGTTCACAGGAAGAGGTGGCTGATAAGAGGGCTCTTGCCACAATTGTGTTAGCTGTGGATAATCAACAATTGCTGCATATCTACAATGCTGAATCTGCGAGCGAGGCATGGACTGCTCTGAGCAAAGTTTATCTCCAGGACTCGGCCGGTACGCTGATATCTCTGTCAAGGAGGTTGTACAGAACTCAGATGCTGCCAGGTCAGTCTGTGAGGTCACATATTGATGCTCTGGGTGAGTGCTTTCGTAATTTGGAGCTTAGAGGAAAAGATACCTCGAAATTGGATCGCATTTTCATTCTGCTTTCATCTCTGTTACCTGAGTTTGAACCAGTCGTTTCCAGCCTGGAGGGCTATGAAGCACGTGATTTGGAATGGAGCCAAGTCACTGGGCGACTGCAAGATTTTGAGTCCAGGCAAGTTGCCAAGGGAGTCTTATCTGTGTCTGGGCATATGGCCAAAGGAAAGGAGTATTCCAGCTCCCAGGTGGCTTCTGTCTATTGTAAACCGAAGGTCAAACAAGCGAGCAACTTTCAAAAGCAGGAGAAGGTGTCAGGGAGAGTGAGAAGGTGCTGGATTTGTCAGTCAACGGGACACATTGCTCGTTTCTGTTCAAAAGCTAATTCCCAATCGGTGAAGGATGTTACAAATAGTGCCCAGAGGATAATGGGTACTGCTACCATCAAGCTCGTGAACACGGCATTACCCTCAGGAGGGGACTGGGTAATCGACAGCGGAGCTACAGGAGTCTTCTGCAATGACCAGAGGCTGCTGACAGACATTCAGACATCTCAGCTAAAGGAAGTGCGGCTGGCTGATGGACAAACAAGAGAAGTTGTCTGTATGGGTTCACTATATCTCCCACAACTTAATTGTACTTTTAAGAATGTAATGTGTGTTCCCTCACTTCGTTCCAATCTCCTAAGTGTGTCTGTCTTAACAAGGGAAATGTTTAATGTCATATTCACTAATAAGGGGTGTTCAATTTGGAAAGAAGGAAAGGAGTTGGTGCAAGGGAGTTTGTCTGATGGTGTGTATCTGTTGAAGGAGACTTCAGAAAGTGCACAGGTTGTTGATAACACTCCCATTCACAATAATTGTATACATTTATTGCACCGTAGGGCTGGGCATATAGGATACTCAGCATTGAAAAAGACCTTAGATATTCTTGGGGTTGGTGACATCTCGGAGTGTACAAATTATTTGGATTGCCAGGTGTGTAAGGAAGTAAAAGCCAAGGCGTATCCAGTGGCTAAAAGAAGCACAAGAGTAACACATAGACCTCTTGAGCTAATACACATGGATCTTATGGGAAAGATGCCATCTAGTGTCTCAGGACGGCAGTACATGCTTTGTATAGTGGACGATTATAGCAGGTTCTGCTGGACACTAACTATGAGGCACAAGTCAGACACATTCAAGCTATTTAAAACCTGGTGTCTTAAAACACAAAAGCAGTTGGGGTGTCAACTGTCCTCCATACAAACAGATTTTGGGGGTGAGTTTATTTCTCATGATTTTGAGCAGTGGCTGGAGAAAAATGGCATCAGCCATAGAATAGCAAATCCTGGGTGTCCCAGTGAAAATGGAGTGGCTGAAAGACATATAGGCAGACTGCAGACAGTCATGTGGTGTATGTTAAAAGACACAAGGTCTTCTACGTGTCTGTGGGCAGAGGCTGTCAGTGCGGCCTGTTATGTATGTAACCGTGTGTGGTCAAGTTCTGTTAATCACATTCCATACTTCCTATTGTATGGAAAACTGCCTAAGTTGAACTACTTGCGAGTGTTTGGGTCTGGGGCTTGGGTGTCCATTCCCAAAGCAAAGAGAACTAAGGCAGGGCCACGGTCAAAGTTTCTGAAATTCATTGGCTATCAGTCTGGAATGAAGGCATATCGTTTTCAAGAGGGACAAACTGGAGTGAGGTTCAGCCGTTCTGCTTCATTCAATGAGCAGAATAACTGGTCTCACATACAGAGTCCTGAAATGGCTATGCTGCCAGTTACTCCAGATGCTGGTGAAACAAATCACAATGACCAGGAAGGTCAAATGCCTGATCCATCTCAGCAGATGCAGGCAAGCTCAGAAACTAAGCCAAGTGTCAGAACAACTCTTAGAAAGACTGCAGGGGTTCCACCAAACCGCTTGCAGTATGAGACTCTGGGAACTCCAGTGATAAACTTTGTTGGCACACAGGAGCCAGAGAGTTTCAAGGAAATTCTGGGTTTTGCAGAACCAGAAAGGGGCGCCTGGCTAGGAGCCATGCAGGCGGAATTTGACTCACTGATAAACAACGAGGTATTTACAGAGGCAGAGTTACCTGAAGGAAAAAAGCCTATATCTTGTAAATGGGTTTATCGTCTGAAGCAAAAGGCAGACGGTTCTTCACAGGCAAAAGCTAGGCTAGTGGCGAGAGGTTTTTCACAGAAATTCGGGACTGATTTCACAGAAAGTTATGCACCCACAGCAAGGTCTGAAGCGGTGCGTAGTGTGCTTGTGAAGGCCAGCATTAGTAAGATGAGAGTCACACATCTTGATTTTGACACTGCATTTTTGAATTCTCCTCTTGAGGAAGAATTGTATATGGAGCAAATAGAAGGGTTTCCTTGTTCGAATGAACGTTTAGTGCTTCGCCTGAATAAGAGCATATATGGGCTCAGGCAAGCAGCCCATTGTTGGAATAGGACGTTAAGTGAAGCTCTGATAGAATTGGGGTTTCAGCAATCAGTGGCAGAGCAATGTCTCTTTACTAAAGTTGACAGCTCTGGTGAACAGTACTTGCTCATATTTGTGGATGATGTGCTCCATTTACATGCCACAGATGCACAGGCAGAATGGTTTCAAAACACAATTGGAAACAAGTTCAAATTAAAGTGCTTAGGGGCTGTAAAATCATACTTGGGACTTGAAATTTCACAAAGTGAGAATGGATGTTATGAGCTCTGTCAGAGTAAGAAGATTGAAAAATTGCTAGAGCAATATGGAATGGCGGAGGCTCATGAGGCGAAAACACCTATGTCAACAGGGTGTCCTAAAGAACCGAAAGATGAATGTTTTCCACAAAAAGCCTTATTTCACTCTTTAATTGGCACATTGATGTATTTGGCCAATTGGTCACGTCCTGACATAATGTTTGCTGTACATTGGTTAAGCCAGCAATGCTCCAATCCCTGTAAAAAGGATTGGGTGGCAGCTAAGCACATTTTGAGATATTTAAAGAGAACGAAAAACATGAAACTTAAGCTAAATATCTCTAAAGATGCAAGTGTAAATGCCTATTCTGATGCAAGCTGGGGCGATGACCTAGGGACAGGAAAGTCTACTACAGGTTATGTGATATATTGTTATGGTGCCTTGATAGTGTGGAAGACACAAAAACAATCACTTATAGCTACGAGTTCCGCTGAAGCAGAGTATTCAGCGCTAAGCCAATGTATATTGGAATTAGAGTGGATTTCACAACTGTTTAAGGATCTGCATATTGAGTTTGTTAAACCAATATCAGTATTCTGTGACAACACAGCTGTACAGGAAATAGCACACAATAAAGTTTTGAAGGGACGTAGCAAGCACATAGTGATACGCTATCAAACTGTTAGACAATCTGTAAATAGTGGTTTCATCCAGATACGAAATTGTAGAACTGATGAGAATGTATCTGATGTGTTCACAAAGCCTGTATGTATAAACAAACATGAACTGTTTAGTAGCATGTTAGGACTTCACTCTGTTATCTGAGGAGGGGTGTTGGTATAATATACCAAGTGACAGCTAACAGTGTGAAGGTGATCAAACTGATCTAACTGACAGGTGCTGGTCATGTGACAAGTGTCAGGTGCACAGGAATGACACAGCACAAATGCTTCTATTGGCTGGATAGAAAGCTGATGCAACATTAGAGAAGGTTGCATGTACATAGGATGTGTATATAAGGAATGATGGGAAAGCTGTTCTTCCCTCTCAGAAATGCCATTGTGCGCGCAGCACTCTGCTGGATAACATGTAAATATTCTGTACATAAAAGGTTAAGAAACCTACAAACCTGTGTTGCTTGTGTTCATCTGTCACAGCGAAGTGACAAACCACTACAACGGCTTCCGCTTAACAGCAACGCCAACACCCTCTTCCTACAGCACCCAGTGAAATGAATGCAAATGAAACAACATTTTGTTGTTCTGCCAGTCAGCATAATGGAAACAACACATTTTTCAAAATTATTGCACAATTAAGAAGCTGTAACAGGGACCTAATACTCCAAGTAATGTAATTACAGTGTAATATCACTTAGCAAAGGGTGGCCGGGTGATTAGACAGGGGAACGGGAACAGCAGGGTAATTGTCCCCTTTGCGCTCACTAAACGTTCCCCTGGAACTCTGCAAATGAAGATGGGACAGAAAATAAAGTTTGGGGAAATTGCCTTCTCATCCCCTTGCACATCCGCTAGGGCTTCAAAGTCCACCATGAAGCAAATGTAGGCTTTTTGGCCGCTGAATCAAATGAGACTGATTCTTCCCCAGTTCAGCCGAGTTGTCATTTAGGTCTCTTTGCTCAAAGTATGGGTTAACTTGCATCAGAACTGATATGTTTGCCAATCTCCAGGTGGTGGGTGGAGATTCCCTGAAATTACAAGTGAAAGGTGGACCCTGTGGTATTTTACTCCATTGGGTTCTCTCCCCAAACCTTGCCCTCTTCAGTCTCCACCACCACCACCCCAGATCTCCAACTATTTTCCAACCTGAAGTTGGCAACCCTGTGGCACTGGGGTGAACCATCAGCAGAAGCCTGAAACATTATGAAAATAACAAAATATATTTGTGAGTCCTAATTGACCCTGGAAGAAGATTTTCAAAACAGTGAACTTACCCAGGAGTTCTGTTGGTCTTAATTTGTTTACTAGAGGTAAAGCCCATTGCAACCAGGGGACAAAGAGGTGCTAGGATTCACACCTGCACTGTGGCCTTCCTGGGGGATGGTGACATGGCAAAAGCTCCTGCCAGCCACTGGCCCTGCCTCCAAACCTCATGGAACATTTCTGACTAAGGGGTCACCAACCTCCTGGAATTGAAGGTCATCTGTAAACTATAAAGATCCCCAGGGGAATATGGTTGAGAGCTTTGCAATGACAACTCATCTCCAGGATGCTAGAAATGAAAGGGTTTTCTTGGGAGGGGTGAACTCTGGGGCACTGTGCCCTACTGAGGTAGCAGGATACAGATCTTCAGTTGAGACCTGGAGATTTCCTGGAATGGCAGGTTGTTTCCGGGCAACAGAGATCAGTCTCCCTGGAGAAAAGGGTTACTTGGGAGGGGAGACTCTGCAGCTTTGGATCCCATGGAGGTGCAGGGGTGCCAGGCTCCACATGGGTACCAAAGAGAAATGTTGCATGGCAGTAATTGCTAATAACAATAAACTTCAAATAATTCATAAACTTGTCACAATTTCTTCCTTCAATTAAAATATTTAATTGATAGCAAAATTTGTTTAAAGAACTAAAAACCTTTCAGTCTGTATGTTCTTCGGTTCGGTTCAATATCAAAGTAAATCAAAAAGAGCTGTACGTTACAATCAAACATGAAAACACTGGTTGGCAAAGAACCTACAGAGGATTTCTCAATTACTGCCTCTGTGTCAGTTTTTCTCAATGTTTTTACCATTGAGAAACCCCTAAAATATTCTTCAGGCTTAAAGAAACACCAGATGTGGGAGCTCCAAGCACCAGCTGGAGGCTGTCACTATACATCGCTGTCACTGTACAGGGATGCCATCCTCCAGGTGGGATCAGGAGAACCTCAAGAATGAAAGTTCCTTTCCAGTCTGCAGAGATCAGTTCCATTGGAGGAAAGGCCTGCTTGGGAGGTGGGTTCTCTGTGGCTCTGTGCCAGTGTTCAGAGATGCCAGTCTCCAGGTAGGAGCTGAAGAACCCCCAGAATGAAGACTCCTCTGTAGATTGCAGAGATTAGGCCCCCTGTAGGAAAGGGCAGCTTTGGTGGGGAGGTCCCTGTGGCATGTTGCTCAGGGAGGATCAGGGAAGCCAGCCTCCAGGTGGAACTTTGGGATCCACAGGAATGAAAGCTCCTCTCCAGACTGCAAAGCTCACTTCCCTTGGAGGGAGGTGAGCTGCTTGGGATGGGGGCAGGGCGAGCTATGTAGCACTCCCATCTACAGAGAGAGAGAGAGTGAGAACACAGAGAAGAAAACAGCATGCCTCTTTCTCAAATTGCAATCCTTATTCACAACACGATCACCTCTCCATGTAGGAAATACCTGAGTGCCACCCTGCTGATTGGGGTTAAAGTATCAGGACAAGCCATTCCTATCAGAGGGCCATGAGTTACTCATGAGTAAACATTCCCAGGGTAGAGGTGTTTCCTGGCTGCCCTGAGTCCCAGAGGATATTTGAGTCCCCCCCCCTAATCTCCCCCCTAAGACACACAGTGGGAAACAAGGAAGAAGGATGGAAGAAGCCAGAGAGACCAGGGCAACTTACTGGTAGCAGAGCATGCTCTGAGGCTGTCTCCTCTTCCACCAAGCAAACTTCTGAAACCAGCAAAAAGTTGGAGATGGAAAGCTGATCTCTTATTAGCCCTTCCTGGCTGAGGGCCATCCCTTATTGGGAGAATATTTCCAGAGGGGCCAATTAGGTAGGGAGTGAGTTGTGTGCATGCAATTAGAGCTGATTGGCCCTCGTTGGCAGAGTGCGATTTGAGTTAATTGGCCCTAATTGACACTCTCTCTCTTAGTCATAGGGATTGAATGACCTGCATGCAATTTGAACTGACTCATTGGCAGAGTGCGTGCTCTTTCTCTTAGTAGTAAGGAGTGAGTTGTCTGCATGCAATTTGAACTGACTGGCCCTCATTGGCAGAGTGTGTGCTCTCACTGGTCAGGAATGAGTTATGTTTAGTGATAGTGAGGAGGACTCTTACTTTTTGGAGTCCTTGTTTCAGCAGCCAGTGTCGATGACTCCGTGGGAATTTCCACCAAGCATGAAAAGATAACCTGCAAAGAAACAATCTAACCGAGGCTTTTCATGTAGTGTGTGGGCTAAGGATCGTTGGGGTTATTATCAATCGCTGCTAAGGTAACGTAATGTTACTCACTCATATATGCTTTATGTTTTGAATAACAGTTCCTCTGGGGGAAAGTGGCTGCTGAGGTCCTTCCCAGGTTCCACCTTGAGGAAGACACCAAAACGGAGTAGGATTTCTGGGCATTCTGAGATTTTTACCCATTGAAAGGCCAATATGGCATTCAGCGATGCTGCTCAGTTTTGATCCCTTCCATTATGAAAATATTGTTGTGAATAACCTTGTGAGTGCATTAAACCAGACTGAGTCCACAGAATTTAGGATGGTTAGGGCTGGTCTCTGGATTTAAGTGTTTGTTTTGGTTTATGTAATAGGCCGGTTAATGTATTTCTAATTTATTTTACTGTATTAAATATTTATGTTCTGTTTGGCAAGGCTAGTTTTATCCAGTCTTTTTTCTTTGTTTTTTTTTAGCTTGGATTCTTTACCTAGTCTGTGGTCCCTTTGCTTCAGCCCTTAATCTCTAAATCAGGGGTAGTCAACCTGTGGTCTTCCAGATGTTCATGGACTACAATTCCCATGAGCCCCTGCCAGCATTTGTTGTAGTCCATGAACATCTGGAGGACCTCAGGTTGACTACCCCTGCTCTAAGTGATGTCTGGCAATGTCCCGCTATTACACCTAGCCTCCAGGTGGCAGAGATGAATTCCCCTGGGGGAAATGGCCACTTTGGAAGGTGGATTCAAGGACATTATGTCCCAAATCTCACATTCTCCAGGCTCCACACCCAAATCTCCAACCAGCATGGTCTAATGGTTAAGAGCAGCAGCTCGCAAGCTGAGTTTGATTCCCCGCTCCTCCACATCCAGCCAGCTGAGGGACCTTGGGCTTTTCACAGCCCGGATAGTGCTGTTCTGATTCAGCTCTTCTGCCAGGCATTTGGTTGGGGCCAAGGACTTGTAACATCATCTTGGTTGGCCCCCTCCAGCCACAAGTTCCCCTGGGATAAATGAGGTATTCGTATGGGCAATTCCTTCAGACTTTGAGGCAGTAATGGAATCTGAGAGAGGTGTTTTAATTTGTTTAAACTAATTTAATTAATGTTGTTATTTTTCCATGGCTACTTTTAATGACTATGTGATCATATAGTTAATGACCCCGAGCCAGCTTGCTAGAAGGGGCGGTTATAGAAATCCAAATAATGAATAAATAGTTCTTGGGGCCTTCACTTTTTACGACCCTGATGCTACCTACTAGGCCCTAATTATATAACATATGAACGTGTGTTTGTTGTTTATTTGACCACTGCAGTTCATCTGGTCACTGGTCACATCATGCATAACCATTGATGTTAATCTGAGGAACTGTAACTGCAACCTTTTATAGATTGCTGTAAACGAGAATTCATGTTTTCATGGTGTTTTTAATGTGGTTTATATGCCCTAGATAATAAGTAAGTGTGCTTTAATTTTTTTGATTTTATTTTCTTGTTTGCTCAACCCTCAAGTTCCTAAGTTGATTTTTCAGGTTCAGATTTTGTTCCCTTCTAGTATTTCACTTTTTTAAAAGGCATTTCCGCACATCAGTAAAAATAGCGTTCTGCCAGCTGAATGGCAAAGCACTAAATTTTGTTGCACTTCCCAGCCCTTCCTCACCTTTTTGCTGTCTCGCCTTTGTCTGCTGCCTTTTCGCATGTCTCACCCGCCACATCTGCTGCTGGAAATGGCAGAAGAGAGCAACACACCTTGTACATGCCTGTCAATCAATTCAAGCAACCCATCCCCTTCCACCATATTTTGACACAGTTTAAAGGTCCCATGATGCCCCTGAATTTTTGTAATTAAAAAATCATACTTCTCCGTTGCAATGCCTATTCATGGAATCATAGAGGCATAGTGCTGTTTTAACACCACCCCTTATGGGATCATGAGTCTAATACTTTTAAACATTAATATCATTCCTGAATGTTTTTTGGGGGGAGAAAAGTTTTGAGAGGCACGCTTTGTGTCACAACTTTGAAAAAATATTATTTATTTCTGGCATCACCTACATGCGTGTTCACCTATTCGTTGCTCCAGGCATGTTGCCATTTTAAAAAAGAAATTCCCACCCCCGGGATCAAGGGAGAGAGAGGCGGGTTTCTAGGGCGGGATGAATCAGGCAACTTTAGTGCGTTTGAGGCTCCCTGCCTTCCTTCTACTGGTTGGCTGCTGGTTACTTTCTGGGTGCTAGTACTTTTTAGGTTGGGGAATCCACTTTATGCGATTCCACAACTTCACTTTAAAATGTAGTGAGCTGTCAGCTGGCCAGACGCTGGATGTGGGCGACGTCATGCAGAGCGGCTGGAATATAACGCCTACATTAGGTAAGCATTTCACTATATTTACTGCGTGCAGAAAAGCCCTTAAAATCTGTAAACCCTACCAGGTAAAGCTGTAACTGGTACATCTTTGGGGACAACAGAATGCAGACGAGTGGCCACAAACCCTCCCCGCCCCAGAATACTGACGATTTAAAATGAAATTGCAAAAATATTGGCTCGGAGCATGTGTGCCATGGGCAGGGGAGGGGCCTGTTAGAAGAAGGGAGCAGATCTGTTCTGACAACTTTATTCTCGCCGCATTATTTCCTCCACCACAACAAAATCTGTCAGATGGAGGAAAAACAGGAGACACTGCTGTGAGCAAGACTGCCTGGTTCTGTCTCTTCGTTGTTAAATATAACCTGAATAACAACAACAATCCTTCTAAACATTTTTTTAAAGTTATTTGGCGAAAACTCCCAGTTGGAACTTGTGTGTCTGTTTTGTCAAATTTGACAAGGCAGAGTAAATAAGGCCGGGCTGGCCTTGTGCTGTTCAGGGATCAAGTCCAAATCACATGAGATCTTCACCGGCAGCTGCCAGTGTCCAATGTTTGGTTGCTAACCTCCGGGTCCTACCTGGAGACCTCCTGGAATTTTAACTGAGCTCCAGATTACAGAAGGAGAAATTGGCTGATTTGTAGGGTGGATTCTATGACATTGTACTCTAAGACCTAGGACTGTACAGTGCACAGGTTAGCTTTTCAACAATGGCCTACGGGCTTTGTGTGTGTGTGTTTAATCTTACAAAGAATTAAGTTGTACAAAATAAACATTCACATATTTTTTATTTATAACTTGGTGTCTAGCTTACACAGACATTCGATCTTTTAAGTCTTAACTATTCCAGTTAGGTCTTTTGTTTTCTGTTCTTGGATACATTTCTCCCCTCCTTGTTCTTTGTTTCCTACCCTAAATCTCCAATTTCCCAAACCCAGAGGTGGCAACATTATCCAGTTGGATCCTGGGGTTCTCCGAGAGTTACAACCGATCTCTGGACTACAGAAATAAGAACTACCAGCTTTAGTTGGGGAATTCCTGGAAATGTGGGATTGGAATCTTGGCAGGGCAGGTTCGGGGGAGAGAAGAGATCTCAAAGGGATACACCACTGAGTCCCCCCTCCAAAGCAACCTGAGAACTGATCTCTCTAATCCAGCGATGAGCTGCGATTCCAGGAAATCACCCAATCCCGCTTGGAGGCTGGCCTCCCTCGAAGGGATCAGTGTTGCCTGGAGATCCGCTGTCATCCCTGAAGACCTCCTGCTGTCATCTGAGGGCTAAACAAAAATGAGTCCGTGTGAGGTACAAAACAGCGTAAATAAGAAATCTTACTACTGTAATCAAATAGCTTTTGCTTCTATACCAGGGGTAGTCAACCTGTGGTCCTCCAGATGTCCATGGACTACAATTCCCATGAGCCCCTGCCAGCAAACGCTGGCAGGGGCTCATGGGAATTGTAGTCCATGGACATCTGGAGGACCACAGGTTGACTACCCCTGTTCTATACAGAGAAAGCACGCCATCATATAGCCCTGTGTGCTGACCAAAGGCAATTGTGCATCCCTGAAGTTAGTGCTAGAACTCCTGCTCCCCGCCTCTGTTAACCCACATACATGACACCCGCCTATGGCTCTGCCCTTGATGCATCACACACACACACACACCCGCCCTGGCCAACAGTTTGTGCCAGCCATGTTTGCTGGCTAGCATGCTAAGAATCCTTGGCACATTTCACAAAAAAAAAACCCCATGCGCCTCCTTTTCACCGCCAAACGCTGGAAGGGTACATTCTCCTTGTCGGGAGCCAGCAGAGCGACTGGGGCACAGCTGTCTGAGCCAGGTATCGCAGCGGAGAGTTGAGCCACGTGGGTTAATTGAAGGGGTTATGGGAGGGATAGATTGGAGCCTCATCGGGTTGCCAAAGCAATGAAGAGGAGCTTGGTTGTATGCATCCATCTTCCGCCCCTTGATAGACTTGGAGAGACCGTGGGGTCGGGCTTGCATTGCAGCGCCGCTGGGTGCTGATTGGCCTCCATCTCTTCCCTTTGCATTTTAATTGAAATCGATACCAGGGTGCGATCAGAAAGGAATGAAAGAATAAATAGTTTTATTCAGGCAAGAAACGACTTTGCAAAGAGAGAGGAGCGAGCCCTAACAGATGTTCTTCCACTGGAGGCAAACAGGGAGGAGGTATGCTCACAGGAAGTCTCCAGTTCAGCCAATCAGGACACAGAATATTATTTGAAACATACCAGGAAGTTCCTAGTCTGAATATGCTAAATACACGTCTCCTCTGATGCCCCCTGTAGGATTTTCGTCAATCTGGCACTCTACAGAACTTGCCTATCCCAGCAAAATCAACAAATGCATGTGCCTTCTCTGTTGTGGCCCCCACCTTATGGAATGGCCTGCCTGAGGAGGTCAGAGAGGCAAGCTATGCAAGATGGAACAATGTTTGGATCCAGGGGCATCTTTAAGACCAATAAAGTATCATTCAAGGTATAACCTTCCATGTGTACACACACTTCCTCAGATACAATGAAATGGGAGCTACCACTCCATACTCATAGGTAAAATGTAAGCAGTAAATTAACATGTGGCATAATGAGAATGTTTAACAGATTCCAGAATCCAATAAGGATAACAAGCTGAGTTTACAGAATTACCATTGGTTTGAGTTCAGTTCCAGGGGAAAACATAGTGAGGGAAATAATTATGTCAAAATGGGGGAGTTTGGGGCAGATGTAACTGTGGAATGCTGAGAGCAATTTGCTGAGAATCTGCCCTTGTGCTGCACACAGCTAACCTCAACATCTGTACAGCATCCTCTCCAGTTCCCGGACCAATTTATCACTCCAAATTACGTTACATTATACTGTTCATTAAAATCTACTATTCAAATATATTATTCCATCTAAGAGATAAAAATAAAATAAAGAGGACTTATGGCCCTTCTAGGAGATTGCTGAAACTGCAGATGTAAGGGCTAAATGAGCTTAGCATATGTAGTAGGAAAAGAAACCAATATCCCTATTGAGTCCTGAGGATTCCATTATTCTGAGTGTTGTAATAACTTGCAACTCAGCAATTTCCCTTTCTACTCTGCTCTTGTACCTCCTTTGTAATAAAACAGCTACTTTGAGGTCACCCATTTAATGTCTAGGAAGGTTGGCAGGTTCTCCCAAAGGGTTCCTCAGTCTGGTGATTCCCGTTAGATTTGTATCCATTTATTCTTTGTCCTTTGCATTTAATGCCATACCGTGTTAGAAGATGAGCATGTGAATAAGCCAAAGAAGGTGTAGTTGATGTTGTTAGATCCAGTGATTGTCTTGTCTGGGTGTGCATGGTAGCAAAGTTGGCATCTGGGTTCTTTGCAAAGTCTGATATCAGAGATGCTTTCACTCTACTGACAGAGTTTCCAGTCTGAGGCTGATTCCGCACAGGCAGAAAAGGCCAGGGAGGCATCCGTATGGACCCAGGACTAATCCCTATGTTCATATGACATCGCTGCCAGGCTGCCTCCCTCACGAGCTTGGCGCAAACTGGGCTTTAGAAGCCCTGTGCTAAACCCCACACAGAAGAATCCGTGTTCCCTTTCAATGCTATGGGGGCCAATGGGGCCTGCCCTGCAGCAGGCCCATCTGGACAGGAAGAGACAGGACTTCCATGCCCAGCTCCTCCCTGCCCTACAGAGACCTAGAATAGTAGAGTTGGAAGGGACCTCCTGGGTCATCTACTCTGCCAGAAGCAAAAACAGCCCAGGACAGCTTTGCAGTGCGTCATGGTGCCACAGGGCAGGGCAGGGCTGTTTCGTTTTATTTTACAGGAAGGTGAGTTTGTGTGGAAGGCAATCCCACCTTCCAGCAAAATAAATTAAAAAAAAAAAAACCACAACCACAAGTGACGGGAATGGCAGGTATGAAGAGTAGGTGATAACCCCAAGAGCTAGCAGGCAGGGGGCTGAAAGAACTTTCCATGCCAGTTCAACTGAGCGATCTTCCTATCAGCCTTGATTGGTCTGAGACTCACTTTCTTTCTTTCTTTTTAAATCTCCCCATATGATATCTCTCTTCCTTTTCCACCCTTGGCTGTAAACATTTAACCTTTGCTTCTTTCCCTGCCTCTTAATTGCCTGCTAACAGATTGCCGTGTCCCTGGATTTACTTCTAATACTAAATCATTTGCCAGCCTAAATCCTTGGGACCATCGCTCCACAACAGAGTGCGTGTATCTGGCTTGTGTGGGTAACCCACTTGCTGATAGCATTTGACGTGTGCTGGGTTCCTTAGCCACATCAATCAAGGGGGTATAATTACACGAACTGGCCCAGAGAAGCGGAGCTCTCCACTGGATTCCCTTCTAGTTTCAGAGATCATTCTTCTTCCGAGTCTTTCTGTCTATGGGAGGAAGGGAATGCCCTAGCCATGTGCTGCACATGGTGCTGGTCATTTAGAAACGGTATGCTATTGAATCTGGGCCAAAAATATGCATCAGGGAGCAACACCTATGGCTTTTTAATCTTCCCCAGTACTGATGGCTGCGGAACAGTGTGAGATTCTGCACTATCCAATTACCTGTTTGGCAGAGGTGGGGGTGGAAAGCATCGGCAATTCCCAGCCACCCTACCGCAACTCTGTAGAGTTTTCAAGGCAAATGAGTCACAGAGGAGATACAAATACAGTACATTTAGAGTCAGTAACTGCAAATATTGAAGAAGTAACTAGCTGGAGAGACATGGGAACTGAAGTGACTTGCTCATGCCTGGCAAATAAAAGTCAGTAGTTGCCAGGAAGGTCCAACAAAATCGAAGGCATAAATGACCCAGAATTCGTTCATTTGTTTGTTCATTTGTTTGTTCATTTGTTCGTTCATTTATTGTTACGCTGCCGCTCTCTAGAGGTCTTGCAGCAGTTTACAACATAACAGAATACTGTAAAATACCATAAAAGGCCATAAAAACACCCTTGCAGACAATTAAGCAGATGGTGATCAATTGCAAAGAGAATTCTAATCACCCAGTCCCCCCCCCCCCCCGCATTCAGCCTGATCATGTTCTTTCCTGCTGGGAGTGAGAAACCAGATCTAGTCATGCCTTTGGGGAGAGCCTCCAATGGTAACACCAAGACTCCACCCTGGCGTAAAGAGCTCCATCTTGCAGGCCCTGCGGAAAGCTGACAACTCTAGCAATGCCCCCTCCAAGCAAGGGAAGTCTCCTGCCTGCAAACCCAGATTACACAGGGGAGTGAGGGTTAGAGGTGGTACCGCTGCAGAGTTTTTCTACCAACCAGAAGAAACCAGGAAGGGTTTGTAAATCCATTCCTTCACAACCCCATTCATGACTTAATCTCAGAGGGCTTGGGGAAAATTCTGTTCTACTTGTTTGTTCACTTGGTTGGAATTTGAACTTTTAAGAGGGCTCCCCCACCACTTTTTTTTTTTTTGGCTTGCCTTAACAAGCCATCTTAACAAGTCCTCTTTGCACAAAACACAAACTCGAATTTCTCTTTTGTAAACGTTGATGAAGCACACAAAATGGCCTCTTCCCAGAGGAATAGTCTCTTCAAAGGCTTTTAGTTCCATTAATTAGGCAAGCTCTTTCTCTGTGGGGTACCTCTCTTTTCTCTGTTTGCAATCGTAAAATAATGCCAACAGTGCAGTAAAGAATAGCAAGTGTTTACAAGCCCTTAACTGTGTAATTATGTTCTCAATGCCTACATTGTTGCCTACTGAAAAATATGACTTTATGCTATATTAACACTTCTGCATAACAACCCGGGAATTCACAAGGAACTGCAAAATAGAGGTTGAATCTGTGGAGAATTTCTCCACTTTTGATTCCGGTGTAAAACCAGAAATTACCGCCTCAAAAAGAAAATCCTTTCTACTGTACAAATCTTCACTCTTTTCCAGTACTCATGAATGCCAAGAGCCTAGCTAGCTCTGCCAAAGGAAACAACTATCAAAATTGATTTCCTAGTATGACTAGCTTGACTTCCAGTAACACATTCAGCTCAAGTATTTCAAATAACAAATCACTGGGATACAGTTCCAACTCTCTTTGGGGTTATTTCTTCTCATAGCCCTACTTTGGAGCTATTTGTACTACTCTTTCCAAATATCCACTCTTTGATAAAGTTATTTGTGACCATTGTTAATGGGTTTCCTGACTGCAATTTCTGCTGTGCTTCCTGAGGTTGTAATTGGCCGATCCCACTCCGGGCTGCCCCTGGCGCATTGCTATGGAGCGATATGCTCAGCAGCATGCTGAGGCCCCATGGGGGACACATTTCAGCACCAGATTGTCTGGGAAAGATGTCAGTGGCGGAATAGTTCCACCATGCGGGTGGACAGTGGAAGGAGTTTATTTTGCAAAATTCAAACAAATGCCCCATTAGACCCTGCAGCATAGCTAAGCACTGTGATGCTGATTGGGGCATTTCTTGTCCCTTCTGGGCCACTGTAAGCCCAGCTCTTCCCAGTCCGCAAAGGCCTGTTGGAAGAATCCATGTTTCCTAAGCCCAGGCCAACTGAGGGCCCGATCCACAGCAGGCCCGGCTTCCATATGACTGCCCCCTCGGCCTCTTCCGCCCATGCGGAATCAGCCATTAAGACCTTTTATGTCCCTCAGTGTTGCTGCCTTTTCCTAGTGAATTGAATCCCCAACTCCTGCTCTGACTTTATGGCACCCCTTCCTCAAAGGGGCATTTATTTCAGGGAATTTTTTCTTGAATTTCAATCCAACCCTCCCTGTGTCTCAGAGACAACTTGGGTGGGAGCAGGAGGGTAATAAGTGGGTGAACCCAATCAGTAATGACAGAAAATGGCAGTGTGTTAGGAAACCAAATTCAAATTTTGGATTTCTGCAAAGAAAACTGTATGTTAAGATCCAGAGAGGAAGAAACCGCTGTAAAAGAAGATTTGGAAACTGCAGGGTAAGAAGGTATGTAATTCAGATTACTCCCAGGGAGAGAAAATTCTGTTTGGAAAATTTTGCATTGTTTGATTCTTTAAGAATGCTGACAGGAGGGTTTGTTCTTGTGCAGAAATGGTGTAAGAGAATTAATAACATGAATTCTTAAAGGGGATTTTATATCACACACACACACACACACACACACACAAAAGTATCAACTCTGAAAAAGAACGCTTAAGGAAATCCTGATTTCAATTCATTTATTTTCTTTACACCAAGTAAAAGATCTCTGGTTCTATGGCTCAAGCAGAACAAACCAGAATGTGAAGACTGGATTAGATTCAAGATAGAATTGAATATAAATCTAAGAATGAATGAATGAATGAATGAATTTGACTAGATGGCCCTGTCTGCTCAGTCAGATACTGAGTAATACAACTTCACCGCATTGGGAACCCTCTTTTGGCTGGGAAAGCAGCCTAAAAATAAAAACAAATAAATAAATTGAACTGCTATCCCTTTAATCATTTCAAGTCAGTTCCCTAAATGTACAAATATAACTTAAAGTTTTACTGCATTATGAGTATTGCCATCTTATACCGCTCAGAGCCATGTGGAAGGGCAGTATAAAAATCTAAAATAAATACATGAATAAAATAAATCTCAGCAGTCTATAAATGGCTAGACTCTTCAGTCACACAAATTCAGTTCAAGATCGCACTGTGTCGTGGGTCACAGATCCCAAAACATTGCTCTTTTTCTCTAGAGACAAATGTGTGAGACCATAAACTGGGTAGAAAGGTGCCATACAAATGTTTAAAGTCAATTAAATAAACAAGTAAATAAATATAAGCAATGTTAATCAGCTGAGGAATAAACCTTTGGTAGGTCTTAGCTAATAGATCTTTAAATTTTGAAATTACAATCAGCGGCTTGCTATGAAAGGCCAGAGTCTACCCCCATGTGTTCTCTGGCATATTAATCTAAATCCTGGAAGAATTATGCCACTCAGAGAAATTATGCAGATTAACCAAATATGCAAAATTTCACATCATTTATTTTGGAAGAACTCGTGTTTTGCACAATTAATTCTATTTCTTCTAAGGGTCATTGACCTACAATGAGATCAATTCTCTGGGGTCAAACTGGCACCCCAAGAGATCTGTCACACTTCAGATGTGATAAAAAAAAAATTCCTCACCCTACAGGGAAATAAAAAGAAGGGTAATTTGTGAGTTCTCTTCCCCCATTGCCTTGGGAAGGTCTGGTATATTTATCAGCTGCAAAGACTGTTAAAGTGACTGATTGTCACTTACATAAAAGTGACAATTATGAGATTTACCGAGCTTGGAAAATAGCTTTTATAATTGAGATGAGGGCTTTTTTATTAAATTTTTAAGGCCGTGTTTTGGTGTTAAAATGAATTGTATGGGTGTTAAAGCTCACATTTACCCATCAATGCTTTGTCATCGTCACTCCTTGGGCTGGTAAAGACTAAAGACGCTTAAGACTAAAGACGCTTAACTCTTTCCACAGAAAGTATTCCTCCCCCCCCCCCCCCCCATTTTGAGCAATTTGGGGATTGACAAGGCAGCGGGCATTAAAAAGGTCACAGAATTCTGTCTGGGCTTTTGGTTTCCTTTTTGAACTCATGAACAATCTCAGTTGCTTTAACTGGCAAACTTTCCTGCACTTAGAGCCCCATCCCTGAGACGTCCCTGAGATGTTACTTCAGACGCAATCTGACCAATGGCATCATGCTGAATGTCCTACTGCAGGAGTAGTTAACCTGTGGTCCTCCAGATGTTTGTGGACTACAGTTCCCATGAGCCCCTGCCAGCAACCTGTGGTCCTCCAGATGTTCATGGACTGCAATTCGTGTAGTGTATGAACATCTGGAGGACCACAGGTTGACTACCCCTGTCCTATTGGCATAGTCTTCATCTTAGATGTGGTGATGATTTGTGGGTTTCTATTTCCCCAACCAAGAAAACACTTCCACCCTTGGGATTTACAGGTCTCTACATTGCAGCCCTGGATTTCCTTGGTGGTCTCTCATCCAAATATTAACCAGGGCTGACTCTGCTTAGCTTCTGAGGTCTGTTGAGATCAGGCTAACTTGGACTATCCAAATCAGGGCAGGAAATACCTACTATTACTTCTTCCCCCATGTCTCTTTAAAGTTGCTGTTTTTCCCACAGTGCCAGCTTCTTCTTCGTCTTCGCCTTAAAATTTCCAGGCAATCAGGGGTCATGGGCTGGTTATCTGCATGCCATATAGCAGCCATTCTCAACCTTTTTTTTTGGCCTCAGCCCTTTTAAGACTAGACTAAAAAAGGACTAAGCCAGGGGTAGTCAAACTGCGGCCCTCCAGATGTCCATGGACTACAATTCCCAGGAGCCCCTGCCAGCATTCGCTGGCAGGGGCTCCTGGGAATTGTAGTCCATGGACATCTGGAGGGCCGCAGTTTGACTACCCCTGGACTAAGCTATACTCGATGTTCCTTGCCTTATATATCCCTGAGAGAACCTCTGAACTATTCTTCAGGCTTCAAGTAACGCCAGAAGTGGCCAGCTGGCCACGCCTCCCTGCCACGCCCCTGGAAGTCACGTGTTTATAGTGTGCATGGCATCACTAACTAAAAGATTGTTAAATGAGGTCCACCATAAGAAAACGTCAGGCCGAAATATACATGCTCGACACAATGATTCCCCCCCTCCTCCTGCATGTGTTCAAGAGCGCAGTTTGCAATTTGACTCAAGGAGGTTCACCCACCCTTAAAAATAGCACCCACTCTCTCTAGGTGGAACTGGAGTGCCTCTTATTGCTGGTTGTCAAAGCCAGAGAGTGGAGATTCCCCCCAAATTCCTTTTTATGTCACCCTTTGATTTTTAAATCTCTGTGGTTGACAGTCCTTGGTAACCGATATTGGCATCATTCCCATAAGTTGTTACTGAAGATTGGTACTTCATGATACACTAATTTAATCAAGTGTAGGGGCGAAGATGGGCAGGGCTATCTAAATTCCCCAGGGGTCGCCGCGGTATCATGTATTTGAAAGCGTGCCGTTATTGATGGGCAACCTGGCAGTCTAGCATTCCTGTGTTTTGCAGTAATTGCTCTTGTGAAATGAAATGTCAACCTTTCTTGGCTAATTACAGGCTTCAGAGGGAAATGGATTTTCAAGTCCTCGTTTGTACAGCTGCTTCTAGGTCTGACGTCTCCCAGCCATTGTTCATTAATTATATTTACCAAATGTTGGTGACAGTCCACAACAGTTTCCCTCATCTCTGGCTCAGCAGTATTAGGCAGGTCTCTATGCAGATGCCTTGGAAGTTGCTAAGAGAAGGGGAAATAATGATAGGGGGAAAGCTAGACTCTTAGAGTATAACCTTAAGAATGTATTCAGATTGGTAGCCGGGTTGGTCTGAAGCAGCACAACAAAATCAGAGTCCAGCAGCACCTTTAAGACCCACAAAGATTTAGTCAAGGCGTGAGCTTTCGAGTGCAAGCACTCTTCCTCAAACTAAGAACGCAAGAATGTAAATATGTATCGTGAGCACTGCTGGACCAGACCAGAGGTCTACCTAGTCTCGCACAATGGCCAATTAGTTCCTCTGAAGATCAACCAACAGGATATAGAGCCCAAGGCCATCCCCTGGTGAGAGCCTAAGAAGAGCCCTTACCAAGGACTTCTCTTGGTAAGAACCTAAGAAGAGCCCTGCTGAATCAGACCAGTGGTCCACCTCATCCAGCATCCTGTCTCACACAGTGGCCAACCAGATCCTCTGGAAGACCAACAAGAGGGCCAAGAAGTCAAGGTGATGAGAACCTAAGAAGAGCCCTGCTGGATCCAACCAGTGGTCCATTTAGTCCAGCATCCTGTCTCACACAATGACCAACCAAGGTGAGGCTGAGAGAACTCTAAGAGAACTGGGGCTGGCCCAGGATCACCCAGCTGGCTGCATGTAGAGGAGGAATAGGGAATCGAACCCAGTTCCCCAGATTAGAGGTTGCCACTCTCAGCCACTACACCAAGCTGGCTCTCGCGTAGAACAATACTCCAATCAGGATCTGATACCCAAGGCCATTCTGTTGGCTTGCTTGCAGCTGTTCCCCTGCATCACTCAAGCCCTAAGTAGCTTAGCTGCCTGTCCAGAGCATTCCATCTTGAGGTAGAGAAAGCCCACCGTAAAAGAAACCCTGCCCTGGATGACCCAGGCTAGCCTGACCTTGTCAGATCTCGGAAGCTATCCAAGGTCAGGCCTCAGATGGGAGACCACCAAGGAATTCCAGGGTGGTGATGCAGTGGCAGGTAATTGAACACTGCCTTGAAGCATCTCTTGCCTTGGAATCTCTATAGCAGGGATCCTCAACCGCTGGCAGGGGCTCATGGGAATTGTAGTCCATGAACATCTGGAGGACCACAGGTTGACTACCCCAGCTCTATGCGATCCCCATAAATCAGCTATCACTTGATGGCATTATCCACTTCCCCACCACAAAAGACATGCATTCAGGAAAAGCTTGTAAAACATGCCTTTCCTCAAGATTTAGAGAAGACGAGGAAGGTGTCGTCTTATTTACCTTCTGCAAGAGGCCATTCCTCTGCAATGCATCTCTTTTGCCCTTAAGTGCCGCTGACGCTTCAACAAATTCATTGGAGATGAAAATTCTGTCCCACGGGTTTGTGGGTCCTAGAACGATATATATTCCCCGGCACTCAAAGCATCATTTCGCTTTTGATCTCCTGAAACAATCTTCTCCTTGGCTTTTGAGCATCAATCTGCACTCCCTGGAGGGGATTCTGACAGCAGTCAGAAATTCCCAAAGGTGCCACACCGCTTCAAGATGAGACCGCAGGAAGCTCAGTCAGAAACAAAAGAGGAGGGAGGGAAAACAAATCGCTGGACCCTTTTGCCAGCTAGAGAAACAGAAACGTCAGGTCTGGACCTTGTGAGCCCATGTATGTCCCCAGAGAGCTGTACGATCTGCGCACACAAATGGATTGGTGATCCCTGGGCCCAGCAACTAGCCTCCCACACCCCTTCTTGCCCCAGGGACTGTGAGGAAGGGGGAAAGAGTCTCCTTTCTGGAGGAAACACTGAGGTTTTCAAACAGGTAGACGAATATTGTGCTATAACATGCAAAATTGCGTCAAAAGCTTATTATTGGAAATCTGTCATGCCTTAGGTACCATATTAATCCTGATATGTTTTTAGTTTAATTCTTTTTTAAATGTTTGCTTTTTTAAAAGTATTTATCTGCTGTTAAGCGCTTTTATTAGATTGCAATTTTAAAAGTGGTGCACATTCTATAGGTGGCTTGGAGCTGCATTGCAAATAAATCTGTCTAGCCTCGAGGAGCGCCTGAGCTTTTTCGGCCCTCGCTCCCGCCTGGTGGAATGAGCTACCAACTGACACCAGGGCCCTGACGGAACTAGTGACATTCCAGAGCTCCTATAAAACAACACTCTTCCGCCAGGCCTACAGAGGCCAGGACAAAACAGCTTACAACAAAACAGATTACAATCTTCTTCCACCTCTCCAAAGTTCCATATCATTTGTCTACATCAGGGGTAGTCAAACTGCGGCCCTCCAGATGTCCATGGACTACAACCCCCATGAGCCCCTGCCAGCGTTCGCTGGCAGGGGCTCATAGGATTTGTAGTCCATGGACATCTGGCGGGCCACAGTTTGACTACCCGTGGTCTACATCCTGCACTGAAAGGCCTACTCACAACAACTAAGAACAACTAAGAGCAGAAGTCAGATGAACTCTTGAAACATGGAAGGGTGGTGTCCCAGTTTGTACCTGTAATGTTTCAGTGAGATTTTCTTGCAAACCTGGACCCAACAGCCCCCAGGGGCTGCTCCCACTCTACTTGTCTGAGTACACAATATTGACTTAGAATCATAGAATCATAGAGTTGGAAGGGGCCATACAGGCCATCTAGTCCAACCCCCTGCTCAACGCAGGATCAGCCCAAAGCATCCTAAAGCATCCAAGAAAAGTGTGTATCCAACCTTTGCTTGAAGACTGCCAGTGAGGGGGAGCTCACCACCTCCTTAGGCAGCCTATTCCACTGCTGAACTACTCTGACTGTGAAAACGTTTTCCTGATATCTAGCCTATATCGTTGTACTTGAAGTTTAAACCCATTACTGCATGTCCTCTCCTCTGCAGCCAACAGAAACAGCATCCTGCCCTCCTCCAAGTGACAACCTTTCAAATACTTAAAGAGGGCTATCATGTCCCCTCTCAACCTCCTTTGACAGGCCCATGCTCTGATTCAGTCAAAAGCAGCTTTATGGGTCCCTCTTCTGTGAAAGGAACTTTACAGTACGTAGATCCATCCCTCTGCAAATATCCCCATCACCATTTTGCTCACAGTATTTGAAAGCTGGGCTGTGCCCGAGGAAACAGGTACTCGATTTGCCCCAGCAGTGGCGATCCAAAGAAAGCTAATGCTAAAACAAAATAGCCAGCCTGGGAGGTATCACAGAACTCTTGCTTGCCTGTCCGCCCGCATTGTGGCTGATTACAAGACAGAGCAATCCAAGATTGGAAACGTATCCGTCTGCCCCATTCTGGGGGAAACCTAAATGGTTCTGTCATCTTGGCATCTTCCCCCTCCAGAAACAGGACGGTGTGTCACTAAACAAGCACTTGGAAGGATCCAATAATAACTTTAAGAGCCCCAGCGTTTTTAAAGAAAAATGAAACACAACAAAAGGGACACAGGCCCATGGTCTCTCCGTCCCGGTTAACCAGCTCCAAACATTATCCAGCCATTTCGGAAACACGCTGAACGCTGAAGAACAAGGGGAACTTTTGCCCCGGCCATTCACTGGAGCTTTGCAAGCAAGCAGGGAAGAAAATGACCCCCAACAGCATCCTTTCTGTGCAATTCTCAGGAGGAAGAAAAAAGGACAAGTGGAAGATTTTCTCCTTTGTTAGGAGTCTCCTAACAAAGGAAGCCAGACAGCAGCGTTTCTTCATCTCCAGGCAAGCATTCAGCCGCCATCCAGCCTTTCAGCTAAATATAGAGAAGCCCCCAGCTCCCTCATAAGTGCTGCAGGAGTCTGTGTCAGGGGTGGGGTGGGGGGAGGGGGGGAAACCGAATGCTCAGGCGGCCTTTGGTGACAAATTCCCATTTTCTTCCCTATCAGAAAGTACAGCTGGTTTGTTCTGCTGAACGGGCATAAGTGGCACACTTCATTGTTAGGGGGGAAATGGAGGGAGAAAATCAAAGAAGCAAGTTTGTGTTGAGGGTCCAGATTGGGTGGTGCATTTTTATCTCTCCTTTTCTTCCTCCCCGTCCCCTTCTCTCCCAAAACTTGTCGCCAATGTGCTAGCCCAAGGCTTCCTGTCTTCCACTTTCCAGTGGACAATCATCTGGAGAACTCTGTTTGATTCTCTCCCCCCCCCTCCTCCTGCACATGCAGCCAAGCTGGGTGACCTTGGGCCCATCACAGTTCTCTTAGAGCTCTCTCAGCTCCACCTACCTCACAGGGTGTCTGTTGTGGGGAAAGCAAGGGAAGGCGACTGGAAGCCTCTTTGAGACTACTTTGGGAAGGGAAAAGCAGGGTAGAAAAGCCAACTCTCCTTCTAAAAGCCATATGACGTCTGCTTAAAATGTGGTAGTTGTCATTAGCAGCTTATGGCCTTTCTTTGACTAATCTCTCTAAATACGATACTTGGGTCATTGGGGTCAAGACGAAGAATATGCAGATTTTTGTCCTAACTAGGTCAACTCTAGGTTTTTCTTTTAAATTTTGGCTTTCTGGGATTGAATTGCACAGGGGAGTATATCTCATTGGTGAAAACGAGTGAAGGAATCAGGGCTGTGCACGATTCATGCTTTAAAGAATTAGTGACATCTTCTGCTTAGGCTAACCAGTGCTGGGAAGCCGTGATCTGAATAAACGATGCAGATTAAGTTGATCTACATATATTTCAAGGGTTTTCCGCTCTTCCTTTGCTCCTGCCAGCCTTGGTATGTAGTTTAGACAAATATCCTGCCCTTTGCTTGAATGCTCGGTTTGGATATTAGTCTTGTGTAACAAGAGTTTATGCAGCATTTATGTCTGAGTGTGGGTTGATGTGCTGTGAAGACACTTCTGAGATGGGCAAGGAAATGACAAAGGGGACCAGACAGCACAGGTGGATATTCCAAAAGATGAAGGTGAATGATATACCCCACGGGCGGTGACAGTAAGCTAATCCATAGGAAGAAAATCCCTAAAACAGCCATAGCGTGATGTCTTTCATCGTGGTAAAGGTAAAGGTATCCCCTGTGCAAGCACCAAGTCATGACTGACCCTTGGGCATTTCCTTGGCACTCAATACAGTTTTACTCCCCAGCAAGCAAGTTGGATACTCACTTTACCAACCTCGGAAGGATGGAAGGCCGAGTAAACCTTGAGCCGGCTGCTGGGATCGAATTCCCAGCCTCATGGTCATAGCTTCAGACAGCATGTTGGCTGCCTTACCACCCTGCGCCACAAGAGGCTCTTCACCATGTTATACACCATCAGATAGCTTCTGGTGACTTTATGAATTAATGTCCTCCAAGACCTCCTACCCTTGACAGCCTTGCTCAGGTCTTGAAAACTGAAGGCCATGGCTTCCTTGATTGAGTAGATTGATCTCATAAGAATATAAGAAGTACCCTGCTGGATCAGGCCTGTGGTCCACCAAGTCCAGCATCCTGTCTCACTAGTCCCAACCATTTCTGAATACAAATTTAATTTTCAGTGTCTGTGGCATTCTCATGATAATCATCTTCCAATATTTCCTTGTCCTTTTGACAAGTCCACCACCTATGATAAAATGATGCCTTTATATCTTGACATTTCCAGCATTTCCCATTACAACAGTTGCTCTTGGTGATGTCTTTAGGAGCATTATTTTCACTCCCCATCCTAATAATCCCCAGCATAGCATTTGCCTTTAATAAACTGCAGTTACACACCAAGTCAACATTTTCAGTGAGTTCTCCACCATGACTCCAAGATCTCTCTCCCAGTCAGTTGCTGACAACTTGGATCCCATCAAGATTTGTTTTGTACTGGCACCTCCTCAAGGGGTTTTCAAGGCAAGGGATAAACAGGTGTTTTGCCATTGCCTGCCTCTGCGTAGCATCCCCGGATTTCCTTGTGGGTCAACCTTACTTAACTTCCAAGATCCAGTGAGATCAAGCTAGCATGGATTATTCAGGTTATCATAGCGGGGTGTTTGGAATCACCTTTTAAAAGAGCAACACGTTTAAAGCAACAGGGAGGACATGTTTTAAATTTGAATTTCTTCCCAGGGATTGCAGACATATTCTATTTATTAAACTTGCAAAGCAGCTCGATACACATTTAGTTTTCCAGTGGTGTATATTAGCACCTGCCCAGGGAGAATGAGATTATTTTAGCAGGGTTCACGCACTGCACGGATTTTTCTAATGAATCGCCTCTTTAGCATATATTTCTGCCAGCTGCCAAAGCGTAAGAAGCTGTTTCTTTAAATATTCAACATTCAGCCCCTCAAGTTGCGGCCTTGTGGAAATCCTCTTGCGATCCAAACAGAATCCTTTATCTAGTTCAGTTCCATAAAACAAGCAAACAGTTTCTTATCATCCTGACTTTGAAAGGCAGGCTTTGGCTCAGCGTGTTCTGAAATGTCAGCTTTTCTCTGGGCGTCTCAGTTTTCATGCCCCCTAATTTCTCATTTCATTATCTTTGCTTATCCTCTTGGCATGCCAGTGTCTTGGTTTGATGGTTTCCATCTGATTTGTCCTCTTGACGTCGGGGGAGAGAAAGCAAATACGGCTTTAAAAACCAGGACTCTGCTCTGATTAAAGGATTCATCCTTTCTCAGCAATTTCTTAAGACTGTGGACCGGCGAGACAACCTTATTAAGATGTAAAGCCAAATCTCCATTTCACGTTTCATGTATTCTGTGCTCTCGAGAAGCAATAGACAGTCTTCCGTGATTTCACGAGGAATTTGATGGCTGCATTTTCCCATCTTGGAGTTACTTATTTTTGGCCGTGCCAGCTCTGGAAAATTCCTGGAGATTTGAGGACAGACCCAGAGGAAGGCTGATTTTCAGGAGATGAGGTATCTTAGTACGGCAGGCTTTCGCAACCAGGGCTTCATGAAACTCTGGGGTTTCTTGATGGCCCTGGAAGGGTTTCCTGAATGGATGGGAGTTACCCTATATACTCATGAATAAGCCTAGTTTTTCAGCACCTTTTTTCACTCTGAAAAAGTCCTCCTCGGTTTATAGGCGGGTATATGCAGTAATTGAAATAAAAGCCTGCTCCAGCTAATCATTGCTCTGGCAGCTTGTAGGACATCAACAGTTTGACTGAGGGACTCTGATCTTTTTTTCTTTTTGTCTTCACTTCTTCCTCTTCTTAATCACTTCTTCCAAACTATTCTTTTGGTTTCTGTGGGTGAAAAGTGGGGTACAAAAACCAGCAGTTCTTCGTCCTCTTGACTTTTCTGTATTTGTTGGGGGAGGGGAAGGCTGGATGGGAGATCCTGTGATGGTGGAGCATTTCCCGCCCTTGGCTTATATGCAAATCAATAACTTTGCCCATTTTGTGGTAAAGCTAGCTGCCTTGGCTTATATGCGAGTCGGCTTATATGCGAGTATAGACGGTAATTAATTTTATTTTTAAAAAATGTAACAAATTTATTGGGTGATAGGATCATATATGGTTGTGTCTTTTGGTTTCTGTGGGTGAAAAGTGGGGTACAAAAACCAGCAGTTCTTCGTCCTCTTGACTTTTCTGTATTTGTTGGGGGAGGGGAAGGCTGGATGGGAGATCCTGTGATGGTGGAGCATTTCCCGCCCTTGGCTTATATGCAAATCAATAACTTTGCCCATTTTGTGGTAAAGCTAGCTGCCTTGGCTTATATGCGGGTCGGCTTATATGCGAGTATAGACGGTAATTAATTTTATTTTTAAAAAATGTAACAAATTTATTGGGTGATAGGATCATATATGGTTGTGTCGACCTGCCCCCCAAAATAGCCAATGATGGGCCTGGAGGGGGTGGGAGGGGGAGGGGCCTCTTGAGGGCGTGTACACAGCTATGCTTCCCAACCATATTTGACATGATTGTGCCACTTCTGGGGTTTTTAGAAGCCTGGAGAATGTTTCAGGGATTTTTTAATGGTAAAAAAGTTGGGAAAGGTTGCAGTAGGACATAATGCCATAAAATCTAAGCTCCAAAGCAACCATTTTTTATCCAGGTGAATTGATCTCTGTACTCTGGAGATGCGTTGCAATCCCGGAAGACTTCCAGGCCCCACCTGGAGGCTGGTAACCATATTTACAGTGAACCCCCCTCCTTCCCATATTCTACTAGATCATGTAACTTCAAGAAGGCAATAACATGCATAGAACAAGCTCACCTCCTCTGTTGAGACAAGATGAGTAGCCATGTTAATCTGGATGCACCAGTAAAAAGAACAAGAGTCCAAGAGTACCTTCAAGACAACCCTTTGTCTTCAGCCATGGAGAAAGGAAGTGGGATATCCCCCATATCCCCACATTGACAAGATAGCGGGCAAGTACCTTGTGGCATATCACATCAAACGCTGCTGTAAGATCTAATTATTGCTGAATTATTGCATGTTGGACTATTGTATTTTGAAATGTTGTAAACCACCCCAAGATGACAGGCCCAATATGGGGGTGGTTGTTATAAATCCTAATAATAATAATAATAATAATAATAATAATAATAATAATAATAATAATAATAATAATAATAATAATAATAATAATAATAATGTAGCACTGACCAACCCAGGCACAGCTGTCTCGGGATATCATCTGCCAGGCCAACCAGAGCTGTCTCCACACCACAGCTGGGACAGATGTTGGGTTGATATGAGTCAAGGACCAATGCTTCATCTGGGTATCCTAGAAAATGTTCTGCAGCCACACGCTTAACCACCTTCCTCAGGAATGTGAGGTGTGCCACAGGGCGGTAGTTGGTTGGGTTGCATGGAGGGCAGACCACTGCCTCCTTCAGACTATCTGAATCATAGAATCATAGAATCATAGAATCATAGAGTTGTAAGGGCCCATAGAGGCCATCTAGTCCAACCCCCAGCACAACGCAGGATCAGCCCTAAGCATCCTAAAGCATCCAAGAAAAGTGTGTATCCAACCTTTGTTTGAAGACTGCCAGAAGACTGCCATCTGGTTACTCTGCAGACTGTATTTCACAGAATGTATGCAGTAGACCAGCCTGCCCCAATCATTGTAGTCTATGCATCATAGGCCATTTCCAAAGTATTATAATAATGTATTGCACCTTGGTAAGGTATATCACACTGATCTGCAGCCAGCACCGCCACTGGAGTCTTTTTGGGGTGAAGAGAGTAAGATCGAGGGCTCCCCCCTGGAGACTGACAGATATACTCAAGCAACACAGTCTTATTGCAGAAGCAGTCACCTCCTTGATAGACACGTCCTGGTGGTAACAAAGCAGGTGTCAACTGATACAAATGGAAGATTATTGTTGCTGTCACTGTACGGATGGCTGTCAGCTGGCTCTGCCTCACCAATATCTATCCAAAATAAGCCAGGCTTGTCACCTTTACTATGTTGTGGGGGGGGGGGGCTGTTTGTTGTGGAATCTGACAGAATTTTGTAATGGCTCTGGACACAGGCAGTCCATGAATAAGAGGAGCTAATTGCATGGGTGCATAATATTTCAGTGGAAGCCAACACAAGTAGCACCAAGCAGCACTGAAAGGGGAAGAAAGAGAGGGGCACGGGGCTGAATGCACAATTTCCAGAGACCAAGGAATCACTCTGACAGTCAGGAAAGCTATTTTCAAGAGTTTCTAGATCATAGGAACAGAAGAAGAGGCCTGCTGGAATAGACTGTGATCCATTTAGTCCAGCATCCTGTCTTATGCATTGGTCAACCAGATCTTCTAGAGCAGGGGTAGTCAATCTGTGGTCCTCCAGATGTTCATGGACTACAGCAAATGCTGGCAGGGGCTCATGGGAATTGTAGTCCATGAACATCTGGAGGACCACAGGGTTGACTACCCCTGTTCTACAGGACCAGCAACACAGAGGACGAGGTCTTCATAAGAACAAAAAACAGAGGCCTACGGGATCACAATGTGATCCATTTAGTCCAGCATCCTGTCTCATGCAGTAGCCAATCAACTCCTCTGGAGAGCCAACAGAAGGGCATAAGATATCAAGGACTTCATAATAATAGAAGAGAGATCAGACCAGTGGTCCATCTATTCCAACATTCTGCTTCACACAGTGGTCAAAAAGCAGACGGAGGGCGAACAACACAGAAGACAAGGCCTTCATTAGAACAAAAGAAAAGTCCTGCTGGATCAGACCACTGGTCCATCTAATTCAGCATCTTGTCTTACGCAGCTGCCAACCAGTTCCTCCGGAGTGACAATAACAGGATGAGTTTTTCTCCTGATGTTGCCTCCTGGCTCTGGGATTCAATTGATATCCACTGGTGTTTGGAGCCAGCCCATGACTTCTTCATATACTCCAGTTCTGCTGAGCTCTGCCCCCCCCTCCCTCCGTTTTCCCACTTTGAAAACGGATATCTAACCCACAGGGGGACATGGGCATCCTTCAAAGATAGGTCAACCAGACCCTTGGGACAGTTTCAGCCAATGAGAACTAGCAGCAAAGAAACGCCTCCAGAGTCATTCTGGTCTCCAAGCAGATGGTCACATCAGAGACATTTGATGGTCCTTGCAGAATGGCTCTTAAGAATTTAGCCTGCACTTTTCTCAAAACATTCCTACTTGTTTTCTCTGCAGCGATACTCAGGAGTGTCCTGCAGAGGAGTTGCATGAGAAGAGGTGGAACTTGAACCCACAACCTCAGAGGCCCGGGCAATGTCTGCCATTAAGCCACTCAACCACATCACCTTCAGGCGCAACCGTGGCGTCCCTGCAGCCCAATGCCTCCATTCCGCATTCCGCATTCCTTCCACGCATTACCCCCACACTCCGGATCGCTTGTCCGTATTTGATTCTTCTTTTGCACGAGGGAGAAGGGAAATGCGGAGACATTCAAAGAGGAGCGCATGTCAGCCAAGAGGAGGAGTGCTTCACAAAGCGACAGGTATTTGTGTTGACATTCTGACTGGAGGCAGTACACAGGGCGAGGGAGATGAGGCGAAGCCAAGAGCAGAGCCAAAGCCGGCCCTGCTAATCACGCTTTCCTGCCTTCTCTCCGCAAGCCTTTCCCGGTGCCATAATGAAACGACGGCAGTCATGTTTTGATCAAGGGGGATCGCCCGATTAAAGAGGGAGCATTTTCCCCCTAGATGTATAATCAAAGGTCCCTAACAGCTGAAATCTGTTCTTAAGCAGCCAATGCAGGGTTTAAATTATTCATTTGCCACTGAGCTCTCGACGTGCTAATTTGTGTTGTCACTACTTTGAACCTCAGGCAGAGATGCCAGCGGCCACGAAATGCTAGGTGTGCAAAAATTCTCCTGTGTCACGCCGGGGTAAATTTCCCCACCAAGTTAGGGGTGAACCACCCTCCTGCGCTCTGTTGCTGCTCCTACATGGGTTGATTGGACAGTCGGTGATTTCGATTTCCCATATTGTGCTGTTGGTTTTGTCGTTTTGTTGGCATTGCATACGCCTGGGGTGAATTTTTGTCTCTGCGCTTCAGAAGATAGCTGAAGATATAATGTGGGAGTAAATGCAAAATGATATAGAATCATAGAATCCTAGAGCTGGAGGGGAGCATACAGGCCATCTCGTCCCACCCCCTGCTCAATGCAGGATCAGCTCAAGCATCCAGGAGATGTATCTGTCCAGCTGCTGCTTGAAGACGGCCAGTGAGGGGGAGCTCCCCACCTCCTCAGGCAACCCATTCCACAGCTGAACTAGACTCCTAGAATCCTAGAGTGGGAAGGGGCCATGCAGGCCATCTAGTCCCACCCCCTGCTCAGTGCAGGATCAGCCTCAAGCATCCAGGATAAGGATCTGTTCACCCGCTGCTTGGAGACTGCCAGTGAGGGGGAGCTCCCCACCTCCTCAGGCAACCCATTCCACAGCTGAACTAGACTCCTAGAATCCTAGAGTGGGAAGGGGCCATGCAGGCCATCCAGTCCCACCCCCCCTGCTCAGTGCAGGATCAGCCTCAAGCATCCAGGATAAGGATCTGTTCACCCGCTGCTTGGAGACTGCCAGTGAGGGGGAGCTCCCCACCTCCTCAGGCAACCCATTCCACAGCTGAACTAGACTCCTAGAATCCTAGAGTGGGAAGGGGCCATGCAGGCCATCTATTCACATCTCCTGGTCAATGCAGGATCAACCTCAAGCAGTGGAAGGAGGGAGACCACCAATGAAGTGGAAGGAGGACTTCTCCCTTGCATGGAAAACCCCTTGCTGAGGGAAGCTAAGCAGAGATGGCACTGGGATGGAAGCCCACCAAGGAAGGCTCTGCAGAGGGTTTATATAACCAGTAAAAAAATTGCATTTTAAAATTGTTCCACTGGATATTTACAGTCCCTGTTTGCACTGTGAGAAGTGGATACTCAGAAGTAAAGCTACGACATACACAGCCCAGTCTGTCCATCCATTTGCTTCTTGGTTGCATTCTCCACGGACAGGCCATTCTCATTTGTACTGTGTGATGAAGCAAGTATCCTCAAAGCTAAAATGTGGAGTTGGCCAAGTCATTTGAGCGATTAGGGGGGCAGGGGTGTTTGTGGCAATTTTATTGAGAGATTTTTAAAGAGAAAAATTAACCCAAGAAGGAGGAAAAAGACAAAATTAAGAAGTGACTTCCACAGGGGTGGCCAAACTGTGGCTCTCCAGATGTCCACGGACTATAATTCCCATGAGCCTCTGCCAACAAACACATATTGCAGGGGCTCATGGGAATTATAGCCCTTGGACATCTGCAGAGCCACCATTTAGCCACCTTAAGTCAAATACACTTAAAATTACAAGCTTTTTATTTACTCTAGAATTACAAAAAAAAAAATTCTGTGATGTTATACCCCTCCCGTCATCAAAATCACAAGATGTCATAGTCCCATTGTATACGGCACAGACCACACCTGGAGTACTGTGTGCAGTTCTGGAGGCCTCACTTCAAGAAGGACGTAGATAAAATTGAAAGGGTACAGAGGAGAGCGACGAGGATGATCTGGGGCCAAGGGACCAAGCCCTATGAAGATAGGTTGAGGGACTTGGGAATGTTCAGCCGGGAGAAAAGGAGGTTGAGAGGGGACATGATAGCCCTCTTTAAGTATTTGAAAGGTTGTCACTTGGAGGAGGGCAGGATGCTGTTTCTGTTGGCTGCAGAGGAGAGGACACGCAGTAATGGGTTTAAACTTCAAGTACAACGATATAGGCTAGACATCAGGAAAAAATGTTCACAGTCAGAGTAGTTCAGCAGTGGAATAGGCTGCCTAAGGAGGTGGTGAGCTCCCACTCACTGGCAGTCTTCAAGCAAAGGTTGGATACACACTTTTCTTGGATGCTTTAGGATGCTTAGGGCTGATCCTGCGTTGAGCAGGGGGTTGGACTAGATGGCCTCTATGGTCCCTTCCCACTCTATGATTCTATGATTCTATCAAATCCATAATTTATCTGTCCATTTCCCCCCGCCCCTTTCCATGCAAAAAGTCTATAAGGGATTTCCAGTCAGCCATAAATGCAGATACTGTCTCTTTTCTCTGATCAAACAAGTCAGTTTTGTTTCCTCCGACAGTTCTTTGAGTTCCGCCAACCTTTCATGTATGGTGTGGGTAATGTCAAGCCTTTCCATTTTTGAGCACCCAGTCATCTCACTGCCGTTGTCATATATAAAAACAATGTTCCGTGCCCTTTTCCCTCCATGCTTAGCGATAAAACATCTATTGCCATGTGCTTTTAGGTCTTCTCAACTCCCCAGCGCAGGGACAGCTGGTCTCCCAGGTAGGGCCAGCGCTCTGCGATTCAAGCTTTCCATGTGGTGATGCACTCGTTCCAGGCCTGAATTTTGGCTGCTGGTGCTCGAAGGAGCTTTCTTCTTTTTCAGAAGCCTATCAAAGGCTGCCAGGAGTGAAACATCAAGATTAAGAGGACCGAAGACAGAGTCAAGTGGGTGGATGTTGGAAATTTATGTCAGGCTTCTGAGAGGATTGGCTTTGATGCACGTTGCTTTCCGGGGGAAAAGGGAGAGCTTGAAATCCAGGTATGTGTGTGGAGAGGGGGATGCCATAGACTCTGGCTGTTCCTTCAGCTCCCCACCAAGTTCTGGCCTGCCAAGTACATCATGCGCCGCTTGCAAATCTTGCCTAATTAATTGCCTCAGTTTTCCTGTGAAGAGGAGAGCTTGGCCCGGCCGATTTCAAGCGGAGAGGTGAAGTGCCTCGCCAAAAGGGACAGGGTTGGAGTTGGAATACAGAGCAGGTGGCCTGGACGCAGTTTATTTTGGCAGTGCAAAAGATGAAAATAAGAATAACTTTTAAAAACTGCTTGTCGAGTTTCAGTTGAGAGGAAACCTTGAATACCATTTGGCCAGGTGCTAGCAGGGAATTATAGTTCATCTCCAGATAACCTCCCCTCAGCCAACCCGGAAGGGCAGCCTCTAAAAATTAAGTAATTATTGTTGTTGTTGTTGTCAAAACGATTACAACCTTGATCATATATTTTTGGGGAAATTGGTTTTAGTTCCATATTTGAGAGCAAGGTCTGATTTCTCTTTCTGTATTAAGAAGAGGTAGAAGAGTTGGTTTTTATACCCCACTTTTCACTACCTGAAGGAGTCTCAAAGCGGCTTCCATTCACCTTCTCTTCCTCTCCCCACAACAGACACCCTTTGAGGTAGGCAAGGCTGAGTGAGCTCTGACAGCTCGGTCAGATCATCACTATCAGGACTGTGACTAGCCCAAGGTCACCCAGTGCTTGTAATCACGCTAGGCAAAGGCCCTTGGTCCAGTGCTGACACCCTGGAGAAAATGGGTGCTTTGGAGGGTGGACTCCATAGCATTATACTCCGCCGAGGTCCCCCCCCCCTGCCCCAAATCTTGCCCACTCCCAGCTCCACCCCCAAAGTCTCCAACTATTTCCCAAGCCTGAGCTCGGTTTGCCTGCTCTGGCTTTGGGATATTCCTGGAGATTTGGGGACAATATTTGGGGTTAGCTGTTACCAAGGGAAGGGCTTTCTCAGTTATAATGTGGAAATCATTCTCTTGTGACATCCTTGCTCTGGGGAATTTCCTTAGTTTCTTCAGGGCTTGGGAGGCTGAATTGTTCAGGAGGTGAATCAGTTTTTCTGGGCTGCTGTTGAGTAATAATCTTAATGTGGCAAGAATTATTTAATTTATGATTGGATTGCAAACTCATTTATTATGAGCAGACAGTGCGATGTGATGGTAAGGAAGGCAAATGCAGTCTTCACACAAAAATTGCGAGATGTCCTAGAGGCAGTTTGGTGTGGTGGTTAGGAGTGCGGACTTCTAATCTGGAATGCCAGGTTCGATTCTGCGCTCCCCCACATGCAGCCAGCTGGGTGACATTGGGCTCACCATGGCTCTGATAAAACTGTTCTGACCGAGCATGAATCTCAGGGCTCTCTCAGCCTCACCCACCTCACAGGGTGTCTGTTGCGGGGAGAGGAAAGGGAAGGCAACTGTAAGGCGCTTTGAGCCTCCTTTGGGTAAGGAAAAGTGTCATATAAGAACCAATTCTTCTTCTTCTTTAGTAATATCAGGGCTCTCCCAACCTCACCCACCTCATAGGGTGTCTGTTGTGGGGAGAGGAAAGGGAAGGCGACTGTAAGCCGCTTTGAGCCTCCTTTAGGTAGGGAAAAGTGGCATATAAGAACCAACTCTTCTTCTTCTTCTAGTCCCACTGTATACTTCATGGGTCAGACCCCACCTGGAGTCCTGTGTGCAGTTCTGGAGGCCTCACCTCAAAAGGGACATGGACAAAATGGAGAGGGTGCAGAGGAGAGTGAGGAGGAGGAGGATCCGGGGCCTGGGGACCAAGAAGAAGATCCAACTCCATAAGGGTGGACTCCATAAGTGAAGCCACGGAACTCCTTTGAATGTATTGTTTCAATTTTTCATGCAGGAGTCACCTTGAGTGTGAATTGCTTTGGAAAACTGGGTTATAAATGTTAGAAATCAGAAAATACAATGCACAACAACAGTAGAGAGAGAAAAACACAAACTCTCTCTGTGTGTTAAGTGCTGTTAGGTCACTTCCAGGATCTGGGAACGCTGTGAATTAATGTCCACCAAAATGGCCTCTTCGTTGAAAGCCTTGCTCAGATCTTGCCAACAGTGAGCCATGGCTTCACTGACGGAGTCCATCCATCTCATGTTGGATCTTCTTCTTTTCCTGCTATCTTCTGCTTTTCTTAGCATTATTGTCTTTTCCAGTGGCTCTTGTCTTTTCATAATGTGATCAAAGTAAAATAACCTCAACAGTGATTTTATCTTCTAGGGAAAATTCAGATTAGATGGAGGGGGAAATATCTATTTTGTTTTTTTTTCCCCTTCATATTTTGATTAATATTTGTCACAAGCATTTCTATCCTGCCTATTTTCTTTGCTCTGTTTTTGCTTGTTTTGTTTATTCTGTTTTTACTCAGTTTTTCCCGCCATTGATATGCAAAGCCAGGCGCCGATTTTAACGGTTGTGTTTGGATTGGATTTCAATTTTCTCATCTGTGCTCTTTCATCTTGAAAAGCCCCGTATCAATTTCACGTCTCCCTTGTGCAAACTGATCTCTTGTTCTAGCCCATCTTTCCTGGTGATAAAACGTTCGCATCAAATGTGCTTATTTTTACAAAAGTTTATTTGTGCATCGGCAAATTACCTTCAGTCCCAGAAAAAAAGCCTTCCAAGAGAGGATACTTTCAGAGTGCAACCATGTTAGTTTAGTACAGGCATTCGCAGGTAGATTTGTGTGAAAACCTGGAGTTTCTTGACAGACCTGGGCTTAATCTGCTCTTACTTTGTTTATTCTGTTGTGGATCTTGCTCAATTCAGATTGATTTGAACTCTGGTCTTCCTCTATCTCCCCCTCCCCCCCCAATTGAAACAGAAAGTGTTTTGCGCTCGATTAGGGAAGCTCAGAATGGGGCGGGGGGGGGGGGAGCCAAGCATAGCAAGAGCTTCTTTATTTTCTTGAATTAGGGGGAGGGATAGGATTGGGGATAGACAAGGAAGGGGTGGGGAACCAAGAGTCAAATCTCTGCTGAGAGAAGTTAGGGCTTCTGGAGCACAGTCACTTTAAGGAAGCCTTGCAACTGGGAATCAGGAAGTCTTTGAACTGACGCCCTGGCCAATCAGGGAAGACTGCTTTGCTACGGCATTGGAGGCCCAAGGCAGTGAGTTAATTCACAAAAGCAGAGAGATGCACATTTACACATGGTGGTTTTTGAAATATCGAGGCTTATATCCACTCCAGGATATTACAGGGGAAAGGTAGGGTCACCATGAATCAATCATACATAGTGCAGAGAAAAAAATTTAAAGCACCCCAAATCAAAACGGAAATCGAATTCAGTGTAGGTGGGAAAAAGAAGAGGAAGAGGAAGGTTGGTTCTTATATGCCGCTTTTCTCTACCCAAAGGAGTCTCCAAGTGGTTTCCATTTGCCTTCCCTTTCCTCTCCCCACAACAGACACCTTGTGAGGGAGGGGAGGCTGAGAGAGCCCTGAGATTACTGGAGAAGAAGAAGAGTTGGTTCTTATATGCCGGTTTTCTCTTCCCGAATGAGTCTTAAAGTGGCTTCCAATTGCCCTACCTTTCCTCTCCCCACAATAGACACCCTGTGAGGGAGGGGAGGCTGAGAGAGCTCTGAGAGAACTGCTCTGAGAGAACTTATCTGTGAGAGCAGCTCTAATAGGACTCTGACAAGTCTATGGTCACCCAGCTGGCTGCATGTGAAGGATCAGGGAATCAAACCTGGCTCACCATATTAGAAGCCACTGCTCTTAACCACGACACTAAGCTGGCTCAGTCTGACCCTCATAAGGACTAAACACCACTTACTCTCCCTTGATGGGAATCACTGTAAACACAAGACGTGGAAATGAAAAAGAATTGAAAAATTACAGATTTGTCCATCCTGCCTCTAGACTGGCACAACTGAAGCAGGGAGGGGAAAAGTACACTTGTAAAGCTTAAATGAACTTTAAAGATGCCCAGGTCCCATGGAAGAAAGAGATTCTCCAGTCTCATTAAAGAAAAGCGTTTCATAATGTATTCAACTAGAATATTAATGCCGCTTCCAGGTTCTTTTTCCCCCTGAACATCTTGAGAACCTGCTGGTGGAGGGGAAAAGAAACATGTAAGCGTTTAAGGAAAAGAACAGGTTTGGTCGTCTCTTCCAAAGCATTTCCCACCAGGCTAAAGAGAGGCAGATTTGCAACCGGGGCTGTGACTCAGCCAAGCCGGCTTGGCGGAGCACGAAAGGAGAGGGGGGGGGGGGGCCGAGTCAATTTTGTCCGACATGTTTCTGCCTTGAATTATGGATGAGCTGAGAACTCAACGCTGTTTCTCGTTCACATCACCATCAACTGGAACAGCCAGTTTTTAAAATATTGAATGCCAATATCGGAGTAAAAAAAAGAAAAGAAAAGTAACCACTCTTGCTTTGACACACATTGTGTGATGCCTGTCAATATCTGTAGGGCTTTTCCACTGGACTTCGGAATCCTTACAGTCACCGAAGCACCATAAAATACTAATGCATGTCCCTGACAGCTCTTCCAACTGCTACAGGGATAGACTGCTCCAAGAGCGGACTGGATAAACATCTGGAGCAGAGATCCATCCATGACTGTAAGCCCAAAGTCAGGGGTAGGCAACCTGTGGTCCTCCAGATGTCCATGGACTACAATTCCCATGAGCCCCTGCCAGCGTTTGCTGGCAGGGGCTCGTGGGAATTGTAGTCCATGGACATCTGGAGGACCACAGGTTGACTACCCCTGCCAAAGTTACAGGTTGAGCACTCTGACTGTTGCAGGATGCTCTGTCTTCTTGGTATTTGAGGGACCACAGCATTCAGTCCACCCTCTGAGACAACCACTTTCTCCAGGGGAATTGAAGATTGGTTGTAATTCCGGGAGGTGTTCAGGTCCCACCTGAAGGTCAGCAACCCTATCGAAGAGCTCTATAGAGGCAGAGATCTGTTATCATCAGCATCCCTGGAGCTGAGACGAGAATGATGGTTGGGAGCCTGGCTCTGGAGAAGAGAAATTGTCTCCCCTTGGCTCTGCTTTGTCTTTAGCTATGGTTCAGCTCTCCCTGTCAGCGGAGAGCATCTAGAGCAGACACCTGCACCCTGGAAATGAGGTCTGAGTTATTAAGTGCAGACACCGTCCAGCTGGGGTTGGTTTCGCTCAGCAGTTTTGCTGAGGGAAGCGCCGGGCCTCACTCCATTGTTTACACGTTGGAAAGCAGAAATCGCTGGAGTTGCAAGCCACTGTGCAGGTGTCCCGGGGAATTCTGTTTGCTTCTTATCTACCTCAAGTCCTGGCTTTGCTCCAGAGGTGGGAGAAAAGCTGAAGCTAGGCTCCCAGCCACAGCTGGAAGGCACAAGATGCCCTTTGGTGTGTGTGGATTCTCAAAACCTCCTCAGAAGATCATTCATGAAGGAGTTTTTCTTCAGAAGATTGAGTGTTGGGTGCTCTGGGGCTATGTTGGGACCTTTCTCTGGTGCCATTCACCCAACAAGCCAATATGGAAACTTACAAGTGGCAAACTGAGGCCTAGGCCACTGTTGCCAGCAATGCATTGACATCACTTCCCGTCTGCAGAGGAAGTGATGTCATACACTCATAGAATCATAGAGATGGAACGCACTTCCAGGGTCATCTAGTCCAACCCCCTGTAGACATCACATTTGATACATACGTGGAGGATCAGTGGCTACAAGCCATGATGACTGACGGGAACCTCCACATTGAGAAGCAGTAAGCCTCTGAATCCCAGAACCAGAATGTGACATCAGAAGATAGCCTTGGCCTCTCTGCCCTATTGTTGTCCCTCCATAGGAACTGATTGCCCACTGTGAAAGAGAGGAGGCTGGACTAGTTTGACAATTGGTCTGATATAGCAAGGCTCTTCTTGTGTTCTTATCAGTGGAAGGCTCAACCTCTAGGCCCTGTTTCTGGCTAGACACTGTATGGGACAGGATGCTGGACTAAAAGGACTATTGGTCTGATCCAGAAGGGCTCTTCTGATGTTCTTATCACTGGCAATATGTAGACACTCTGGTATTTGGGTAAAAACAATGGTAAAACCAGCTTCAACCTGGGCATCAGTTGTAATTCCAGGAGACTGGTATTTCGGTCAAAATTGACCTGGAATTACAGATGATCTCCAGCTGACAGGGATCAATCCTTCTGGAGAAAATTGCTACTTTGGAAGGCAAAGTCTATGGCAAAATAACCTGTGTAGGCCCCTCCCCTCCCCAGACTCCACCCTTCACAGCCTGGACAGCCAATTCCACCGCTGAACTACTCTTTCCATTAAAAAATATCCAGACGGTGCCTTCCCACCCATAATTTAAACCCGTTCTGCTCCCAACAGGAGCAACTCCCTGCCCTCCTCTAAGTGACAGCATTTCCCATACTTCCAGAGAGCCATCGTGTCCCCCCTCAGCTTCCTCATCTCTAAACTGAACACTTCCAAGTTCCACAGCCTTTCCTCACAAGACTTGGTCTCCAGGCCCTTGAGCATCCTCATCACTTTGGAGTCAGAGTCTCAGATCCTTGGTCCATCAAAGTCAATATTGGCTACTTGGACAGGCAACAGCTTTTCAGGGTCTCAGGCAAGTGTCTTTCACACTGCCGATTATCTCATTGGTTTTTAACTGGAGATGCGGGGGACTGTATCGTGGACCTTTTGCATGAAAATCATTAGGGATGAGCACAAACTAGCTGACAAACTAAGGTTCATCGGGAAGTTGGGGCGCTTTGTGGTTCACATTATGATGCTCGCAAACTGAAGACATGCCACAAGATTCCACAAATGTTGACATGGTTCATGGTTCCAAACAATTTAAATCACTGCTTTCTGCTCTCCATGAAAAGCAATGGGGAGTAGAAAGCAAGGATCCCAAACTCATAGAAACTGGTTCAGTTTGTGAACCGGTTTGTATAGGGTTGTGGTTCGACCACGAACCGTAAACCAAATTGCAAAAATGCGGTTCAAGCCCATTCCTAGCTTTCATCAGTCCAGTCCTTATCAAAATCTGAAAACAGATACCCTTCTCAGAATCCTAGCTGTGCATAAGCTGCATGTTGCCTGATATGACCATCGACCCCCCCCCCCCTTCAAGAGCTTGAGCACACAAACGATTAAGCAGCAAGAATATGCTAGGGACCCTTTCCCCTTCCTTGTCCCTGAGAGGAGTTTGACAATGATGGTAATGAAGAGCAAAGTGAGCTTTCAGAGTGACATGCCTTGCCACCCAGGAGTAGAAGACGTTATCACGGTTCCTGTCAGGAAGGATGGAGCTGTCACCAGATGTAAGCAGGATTGTGGAGACATCTGATTCCTCGTGTGTGTTTTGGACAACAGCCATCAGGGAGACGGAAAGGCAGTTAGTACTACGGGCACGTAATGTGTTGGTTGAAAACATGATTGTCTTTCCTCCATGTTCCTGGTAAAACATGATAAAATTGAGTGACATTCTGCCTTGTTCCTTGTGAAATGCCAGCTGAAGGGTGATTTGGAGAATGGGCTGCTCTCGTCTACAGGGTTGCGGTGGCTAAGGACCCACCAACACCTAAGTGGGAAGAAGCCAGAGGGAAAGGCGGGTTGATCACAGGAGATGCCGTTAGAGGCATACCTAAGATGCCAGCTCAGGGTTGGGAAATACCTGGAGATTGGGGAGGGGAGGGGGGAGCCTGAGGAGGGGGGGGTTGGGGAAGGGATATAATGCCATAGAGTCCAACTTACAAGGGAACTGTTTAGTCCAGGTGGGCTTATCTCTGTCATCCGGAGGTCAGTTGTCGTCCCAGGAGGTCAATGGTCATCACCGAGAGCAGCCTTCAGTTTTCTTGAAGCCCTGGAAGGTTTTTCCAAATTAATTCATATGTATATATTTATATATAGATTTAAAATTTGCTAAACATTTATCAGCTCTCTATGATCTCTGAAACCATTTCAGCCAGAACAGAATGAGGTCACCATTAGGGATGGGCATGAACCAGAAAAGTGCAGTTTGGTTTGTGGTTCGTGGCATGTCATGTTTGTGACCTTCAAACCATCACAAATATTTAGCCATCTCCCAAACTGGTTCGGTTTGTGAGGATTGTGAGGTAGTAAAACAGCTCCGTGTGTGTGCCAGTGATTCCAAGCTTGCGGGGGATCTCCAGCTGACTCACCTCTACCTGCCCTCCAATTTTGATGGTGAGTAGATTTATGGGGTTTGAGTTATGCCCCTCCCCCCAAAGAATGTGTACCCCCAAGAAAATGCTTTCTGGAAAAATGACAGGAGGTTTTGGCAGGTACAGGTTCAGGAGTGTACAGAACAGATCCCTGGCAAGCTATAGGCACCACATTTGCATCAAACCTCTCCCCTGCATGCTCCTTCTACATGACCTCCAAGTTTGCAGTCTTTAGGTTGCACACAGTCTGTTCTATACACGCCTATTCATTGCCAGAGATCAGCATCTCACCATCTTTGGCCATGCAACTTCACTCAATGCTTGAATTTCATTGGATGTCTCCAGTATGACAAGAGAGGGAGAGGAAACATGCAGGATGTCTTGAAATTGTTTCTCCGAGACAAAGTACATTCAATTAGCTTGATTGGCATTTATTTTCTTCATTTCTTTATGAAAGCTGAAGCCCACTCATGATATTAAATTATATCGATCAACATTCATTATGAAGATGGAGGTAACTGTCCAACAGCCATCCAGTCTGAAGGAACCTCCCTTAGAATCGTTTGGAACCAAAGCCATAGCCTTGCCTTGATGGACTCATCAAAACTACTATTAGTTAATTGTCAATTAGACAAAATGATCAAAGGAAGCCATAGAGGTCTCAAAATACAGTGCGAGGGAGGTCATCCCAACACTTCCAAAAATGGACAATAGCTTGATCCTGTAACCCAAGTTTTCTTGATCAAGATGCAATCTTAATCCAGAATGAATGAATGAATGAATGAATGAATGAATGAATGAATGAATGAATGAATGAATGAATGAATGAATGAATGAATGAATTTCATCCAGTTTATATGCTGTCCTTCCCTAGGGCTCAGGGTGGCTGACAACATTCATAATAACAGAGTAAAAAAATAACATTTTTACATTCAAACATTTAGACTCTAACATTAAAAACAGTTAATATTCGAGGGGGACAAGGAAGTTCATAGTCAAGACTATCATAGGGCCGAATTTAACAAATTAATAAACTCAGAGAGATGATAAGAATCATCCCATGGACCAGAATGCTGGAAGAGTGATGGGTGGGCTCACTTTAAACTACATCTATTGTGTGTTCAAGCCATGACTATTCCAGCAAGATGAAAACATAGTAGGGGATCCAAGAAGCCTATTTGGATGAACAGAGAACTTCAGGAGGAGCTTAGGAAGAAAAACAAAGTGTTCAAGAAATGGAGGGAAGGACGGGCCTCTAAAGAAGAATATTTGCAGGTTACTAGGCATTGTAGGCCAGCCACGAGAGACACCAAAGCTGGGAGCGAGCTGAGACTGGATAAGGAAGCCCACTATAACAAGAAGACTTTCTTCAGATATGTGAGGTGCAAACGTAAGGTGAATGAGGCAATAGGCCTGCTGTTGGTGAAGATAGAGAGACTTTGACAGAGGACAGTGAAAAGCTCAGTACCTATTTTACCTCTGAGTTTTCCCAGAAGGATATGGACACATCTAGGGATGGGATTAGGCAAGGAATGGTGTCTGGGTGGCAGATTGACATGAACAGAAAGGTTGTTGAGAGGTGCCAGGATGCACTGGATGAGTTCAAATCCCATGGGCTAGATCAGGGGTAGTCAACCTGTGGTCCTCCAGATGTCCATGGACTACAATTCTCATGAGCCCCTGCCAGCGTTTGCTGGCAGGGGCTCATGGGAATTGTAGTCCATGGACATCTGGAGGACCACAAGTTGACTACCCCTGGGCTAGATGATGTGCACCTGGGAGTGCTCAAAGAACTTTCTGGAGAGCTTGTCGAACCTTAGCCCATCATCTTTAGGACCTCTTGGGGAGGTGCCAGAAGACCGGAGGAGACCGAATGTTATCCCAATCTTATCTCATAGCTGCAATCGAAAGGCTTGCCTCCGCGGTAACCATACCAGTCTCCAAGTGAATGACCACATTAGAAACATTTGACAGTAACTGCAGAATGGCACAAGGAAGTTGGCATTTTTTATTTTTGGTATGGTGTGTTTAGGGCAGCAAGCAGATCCGAGGATTGTCTGGTAGCCCGGCAAGGGACGTACAGAGGTGGTTTGCCATTGCTTATCTTCACATGACCCCTAGTGGTCCTTGGAGGAACTACCACCCCAATCCTTGAAGGTCTCCCATCCAAACACAAGCCAGGGGTGGCCTCGCTTAGCTTCCATGCACTGATGGGCTTAGGCTTGGCTGGGCTCTCCAGGTGAAGGCAGGGAGTCAGCCACTACCTAAGAACTGCCACTGTGTAATAGATGAGGGAGGTACTGACCTGGATGGTCCAGGCTAGTCTGATGTTATTGAATTTTGGGAGCCGAGCACAGTCGGGCCTGCTTAGTACTTGGATGAGAGTTTGCCAAGAAATTCCAGTTTGGCTATGCAGAGGCAGGCAATGGCCAACCACTTCTGTTCAGCTTGGACCTTGAAGACCCTCTGGGGCCATTATCAATTGGCTCTGACTTGAGAGCAGATTACAAATGAATGAGTGGCTGGCTTGATGGCTGGATGGATGGATAGTTGATGAGCAAAGGTTGGAGACACACTTTTCTCGGATGCTTTAGGATGCTTAGGGCTGATCCTGCATTGAGCAGGGGGGTGGACTAGATGGCCTGGATGGCCCCTTCCAACTCTATCGGTGCGTTGATCTCCACTCACTCGGAGAAAAAAAATGGCGATCGCTTCGCCGGAAGATCAGAGGAGAGAGCCAGGGGGAGGGACTTTGTAGAAACCACAACAATGGTGACGCACAGAACTTTTTCGCTAGTGTTGCAGATTGGTTGCAGGAGTGTATCACTTTCCGGAGGGTGAATCCACTTTTGGGGATTTCCCTGAAAGCGCTACAAGGAAGCGCTTTTTGCGGATCAGTTTCAGGTGTGTGGCATATTGTCAACGATGTTGTGCATAACGGCAAATGAGTAGCGTTTTCAATTGGCAACCATTGTGCGATTTTGAAGGAGTGCGGAAAGCCCCTATGAGTCTGTGATTCTATGATTCTGTGATTCTATGATGGCAGAAAAGCAAACAAGTGGGTGGGCAGATAGCTCCATGGATAGGTAGATGGAGGACAGAGAGAGATGATGATGATGTTGATGATAGATGGTAGGTAGGTAGATAGGTAGGTAGATAGAAAAGGTTACCTTTGGGGCATGGACCAATGTGCATGTGTGTGTAGGGGGCCTAGTTCTGGAATTAAATTCAGACATCTTCCTAGTTGAATTCTGGTTTAAAATTCAGGAGAGAGAATAATTCCAACATGGTACAGGGACAAAACAGATGGCCTCGACTCCACCCCACTGTTGTCTGATTTTGATATGGACTCACTTCTGCTGTGTGCGGAATAGCCCCTGCCTCCCTGCACCTCAGATTAAAAGGGCCTTTGAAGTGACTGATCAATGGAATGACTTTGGTGAATGCTTTATAGTGCTATATGTTATAATTAGATGTCAGCAGGCATTCTTATATACAAAGGGAAGTCAATGGGTGAATCAACTTTATCCCATTATTTCACAGATCACCTCCCAATCCCTAATCATTGCATGGTCACTGCCCACAATGAAACATGTTAAGGACAAAGGAATCTGAAAATTGCTTTTTTGCTTCTTAAGGACCAAGAATGCAAAATCAATTCTACCAAGGAATAATTTAAGAGTTGGGGGAAAGTCTCTTGTTTTATTCAGTGCTTGTACCTGTGGTTGGGTTACACTTGGTGTTCCATTCCAAAGTCTCTGCTACACAGTTCTATGAACTTTGCCAACAAAAAGAGGCTTAGTGATAGAACCTCTGCTTGGCATGCAGAAGGTCCTGGGTTCAATCCCCGACATCTCCAGTTGAAAGGACCAGGAAGCAGGGAATGTGAAAGACCTCTATCTAAGATGCTAGAGAGCTGCTACCAGGCTGAGAAGTCAGTACTGACATTGATAGATCAATGATTTTGTTCAGTATAAGGCTGTTACATGCACTCATATGATACAGATTTTTAAATCTGACGCTCCCTGCCGCTCTCCCTGCCACTCTGATAGCAGGGGTGGGAATAATAAGTCTTTTAATGGGTATTTTAATGGGGATAGGACTGTTGTGACCCGCCACGAGCCTACGGGAAGTGGCGGGAAATAAATCTAAATAATAATAATAATAATAATAATAATAATAATAATAATAATAATAATAATAAAAACCCAGACAGCACCCAGCAATGTGCCAACAGAACGAAATGGGGAAAAAAAATACCAAGTGATAGCTTATTTAATGTACACAGTTCCTACATATTTCACTATGCAGGCTTAATCAGGGGGGATATGCTCTTCCGCCAGGGCAGCTCTCCCACTAATCCATCGGAGGATCCCCTCCAATATTGAGATCTCTAACATCGAGATCATGGTTAGATCTATTGCACTGGCGCCACCCTCTTCTGAATATTATTCTCCCCACCAGGCTGAACTTGGGGGAAGTTGGGTAAATATGATTAGAATTGTGACCACTGCCGGTTATATGTTATATGTCAGTGGTCCCAAACCCACGGGCCAAGGCCCGGCACCGGGCCGCGGCTCCTTCTTCCCTCCCCCCCCCCCGAAGCGAGAAGCTCACCAGGCCGCGAGCAAATCAGCCGCCAAAGCAGCCGATTAGCTCACGGCCCGGCAAGCTTCTTGTTTCGGGAGGGGAGGGAAGAGAAGCTTGCCGAGCCGCAAGCTAATCGGCCGCTTTAGCTGATGCACTGTTTATTGTTTTTACGTTGCTACCCAATCTTAGACATTGGGGAAGACAAGTTTGGTCTAGTGCTGTAGTGGTAGGTGTTGTGGTTAAAGTGGCAGCTTCTAATCTGGTGAGCCGGGCTTGATTCCCTGCTTCACAGGATGCCTTTTGTGGGGAGAGGAAAGGGAAGGCGACAGGAAGTTGCTTTGAGACTCCTTCGGGTAAAGAGAAACGGTATAAAAGAACCAACTCTTCTTCTTCTCCAGTGATATCAGGGCTCTCTCAGCCTCCCCTCCCTCACAAGGTGTCTGTTGTGGGGAGAGGGAAGGGAAGGGGATTATAAGCCACTTTGAGACTCTTTCAGGTAGGGAAACGCGGCCTATAAGAAGTAATTCTTTTTCTTCTTCTTCAGTAATATCAAGGCTCTCTCATCCTCACCTCCCTCACAGGGTGTCTGTTGTGGGGAGAGGAAGGGGAAAGCGACTGTAAGCCGCTTTGAGACTCCTTTGGGTAGAGAAAAGCGGCATATAAGAACCAACTTCTTCAGTAATATAAAAAACAACTGTTATTATTGTTATTGTTATTATTAAAAGCACAATATCCAAAAAATATACGGAAACAGCTGGAATACAGTATATGGAAACAGCACGCAGCCCCTTCTCCCCACTGTCTGATTGGCAAAATCTTCTTTCCAAAATGATTCCTTTGATGACTCCTGTGTACGTTATCTTCTAACAGTTTGGTTGGAGAACAGGCACACAATTGTCATTGTTACGTTTTGTCTGGTTTCATGTTTCTATTCTATTGTGCGCCGCCGTTATTGGCCATTCTTGTTGGGCTGCACAAAGCCTGAGATGTGTCTTCTCTTCATGAAAGTGGTGTCCTGTGTCTTAACACACAATCGCAATGTTCTGTTTTAAAATGACAGGCATACGTCACAAAGAAATATCGATTTGTTCGCTTTTGCCCTCCAGATGTAAAGTCGTCTGACGGCTTGGCTCGGGGGGATCTCTGATTCTTTCTTGGAGCATTTCAATTCTATTGTTATCATGCTGAATGACAATCAGACACAATGCTGAGTGCCCAAACAACCTCTGTTGAATGAGCCTAATTGGATTAAATCAAGGGGAAGTTCATGCAAATCAAAGACTTCTGGTGTCAGCGGTTGGGAAATTGAGACAAGAACTACAAACCACAGCTAGGAAGAATGTTTATCAATGACTCTAGATGGGGGTCCCCACATGTTGGAGCTTGTGGGCATTTTTGGAATACTGACATAGGGCGGGAGGAGCAATCCCCGAATGGCTGGCATGGGAGGTGGAGCCAATCACAAAATGGCTGCCCCAGGAGGTGGAGCCAACTACACAGAAGAAGCAAGAGGGGCAATAAAAATATACTGGGAAATAGAAATCAGAGGACAACACCAGCCATGTGGTGGCTTCTGCAACTGAGGCAACATTATTATTATTATTATTATTGTTGTTGTTGTTGTTGTTGTTGTTGTTGTTGTTGTTGTTGTTGTTGTAATCTGCCCAGCCAATTGTATCTCTGGTCGCCAGGCATCCTGGAGCCCCGAGGCACCATGTAGGGACTCCTGCCTTAGACATTTGGCTCATCTCTTGCCACTAGGGTTTGCTAACTGTGAATTAGGACATTTGGGGACATTTGGGGAGGAGCCTGGGGAGGGCAGAATTGGTGGGAGGGACCGCAGCAGAGATATGATGCCATAGACTCCACCCTCTAAATCTGCCATTTTCTCCAGCAAAACTGATCTGTGTGGACTGCAGATGAGTTGCAATTCTGGGAGATCTCCAGCCCTAGCTAGGAATGCTGGCTCCCACTGAGAAATGAGAGATCGTCCCAGAGGGTCCCGCAACACACTGGGGCCAATCACTCATCTCCTACAAGCGACTCACTGTTCAGTCCAGGGAATCCCTTGGAATTGCAGCTCCTCTCCAGACTACAGAGCTCAATTCCAGGAGAGGAAATGGCTGCTCTTGAGGGTGAACACGACAGCTTCGGACCCCTCTGAGGTCTCCGCCCTGACCAGGCTCCAGCCTGGATCTGACCACTCTAAGTAGGTGGGAGGACTAACACGGAGGAGGGGGAGACCCACGTTTGCCACCCCATTTCCTTGGAGGAAGGAGAGGAATAACAATCGGGCAGGCAGGCAGGTTCAAATCACTGCCTCCTTCTGGCTTTGATGAAAGGCCATGAAGATGCTGCGTAAAGTGAGAGATAAGGAGACGGCATCCACTGGGGGGGGGGGGGCTCCTTGGTTCCCAGGACACCGCAAGCCTCCGCCGTTATGTACTTCAAGTGATTCATGACGGCAGAAATCAAGCAAACTGCCCATTACGGCTGACAATGGCCAGAATAACTGAATCAAAATATTACATCTCACAAGGCCTCTGATTTCTCACTCGGGAGCTGCCGCAACTCCGAGCAAGCCTCCCAGGCTGCCCCGGCAGACGGATTTGCTTCTCTGCGGCTTGCTGCCTTCGTACCACAGGAGAGCCGGTAATGAGGCATGGAGCTCTTCACCTGAGCTAAAAACAGAACGGCTGGGAGTCAGGCCAGCTCAGCAGCGATCCGGCATCGCTGGCGTCCAAGGCCGGCTTCTTCACGGGCTGCGAGGAAAGGAATCGGCTGCCTTTGGTCCATTTCTGAGGAGGCATCTGTCCGACTGAGATGCTCACCGGGGAGCGGTGGGGATAAGGGATGCAGGAGGAGCACCTTTGCTATCTACATAACAGTTGGCTTCACAAGTCAGGCTGCAGCAATTCCAAGAAGGGTGGATCATAGAATCATCTTTAACCGCTCTGAGCGGAGCGGATTAAATAAAGCAGTAAGGGCCCCGAGGGCGGGTCCTGTCCGGGATGAGGAAGGGTGCCGATAGGGAAAGGAGTCCTCGTTATTCCCCACAAGTGTGGCAAAGACCTACCGACCGACCCAAAAGGATCAGGGAGTGGTGTTCTCTTGGTGTCAGATTTGGTTGAACGGCTGCTGGGTGGCAACGTAGATGGTTTTTGGCAAGCCACTCTAAACCACTGTTGATAGTGCAAAAGAAAACAATTGTTGTTCTTTTTAGGCGCGAAGTCATGTCCGACCCATTGCGACCCCATGGACGATGATCCTCCAGGCCTTCCTGTCCTCTACCATTCCCTGAAGTTCATCTAAGTTTGCTCCGACTGCTTCAGTGACTCCATCCAGCCACCTCATTCTCTGTCGTCCCCTTCTTCTTTTGCCCTCGATCGCTCCCAGCATTAGGCTCTTCTCCAGGGAGTCCTTCCTTCTCATGAGGTGGCCAAAGTATTTGAGTTTCATCTTCAGGATCTGACCTTCTAAAGAGCAGTCAGGGCTGATCTCCTCTAGGACTGACCGGTTTGTTCACCTTGCAGTCCAAGGGACCCGCAAGAGTCTTCTCCAGCAAAAATAGTAGATCGTTTTTGCAAGCGGCTGAGCCATTGTTGATAGTGCGAAAGACAAGATAGAGGTATTTTAAGAAGCAAACACATTCTTTTTTTTAAAAAAGAAACACCCAGGATGATGGGGGCATCAGCCCTCCGCCGCCTCTAGCCCCAAAGCGTGTGCCTACTGGGAACGAACATATGTAACCGAGCCTGTACTTGGCACAAATGAACGTCGTCCCAGGAAAAGTTCACAGAAGCTTGGTGCAACTGTTCCAACTGTGCACGGCAGGCCTGTGTAAATTAACAAGTCCCTGTTTTATCGTTCCTGTAACTCTGCTTTCCACCTAGTTTATACCGTGGAAAATCAGCCAGCGTTTTCGCTGAGGGAAGCCAACACAGGCCCTGCAGCGATCCCCTCAAGAAAGACAGAGAAAAACCCACTTGTGAAGTCGTATTTATTTTTAAACTCTTCTCTCTGTCGATGTGTTACTTTTTCACCCAACGGAGGGATGAGCGAGCACGGAAAACTCAACTAAGTAGAACAGGCAGATCCCTGAAGAGGGGGAGGAATGGGTTTTTCTTTGGGTACGTTAGAGCCAGAGGATTTGGGGTGTGACGAATCCTGCAGGACCTTTGAGCGTTTACACACCTTTTCCTAAAGGAAGGCTTCATGGACCAATTTAATAATGCATTTTCTGTGTTTAAAATATTTCCTTCCTTCCCTCTCTCCCCTTCCTTCCTTCCTTCCTTCCTTCTCTGCCCTTCCTCCCTTTCCTTCCTTCCTTCCTTCCTTCCTCAAAATGCAATAATAACAAACAACAAAAGCAATAGACTAACAGCTTGTTGTGGAAGAGATATAAGAAATGATTAAAAGTGGGGGTCTTTTATACCTCCTCAAAAGGGCATTAAGATAGAGCCAGAGCAATTTCCTTAGGGTCCCCAGATCCAGGGAAAGCAAACTGACCTCAACCAGAGCCAGGGCCCTTTTGGGTCTGGCTCCGGCCTGGTGAGACCCTTCCCCAAGTGAGATCAGAGCCCTGCAGGGCCTCTTGGACCATTCAACAGGGCTTGCAAAAGGAAACTGTTTTGCCAGGCCTAATAACCACTGCTGAGGAAAACTGGCCCCCCTATCCAAGCCCCATTAATCCCATCTCAAAGCAGCTGCCAATCACCTTCCCTTTCCTCTCTCCACAACAGACACCCTGTGAGGGAGGTGAGGCTGAGAGAGCCCTGAGATTACTGAAGAAGAAGAAGAAGAAGAAGAAGAGTTGGTTCTTCTATGCTGCTTTTCCTCTCCCCACAACAGACCCCTGTGGGGTGGGTGAGGCTGAGAGAGCCCTGATATTCCTGCTCGGTCAGAACAGCTTTATCAGTGCTGTGGCGAGCCCATGGTCACCCAGCTGGCTGCATGTGGAGGAGGAGTGGGGAATCAAACCCTGGCTCACCAGATTAGAAGTCAGCGCTCCTGGCTTCAGCTTTTGAATTTCTCATCACTGTTGTTTTAACCCCAGAAGTGGCTCCTTGTCTTTAAAATATTTATAAATCTTCCTTTCTCCCCAATCCATCTCAGGATTCTTCCTGTTTCACACCATTCCCTATTTTCTGGGGCTGATTGTTTCCCCGCAAAACACCCGCTGCTCCTGCTGTTGTTTATGCATCAGTAAAGACGTATTATGCATGTATTCAAACCGCAAAGCTTGCATTGAATATTGGATAGATAAATACTGTGTACCAAAGAAGCCGGGCCTGCAAACCAAACAAGTCTGCAAAATCGAGGGGCCCGAAAGCGGAGAATTGAAATGGTTTCACACAAAAAAAATGTGATTAAGTTTTTAAAAGGAATCAAGAGCAGCAATGCTCGTTTCTTACCAGTTTTAATGTAATGGCCCTCAGTTTGAAGCGGCCCCATCTCGGAATCACACGGAGCTGAAAGAGACCTCCAAGGGCCATCCAGTCCAGCCCCCCACCTTCTCGGGATCTTAAAAAATCACACACTTCTGACAGGTGTTCATCCAAGCTCTTCCTAAATCTCATCCCTGAAGGAGACCCCATCACCCTCCGAGCCAACATATTCCATCTATGAGCAACCCTCACCATTAGAAAATGCATTCTAATATTTAAGTGAAACCTCCTTTCCCGTAATTTGAATCCATTGCTCCTGGGTTCTGATCTCTAAAACTGAAGTGAACAAGTCCCCCTCTTGAGAGCCAGTTTGGTGTAGTGGTTAGGAGTGCGGACTTCTAATCTGGCATGCCGGGTTCGATTCTGCGCTCCCCCACATGCATCCAGCTGGGTGACCTTGGGCTCACCAGGGCACTGATAAAACTGTTCTGACCGAGCAGTGATATCAGGGCTCTCTCAGCCTCCCCTCCCTCACAGGGTGTCTGTTGTGGGGAGAGGAAGGGAAGGCGACTGTAAGCCGCTTTGAGCCTCCTTCGGGTAGGGAAAAGCAGCATATAAGAACCAGCTCTTCTTCTTCTTCAGTAATCTCAGGGCTCTCTCAGCCTCATCTTCCCCACAGGGTGTCTGTTGTGGGGAGAGGAAAGGGAAGGCGACTGTAAGCCGCTTTGAGCCTCCTTCGGGTAGGGAAAAGCAGCATATAAGAACCAGCTCTTCTTCTTCTTCAGTAATCTCAGGGCTCTCTCAGCCTCATCTTCCCCACAGGGTGTCTGTTGTGGGGAGAGGAAAGGGAAGGCGACTGTAAGCCGCTTTGAGCCTCCTTCGGGTAGGGAAAAGCAGCATATAAGAACCAGCTCTTCTTCTTCTTCAGTAATCTCAGGGCTCTCTCAGCCTCATCTTCCCCACAGGGTGTCTGTTGTGGGGAGAGGAAAGGGAAGGCGATTGGAAGCCACTTTGGGACTCCTTCGGGTAGGGAAAAGCGGCATATAAGAACCAACTCTTCTTCTTCTTCTTCTTCTTCAACATGCCTAGCTTTTACATGGATAAACACAGCTGGGCCCATGCACAGGATGGTGGTGAGACCTTTTCATTAGTTCTGCCTCGCTTTTGCTTGATTTTTTAAACACTTTTTCAATTACTTTTCTATCTTGTTGCATAGGTAACGGGCTTTCATTGATTCAGTGATTCACTTTTTGACCCGTTTCCTTTGTTTAATCATTTTCTGTCCCCTTTTGTGTCTAGCCTTGAACACAGGGATCACATTTATTTATCTTTATTTATATATTTTACCACTTATAACCCCGCCCCTCCCAGCCGGCTTCAGACGGCTTCCAGCCAAACATGCATAATAGATAGAATTTTACATATATTATTCAAACTTTAAAACCATCATACCAGTTGTACCAGCTTTATAGCCAAACTGTTTCATTTAAGGGTGTTTGGTTTTCCGAGGGGGAGAGGAAGGAGAAGGCTAGCTGCCTTTGCCTGATGCACCTAAAATGCCATTGAGTCTTGAGAAACCTTAAGGATGTACTAATCTATGGGGGGGTGTAGGTTCGGTCAGAACAGCTTTATCAGTGCTGTGGTGAGCCCAAGGTCACCCAGCTGGCTGCATGTGGGGGAGCGCAGAATCAAACCTGGCATGCCAGATTAGAAGTCCGCACTCCTAACCCCTACACCAAATTGGCTCACCAAATTGCCACAAATTTTAAACATTGTAATAGTATTATGTTTTTCATGATAGTGTTATTGTTTTATTGCTATGTACTGAGACCCCAAGATGGAACATTCTATAAATCATTCTATAAATCAAACAATCTGTTCCACTTAATATTTCTGGTAAGGCCTTGGAGGAGGAGCTGGTCTCATGGCTTAAGTGCCACTCAGAGCTTAACACCCACTTAGGGTGGCTGTCCCGCCCCTGAGTGCCTCCTCCTCCAACCGGCTTGCCTGTCTCTCCAGCAGCAAGCCAATCACCTTCCATCCCCCACCCCTGACCACCCCTCCCTCTTTCAACTTCCCTCTGAGGCTCGGAGGCTGCAGATCCCTGCCACGTGAGAGCTGCCGCTGCCGTTGACTTCCCTTTCCAGGGGCCTCCAGCCCCCGGGCCTTGGGGCTCCCTGGGAGGGTGCCTCATACCTAGATGACCGAGCCACATGGCCACAGTATCAGCTGGTGACACACTGCCATAACAGCTGCCTGCAGCCTTTCCAGGTCCTGGGGGGAGGGAGAGGCCATCCGGAGAATAGCCGACTGCTGCCTTTCCAGGTCCTGGGGAAAGGGGGAGGCTGTCCACAGTTCTTCCACCTGACCCCACCGCAATCTAGCGCCTGTTGTATTCCTGAATGCAATGGGCTTGACCCCTAGTAAATAAATGAATACAAGAAACCCTGAGATACTGATTTCTCCCATTTTGAATGCTACTCAGGTTTCCAAATTTTTTATCATTCGGCCTGGGCTGTCTTCCCGCAAGGAATGTGCTTTCACCTATTTCTGTTCCAAATATATATCCAAATAAAGGTCTTATTGGTGTGTTTCAAAGATACTCAGGTATTTAGAGCAGTATTTAGTTTTCCTGGAATGCTGGTGATCAGGACTTGAAAAAGATCCAGGAAGATTTGAGGCTGGCATTTTAGAGCTCCGACACACCTGTGGTATTTTGTTTTTGTTGTGTGTTGTTTTTAGTTTTAGAGGATTCCTGAGCAGCAGGGGAGAGATGGAGGGAAATATTTCAGGAAATAGACTCAGACATTAAGGGGTTTATTAGAACTGCTTTCCATGGTTCTCTGATCATGGACACAGAGAAGAAAGCTGGGGGTTCTACACCTCACATTTTACTACTCAAATATGTTTTTAAACAGAGGCTGGAGAGCCATCTGACGAAGAGGCTGATTCTGTGAAGGCAAAGGGGTGGCAGGTGACAGTGGATGAGCGATTGGTCCTGAATAGTGCAGGGGGTTGGACTAGATGACCCATGAGGTCCCTTCCAACTCTATGATATGTGCCAAAGTGGCTTACAAACACCTTTCTCCAGATTAGAGTCCCCTGTTCTAGAACCACTCTGGCTCTTTTAAATATCCTGCATAGTGCAGGGGGTTGGACTAGATGACCCATGAGGTCCCTTCCAACGCTATGATTCTATGATTCTAAGAACCAAAAGGCTAAAGAAATTGCAGTTGGAGGGCTTAATGATTCAGAATCTGTGCACAGAACATTAAACAGTTACACAAGAAAGACTTGCATTGATGGCAAAATGATTAAAAACAGCTCATAGTCCCAAAGAATAGCCTCAGATCTGAAGAAAAGTATACAAAAGTTATACAATAATGTCAAACATGGACCATATGTGAAACACAAAAGCCATGCTAGCTAAATGCAACCCTTGTCATACATGTTTTGGCCAGACCATATGTGAAACACATATAGTTTGTCCAAAACATATATGATAAGGGTTGCATTTAGCTAGCATGGTGCATTGAGTGTCCAGCAAGTCATGCATGATTCAGAGGACAACGGTGGTAATCATTCAAAACAGCTTTGTGGGTCCTGAAGGCTTTGACTGATCCTTCAGATGTGTTCTGCTGCCTGTAAAACACAGGTGAACATGTGAGCAAATCATCTGGCAAACCCCTTAAAAACACAGAGGTTTATTTTAGCATAAGGGTAAGTCTACCAAGGTGGCTGAGGGGAACCTCCACTAAGCCTCTGAACCCCAGAACCAGAAGGCAACATCAGGCAAAGGCCTCAGCTTCTCTGCCCTGTTGTTGACCCTCCAGAGGAACTGGCTGGCCACTGTCTGAGACAGGATGCTGGACTAGATAGACACCTGGTCTGATCCAGCAGGAGTCTCCTGATGTTCTTGTGAAAGCCTCCGAGCCTTTGGTGTTGGCCCTCTGGAGGCATTGGTTGGCCACTGTCTGAGACAGGATGCTGGACTAGATAGACACCTGGTCTGATCCAGCAGGAGTCTCCTGATGTTCTTGTGAAGGCCTCAGCCTGTCTGCCTTTCTGTTGACCCTCCAAAGGAACTGGTTACTCTCTGTGTGAGATAGGAGGCTGGACTAGATGCACCCTCTCTGGTCTGACCCAGCTCTTCTAATCTTCTTGTGTTTCTGTGATTCAAAGCCTACCATTCTCTGGCTCCCCCGAACCCACACTCCCCATAGATTAGTACATCCTTCAGGTTTCTCAAGACTCAATGGCATTTTAGCTGCATCAGGCAAAGACAGCTAGCCCCCAGAATCTGTGCACATTGACATGGTTTTCCGTTTAAAAATTTTTTTGCATGTGTATATTGACTTTCTGCTAAAAGTATGAGGAAAGTCAATACGTACATGCAAAAAAAAAAAAAAGAAAGAAATCCCCCCACAGTCCTTCACTCCTTGATGCTTTGTAATCTCAGAATGCAAATTCTGAACATTCAGGGAGGACTGAGGAATAAGCAGTTTGCGTTGGCACAGGGAGTAGCCAAATAGGTCAGCGTGAGAAATGTTCATGTGCAAAAGGCTCCTTTCTGCACTTGTGGCTGACACTGTAAATGCCTTTCTTTTGTGTCCATAAACTTTGTATATCTTTAGTATCTAATTAAAAAAACACACCAAAAAAAACCCTCTTAGCTTTCCTGGAGAAGGGGAGTAATTGATGTCCTTTAGTTGGAAAAACGGGAACAGGGGATGAGATCTTTGCTTTGCTAACAGTGCCCCCAAGAGGACAGCAGGGGAAGAGCAACAGAATGACTTGATTGTACAAGCTTTGATGTTGGCAAAATTCTGCATGTGTTCTAATAGCCTCTTTTCTCCCCAGGTCTGTGCAGCTGGATTCAGGACTGGCGGGAGAGAAGATCGTGATTTTTATTGAGTGTGCGGCTGCTAAGTGCCATCAAGTAGCTGACGACTTATAGCGACCCAGTGAAATAATGACTGCCAAAACGTCATATTCTTAACCACCTTACTCGGGTCTTGCAAACAGAAAGCTGTCCTCCATTGCAGGGTTTCTCCACTTTTTTACCATTGAGAAACCCCTGAAAGATTCTTCAGGCTTTGAGAAACCCCAGAAGCGATGCGATCCTTCAGGATATGGTTGGGAAGCATAGTTGTGTCCATGTTCCTTCCCTCTTGACCCTCCTCTAGGCCCATCACTGGCCATTTTGGGAGGGTGGGTCAATAGGAGCAAGAATGGCCATGTTGCCCATAAAACACATTTTTTAAAATATAATAATTACTCAACTCCCACACATTAAGGAAACCCTTCCAGTGCCATCAGGAAACTCTAGAGCAGCTGTCCCCAACCCTCAGTCCGCAGACCGGGACCAGTCCGTGGATCAGTTGGTACCGGGCTGCAGCTCCTCCTCATCCTCCTCCCCGGCTGCTGCCTCAGGGGCTGCCCTGCCATTCTGCTGCCGGCTCACCTTTGGTGCTCTCCAGCAGCCGCCATGGCTGGGGCTCCCCCTTGGCTTGGCACTGCACAGCTGCTGCTGACAGCGCCCCCCAGCAGGCGGCAGGAAGTCAGGGGTGCCGGCGGGAAAGCCAGGGTCTTCCCCTGATAAAACAATCAAAGCAGCCCCGTTGGATCAGTTGCCCATCTAGTCCAGCCTCCTGCCTCACACAGTGGCCAATCAGTTCCCCAGATGGAGGAGAATAGCTAAATCGGAGGCCAGGGGCTTCTCAGAAATCAGCAAGATGGCCGGGGTAGCAGCTTTTGAGAGACAAATCTCTCTTGGTCAGGTAATTGGAGCTTCGACTACCAACAGGGCAGAGAGATTGAGGCCTTCCTCTGATGAGAACATAAGAACCCTGTTGGATCAGACCAGGGAGGGTCCACCTAGTCCACCCACACATCTCATACAGGGGCCAACCAGTTCCTCTGGAGCAGGGGTAGTCAACCTGTGGTCCTCCAGATGTCCATGGACTTCAATCCCCATAAGCCCCTGCCAGCATTTGCTGGCAGGGGCTCATGGGAATTGTAGTCCATGAACATCTGGAGGACCACAGGTTGACTACCCCTGCTCTGGAGGACCAACAACAGGGCAGAGAGGCCGAGGACTTTCCCTGATAAGACTCTCAAAAGAGCCCTGATGGGTCAGACCAGGGAGGGTCCATCCAGTCCAGCCTCCCATCTCACAAAGGGGCCAACCAGTTCCTCTGCAGGGCCACCCACAGGACACAGAGTCTGAGGCGTTCCCTGATGTTGTCTCCTAGCCCTGGGATTCTGCCTCTCAAAGTGGAGGGTCCCCTCAGTCACCGTGGCTAGTGGCTACTGAAAGATGTATCCTCCATGAATCTATCTAATCTATCCCTCCCTGCCCCAAACCCTGCCCACTTTAGGCTTCACCTCCAACATCTCCAGGTATTTCCCAGCCAAGAGCTGGTAACCCTACCATCAGCTTAATTGGATGCCCTTGAGTTTGGGGAAAGCAGGGGGCAGATTTCTCATTTTAGGTTCTTGTTGTTGTTGTTATGTGCCAAGTCGTGTCCGAACCATCACGACCCCATGGACAATGATCCTCCAGGCCTTCCTGTCCTAGTCCTACTTTAGCATGAGTTATCTGGATCGTGGTCATCAGCAACACATCTTTTCACTTCCCAAATTAGCCCTGTAGAAACCACACAAAAAGAGGCTATACAGGCCTTGTTATCCCCCACACACATACACAACTCAGCACCACATTGTCACCGATTGATAGGCAAGAGGGGTAGCTAACCTTCAAGGCTGTGTTTAAAAAAAAAAAAAAAAAAACAGGCATTGGCGAATTTTCAAAGGTTGCTCACTGTGAGCCAGATTTGTTGCATTTCAACAGCTCGGAGAAAGTCACCCCAAATTAATTCAAGCCCTGCACAGTCGGAGTTGTGGTCTCGACCCAGCGCTTCGCAGAGATCAATACTTACCACCTCTCGGGCTGCAGAGAATCATTTCAGAATTACTCGCTGCTGAGAAAGGTCTCCGAAGGCCTCTCTTTCAGTGACACGAAGTCTGATGCTGCTGTCCGGCCGTTCTTAATGGCACGTCTGGGACCTGTTCTGCGTTCGCCTGGCAGGAGGGCTTTGCGGAGGAGAAGTAGCTGAGAGCTCCTCGGAGGCTTCCCCTGCCTCCCGGTCCCTGAGGCAGGTTCCCGAGAAATCAGTGGAGTTAAAAAGCTTCTCAGAATAGAGCACGGGGGGGGGGGGGGGGCAAACTGTGGCTCTCCAGATGTCCAAGGACTACAATTCCCATGAACCCCTCTGGTTGGCCGCCCTTGAAATAGAGGAGGTCACCAAAAGAGCTTTCTCGGCATTTGAGTTGGCAGATGGCAGAGCCAAAAGCAAGCAGCAAAAGATGGAAAGGGCTACCCCAGAGAGAATGTGTGTGTCTTTTATTGTTCAGGGCACATTGTGTTGGAACACAGAAGATCTGTAGTATGCATGATTCAGAAGCATGTGCAGAATGTCCTGCAGGGGGCATCATAAAAGATGAGTATTTAGCATAGTGGGAAAAGGAACTTTCTGGTGTGTGTGTGTGTGTGTGTTTTTAAATAATCTCTTCCAGTGTCCTGCTGAACAATATTAGACTCCAATAGCACCTTTAAGACCAACAAAGATTTATTCAAGGCGTGAGCTTTCGAATGCAGGCACTCTTCCTCAGACTAAATGAACAACCATCATAACTGTGGAGATATAAGGCAAAAGCAAATTATGGCAAATTAGTAAACGGTGTCACTATATCCAAATTCAGCCATGTGATGCCATGTGATAATTCTTTGCTAAAACAGCCAATCAGTCCCCTTGAGTTCAGTTGTAGTTCACAAAAACATTGGAGAAATAAAACTGTCCATGTTAGTCATTCATGGCAGACACTTTCCCAGTTGTTGCTGGCCTCATCCCTCTCCACCCAAGTGTGAAAAAATCCTTGCAAGTGACAAGCTATATTAGCAACTATCTTGTCCTGAGACCAGAGAGCTAAATTCAAAATCACATTACATATTACAAACATCACATTACAGTCGCATTGGCCCAAATAAAATAAATTTAAAAGAAGAGGATTGTAAGGAATGTGGCTATAAGAGGCTAACAAGGTTAACATGCATAGTGAGATTTAGAAAACCTATGTCCTTATTGAGTCCAGGGTATGCCATTGTTTTGAGTGTTGTAATAACTGATTGGCACAGCACACACACACACACACAGCTTGTATCCAGAACAAACAGAACAAACAACCAGAATTGCTGGTTCTCCCATTCTTCTTTTAATGCAAAATTTGTTTCTCTGCTTAATGTAAGCCATTTTATTATTTTAAGCAGCTTGGTGCTGCTCTGTCATGCATATTTAAACTCTGGCAGCACATTGGACCATATTTGCTTCCTAATTGTTGTTTTAATTGGCCTCAGTCCCTGGAGCCATGTGTAGATGGGCCAGTCTAGTTTTCTAACTCCAGGTTCAGAAATACCTGGAAATGGGGGAGGAGTGGAAGAGGGGGGGGGCTTAGGGAGGGGAGGGGGGGCTTTGGGAAGGGATATTGCCATGCAGTCCACCTAGCTAAGCTGCCATTTTCTTTAGAGGGGAATAGGATAGACTAGTGCCTCATCCATAATAAGTGGCTCAATATCGTAATCCCTAATAATCTCAAAAATTGGCGTACAAGCAGAACGCGATATTATCAGTCAATCTTCTTCAAGCCCTAAGGACCGATTCTATTGAAATTAGGCCTGTTCAAAAAAATTTCCTTAGACTTTGAGGCACGAGAGAGAGTCTACTATGAAAGCAGAAGTTAAATTTACAATGAGAAATAGTTATAAATATATACGTAGAACTAGAAGTTTTATTTTAACAGTTTACATCCTATCTTGTCTTCTTCTTGATACTAGGCATAGGTTGGATGGTTTTTCCACGTTATGGCATGACGGTGTTTTTGTGTAAAACTTAATGTGGATTTGTAGAGAAAATAAGATGCCTAATGGAACGAGTAGTAGGTACATGTGGGTGGCCATGTTGGTCTGAAGCAGCAGAAAAAACTGGCAGTCTTCAAGCAAAGGTTGGATACACACTTTTCTTGGATGCTTTAGGATGCTTAGGGCTAATCCTGCATTCAGCAGGGGGTTGGACTAGATGGCCTGCATGGCCCCTTCCAACTCTATGATCCTATGATTCTATGATTAGTGAAGACTCGAATGGGGAAAACTCCTTTAGGATGCTTTAGGATGCTTAGGGCTGATCCTGCGTTGAGCAGGGGGCTGGACTAGATGGCTTGTGTGGCCTTCCAACTCTGTGATTCTATGATTCTATGATTCTAATAGTAATAATGGAAGTATTAATACAGTGGTAATATGGCACTAAAGCTTTGTTGAATATCAAATACTGTTAAGATTTAGATGAGGAGGGAGGGGGAATTAAGAATTGGAGGAGGGGGAAGGGAGAATTTTGATGCTTACCTCTGGCCTTTATTTTCACATTACACAATATATAATGGTTTTTAAAATTGCTATGTATAACCTCCAGTTTTATTGGTATAGTGATTAGAGTGGCGGCTTCTAATCTGGCAAGCCAGGTTTGATTCCCCACTCCTCCACAGGCAGCCCGCTGGGTGACCTTGGACTAGTCACAGCCCTAATAGTGCTGTTCTCCTACAGCAGTCCTGTCAGAGCTCCCTCTGCCCCACCCACCTCACAGGGTGTCTGTTGTGGGGAGAGGAAAGGGAAGGCGACTGTAAGCCGCTTTGAGCCTCCTTCGAGTAGAGAAAAGTGACATATAAGAACCAACTCTTCCTCAGTAATCTCAGGGCTCTCTCAGCCTCCCCTCCCTCACAGGGTGTCTGTTGTGGGGAGAGGAAAGGGAAGGTGACTGTAAGCCACCTTCAGCCTCCTTTGGGTAGAGAAAAGCGACATATAAGAACCAACTCTTCTTCTTCTTCAGTAATCTCAGGGCTCTCTCTGCCTCACCCACCCCACATGGTGTCTGTTGTGGGGAGAGAAAGGGAAGGCGACTGTAAGCCCCTTTGAAACTCCTTCTGGTACAGAAAGGCAGGGTATAAAACCCAACTCTTCTTCTTTTCTGCTTACCCCTTTTTAAAAATAAAATAAAATGTATGTTAATATCATGGAGGGTAGAAATATTTTCTCTTGCAAACTGATGCATAAATGGACTCCGGGGAATGGTAGAGGACAGGAAGGCCTGGAGGAACATTGTCCATGGGGTCGCGATGGGTCGGACACGACTTCGCACCTAACAACAACAAAGGGGGTAAAGACTTTGCAAATGGAATACCAGAGGACAGGGGTGAACAAACCTGATGAGATTCACATCATCAATCTCCAAATGATCAAGTCACTTCCAGGGGATATCAGAAGTGACATCATCATGTTACCAGTGACATCACATCGTCCCAGCAAGGGCCCCAACCCAGGTCAGGCTCCCACCTGTGTCCACTCTCAGGTGGCAACCATTTTTGAGAAGCCCATCCCCCTCCCCCAATTCCCCACAGCATTGTGGCACATTTTTGCTCCTCCCAGAGAGTCCCTGGCTTTTCTCTAGTCTTTCGCAAACTAGCTTTTCTGTGAAATTCGGGGGAAGCCTGGATCTGTGGCACCCCGGACAGCAAAAACTGGCTGCCATTTTCCCATCCCTTTCATGCCCATTTCTTCCCCCTGCCAATTTTTTGTTTCCATTGGTAATGTGACTATTGTTATGTCAAAGGAGAATATTGGGGGGGGGGGAGTTTATAAAACCATGTATGGGGTGGAGAGTGTTGACAAAAGTTTGACCTCAGGGGTGTGCAATGAAGCTGATGGTCAGTAGGTTTAAGATGGATGAAAGGAAATCCTACATTACACGGAGAGCGATGGAAATGTGGACTTCACAGCCAGAGGATGTGGTGATGGCCACAGGAGTAAACAGCTTTAAAGGGGGGTTAGACAGATTCATGGAGGGTAAGTCTTTGTCATGAACCTGGAATGCGATTCTGCTGAACAACAACCAAGAGAGCTGAGCATTTCTTAGAAAGAGATACATGGCGGTCTGCATCGTTACTGAGAGGAACCTCCAAATTCAAGGCCATGGCCAGTCTGAGTCAATGATGAGTCAATCAATGGCCAAACATCTGATTCACCATAAAGCACCTTCAAGTGTCCAGTACTTTTTAGGGGAGTGGTTGGGGCTTAGTGCTAGAGCCCCTGCTTGGCATGCAGAAGTTCCCAGGTTCCAATACCCGACATCTCCAGTTAAAAGAGACCAGCCAGGGGGTGACGTGAAATACTGGAGACCCTGGAGGGAGAATTTCTGTTTGAGTAGGCAATATTGACCTAGAAGGACTACGGTCTCTTTCAGATATCAGGAAAAAGTTTTTCACAGTCAGAGTAGTTCAGCAGTGGAATAGGCTGCCTAAGAAGGTGGTGAGCTCCCCCTCACTGGCAGTCTTCAAGCAAAGGTTGGATACACACTTTTCTTGGATGCTTTAGGATGCTTAGGGCTGATCCTGCGTTGAGCAGGGGGTTGGACTAGATGGCCTGTATGGCCCCTTCCAACTCTATGATTCTTCTATGATTCTAGCATAAGGTCGCTCCCTTTGTATTCATGTGGAACCTCAATGTGCAGGGGCAGTGTATCTCTGATGATCAGGTCCTGGGGGTGAGCAGACAGCCTTTGTCCCATTTATTCCTAACCACGATTTCTTCAGGATCAGGCCTTGGGCGCGTCCGACACAGCCATTTTTTTCTGTTCCCCAGGAGTCTGCCTTCATTCTTCTTCGCCGTCCTTGTTCCTGTGTTTCCAGTCCATCGTTTGCTGGATTCCAGGCACAAGGCGACCTCTCGTGAAGCCAGGATCACAGGAAACGGCTCAGTTGTCACCTTGTGTGCTTGTCAACAAGCCTCATTGATTTTAGCCAGGATTATGTCCAAGGCTGCAGGTGCCTAGATTTGGAGTCAGAACCGCCGTTGTTGTTCTTCACTCCCTTTCTGCTATCTGCCTGGCGGAGTTGGGGCCCTGCCACGACCCCCACCTGCCACGGCGATTAGACCTGTGATTGGAGAGCTGCCACGGCCCAGCATGCTTTGCGGGAGAGCAGCAGAAGGCATGTCTTCCCCGTCAGGAGTTTGGATTGCTCGCGGGGTTCTCGGCGGGGAGATCTGGATCTGTGTACGAGGCATTCGGCCGGCAAAGGTAATCGTGGCGCATTCCTCGTGAAGCCGGGGATGCGCTTTTGGCAGGTCTCATTTATCACAGCTGCCGGAGAAGCCAGCCCGGCTTTGAAGGACGACAAAGATGATGATCCATTGAGGATTGCTATCAGTGCTTCAGACGCGACCGTGCTTACAGATTGCTCTGCGGGCGAGGAAAGTCTTAGAGATAGCAAAGCACCTGGTGCCGAATGCCGTGCCTTCCTCACTGCAGGGGGGGGGGTGACCTTTGAACCCACAGCTGGATTCCTAAAATGAAAGAGGGTGGAAATGAAGCCGAAACAAATCATATCTCCTCCTACTATATAAGTAAGGGCCAACAAGTGGCAACTGACCTACAGTGACCCTGGCAAGGGATGTTCAAGGGAAGTGATTTCACACATTGTTCTCCCTGCTTCCATTGGAAGGAATATGCAATATATGCAGTGTGCATGATTCAACAGCGTAAATAGACTATCCTGCAGGGGGCATCAGGGAAAATGTGTATTTAGCATAGTTAGAATAGGAACTTCCAGGCATTTTACAAATAATCTCCACCTGTTGGCTTAATGGGAGACTTCCTGCTCCTCTGAGCACATTTCCTCCTTGCTTCCCTCCAGAACAACAACAACAACAAAAAAACACTGAACAGAACAGTTAGACAGTTAGTTAGGTCTCTGTTCTTTCTATGCATATTTGTTTCTCTTATCAATAAAACCATTTTATTATCTCGGGCCACTCGGTCCTCCACACCTTGGCATATCCAAACTCTTCCAACACCACTTTCTCCTTACAATACCCCTGTCAGGCAGGTTAGACTGGGAGACGTTGCCTTAAGTTCCCCCAGTGTGCTTCAGGACCGGACAAACACTTGAACACGGGTCTACTCAAACCACAGCACCACATTGACTCTGTGGGGCAGAATGAGTCACCGTAACCTGCAGACTAATCCTCAGTCGTTTCCCTCCAAAATTTACCCTTCTGCCAGACCTACAGACAGGTTCCTGACTCTGACACTAGCCGCTGCTACAGTTTTCTCCCCTTCCAGAACTTCTGTTTTGTCTGTATTCCGGTTATCCCCTTTATCTCTGAAGACACTGGCCTCCCTCAGTCAGTTTGCAGTTTTAATCCTCATCAGACTAACAGTTCTCTCGAAATGGTACTAATAAATCTACCGACAAGGATTCTCGACCCTTATGTGGAACATCCGGCTGCTTATGTGGAACATCCACATAAGGGGTGAGAATACTCGTTCCCTGCCCCCTCTCACCCACACACCCTCTCCTTACCTGCTGGCAGGTCGAGCTGGGCTGCCCCTGCCCCTGCCCCTGCCCCTGCCCCTGCCCCTGCCCCTGCCCCTGCCCCTGCCCCTGCCCCTGCCCCTGCCCCTGCCCCTGCCCCTGCCCCTGCCCCTGCCCCTGCCCCTGCCCCTGCCCCTGCCCCTGCCCCTGCCCCTGCCAGTCTCCCGAGGCTGCCCCTGCTCTCCAGAGGGCGGAAGCAACCTTGGAAGACTGGCAGCAGCAATGCCAGAGCACTGAATGTGCCTCAGTGCTCTTCTGCCTGGCATGGTCCCTGAGGATGGGACTATGGATTTCATGTCCGTAGACTTCCGTTGCGGGGACTGCACCAGTAGATGTTTCTCATCAAAAATATCCTGTTGTCACCTGTTTTGTTCCCTTTGCAAATCTAAACATGGCCAATAGGTCTCGGCCCAAAGGCCAATAAGGTCTTGTTTGGCCATGTCTGTTTCATATTCTCCCCCCTGCTTTGTCAGACCTAACCCTTTGTCCAAGAGGCCCAAATAAGCATTGATATATTCATTGATTTATTTGCAAAATATATACATTGCTTTCTGCACCCCTTTCTGCACCCCTCAGGGTCACTAGTGCTACTAACAAACTATACAGGCTTATCATGAAAGAGGGTCTATAATACCATGAAAACCAAACAAAAAACATCATTGGACAAATGCATACCAAGCTAAATTATACATAAGGTAAAGGTAAAGGCATCCTCTGTGCAAGCACCGAGTCATGTCTGACCCTTGGGGTGACGCCCTCCAGCGTTTTCATGGCAGACTCAATACAGGGTGGTTTGCCAGTGCCTTCCCCAGTCATTACCGTTTACCCCCCAGCAAGCTGGGTACTCATTTTACCGACCTTGGAAGGATGGAAGGCTGAGTCAACCTTGAGCCGGCTGCTGGGACTGAACTCCCAGCCTTATGGGCAGAGCTTTCAGACTGCATGTCTGCTGCCTTACCACCCTGCACCACAAGAGGTCCTTATAAATTATACACACAAAACATTAAAATGACAAATTGTACAGTGGGAAGAAGAAGATGAAGAGCTGTTTTATTTATACTCTGCTTTTCAGTATCCAAAGAAATCCCAAAGTGGTTTATAAACACCTTTGCTTCCTCTCCCCACAGTGTGGTGTAGTAGTTAAGAATGACAGCGTCTATTCTGGAGAACTGGGTTTGATTCCCCACCCACCCCACGTGTGCCAGCTGGGTGACCCTGGGCCAATCACAGTTTGCTTAGAGCTGATCTCATAGAGCAGTTCTCTCAAAGTTCTCTCAGCCCCACTTTGGTACTCCTTTGGGTAGAGAAAAGTGGGGCCTAAAAAAGCCCAGCTCTTTTTCTTCTCTGCTTAACTTTGCAACTGATTGAATCTAATGTTAATTGTAGCTTGTATTTTCTGTGAATGATGCAATCTGTCTTAAGTCCCCAGAGAATGGGCAGAAAATAAATACAATGAATGAATGAATGAATGAATGAATGAATGAATGAATGAATGAATGAATGAATGAATGAATGAATGAATGAATGAAAATTGGGAACCAATGCAGATGGAAAGAGTTAGTCCAAGAAAGCAGAGAATGGTATAAAGTTATAGAAAGGAGCTGCCCGTAAGTGAGAAGGAAAGGAAACCTGGGAATATCTGAACTGAGCAAACCACTTTGTGGAATTCTGCCTGGGCCCTGCTTCCAAGTCTCTTCCGAGTGTTTGAGCTGAGAGAGCTCTGAGAGAACTGGGACTAGCTCAAGGTCATAGAGTCATAAAGTTGGAAGGGACCTCCAGTGTCATCTAGTCCACCTCCCTGCACAATGCAGGAACTCACAACTACTCAGCTGGCTGCATGTGGAGGAGGAGTGGGGAATCAAACCCGGTTCTCCAGATTGGAATTCATTTGTCTTTAACCACTACACCAGATACTCTGCTTTTTAAGCACTACGTAAAGAATCATGGGTTCAGATTTCCCAAGAGAGAAACAAAATTCAGACATGGAATTTGGGGCTGAACCGTAACCCAACTGACATGAAGAATGCTGGCGTATCAAACAGAAGAGTCACTGCCTAATTGGCAGTAAATATTTTCCCTTTGTTTTCCATGCGAGGCTTTCATCTTCCTATTGTTGAGTTTTCCTCCCTTGTTCCTAATAGATTTGATTAGCTTATTCAAAGCGTCCATGTTTTAATACAACAAGCTTATGGGGAATTATCATAACCAGCCCAGAGTGACAGTAAATTAATCTGTCAGCTCAAAAGAATCTTCTCTAGACAATTAAGACAAAGCTAAATTAAACTAATAGGTTTAATCTTTTCATTTCAATGCACTTGTCTGCCAGATGACATCGGGGAAAGGTTGGCGTCTTATCTTAGCAGGTTGATCTTCCAAGGCTGGATCCTCCTTTGCCTCAGAGATAAGTACAACTTGTTTTTCTTTCTTGGCCTAATCAGAGATTGCTTGCCATTTATTTCAGTTGTACTATGGATGGGGAAATTCACAGTGCTATTTCTCCCCTCGGCCACTGTGTTTCTTATTGAAAGGATGTAGCCTCATGTATGGTCGAAGTCAAAGTTTATTGAGAGAGCCAAATAATATGGACTAGACCAGGGGTAGTCAACCAGTGGTCCTCCAGATGTTCATGGACTACAATTCCCATGAGCCCCTGCCAGCATTTGCTGGCAGGGGCTCATGGGAATTGTAGTCCATGAACACCTGGAGGACCACAGGTTGACTACCCCTGGACTAGACAATCTGGCAACAGTATTTAGGAATGCTTGTAAATTGTATGGGCCGATATTCAGACGCCTCATGTTTGTAATTTTACAGATGTGCACGCCATATAATAAATATTTAATTAAACCCAGCAACATCTGACAGACCATCTCAGGTTCATCCTCTCATGTGATTTATGTCCTTGTGTGTCAGCAGTCTACATTGGACAACAGTCCCCACAAGAACAAATAAATAGACATCAATCTGATATTAGAAACCATGACCATTCAAAAACCCGCGGGGGAAGATTTTAACCTTCCTTCAGCTGCTGACCTAAGAGTGGCAAAGGAATTCCAAAGGGAGGTGAGAAAGAAAGATGGCTGAGTTGCAACTGATAATGAAACTCAAAACAATACATCATTCTGGACTGAATCGAGATCTAGGTTTCCTGTCTCTTTATCAATGCTGATTTCTCCATGCCTACTACCCCTCTTCACATCATCCAATCACACCTGCCTTGTTATTTGCCTGCTCTTGTTATTTGTCTGTGATTTCATTCAGCATTTAAAAACACTCCACTTTCCAAGATACAAAGACACATGAACTCACATTCTTGCTGTATGAAGAAATGAGCAGTGATTCAGAAAAGCTCCTTCCCTGCCACATGTGTTGCTAATCTTGGTGCTCTTGGACACCTGCTTTTGAAAGTGTGTTATCCAATGTGTGCCTAAATTTCATCCAGTCCTGGATATATTTAATGCTCACTTACTTATGGATCTTAGCTCTACTTGGTCCTTCTTGACAACACCATCTTCACCCTTGACCTATATGTAATGGTTGGGGGCTTCTTTTCAATATATCTGATGAAGTGTCCATGCACATGAAAGTTTATTTGGAGACCAAGGCATATGAAGAAAGGCTGGGGGAGTTTGGTCTGTTTAGCCTGGAGAGGAGACGACTGAGAGGGGATCTGATCGCCATCTTCAAGTATTTAAAAGGGTGCCATATGGAGGATGGAGCAGAGTTGTTCTCTCTTGGCCTGGAGGGATGGACCAGAACCAATGGGATGAAATTAATTCAAAAGAAATTCCATCTAAACATCCGGAAGAAGTTCCTGACAGTCAGAGTGGTTTCTCAGTGGAACAGGCTTCCTCGGGAGGTGGTGGGTTCTCCTTCTTTGGAAATTTTTTAAACAGAGGCTGGAGAGCCATCTGACGGAGAGGCTGATTCTGTGAAGGCTCAAGGGGGTGGCAGGTGACAGTGGATGAGCCATAGGGTTGTGAGTGTCCTGCACAGTGCAGGGGGTTGGACTAGATGACCCAGGAAGTCTCTTCCTACGCTATTATTCTATGAGTCTATGAGAATCAAACTGTGCTGGTTTTAAAGGTGCCACCAGACTCAAACGTTGTTCAATAGAAGGATGATCCTGCGGGACACCAAATATGTCCAAAACTTTAGGTTTCAAGCTGAATCATGCAAGGTATGGAGTTGTACGGCATGTGGACAAGGATCTGCTTGAGGCTTAGAGGGACTGGATAAACAATGTGATTTATTTCCAAAGCTGTTGAGAGGCTGTGGGCACCAGTGTTGCAAACAGGCATAATTTATTGCCCACTTAAATGTATGGTGCTTAATTGCCCTTCCTGTCACTTTTAATATTGTAGATAATGTCCTGGGCAACATGACACTTCCGAGCTGACGATGTTGGAAAAGCAAAGTGGTGGAGGCAACACAGATCTGCAAAAAATCATCCAAAAACCTGGCTCTAAATCCCTCCATGTACAATTAGTGATGTGCAGTCAGATCGGAACTTATCAAAATATAAAGTGAATACATTGAATGCTTTAACTATTAATATATCCAATATGATATTTTTTAAATTTCAGAAATGAAGTTATTATTATTATTATTATTATTATTATTATTATTATTATTATTATTATTATTATTATTATTATTATTATTATTATTATTATTATTATTATTTCTACCTTCTTGATACTCTTTTAGCCTGATGAGTTTGGAAGCAGAGGGAAAAGAGTAGGTCAGTTGATAATGTATGTGACAGCCACGTGGACCTACTAAAAGAGTTAATTGATGTTGCAGCCAGACAGGATTGTATTGATGTGTTTCTCTGCCTCTTTTTTCTACCAGTCATTCAACATTCTGAATTCCAGATAAGCGGGAACAGTCATTTCCCTTCCTGTTTCAACATTGGCAAGTTCTCGGGCTTGTGCTTTGAGAGGCTATTTCCACACAGTTCCTATGCTGCCTCCTTTCTAGGGATAGGCATGAACTAAACCACAAAGCAAAAAATTGCTATGCGTTTTGCCCTGTTTGTGGTACATGAACCAAAGTTCGTGATAGGCCTACTGTTATGAACTTTCATGAACTGCAGAGCAGTTTGTGGCAGGTTCTGGATAGAGCAGCAAGCATGGGGTTAAACGGATTCTGTCTCTTTAAATCCCTGCTTTCCATTCCCTGCAAAAACCACAAAAACAGCGGAGCAATGGGAAATGGCCTTCTCCTAGTTCAGGGGTAGTTAAACTGCGGCCCTCCAGATGTCCACGGACTACAATTTCCTCGTGGGAATTGTAGTCCATGGACATCTGGAGGGCCGCAGTTTGACTACCCCTGTCCTAGTTGATCAGCTGTTTTTTTTTTACATTTTCTGCAAAACTCATTTAAAAGGCCTGCGGTCCTTTTCATTGGGGGTCATGGTTTGATTCTGAAATGGTTTGATTCACAAACGAATCTCTCTCTTCATGTTGTGGTTCCAACTGTGGTTCAGCCATGATGAATCACGATTCAGCATGAACCTGCTTGTTCTGGTTTGTGCCCGTCCCTACCTCTTTCTGTTCCACGTCTGCCCTTTGGCGTAGCTGTTGAGGATGCTAAGTATCTCCCTGCATCTCCTGTGCTAGCAAGACTGAATATCATTCATGCTGTTGATCATTTCTCCCATTCGTCTGGGATTTGCTATGGAAGCTCCCTTCATGAGGGGTACAGTCTCTAAGATCTTCATCCCAATGGGGTAGGGCAATTACAATACAATACAATACAATACCTTTATTGGCATAAAGCAGATTAGGAGGATATACAAAGATAGTCAAGATACATCGGACAATTTAAGTTTAAAAACTGAGGACAGAAATTTAGCCATAATAAAAGTGACGTCGGCATCCTTATCACTCAGTAAAAATTGGCAAACCAAGTCTCTTGAATGGTTTCTCCATTTTGGTATAAGAGGCCTTCTCTGTTGAGTGAACAAGGGGCAATCTAGTATGATATGTTGGATGGTGTCAGGTGAACTTGATTCACAGGTGCAATTATTTTTTTAAGTATGAAATACAAGAGTCACTGTCAGAAAAAAAGAAATGTCTCATTGTCTTCAACAGCCTGCGAGGATTCCTCTCTCCACCTGTCCCGCCTCACATGGTTGGCGGGAGAGTAAATAGAATGGCCCCAATTATGCTCCTTTGAGTTCCTTAGAGGAAAGGTGAGATGCAAGAGCAAAAATGAGCCATCTGGAGAGGTTAATTAGGGGGGGGGGAGCATCTGGTGTTTTGCACACCCTGAACAGCCAGAACTGTGGCACTACATGAGCTAAATCAATGGGTGCTTGAACGGGCCTAGCGAGAAGAGTTAAGTCCAGCCTACAAGCGGGGTGTATATCATTGTGTGCTGGTGCCAGAAGGATTTTCTTTCTCCTAGGTGGGGGAACTATGTTGAACAAAACAGAGGACAGGTACTGACAAAGGAAGCTTTAAATCTCAAAAGCTTGTGCCCAGAACAGCTTGGTCTCCAATGGCCTCCTGAACCCAAATCTAGGGGCATTTCCGCACCCGTTACATATAGTGAAATGCTTAACTTAGGTAGTTGTTGTCTTCTGGCCCTTCCATAGGACGTCACCAACATGCAGCATCCGGGCAGCAACTGGCTGGCTGCGTCCTCCATTTTAAAGCACTAGTTGGGGAATCGCATAAAGTGGATTCCCCAACCTACAAAAAAGCAAGCTAGAGGAGTGACACCAACAAAATAAATGTATGGAGGTGAAAAGGCACTACTTCTGCCTCCAATGTCCTGCCCTCGCACCCACCTCCCTCTCCCTTCTCCCAGGAATGGGATTTTTTTTTTTTAAGTGAGCTGCCTGGACCAAAAAATAGGTGTACAAGTCTATTAGAGAGCCAGCTTGGTATAGTGGTTAGGAGTGCGGACTTCTAATCTGAAGAGCTGGGTTCGATTCCGCACTCCTCCTCCACATGCAGCCAGCTGGGTGACCTTGGGCTCGCCACGGCACTGATAAAGCTGTTCTGACCGAGCAGTGATATCAGGGCTCTCTCAGCCTCACCCACCCCACAGGGTGTCTGTTGTGGGGAGAGGAATGGGAAGGTGACTGTAAGCCGCTTTGAGACTCCTTTAGGTAGAGAAAAGCTGCATCTAAGGACCAACTCTTCTTCTTCTTCAGTAATATCAGGGCTCTCTCAGTCTCACCCGCCTCACAGGATGTCTGTTGTGGGGAGAGGAAGGGGAAGGTGACTGTAAGCCACTTTGAGACTCGTTCAGGTACAGAAAGGCGGCATATAAGAACCAACTCTTCTTCTTCTTCAATAATATCAGGGCTCTCAGCCTCACCTTCCCCACAGGGTGTCTGTTGTGGGGAGAGGAAGGGGAAGGTGATTGGAAGCTGCTTTGAGACTCCTTCGGGTAGAGAAAAGCAGCATCTAAGAACCAACTCTTCTTCTTTTTTCCAAAAGTTTCCTTTCCTCCTAACAGCCCTTCTCAGCCAGTGGGGCTCAAGTCTTCACCTCCACAAGTGGCGTATATCATTGGACAGGAATGTGGCCATCCAGATAAAATGTCACAATTCTTGTGGCCCAAGTTCTTTAGAAAACAGAGTTAATATAGATGATCTTTCCACAGGCGACAATTTTATGCTTGCTATAACTGTTCTCCATAAATCTGATTCCTTAAAAAAAGATTTAATCTCTATACATGCTGAGAAATGCGATCATTTCATTTCTACTGATTTATTAGTCCCACAATTAGCCAGACTGGCTCCCTGGTTCCTCGTATCTCAGAATTATATTTTAATTAACCTATTTATCTATTAACTTTCTAAACTTGCTTTGCAGGGAAAACCAGCGGCAATGCAAACCAGCACTTTTGGGCAATTAACGTCTCTGTTTTATCTAGGCCCTGGCAGAGTAGACATCTCTGGCGATAAACGCCTATTGATTTTGTGAATATTTGACTAATTGGATATTTAAGAGAAACTGAACTTTAGCAGGGGAAAGAAGAAGAGAACACAAGGATAAAGGACAGGGGTAGTCAAACTGCGGCCCTCCAGATGTCCATGGACTACAATTCCCATGAGCCCCTGCCAGCGAATGCTGGCAGGGGCTTGTGGGAATTGTAGTCCATGGACATCTGGAGGGCCGCAGTTTGACTACCCCTGATATAGGTCTTGCAGTCAACAAATGGAGAAAGCACATTAAGTGTGAAACCTGGGGAAGAAAAAGGGCTGTAGACGAATTAACAGGAGAAATCCAAAATATGCTCCTGAGATTTCCTATATAGTTCCTACTCCATTTTAGAGAGCTCTAGATCAGGGGAACCCTGGGGTTGCATTAGAGCTGCAAAGGGGTTTCACGGCCTTTCTCAGAAGTTCAGATGTCCAGCCACTGCTTGAAGACCACCAGTGAGGGGGAGCTCCCCATCTCCTTAGGCGGCCCATTCCACAGCTGAACTAGAATCCTAGAGTGGGAAGGGGCCATGAAGGCCATCTAGTCCCACCCCCTGCTCAATGCAGGATCAGCCTCCAGCAGCCAGGAGGAGGATCTGTCCAGCCGCTGCTTGAAGACGGCCAGTGAGGGGGAGCTCCCCACCCCCTTAGGCGGCCCCTTCCACTGCTGAACTAGACTCAGAGAATCCTAGAGGGGGAAGGGGCCATACAGGCAATCTAGTCCAACCCCCTGCTCAATGCAGGATCAGCCCTAAGCATCCTAAAGCATCCAAGAAAAGTGTGTATCCAACCTTTGCTTGAAGACTGCCAGTGAGGGGGAGTTCACCACCTCCTTAGGCAGCCCATTCCACTGCTGAACTAGACTCATAGAATCATAGAGTTGGAAGGGGCCACACAGGCCATCTAGTCCAACCCCCTGCTCAACGCAGGATCAGCCCTAAGCATCCTAAAGCATCCAAGAAAAGTGTGTATCCAACCTTTGCTTGAAGACTGCCAGTGAGGGGGAGTTCACCACCTCTTTAGGCAGCCCATTCCACTGCTGAACTAGACTCACAGAATTCTAGAGTGGGAAGGGTCCTCAGAGGCCATCTAGTCCCACCCCCTGCTCAATGTCCGGGATCCTAGTCCGGGACAGCTATGCCTTCAGGGCTCTCCCAGCACCATCGATCCCAGGAGTTGAATGTGTCGGCCTGACGTGGGAATCGGTCGAGAACGTGGCCATCTGGGCGGTGTACCGTTCACCCACTGCCCCGCCCGATGCCCTGCTGGGCCTGCTGGAGGCGGCGGCCGCCTGGACATTGCAGTTCCCCAAATTATTAATTTTGGGGGACTTTAATGTCCATGCGGATTCGTCGGCTCCAGGACTTGGCCTGGACCTGGTGTCGGCCATGGCGACACTGGGGTTCTCGCAGTTTGTTGCTGGTCCCACTCATCAGGCTGGCCACACCCTGGATTTGATCTTTGGTGCTGGTGTTGAGATCGATCTGGTGGCTAACAACATCGTTCCGTGGTCTGACCACCATACCCTGAAGGCTCGCCTACGGATGCCACCCCTCCCCTGTTTGGGTGACGGACGCATTCTAGTCCGCCCACGGAGACTTATGGAATCCGAAGGATTCCTGAATGCTCTGCGGGACCCGATGCCCTCCGGTGTCTCGTTGGAGGCCTTGGTAGAGGACTGGCAGTCCCGCCTGTTGGCCGCCATTGACGAGATAGCCCCTGAGCGCCCTCTCCGCCCTCGCCTCAAGCAGGCTCCGTGGTTTACTGCGGAGCTTCGGGAGAGGAAGAGGGAGGTGAGACGGCTAGAGCAAGTGTGGCGGAAGACCCGCGACGAAGCTACAAGAACATCTCATCGCACGCTTATGAGGGCGTATGAGATGGCGGTGAAAGCGGCAAAGTGTGACTACTTTGCTGCGGAAATCGCGTCCGCTAGCTCTCGCCCAGCCCAATTATTTAGGGTAGTTCGGACTCTTACTGCCCTCGAAGGAGGGCACCAAAATAGTAGACAATTGGAACTTGGCTGCGAGGCTTTTGCGAGCTATTTTGCGGATAAGATCTTGTCGCTCCATCGTGACCTTACTGCCACAGTTGATACAGTTTGTGAACTAGAAGCTCCGTGGCCGTTACGGGGGATCAGGTTTGATGGCTTCAGGCGCCTCTCTTTATCCGAAGTGGACAAATTGCTAGGGTCAGTGAGGGCGACCACTTGCCCCCTTGACCCCTGTCCGTCGTGGTTGCTTAAGACCAGCGACCCACGGATAGGTGTTCCCCTGAGGGAGATTATAAACCTCTCCCTTACATCGGGAGAATTCCCTCAGCGGCTCAAGGAGGCAGTGGTTCGCCCTCTTCTGAAAAAACCATCGCTGAATCCGTGGGACCCCGCCAGCTACCGCCCGGTATCGCATCTTGCATTCCTGGGCAAGGTGGTTGAGAGGGCCGCCGCGGACCAGCTCCTAGCATTTTTGGAGGAAACTTCGGCCCTTGATCCATACCAGTCTGGCTTCCGTCCTGCCCATGGGGTGGAGACCGTGCTGGTCGCCCTGACAGATGATCTCCGGCGCCAGCTAGACCGGGGCGGGTCGGCCATTCTCGTGTTATTAGACCTGTCAGCCGCATTTGATGTGGTTGACCACGAGCTCTTGGTTCACCGCCTCGCTGATACTGGGATTGGAAGGGTGGCTCTTAAATGGCTATCCTCCTTTCTAGAGAACAGGTCACAGAGGGTCGCTGTGGGGGAGGAGTTATCCGACTCCTTTGCACTCCCATGTGGGGTGCCACAGGGAGCGGTGCTCTCCCCCACGTTATTTAACATCTATATGCGTCCCCTGGCTCAGCTGGTACGGAGTTATGGGCTTGGGTGTCATCAGTACGCTGATGATACCCAGCTCTATCTCTTGATGGATGGCCGGCCGGATCTCCCCCCAGAAAAATTCGCCAGTTGTTTGGAAGCAGTGGCTGGATGGATCAGGAGGAGCCGCCTGAGACTCAACCCCTCCAAGACGGAGGTCCTTTGGCTAGGCCGAAGGGAGCAGGAACAGGAAGCGTGTCTTCCCTGCCTGGACGGGGTACAATTGTCATCTGTGCCCCAAGCCAGGAATTTGGGAGTGATTCTGGATACCTCACTTTCCATGGAGGCCCAGGTCACTAAGGTAGCTCGGACGGCGTTTCTCCATCTACGCCAAGCTCGGCTACTAGCGCCCTACCTGCCCCCGGAACACCTGGCCACTGTGATCCATGCAACGGTTACTTCTAGATTAGACTTCTGTAACTCGCTCTACGCGAGCCTACCCTTGTCTCTAACCCGGAAGTTACAGCTGGTACAGAATGCAGCTGCACGGGTCCTCACTAAATCATCTTGGAGGTCCCATGTTCAGCCTCTGCTGAAGCAGCTGCACTGGTTGCCAGTTTGTTTCCGGATTAGGTTCAAGGTTTTGGTATTAACCTTCAAGACTATACGCGGCTTGGGTCTTGCATACTTGAGGGACCGCCTATCTCCTTATGCCCCCCGCAGGGTACTTCGCTCTGCGGGTAAGAATTTGCTGATGATCCCAGGACCCCGGGAGGCACGCCTGGCCTCGACAAGGGCCAGGGCCTTTTCGGTCCTGGCCCCTACCTGGTGGAACGAGCTCCCTGAAGAGCTGCGGGCCCTGTCGGAGCTCTCTGAGTTCCGCAGAGCCTGCAAAACGGAGCTCTTCCACCAGGCGTTTGTCTAAGGCCGGGTGATGGCCCGGGGCTAAGATCGGACCCCTCTCCCCGGAGGGGGGAGGCCAGTACTAGACTGACCTGGTTCCCCAGATTGTTCCACCCTATGCCCAATTATCCATCCGTTCCCTTCTGCTCATCCAGTGGGCCTGTACGGGAATAGTTTCTTAATCGCCATCATTGTGACTCAGTCATTATTTTAATGGGGTTTTAATGGGGAATTTTAATGGTTAATATATTGTATTTGTATTAGAACATTGTGAACCGCCGCGAGCCGGTTTCCGAGAGCGGCGGTCATACAAATCAAATAAATAAATAAATAAATAAATAAATGCAGGATCAGCCTCAAGCATCCTTGATAAGTCTCTGTCCAGATGCTATTAAAGACCGTCAGTGAGGGGGAACTCAACACTTCTTTAGCCAGCCAATTCCACTGCTGAACCATTCTGACTATGATTTTTCCCCCCTCATATCTAGCCAGTACCATTCTATGCATAAACCCATTCCTGCAAGTCCTATCCCCTGCTTCCAACAGGAACCACTCCCTGCCCTCTTCCAAATGGCAACCCTTCAAATACTTAAAATTTCCATTGCCACCAGTGGGTTGATTAAAATATCACCCACTAATACCGCAATCTCATTTTAAAGGCCCTGCCCTAGGGTCCATATTGCCTGCTACACAACTACAGGTTACCATTCTTCCACACAACAATCGTTCAGCCAGTCACAACCCATCCTCTGCTCCTGTTTTAGAAAGCATGTTCAAATGGTAGAGGTCTATGAGGTATGGAGAACAACTACCAGCATTTAAAATCTGCTGATGGGGAGAAATCTGTGAACGTACCAGCAATGAATCATGCAAGGTATACAAAGAAATGGTTCAAACAAGCTGTTCTTCAGCCCTATACATGCCTTAACTGGTCTTATTCTAAGGCAGGCTTTTTAAAACTTAGAAGCCACGACATTCTAAAAACTCCCCAGTACCATGGAGTCTTTGTCCAGGCATAAAACTTTTGGTACCTCTATGTGGCGATGGCAGCTATCCAGATGTTATCAGCCAAAATAACTCATGCATCCCACTAAAGGACCCCTGAAATGGCGAAACAGAGGTTCAGTGAAAGAGCCATTGCTTTGCATGAAGAAATTTCCATGTTCAATCCCTAGCGTCTCCAGATAAAGGATCAGGTTGACATGAAAGAGACCTCTGCCTGAGATTTTGGAGAGCTGCTCCAGTTTTAGTAGACAGTGATCTGATTCAATATCTAAAGTAACTCCACGTGACCTCATTCTCTTGTGCCCAGGGAATGTATTACCTGTCTCTTTGGGGTTCATTCATTCTTTTCTTGCCTTCCCCAGGAAGAGATACTATCTGGCATTTGGCCCCTCTCCCCTCTAAGCTATCAGGTTCCTTGTATCTGATGCCATGTCCATGCGTGCAAAAGCTTAAACCTTGAATAAAACTTTGTTGGTCTTAAAGGTGCCTCGGAAACTAGTTTCCTACTGGACTGCAATGTGGTCTTTTGATTGTTTTCTGCTAGATAGAAAAATTCCCATCCCCAGGCCTTAATCACTGGAGGCTCTCAGTGGGATGGGGAGGGGGGTGCCTGAGAGCAATTAACTTCCCTCACGCATCCTGTCCTTATGCTAACAGAGAAAGCTCGGAAAATGAACATAGTGTTTTGTAATTCCCAAATGGCATGCATCTCGCCACCCTTGTGAATCCATTTAAATGTTAAAAACAGACTGACCTAATCAGTTAAAGCTATTAATCACTTTAAGTCTTCAGATTTAGTTAGCGAGGATTAACTTCGGTTTAAGTACAGTGTCGAAATTGTATTTCATCTCATTTGTTGCAAAAAATATTAGCCTGACTGTTTACATTCAACAGAAGCTGTAGTCAATTAGAGCTCCCTGATTGGAATATTTGTTTGCCAGATCCTTAAGCCTAAAAAAGTTTTTAAGAGGGCCATAAAATTTTGGTCCTTTAGAACAGGGGTAGTCAACCTGTGGTCCTCCAGATGTTCATGGACTACAATTCCCCTGAGCCCCTGCCAGCAAATGCTGGCAGGGGCCCATGGGAATTGTAGTACATGAACATCTGGAAGATTACAGGCTGGCAGGGGCTCATGGGAATTGTAGTCCATGAACATCTGGAGGACAACAGGTTGACTACCCCTGCTTTAGAAGATGTGAGATAACTCAGGAGTATGGTACCTATATGGTATTTTAAGGGAGCCATCATAAATAGGTCTACTTGGAAGTAAGCACCATGTTATTCAATGGAGTCTCCATCAAGGAAAGTGACTTTGTAATTGATGGACTAGAAGAGATGTGGTGTTGGAAGTTCTGTATATGATGTTCCAAGGAGATTTTTCCCCCCCAACAGCATGCTTTATGGCAGCTTCACAGCAGTTTTGCAGCACTATAGAGATTGCTTTCAGGCAGAAGCCAACTTGCACTGACTAATGTTGAACAAGTAACCGTTGTTATTCTTATTAATAATAATAATAGTAATAATAAAATGAGAATAATCTGTAAAGAAAAGGGAAAGAGAGTAGATAAATCACTCTGCAGGGAAGCTACAAGAGTGGAGATTGATTAGCTAATGCTCTGATCTTGGTCCAAGAAACACACAATTGTAAATTACATTGCGGCCAAAACAGGTGTTACTTTGAGGGAGGCAGGGTAGATGGGTTTTTGGGTGTGGAGTTTCTCACCTGTGTTATTACAGACATTTTGGCATTCCTCAGAGAGAGGCAGAGACAGAGAGAGCAAGAGAGGGAGACGGAGAGAAAGAGAAAGAGAGAGACAAGGAGAGAAAGAGACAGAGAGAGAGAGTTCATGGATATTCCAGCGGGGTAACAATAGACCCCGATCCTTAGCATGACAGGGTTATGGCAACGGTTGGTTTGGTTGTTTTTATTCTGGGAGGGGAAGGAGGAGCCATGGCTCAGTAGCAGAACATACAGAAGGATTCAGGTTCAATCCCCGGCATCGCCACGTAAAGATCAGAGATTATGCGAATGACCTATATCTATGTACTTTTTCATCTCTATTTCGTATTGTTGACCATGCAGAAAAAATGGTTGGCCACGTTAGACCATTTCTGCACTGGAGGCTTCACACCGGGTTGCAGGTTGCCTCACCTCTTCCTGCTCCCTCACAAGGGAGCACTTGGCCCGGTTCACCTCATCTGCCCCAGATTTGTGCTCCCTTACGGGAGCCGAGGCAGCAAAGTTCCCACTGTGTAAATGGTCTTTGTGAGACAGGATGCTGGACTAGATGGGTCACTGGTATGATCCAGCAGGATTCTTCTTGTATTCTTCTCAGGAGAAGGCCTCAGCCTCTGTGCCCTATTGTTGGCCCTCCGGAGGAACTGGTTGGCCATTGTGTGAGATGGGATGGTGGACCAGATGGACTACTGGTCTGGTCCAGCAGGGGTCCTATCAGGAAAGGCCTTGATCTCTATACACTGTTGAAGGCATTGGTTGGCTGCTGTGTGAGACAGAATCCAGGACTAGATGGGCCACTGATCTGATGTTCTTAAGTTCACCTGCCACCAATATGTGCCTCAGCTTTAGGATGCTTAGGGCTGATCCTGCATTGAGCAAGGGGTTGGACTAGATAGCCTGCATGGCCCCTTCCAACTCTATGGTTCTATGATTCTATGATTCCACTGTTATGTGAGACATTGCGGAGCTGAACAGGTGACGTCTAGTTTGTGAGTCACCAAATGGCAACAGCTGAAGAAGCAAATTACATGTCAGCTCTCGAATGATGGAACCCTTTGCTTCTTGATTCCATGAAGGTGTTTGCAGCACACTACGTTGGTCAACAGTTCAGCATCTCAAGGCCCCTGGGAGGACTTGTACCCACAGCTGAAGAATGTCCCAGCACTTGTTTTTCTCTCTGCGCTGAATTCTATCCTTACGCAGCTTCTGATGCATCGTTCAGATGGTTCCGATGACACACCAGAAGCCTCGAAATCATCACGGGGTATAAATAGCATGGAAACATGTTGCGATCTTCTCTGCCTGTTGGAAGCCACAAACAAGAATCGTAATCCAAGCTGAGAGATGAGTCACTGGGTGAGTTGTGAAACAACCATGCTGGGTTGTCGCGTGACAAGCTCCGGAAGACACAGCGGTGGGAAGTGAGATACGATGAGGATACAGGACCCTTTTTTTTTTAAAGAACAGAATTTTTCTTAAAGGTTTTTGCACGGATTCAGAAAGGTATAAAAGAGAAAGCAAAGGACAGACAGCTCGAATTCATTGTGTTGATTGTTTTGAATCGATAAACCAACTCGATTGTAAACCATCCTCTATGCATCAAATTCATCCATTTATACCAAGAATTTCTTAACTTTAAGATTGAAGTTATTTCCACATTTGCTTTCTTGAATCTCCAAACCCACAAGTTCTCCAATGATTTTTTCTCTCTTTCCGCCAGCAGGCGACAAGAGGTTTCCAATGAGTCATAACAGAAGTTATTGTCTTTTCTCTGACCAATGAAATAAGTTTCTAGCTAATTCTAACACATTTAACAGCCAGTCTTCTCTTGTAGGTAACTTTGTCGTTTTCCAGTTCTGTCATATACATAAAGTCCCATGGTTATATCCAAGATCTTTGTCTGTTAGCCCCAACAGAAATGCTTCTGGCTAGTCATAGCACTGATAAAGCTGTTCTAACCAAGGAGTAATATCAGGGCTCTCTCAGCCTCACCCACCTCACAGGGTGTCTGTTGTGGGGAGAGGAAAGGGAAGGCGACTGTAAGCTGCTTTGAGATTCCTTTGTGTAGAGAAAACTGGCATGTAAGAAGCAACTCTTCTTCTTCTTCTTCTTCTTCTTCTTCTTCTTCTTCTTCTTCTTCTTCCAAAGTATCCATTTTCTCTCAGGGAACTGACCTCTTGCCCGGAGATCAGCTGTAAAACCAGGGGATCTCCAGGCCCACCCTTGAGGCTGGCATCCCTAGGTGCCTGTAATTAGAGTGCACTGTGATTTAAAGCAGTGGTCCCCAACGTTTTTATCACCGGGGACCACTCAACGCTTGACAATTTAACTGAGGCCCGTGGGGGGGGGTAGTTTACTCCTCTACTCTCAGCCACTGCCCTAGCACTCTCTGATCGCTATGGTAATGTTTAAACATCCCTTCAAAATAAGATACAGACACGCCACAACAATGAACATAAGGAACATTTTATTTTCATGGAAATTTTAACTCATGGCAATGACAAATCAATGGGAACCCTGAGCTTGTTTCTCTGCAACGAGAGAGTCCCATCTGGGAGTGATGGGAGACAATGACACCCGAAGTGTGTTGTAAGGGGCTGGGGGGGATGAAGTAAAGGGCCGGGGGGGGGGGAGACAAGGCGTCCTCAGGGCTCACCTCCAATTAGTCGAAGGACCACATGTGGTCTGCTGCCCACAGGCTGGGGGTCGCTAATTTAAAGGACCACAGAATATGGGGAGTCCACCTTCCATGTTCTGAGAGTAATTATGAGATGCATTAGCTCTACATTTGTATTGGGTGCATTTCTTGTGTTCCCCCTGCCTTGACTCCCCCACTCACCGGCTCTTCCCACAGCGGTACTCAAGATGGCTTAAGAATTTGCCCTCTGCTCATTCTAATTAGGAGCAAAAACAGAACCCCACCAGAAGATATTCATGGATAAACGTCATGCAGCTTCTGGGAAATGGAAACGCAGGGAAGTCTGCGGATGGCAAACACAACCAAACAGATTAAAACAAATGCGTGGCCGGCTGGCAAAGTAACAATCACATTTGTCATCGTTTCGGAGGCCTGCTGAGGTTGTCGGGAGGCCAATCACACGAAAAAATCACCACGTTGCAGGACCCCGAGTCCCAGAGAGCGATTCTTAAGAAAACCAGGCCTGCCAGCTCCCATCAGGCTGCTAGTCCATCTTGTTCCGAATTCTCACCCGAAGAGGGCAGTGGGAAAATGCAAAGAGGAAATGTAGAAAAGACGGGTCACCTGGGCAGAGCAGTCGAGGGTGGTGTGTGTTTGTGTTCGAGAAATCCTAGTTTGATCCCAAGAAAGCTGGAAGAAGAAAAACACACGCCAACTCCGTCTGGGGTACCAGGCATTTTGGGACTGCGACTGATGTGTGCATGTTAGGATGGCCAGATCCCCCTAGACACTAGCTGAGAGAAGGGTTGCCAGCTCTAGGTAGGGAAATCCCTGGAGTTTTGGGGGTGCAGCCTAGGAAGGACAAGGAACTCAGTTGGGTACAAGGCCATAAAGCCCATCCTCCAAAGCCTCCATGTTCTCCGGGGAACCGGTCTCTGTAGTCTGGAGATGAGCCGTCATTCCAGGGGATCCCCAGGCCCCACCTGGAGGCTGGCATCCCTGCATTACAAAGTCATCTGCATCACTTTGCTCTTAGACCTGACAGACCCAGGACAAGTGGATGGGCTTCTGTGGGTATAATACCCTCAAAACCAGACATTTGCTCCAGGGGAACTGATGTCCCTCATCTGGAGATCGGTGGGGATTCTGGGAGATCTCCAGGTTCCACCTGGAGCTTGGCCACCTTAGGGAGGGAGGCCCTGAGAGGGATGGCCTTTGGGGAACTGTCCAATGAGAAAAAGGAGATCAGCCAGCAAGGATGGAGCAGGCACCAGGGGGAGGGGGCACTCCAATCCCTGGCCTCTATAATGGGGGGGCAGAGCTAGTACTTATTGAGAGGGGCAGGAAGGGAGCAGAGATGGTGAATCCACAACCGGGTCAGGGAGAAATAGAAAGGAGGAGTGTGCTGTACTTTGGAGGATCACCTCTTCAGGAATGAGAGGGGCTTTGGGTGGTGTCTCCCACCCTTCCGATTCTGAGGCCTAATTTCTGGAGAGGCCTGGACCTTCTGGGGGTCATCCATTCTTAGGGTTGCCAGAAGTGGGAAGCGACTCAGTGGCACATGATACACGCATCACTTAAAGGCTCCCCTCTCGGAAGTCTGTCGCATTGATTTCAATAAGGCTTACGTCCCCAATTTTATTTATTTAAAGAATTTGTATTCTGCCCCGCAGCCGTGGGCTCATGGGACGGCGAGCGAGTTATACGTTCCCGAATGCAGTTTCAATTTAAAAGTCTAATCGAAGACTGTATTTATCCTTGTAACGAAGTTATGGCCTCCAGTTCCTCCGAAAAAACTGCAAGTCTCTTCCTGACAGAAAGAACATAACATAAAAAGAGCCCTGCTGAATTGGACCAAATGTCCGTTAGACCCCCTTCCTGGCTGTTTTGGGCACGTAGCTGTTGAGTTCTCCTCAGGCCCCGATTGGGTAGGACTTGAACACGAGGCTGTCTTTTTTGGCAGAGTTTCAACATGCAATAAGGATCTGAGCGTCGGGCTGCTTCAAAGGATAAAAGAGTGCTGTGATGAAGAGAAACAAACTTTGTATGGAAAGAGGAGAGAGAGAGAGAGATCTAACTGTCTAACTGTTCCATTACCTTCATTCCATCTGCTCTGGGGCCAAGCAAGGCAGAACTATTTTAGCAGCTTCATGCAGGAGGTTTGTACCACCAAGTCCCTTATGCTTCTGCACACTGTCAAACTGTCCCCATCACATGTTCTCCCAGCTCCTTTCCACAGCCACCCTTAAGACCTGACCCAAAAGCTGCCACTGAGAATCACAGGAGGGGTCCAAATGTCTTCCACCCCAGGTGTTCTCTCCTCACCCTTGCTATGGTTTAAACCTCCTAGTGCAGGGATCCTCAACCTGTGGTCCTCCAGATGTTCATGGACTACAATTCTCATGAGCCCCTGCCAGCAAATGCTGGCAGGGGCTCATGGGAATTGTAGTCCATGGACATCTGGAGGACCACAGGTTGAGGATCCCTGTCCTAGTGCTGGCAGGGTCAGTCCCTGCCCCTCCCACCTGTTGGAATCTCCAAGATCTTCAGTGTGCATGATTCAAGAGCACAAAAAGAATATCCTACAGGGGGGCATCAGAGGAGAAGTATATTCAGCATAGAGTAGGAACTTCCTGGTATTTTTCAAATAATCTCCAATTGTGCCCTGATTGGCTCAGTTGGAGGCTTCCTGCTCCACTTCCTGCCCAGTTCCTTCCTGAATGATTAGTCAGTTAAACAGTTAGGACTGTCTCCCTCCTTTCCCCTTTTGCATAGTTGCTTCTCTTAATAAAACGGCTTTATTCTTTGAGCAGCTGGTGCTTTGCCCTCTCTTTTGCATATTTAAATCCTGCCAACACCACTTACTCTCTGGCTACCGTATCTTCCTTTCTCACCGAGCGGGAAGTTCAGAGAAGGAATCCATAACAAGAAAAGTGGATTTCTCAGGACCTTCTCAGGACAAGGCAACCGGACACCCGAATTGGGAAGGTGGTACGGACTTGGAAGATTAAATCCCGCTAGAGTAACCTGCTGGTAAATTCTGAAAACGTGTCACCCTGGGGATCTAAATATTAAGCTGAACTCGATGTTTTCAGACGCGGTGGCAACTCTCTAAGGAATCTCTCATAAGCCATCTCAGATGTCCTCATTAGGGAGGGGTCAGTATGCTATTTTATCTGTCTCTAAAGGATTCGTCCTACATCTCAACAGGGAAAGGACACACAATGCCGGAGCTTTCGGCTTTCCGCAGGGCCTGCAAAAAGGAGCTCTTCCGCCAGGTCTCCGGTTGAGGCCAGTGTGGCAGGGAAGGTCTGATGGGCTCCCACCCCCACCCCTAAGATTAAGACATACACTTATTGAAGGTCTGCATTCCTCCTCCCACTCCTATACTAGTCTTGGTGGGGTCGGAGGGGTTCTCCGTTATGGTTTTATTGTAGGAGTCCAATATGTATATTGTTCATCTGGTTGGTTATAATGGGTTTTTTTATGGGATTTTTAATTTTGGATGAATCTGTAACACACCGCGAGCCAGAAATGAGAGTGACAGGCAATAACAATAATAATAATAGCAACAATAATAACAACAACAATAACAATATGTCAGCCTGTCTTCTGCAAGATGGCATACAAAACACACAGTATCCAAAATACCAATAAAATTCCCTTACCAAGACAAGTGGGTATCCATCATTCCTTATTTGGGGGGGGAGGAGATCAAAACCAGATTCACCGAGAGGTGAAAGAGACCACAAGGGCCACCCATCCTAATCCCCCATCTTCTCAGGGACTTAAAAATCGCGCCCTCCTGACAGGGGCTCATCCAATCTCCTCCTCAAATCTTCCAGTGTCACCCTTACCTTTTTGAGAACGCTGATATCTGTCCCTACAAAATTTGTCCCATGTCTCCAAAGTTAAGTGCTTTCCAACACACAAAACACCAATTAAATGCTCTGCCCAAGAGAGATGGATATCGGAATTAATAAGCGTGCCGTAAAAACGTAAAGCGCGCAATTGATTTTAGATGTTCTATGCGGCGCGCCACCCATAATTACCACCCATAAATCTCCACCGAAAAAAAGCACAAGTCGGTGAGGCGCTTTGACGCTGTTGTACATAAATTCAGGAAACCGGAAAATGCAAATGTGGACACAGGTGTGTGTGTGTGTGTGTGTGTGTGGAGGGGGGGCGCATGAGAACCCACTAATCTAAAACCAAAACATGCGCAGAGATGTGCAAAGGCATCCCCCGGGGCTGATCAGTCAACACCTCCTGCTGGAAAAAGTTAATGCTCATATATCAGTTGTGCTTGTCGTAGCAGAATGCAAAGGGGATCGGAATTGAATATGCGTTTGTTAACACACATGACAGAGCATGGAACGGGAATGTCGGAAGGGCTGATAGATTTCCATTTCTTTCTCTCACACCAGTAAAGGGCGTGGCGACAGCACTCCTCACCAGAGCATGGCTTTGTCGTGTGAATTTGTGTTGTGAATGAGAGCTTTGCATGGCGATGGAGCAGGTGGGTTTGGCCAGGGAAGACAGCAGGAGGAGCTGTGACTCAGGGGTAGAGCCACAAGCAAAGGATCCCTTTTGTCTACTCAGGCTGACAGTGGCTCTCCAGGGTTTCCATCGGAGGTCTTTCACATCACCTACTGCTTGGTCCTTTCGACTGGAGATGGCAGGGATTGAACCTGGGACCTTCTGCATGTGAAGCAGATGTTCTACCACTGAGCCACTCTGGTTCTCCAGGGAATCAGGCTAAGGTATTTCACATCACCTAGGACTAGTGCCTGGTCCTTTCGACTGGAGATAGCAGGGATTGAACCTGGGACCTTGCACAGGCCAAGCAGATGCTCTACCACTGAGCTACACAGCCTCTCCAGGGTCTCTAGCAGGAATAAATAACCAATAAATAAATCACTTACTACTTGGTCATTTCAACTGAAGATGATGGGGATTGAACCAGGAACCTTCTGTATGCCAAGCAGATGCTCTGCCACTGAGCCACAGCACATTGATTCCATTTGGAGGGCTACCTAAAGGTAACTGGTTGGTTGCTGTGTGAACAGGACGATTCTAGTGTTTCTTCTTATATTACGTTCTTATTCAACTTTTTGCCACCACTTTGACTCAAAAGTGTGCACGTCTTTTGTGGGTTTTGACACACTTGGGACAAAAGGTGGCCACCTCTGTTTGTGCACCCTCCCCCCACCCACCCTACCTGTACTAGGAAAATGAGATCACAATATGGAGGCTGTTTGTGCAAATAACAGGGAAATGGCAGATAATGTCAAAACGGGAACCAAGAAGCAAACAAAAGGGAGACGTGCACAAAAGGCCCATGAGGCATGTAAATTCCAGACCGTGGAAGGATTCGCAGGTTGATACCAGCCTCTCTGAATGGACCTCTCAGAATAGTGACAGATTTTATTTTCCTGGGCTCCAAGATCACTGCAGATGAGGACTGCAGCAAAGAAATTAAAAGGCGCTTGCTCCTGGGGAGGAAAGCTATGGCAAATATCGACAGCATCCTAAAAAGCAGAGACATCACCCTGCCAACAAAAGTGCGTTTAGTCAAGGCTATGGTCTTCCCAGTTGCAATGTATGGCTGCGAAAATTGGACCATAAGGAAGGCCGAGCGTCAAAGAATTGAGGCTTTTGAACTCTGGTGCTGGAGAAGACTCTTGCGAGTCCCTTGGACTGCGAGGCCAACAAACTGGTCAGTCCTAGAGGAGATCAGCCCTGACTGCTCCTTAGAATGCCAGATCCTGAAGATGAAACTCAAATACTTTGGAAGGACTCCCTGGAGAAGAGCCTAATGCTGGGAGCGATTGAGGGCAAAAGAAGAAGGGGACGACAGAGAATGAGGTGGCTGGATGGAGTCACTGAAGCAGTCGGTGCAAACTTAAATGGACTCCGGGGAATGGTAGAGGACAGGAAGGCCTGGAGGATCATTGTCCATGGGGTCGCGATGGGTCGGACACGACTTCTCACCTAACAACAACAACAGAACGGACCTGGATCAGAAATGAGCAACTATTCTGATGCGGATGGTACACGAGCCCAGGTCACATGAACTTTAGAACAAAAGCCATTGAGGGGGCAGCCCTCCAGGGGCGATCTCCTTCTTCCGGGGTAGCGGACAGAGGGGAGCAATTGGAGAGGGGCAATTTGAGCCACTGCCAACTTACATGTTGAGTTCCGCAGGGAGTGGTCCTCTCTCCGATCTTATTCAACATCTTTACGCGCCCTCTTGCCCAGCTGGTGTGGAGGTCTGACAACTCACAAGGAGACTTGCTGGGGGAAGGTGTCTATCACCGCGAATGCACTGACATCACTACCCATGAACCCGGAAGTGATGTCAGCGTGTCACCATCGCATCCATCTGTTCCCACTCTCATCAGAAGGATAGCTGGATTGTTGGCCCTGCCTGGTCGAGGGGATAAATTGAGTCAGTAGTTTGCCGCCATCTTTAGTGGATGGATGGATGGATGGATGGATGGATGGATGGATGGATGGATGGATGGATGGATGGATGGATGGATGGATGGATGGATGGATGGATGGATGGATAGATGGATGGATAGATGGATGGATAGATGGATGGATAGATAGATAGATAGATAGATAGATAGATAGATAGATAGATAGATAGATAGATAGATAGATAGATAGATAGATAGATAGATAGATAGATAGATAGATAGATAGATAGATAGATAGATAGAGATAAAAATTTTGGGGGAAACTCTGTGGTGAGATGCCCAATCCCTGTCTCTGATGAGTTAAACTTGTGCAGTGTTGAATTTGCCAGTGGATTCCAACTCGGCTGCATCGTGCCGGACTGTCTCTGTGACATTTATTTTTTGTTGAAGTGCGTTAACCGTGAGGTCAGCTGCAGAATATCCCGGTGAGATTGAAATGGCCTGAAATTGCACGTGATGGGGAGAAAACAGGGAGAGAAAACTTCATCTCCCATTATAGAAGAACCCAGGGTCACCCCATGAAATTGATGGGCAATAGACAGAAGAACTATTCAAAATCTTTGAACTATTCAAAATCTTAAAGGACGATGCAGTAAAAGTGCTACACTCAATATGCCAGCAAATTTGGAAAACTCAACAATGGCCACAGGATTGGAAAAGGTCAGTTTACATTCCAATCCCAAAGAAGGGCAATGCCAAAGAATGTTCAAATTACCGCACCATCGCACTAATTTCTCATGCTAGCAAAGTTATGCTCAAAATCCTACAAGCTAGGCTCCAGCAATATGTGGACCGAGAACTTCCAGAAGTACAGGCAGGATTTCGAAGAGGCAGAGGAACTAGAGATCAAATTGCCAACATACGCTGGATCATGGAGAAAGCTAGGGAGTACCAGAAGAACGTCTACTTCTGCTTCATTGACTATGCTAAAGCCTTTGATTGTGTGGAGCACAACAAATTGTGGCAAGTTCTTAAAGAGATGGGAATACCAGAGCATCTTATTTGTCTCTTGAGAAATTTATATGCAGGTCAAGAAGCAACAGTGAGAACTGAACATGGAATCACTGACTGGTTCAAAATTGAGAAAGGAGTTCGGCAAGGCTGTATACTGTCGCCTTGCCTATTTAACTTGTATGCAGAGTACATCATGAGAAATGCGGGATTAGAGGAGTCACAAATTGGGATCAAGATTGCAGGGAGAAATATCAACAACCTCAGATATGCAGATGATACCACTCTAATGGCAGAAAGTGAAGAGGAACTAAAGAGCCTGTTGATGCGGGTGAAGGAGGAGAGTGCCAAAGTTGGCTTGAAACTCAACATCAAGAAAACAAAGATCATGGCATCCGGCCCTCTCAATTCCTGGCAAATAGAAGGGGAAGAAATGGAGATAGTGACAGATTTTATTTTCCTGGGCTCCAAGATCACTGCAGATGGGGACTGCAGCAAAGAAATTAAAAGACGCTTGCTCCTGGGGAGGAAAGCTATGGCAAATCTAGACAGCATCCTAAAAAGCAGAGACATCACCCTGCCAACAAAAGTGCGTTTAGTCAAGGCTATGGTCTTCCCAGTTGCAATGTATGGCTGCGAAAGTTGGACCATAAGGAAGGCCGAGCGTCAAAGAATTGAGGCTTTTGAACTCTGGTGCTGGAGAAGACTCTTGCGAGTCCCTTGGACTGCAAGGCGAACAAACCAGTCAGTCCTAGAGGAGATCAGCCCTGACTGCTCTTTAGAAGGCAGATCCTGAAGATGAAACTCAAATATTTTGGCCACCTCATGAGAAGGAAGGACTCCCTGGAGAAGAGCCTAATGCTGGGAGAGATCGAGGGCAAAAGAAGAAGGGGACGACAGAGAATGAGGTGGATGGATGGAGTCACTGAAGCAGTAGGTGCAAACTTAAATGGACTCCGGGGAATGGTAGAGGACAGGAAGGCCTGGAGGATCATTGTCCATGGGGTCGCGATGGGTCGGACACGACTTCGCACATAACAACAACAACAGACAGAAGAAAATACTTCTTCGTGTGACATGTAATTTATTTTGGGAGCTCAGGGCCACAAACGGTGGTGAGATTCCCTGGCTCGAAAAGGAGTGATAGTCACAGATAGAGATGCCTTTACAGGGGGATTAGATAGAGTCATGGTGGAGCGATCCATCCGTGATTTCTGGCCATGGTGACTAAAGGGAACCTCCATGTTCAGAGGCAGTCACCCTCTGGATCCCATTGCTAGGAGGCAACACAGGGAAAACCTTCTATCCTCCCTGCCTTACTGTTGGCCTTCCAGAGGAACTAGCTGGCCACTCTGTGAGACAGGTGCAATACTAAATGATCCACTGGTCAGATCCAGCAGGGTTCTTCTGATGTTCTTACTAGGGGATAACCTCAGCCTCCGTGCCATCTTGTTGACACTCTAGAGGAACTGGTTGGCCACTTTGTGAGACAGGATTCTGGACTAGGTTGGACTACTACTCTGATCCAGCAGGGCTCTTGTTAAGTTCTTATGAGGGGAAGATCTTGGCTTCTATGCTCTGTTGTTGTCCCTCCAGAGAAACTGGTTGGCCACTTTGTGAGACAGGATGCTGGATGGAAGGGACTTTCGATCTGCAAGGCAGATCTTCTGTAACGTTGGCCACTTCTGGTGTGATTTTTTCCCCGTTCCCTGTTCAAGCACACAAGAGGCAATCTGAGGAATACAAAAACCACGCCATCAAGTCAACAGTGCAGGGGCTCCTATTCATGATTTATCAGGGATCTTTACCAAGCAGGCTCTCAGGGACCAATTTGCACATTGATGGGCTGTGCCAACATGTGCACCCATGCTCATCTCAACACACAAGGGAAAATTCCCTGAGATGCAGTTTTAAACTGACAGGTGTGTGAGAGATAAAACAGGATGAAATAGACTATTATGTGCTAACTCCTCGGGGCCACACGCTCTGACCTCCGCGTGCTGAGAGCAGCACATGTGGGGGGGGGAGCAATAACTATTGAATGTTGCTGGAGAAGTGCACATTGCTACCAAGCCGCAGTGGTTGAGACAGGGGAGGTGGAAACTCAGTCAGTTGCTATGGTTATGACTGGGATAATAGCAGCGCTTCCCTTTAGAAGGAGACAATTGGCTTGCTTTTCTTTTCGAAAGCAGGATTTCCTCGTTTTATTTGGAGACCCTGTCTACTGGCTGGAGACAGAGGCCCATTCTCCTTCTTCATATCCTTCCCTGCTCATCTATAGAACAATAGCCACATGCATGCCACATTGCTGCATGCCCCTATCCCAGGGACGGGAGGGTGAGGAGTCTCAAAATTCTACCCAAAGTGGAGCCTGGAATGCTTCAATGCAAAAAGTTAGGGTCGAGGCAAAACAGGAGCAATGGAAATGTGAAAAGACTCTACACACAGACACACTTATGGTTGATTTTGCACTGCTTTCTTGCACATCCAATTTGAACATGTGAACATAAGAAGAGCCCTGCTGGATGTGGCCGATGGTACGTCTAGTACAGAATCCTGACAACTCCCAAAGGGGCTTTCAAGGCAAGGGAGAAGCAGAGGAGGTTGGCCATGGCCTTCCTCTGCAGAGCCTTCCTTGGTGGTCTCTCATCCAAGACTTATGGTGACCTCAGCAAGGGACTTTCGAGGCAAGGGAAAAGCAGAGGAGGTTGGCCATGGCCTTCCTCTGCAGAGCCTTCCTTGGTGGTCTCTCATCCAAGACTTATGGTGACCTCAGCAAGGGACTTTCGAGGCAAGGGAGAAGCAGAGGTGGTTGGCCACTGCCTTCCTCTGCAGAGCCTTCCTTGGTGGTCTCTCATCTAAGACTTATGGTGACCTCAGCAAGGGTATTTCAAGGCCAGCGAGGAGCAAGGGTAGTTGGGCCTTGCTTTCCTCTGCAGAATCTTCCTTGGTCATCTCCCATTCAACTCTGCTTAGTTCCCGTGATCTGATGAGATTGGGCCACAGTACTCTGCCTTCTTTGCCCCTATTGACTTACAGACAGCAGATAAAGACGTTTTCCTAATCGGAAGGCCATCCTCGCGTACTTCTGGCCGGGCTCTGAACATCTAGATTTTTCTGCTGGCTTGGAGACATTTTTTGCGGTCTGAGCGCCTTCGTCATTGGCTGCGATTACTTTGACCCCTTGAGGCGGTTAAGTGAAACAGATCTGTACATTGGTAAATAATAAATCATCCGCAAATGGCTGGCAAAGTTTCTGAAAAGGAACAACATTGACGTTTGCCAAGAGCAACGAGGAGCAAATTGCCTTCTGCTGTACTGCGGATCAAAGGAGTCCCCTTCTTCCTGGTCAGGTGGCCGGGCTCGGCTATTTTTAGAGACCCTTGAAGAAGCAGCCAGTCGGCGATCTCCCCCCCCCGCCCCCAAATCAATATTAGTAAGCTATTCAAGACCATCAACAAAGCAATCTACTACCCGGCCAGGTTTCTGGCACGAAGACACGTTACATTTATTATTACCCTAACAGAGCTAAGGAGACACTATAATGCTGGTAATTAACTATTTAAATCCAGAATGACAGAGGATTTTATTTAGACGGCCTCTCTGCTTTGCAAGCCCTAATGGCTGAGCGCCTGATTTATTTATTTATTTATTTTAATTTCACTCTTCCCCGAGAGGGAAATTGCACGGAGAATGACAAGGCCTGCTTTAATGTCAGGCGGCTAAATGAGGAGAATTGAGGCTTTCGCTTCAAGAGCGCAGCAAAGGGGTTCCTTTTTAATGAGGACGTAAACCATGGAGCATGGCGGGTTTGGGACAGCTCTTTTGGGATCGCCTCAGCACAGCTGCAGAAACACATGGCGTAGGCTGAAGGCGCCCCAGGACCAGGAAGAGGCGGGACCAGGACCAAGAGTTCTCAGAGTAGTTGTCCATTTGGTTGGGATAGTCACATGATCATGACTCTTTCTGCAGTTAGATTCAAATGGGCAGCCATGTTGGTCTGAAGTAGCACTATACAATCAGAGTCCAGTAGCACCTTTAAGACCAACAAAGCTTTATTCAAGGGGTGAGCTTTCGAGTGCATGCACTTGCTTTAGAAAAGCACTCGAAAGCTCACGCCTTGAATAAAGCTTTGTTGGTCTTAAACAGGGGTAGTCAAACTGCGGCCTTCCAGATGTCCATGGACTACAATTCCCAGGAGCCCCTGCCAGCATTCGCTGGCAGGGGCTCCTGGGAATTGTAGTCCATGGACATCTGGAGGGCCGCAGTTTGACTACCCCTGGTCTTAAAGGTGCTACTGGCCTCTGGTTTTATTGTGCTACTTCAGACCAACACAACTACCCATTTGAATTTATACTCCTTGACTATATCTTGCATGTCACTGCTGCTTCCTTTATAGCCTGCCACTCCCAGGACAGCTCATGGCTTGGAGAACTTGCTTGCTGTCATGATTAAGAGCAGCAGAGTGTAATTTGGAGAGTTGTGTTTGATTCCCACCTCAACCTCCACATGCAGCCAGCTGGGTGACCTTGGGCCAGTCCCAGTTCTACTCTCAGCCTCACCTAACTCACCTCCTCACGAGGGGTCTGTTGTGAGGAGAGGAAGGGAAAGGTGTTTCTAAGCCACTTTGGCAGTAAAGAGTGGGTAGTAAAAAGAGGGGTACCAAAAGCCAGCTCTTCTCTTTCTTCTTCTCCATTCTGTCCATGCTGTTCTTCATTTTGTAAACTTCAAAGGCATTGGTTCTCTCTGTTAGCTGTGTTTTGCCTGGCGTCTGTTATTCCAATGGTTCTTTTTAACTATCATTGCTCTGTCTTTATGGCTCACTTCCTCTTTATTGCTCTCTATTCCGTTGCTCTCTTTAAGTATTTGAAAGGTTGTCACTTGGAGGAGGGCAGGGAACGCTTCCTGTGGGTAGCAGGCATTAAGACCCACAGTGATGACTTTAAAGTATGTGTAGAACATTACTGGCTGAATGTCAGGGGGGGGGGGAATTTCACCATCAGAGTAGTTCAGCAGTGGAATTGGCTAACCTAAGGAGGTGGGGAGCTCCCCCTCACTGGTGGTCTTCAAGCAGCCGCTGGACAGATCCTTCTCCTGGATGCTTGAGGCTGATCCTGCCTTGAGCGAGGTGGGACTGGATGGCCTCTATGGCCCCTTCCCACTCTAGGATTCTAGGAGTCTAGTTCAGCAGTGGAAGGGGCTGCCTAAGGGGGTGGGGAGCTCCCCCTCCCTGGCGGTCTCCAAGCAGTGGCTGGACAGGTACTTATCATGGATACTTTAGGCCAGGGGTCCCCAATCCGAGGCCTGCGTGTCATAGGTGGCCCCCAACCTCTTTCTGTGTGGCCCTCCAACTGGCTTCTCTGCTGCTATCACCTCCAGGGCATTTTACCTCAGACCCAGAATGTTCTTCCTGACTCAAGAGGCACCATCTACTGCTGTTTATCCTGCCCCTTTATTGTCATGAGGAGAACATATATTATTTTGGAGGACAATTTCATCTGGTTCTTTAAGGAAATGACTCTTCTGATTTGCTAGCGATTTTCCCCAATCTTCACTATCATTTCCTGTGGTCAGCACCACAATTTACTGTTAATATAATATAATATAATATAATATAATATAATATAATATAATATAATATAATATAATATAATATAATATAATATAATATAATATAATATAATATAATATAATATAATATAATATAATATAATATAATATAATATAATATAATATAATATAATATAAATCTCGAGGGGGGGAATGGGTTTTTTTCTGGGTTATGATGAGGATTATTGTTATTAATGGAGGGTCTCCCAAAGCAGACACGGTAATCTGACACCGACCAGAGTTGGGAGAATTGCCGGCTGGTTGGAGAACAAGATAAGCAATGTAAGGACTAAGTCAGGGTGACCTCTTTCTCTTCTCGGAAAACCACTTGCTTTAGAAAAAGCTTCACGCTCATAAATCAACATCACTCACCCGCATTTTGGAAAAAGCCAGACGCTTTTCCTACATTTATCATGGTTTAAAGGATTTTGACATGTTGTTCTCTTCTGAATGTAAAAGTTCTGTAGGGCAGCTGCAAGAAAGAAAAATTATTTTCCTCCTCCCTTTTCTTCCATGCAGGAAGCGTTCCGGAGAAGTCACACAACTCCGCAGAGGCTCATTGGGATGGGAGAGACGGACTGACTGTCTTGCCAAGGGATGCAGGAGGTCTGCAGGAAGTTTAACCTTCTTCGGATGGACCCCTCGAGAGGCAAAGGAAGACTGCAGCAGTTCACAAAGTTAGACTCCGGCTCATAATCACTGCTGATGTCGAGCTCATTTGTCATGGAGGACAGGAGAGACAAAGGTTATTTACTTGTAATGAAGATGTGGGTTAGTAGGGGAAGGAAGGGTTTTTTTCCCCCATTCAATTCTCCTCTCCCGTAAATAGACATAGACCTGTCTTATGATCAGACACAGCAAGCTGGAAAAGAATCGATGATTTATTAAAATACCGCTCTTTAACTTTATTTGTCTTGGCAGACTTTAAATATTTGAGAGAAGAGAAGTTCCAGGATGCTTAAAGAATAAAATAGTTTTGTAAGAAGAGAAACAACGATGTAAGTAAGAGAGGAGAGAGACAGTCCTTACTGTGTAACTGACTAACTGTTCAGGAGGAAATGAGGCAGGAAGTGTGCTCGAAGGAACAGGAAGTCTCCAACTGAGCCAGTCAGGACACAAGAGGAGATTATTTGGAAAAAATATCAGAAAGTCCCTAATACTATTTCATTCATTCATTCAATCATTCATTCGTTTAGACTTTTATTCTGCCCTGTCTCAGCAGATTCAGCATCTCCACCAACGTCCCCTATAGGATATTCTTCTTATGCTCATGAATAATGCACACAACAGATAGAAAGCTAGAAAGGGGGGAGAGAGATCTAGCTAACTGTTCTAACTGCAGTCATTTTGTCTGTTAAACTGATGTTAGATTCTGGAGGCAACCAGGGAGGAAGTACGCTCTAAAGAAAAATGTGACCATATATGGTTATATCATGAGCCTCTTGTGGTGCAGAGTGGTAAGGCAGCAGACATGCAGTCTGAAAGCTCTGCCCATGAGGTTGGGAGTTCAATCCCAGCAGCCGGCTCAAGGTTGACTCAGCCTTCCATCCTTCCGAGGTGGGTCAAATGAGGACCCAGCTTGCTGGGGGGTAAACGGTAATGACTGGGGAAGGCCCTGGCAAACCACCCCGTATTGAGTTTGCCATGAAAACGCTAGAGGGCATCACCCCAAGGGTCAGACATGACCCGGTGCTTGCACAGGGGATACCTTGACACTTACCTTTATGGTTATATCACCTAATAAATGTTTAACAACTTTTTAAAATATGTTAAATAATCAATTCATTCCCACCCATTTGGGAGACCCTTCCAGGGCTGTCAAGAAACCCCAGAGTTTCCCAAAACCCTCATTGAGAAAACCCACCCTATAGGACAATTGCAATGGTCACTTGATGCACCCCAAATCCCACGTATCAGTGATATGACCTTTTTTCCCCCTTAAAAATAATGCCTCTATCAGTACTACTGTTTTTACATTTGTACGATGACTGCTGTTTAAGGCAGCAGGTCTTTGCATTAAACTTGGACGGCCAACGGGTAGAATTTTAATGGCGGCGGGTTGTTTAATTTTATCCTTTGGGTTGCCATCCTTCAAATGTATTGCTATTTTCATATCTCTGATGCTACCGGGACTTTTTCTTAAATAAATCTTGGGAAATGCCCTGAGCGCTTCTTTTTCAAAAATAAAACGGAAAGATATAAGTAATGATAAACCGGGAGCCCCACTCATATCTCCCTGAGCGCCCCATACTTAACAGTTGTTTGAATACTGAAGGAGCTGTTAAGCCTTTGGCGACATTTCGTGAAGCAACGGCAGGAGCGATCATCTTTTCTGCAAACGAGAGTCAAAATTAAATTTAGAGCAAATTTTACATGCTGCCTTTCTCCGCAGTGGCCTCAAGTGGCTTCATCGCTCTTCTGCCCTTGGCTTTAGTGTCCAGGGAACCTTTTAGACCCGGCTTTGACTGTGTGAGTGGCCCAAGGTCACCGGGCAAAAGATGATCCCGTCCAGAATTTCCCATTTCCCTTCATTTAGGGCACCGCATAGGGATCAAGGGATCAAGGCCCCAGAGGCTGAGCAAAGGGGGGGGAAATAAAATATAGATGCAACTATTTATTATGCAGTGCAGGCTATTGTAGGATTAAAAAATGAAACACAAAGGCAGTTAAAACTCAAATCCTAGTGCTCTTCTGGTGTTCTTATGAATGCCTCTGCATCCATGCCCTGTTATTTGCCCTCCAGAGGAACTAGTTGGCCTCTGTGTAAGACAGGATGCTGGACTAGATGGACCTCTGGTCTGATCCAGCAGGGCTCTTCTGGTGTTCTTATGAATGCCTCAACCTCCATGTCCTGTTGTTGGCCCTCCAGGGGAACTGGTTGGCCCCTGTGTGTGACAGGATGCTGAACCTCCTGGTCTGATCCAGGAGGAATGTACTTTGGTTCTTAAAGTCTCACATTCTCAGCAGGATCCAGATGTGCAAAAAGAAAATCAAGCTAAGAACTTTTTCTTGATTTATTTTTCTTTTCCAAACCTTGACTCTCGTTGTTGGTATTCCAGTGTTGATTTCAGCCACAGAGACTTTGCACGTCACTACTTGTGACCCGTTCATTAAGGGCCTGTAGGTGTTTTGATTGTTGAGATGAAATGTCAAACTTGATAAAGACCCATCTTCTTGTTGTCTGCTGCATATGTCACTTCCTACATAATGGGATGGATGACATGACTGTGGTCCATTAGGCAGTTTGGTTGCTTTATTCTGAGTATACAGAGACGGTGTCAGTCAGAAAGGGGGAGCTCCAGGTGGGAATTGCCTTGCCCCGTTCAGGTGAAGTTGTGCTTTCACTGGTAGAGATACAGGAATAGAAGGGCAGGACCCAGTGAAAAAGCAAGAATAGTAAGCAAACTTGAGGACACTGGAACACCTGTATGGTAATACAAGATCGCTGAATCCAGCATAGCAAGTAGATACAGAAGGAGTCACCAATCATCAAATACAATTTTTTAAATTAAATTTTATTCCAATGTAATTGCTTTATTGAGTCGTATTCTTTACTGATTCCCAGTGTGTTTTGCTGAGCAGCGTTTTCTCAAGAGATTCCAAAACTGAAAATCAATTCTGTAGGGTATGCAATAGGATACTCAAGGAACGCCTGCAAGCTTTGCGGAGCGGCTTTTGCAATTATTTTTCCATAGCCTTTGTTTGGTTGCTGAATTATTCTACTTGAAGTGAATATCCTTATTATCGGTAACGAATACTACTTGTTAAAGAAATAATATTTGAAGATTGAAGACTCCTCTTGCATCTACTTGTTACTCTGGATCCAACGATTTTGCATTGCCGTATAGGTGTCCCAGTGGCCTTTGGTCTGCTCACTAGTAGGGTTGCCAGCCTCCAGGTGGGGCCTGGAGATCCCCCAGAACTAGAACTTATCTCCAGGTGATAATATCTGCTTCCCTGAAGAACATGACTGCTTTGGAGGGTGGAATCTAAGGCATTATACCCCACTGATATCCTCTCCCTCCCCAAAGTCCTTTCCTCATAGGCTCTTCTTTCAAATTCTCCAGGTTTTTCCCAGCCCAGAGTTGGCAACCAGGCTCACAAGGTGTCTGTAGCAGGGAGACTGGCCCAGTTTCCAAAGTATGGATGAGAACATGAACCTTGGTCTCACAACTGGTCCCACACTCTTAACGACCACACCACGCTGGCTCTCTGCGGCCTCAAAGGTTCCTGCTAATCTAGGACACCACATGCGCTGGCAATGGATCAGCCATGTTCACAAACAACGTGTTTTCACGTGGTGTAGTGGTTAAGAGCTCTAATCTGGAGAACCAGGTTTGATTCCCTGCTCCTCCATCACAGGGAGCCAGCTGGGTGACCTTGGGCTAGTCACAGTCCTGGTAGTGCTGTTCTCATAGAGCTTTCTCAGGCCCACCTACCTCACAGGGTGTCTTTTGTGGGGAGAGAAAGGGAAGGTCATTGTAAGCCCCTTTGGAGGCTCCTACTGAAAAGCAAAGTATAAAAGACAACTTCTTCTACTTCTCCTTCTCCTCCTCCTCCTCCTTCTCCTTCTCCTTCTCCTTCTCCTTCTCCTCCTCCTTCTCCTTCTCCTTCTCCTTCTCCTTCTCCTTCTCCTTCTTCCTTCTCCTTCTTCCTTCTTCCTTCTCCTTCTTTCTCCTTCTCCTTCTCCTTCTCCTTTTCCTTCTCCTCCTTCTCCTCCTTCTCCTTCTCCTTCTCCTTCTCCTTCTTCTCCTTCTCCTTCTCCTTCTCCTTCTCCTTCTCCTTCTTCTCCTTCTCCTTCTCCTCCTCCTCCTCCTCCTCCTCCTCCTTCTCCTCCTCCTCCTTCTCCTTCTCCTCCTCCTCCTCCTCCTCCTCCTTCTCCTTCTTGGCCACGAATTGCAGTCCATCAACCAGGGCCGAACTGCTTGCCAGTCTTACCCGGGAGTCAGAAGGTCCTTTTGACTTTCACAACATCTCCGTCGCCTGCAACGTCACTGCAGAGATATTCTGGAAAAAAAGCTTCTTCAGTTCCTCAAGGGTCTCCCGGCCCGACTGGAGCCCCACAAAACCCGGCTTGTTCTTTGTTCTTTATTGCCCGGTTCAATTTCAAAGATGCTGAGTGCGGTTATGGGAAGTCCCCGTTGCATTCCGTCTGACCAGATGGCTGAAGGGGTATGATTGCTCCCTTCCTCATAAACAGAGTGTTTTCCTGCAAACATTAACAAGGCAATATCTTCCTCTGCTTTTTTTCCCAAAGACCTATTAAACTGCCAGGAGTTTGACGGTAGCAGGTACGTGCGACCGCGGTTGGGAGATGCTTGTGAAGTCCTCAGCTTTGTCCTTAAAATGTGTGCCGAAATGAGGCTGCCTCCGGAGACAAATTATAATAAAACACTTCCCTCCATGCCTGGGGGGTTCGGCAGTGCCCCTGAGATGCACTTTCGTTAGAAATGAAACCTTGTCGGCTGGGAAATGCTTCTTAACTTTCCTTATGAGTGGGGGAAGCACGGCAAATTGTTCTCCTCTGCGTGAGCTCCATCTTGCATTCTTAGAGCTACACGTTTCCGCGGAGGCTCAAAACATCTCTGCAAAACAAGCAACACAAATAGGCCAAGCAGAGGACAAGAGCAGAACGAGACCCATTATGCCAATGCTGTGGTTGGGGCTGGCTAAATATGTCCTCCTAAATACAGAGAGATGGGTACTAGGCTTCTGTGTACCCAGGCAGGGTAAGGAAGTACCAGCCCCACCTGTGAGGAACTGAGAAGCATGAGAAAAATGGCCTCCACTTAGTGACGCCCTAGGAATCTCCCTAGACTCTATGGTAAACCATAGAGAGAAGGGGAAGCATCTCCACAGGCATTACTACCCCTAATCTCCGGGCAGTTGTTGAAGTAGTGCTGGAAATCTGGCTCAGTGCTAGAGCATCCGTTTGGCCTGCAGAAGGCTCCAGGTTCAACCCCTGGCATCTCCAGTTAAGAGGACTGGGCAGTAGGTCAAAAATGAAAGACCCCTTCCTGAGACTTTGGAGAGCCACTGCCAGTCAGTGAAGAGAGTTTAGGCAGCTTCATGTGTGATGTGTCACGTGTTAATCTTTGTGGGTACTGATTGGCTTGAGGGAGCAGAGGTGACTTTCTCACATGCTTTTTACCCCCGTTGATGCTGGCAGATCTAAAATGCATGAAATATTTTAAATCATACAAATCCAATGAGAATTTATAATCTTGGCGTTGGAAAGGGCCATAGAGGCCATCTAGTCCCACCCCCTGCTCAATGAAGGATCAGCCTAAAGCATCCGAGAAAAGTGTGTATCCAACCTTTGCTTGAAGACTGCCAGTGAAGGGGAGCTCACCACCTCCTTAGGCAGCCCATTCCACTGCTGAACTACTCGGGTGGTGAAAATTTTCCCCTGCTGTCTAACTGGTACCATTCTACACATACTTTCAAGCCATTACTACAGGTCCTCTCCTCTGCTGCCAAGAGGAACCTTTCCCTGCCCTCCTCCAAGTGACTACCTTTCAAATCCTTCAAGAGTGCCATCCTTCAAGAGTGCATAGTGCAGGGGGTTGGACTAGATGACCCAGGAGATCATCTAGAATCATAGAGCTGGAAGGGTTGTGAGTATCCTGCATAGTGCAGGAGGTTGGACTAGATGACCCAGGAGGTCTCTTCCAGCTCTATGATTCTATGCTTCCATTGTTGTGATTTTTCTTCCCAAGGCCAACAAGGCAGGTCTGCCTGGCTGTCCGTTGTCCACCTCCGAAAGGAGCTGCAGGGCGGAATTACCAGGGAAAGGGCTGCATTTCGGCCCATCAATTCCTTCATTGTTGTGATCAAAACAGTTAGGGAAGATGCCAGACAGGAGCGAGGCGCTAATTAAACAGGGATCCCCGCACGGTATACTTCTGGCCGGCCACCTATGGATTAGACCTGTCACTGAAGAAAAATGTTGCTTCTTTCTTTCGAGACCTTTTCTGCCCTTTCATTGAGAGAGGGGGGAAAAATAACCCCCCAATGCATTTCAGGGCTACAAAATGAACCAACAGATGGTTTTGTGTGACATGGTGACATTCCATCGACTGCAAAGGTCAAAGGAGATTGCCGTGCACGCTTGAGTGATGGTGATAGTCTGTCTGCAAAGATATGGGAAGAGGGATTCCATCTCTCGCCGGGCAGTCTTTTTCCACCCAGCTCTGCCCCTCATGCGCTACTCAGGGAGCATCATTTTCAGCTCGTTCTGGTTTCAAACAAGGACATCCGCTTGATCAGGTTGCAGATTGGCCTGACAGACTAGTGCCTAGATGCATGTGACAGAGTCACTGCTGATAATTTAATCCCTTGCATCCTCTACGGTCCTTTCTATAGGATCTTTCTTTAAGATCCCTCCCTTGAAGGTCAGTAGAAAGACAGTGAAGATCAGCGTTCCCCAGTGTGGAGCCCATGGGTGGCATGGCCCCTCTGATGCCTTTCTTGGTGCTCACCGCATACCTACAATAGAGTTTTAAGAAAGATGCCACCAGAAGAAGAAGAAGAAGAAGAAGAAGAAGAAGAAGAAGAAGAAGAAGAGGTGGTTCTTATATGCCACTTTTCCCTACCCGAAGGAGGCTCAAAGCAGCTTACAGTCGCCTTCCCATTCCTCTCCCCACAACAGACACCCTGTGAGGGAGGAGAGGCTGAGGGAGCCCTGATATTACTGAAGAAGAAGAAGAGTTGGTTCTTATATGCCGCTTTTCTCTACCCAAAGGAGTCTCAAAGTGGCGTACAGTCGCCTTCCCTTCCTCTCCCCACAACAGACACCCTGTGAGGTGGGTGAGGTTGAGAAAGCCCTGATATTCCTGCTCGGTTAGAGCAGTTTTATCAGTGCCGTGGCGAGCCCAAGGCCACCCAGCTGGTTGCATGTGGGGGAGCGCAGAATCGAACCTGGCATGCCAGATTAGAAGTCCACACTCCTAACCACGACACCAAACTGGCTCTTTGACTTAGAGAGAAACTAGATCTCGAGGGATGCTGGAGGGAAGTTTCATTTCTACATTTCAGCACAGGACGGGCCAGGTGAAAACCGGTCTACATTCTGGATAGATGGATGGACACATAGATAACAGATAGACAGGTGACAGATCATCATACACATATGGCCAGAGATAAAAGACAGGTGATAGAGATGTACGTAGTCTGACAGAGAGATAGGTAGACAGACTCACAAACACAGTTCCAGCAAAGAATGCTCTGATGGTTTCCTAAAACAATTTCTGAGAATCAGGTTTTCGCAGGTTATGTGGAAACACATAATCTGCAACAAACTGATTCTGGCTGGCAGCCCCGCGGCTGCCTCTTTCATTCCGGCATGAAGCCAGGAGAAGGAGACCGGGGCCCTCGTCCTCTGGTGGGGCTGGGGACGGATGACAGGCAGCAACTGAGCAGGGTCAGCACTGAGCCTCACTCACTACGCCACCATGGCTGGCCCCACTGCCAGGAGTGCGGGTGGAGGAGTAATGGGCACAGCGGTGTCTAGCCATGCCCGGTGCTGAGCCCCACTCAGCCCTCTCCCTTTGCAGTCTTAGCTGCCCACCCTCAGCTGCCTCTTTCAGAGCCATTGGTCTCAGGCAGAGCCTGGGATGGATGGAGGAGTAATGGCCATGGCGGCAGCTGGCCAGGCTCGATGCCTGAGCCCTGATCACTCTGCCGCCACCCGTCTTCCATGCCCATTCCTCCTCCACTCGCACTCCTGGCAGTGGGCTGGCCACAGAAGACAGGCCGTGGAGGTGGTGGCAGAGCAAGGGGGGCTTAGCACCAGGCCTGGCCAGCCACCACCCATCTTTTGTGGCCTTCTGTCAGTGGGGGGCGGAGTGACGGACGTCACATCCGTATTCACTTCCGTTTCCCTGACAGCGCCAGTAGATGTGTTTCCACATTAATAATGACAAAAGCCAAATCTTTGAGACGTGTTTTAGAGGGCTGCTGCCTCAGGCTGCAGTAGGGCATCCCAATTCAATTCCAGGAACCCCTTCGGGACCAGCAGGATTTGGAGGAGCATGTGCTTCCGAGAGTCAGAGTCCCCCTGGTCTTTTGCAAAATGAAGCATTTAGGGCAGACCCCACTCCAGGCTGCACCACACCTTTGCACATGCAGGATTCAACCCCGCTGGTGTCTCATCAGAAGTAGCCGACACAGCCAGCCGAAGAAGGTGCACTCAGAAGAGCTCTCATCTGAATTTGCCTTCAGCAGGCTGCAAATCAGCTTAAGGGGATGAGAGCATTGGCAATGTGCTGTATCATTGGATAAAAGCAAAGCATTTATTTTAAGTAAAATTTGTTTCCGTGCACTGGAGGGGAGGGAGCAAAGTGCTAAGAGCGGCTATTTCTTTCCCACAAAACCCTCAACTTGTTGAAGCTGCTGGGATCATGGAGGGGTATGGCAAGGAATGAATGAACAGGCTGAAATATCTGGGAGGGGGCTGAAATACCCCTCACATCTAGGGCTGACACCTTCCAGGGTGAGCCTCAGATCCCCCAGAATATCCACTGGCTTCCACTGATCTCTCAGTATTACACTAGATCTCCAGCCAACAGAGAAAATGGCTGCTTTGCAGGGTGGGACGTTATACCCTGCCGTCTCCTTCCCAAACCTGACCCTCCCCAAAATCCTTAGGTGATGATGTGGTGGTGAAGAGCAGCAGCTTCTAATCTGGAGAGCCAGGTTGGGCTACTCACAGCCCTGTTTAAGCTGTTTTTGCAGAGCAGTTCTGTCAGGGCTCTCTCAGCCCCACCTATCTCCCAGGGTTAGCCTGATCTGAGCAGCTCTTGGAAACTAAACAGGGTCAATATTTGGATGGGAGACCACCAAAGAAGTCCAAGGTTTGCCATTCATAGGCAAGTGCTGACAAGAGGTGCTTCACCACCTCTTCCAGCCACCATGCTGAAGAATGCTGTAAGAAGACCATCTTTCCACCTGTCCGTGAAATGCCCTTGAGGGCGCAGGGGGGATTCCTGTTTGCATGCCAGAAGCATTCCTGTTCTCCTTGGTGTAGTGGTTGGTGTAGTGGTTAAAAGAGGCGTCTTCTAATCTGGAGAGCTGGGTTTGATTCCCCGCCCCCCCACGTACAGCCAGCTGGGTGACCTTGGGCTCACCACAACACTGATAAAGCTGTTCTGAGCAAGCAGTGATATCAGGGCTCTCTCAGCCTCACATCCCTCAAAGGGGGTCTGTTGTGGAGGAGAAGAAGAAGAAGAAGAACCACAACACCAAACTGGTGATTGTAAGCTGCTTTGAGAGAGCGACTGGTAGAGAAAAGCGGCATATAAAAAACCAAAACCAACTCTTCTTCTTCTTCTTCTTCTTCTTCTTCTTCTTCTTCTTCTTCTTCTTCTTCTTCTTCTTCTTCCTTGGCTCCCTCCCCCACTCACAGGGAGGACCGGTGCTTCCTTCCAGAGTCCTACCTGGTGCTGCCGACAGCAGGCTGTGGCTGGGGGATGTGTGTTTGAATTCCGATTAGCCCTACTTTGAAAACACGCCCGCAAACGGTGCCAGCGCTCCGAGACACTCCAGCGCTGATGGATGCTTGTTTTGCCGCTAAACTGTGGATGTTGAGCATAATCAAGGTGCACAAACATTTGCGGCGGCAACCGGGAAAGCGACGTCTTTGGACCTGAGCCATCGTTCCTAGGCAAATAATAGCGGGAGACGTTTCACCATTCGCTGGGCACAGCACACCGGCAAAGGCAGGCTGCTTTCCAAAAACCCTGTGCCTTCTTCTTTGGGGAGGGGCAGCCCACCTTACAGGTCTTTTATTTCAGGGGTAGTCAACCTGTGGTCCTCCAGATGTCCGTGGACTACAATTCCCATGAGCCCCTGCCAGCGTTTGCTGGCAGGGGCTCATGGGAATTGTAGTCCACGGACATCTGGAGGACCACAGGTTGACTACCCCTGCTTTATTTCATTATTTATGCGCTCCAAGAACAGACTGGCTCTCCGGATTATCCGGTCCACCTCTCTTCTTTCTAAGGGTGTCCCCTGCAGAGATAAAACAACTAGTTTGTTGGTTTCTCAGTTTTCAAGGGACCCGTTCTGTCAATGTTCCCCAGGAGGCTTGGACGTTTTCATCAGATGGTCTCCTCTGACAGCTTGTCGAAGCATTGCAGGGAGTGCCCTTTTATTCAAACCACCGGTTTCTCGGCCTTTCCCCCCCTTCTGGCTCAGAGCCTAATCTTGTCCGCTACAAATGGCTTTTGGAGGAAGGGAGAGAGAGAGAGACCGAGGGGCTTGTCTGCATCCGCTGTGTTCTGCAGAGCGAAAAGCGCTTCCGTTTTTTGGAAGAGAGGATGGCGATTTACGCTGATCATCCCCTTCTTGCCGCAGGGCCCCGTGACACCCTTCCCTGGGGCTCCTGGGGGGGTCTATGGATCCTCAGGAAAGAGGCTTTCTGGGGCTTTATGACAGCCAGCTTGGTTCAGTGGTTAGAGCATTTTCAGATGGCCAAAAACTGGCTAGCTCTTGGAAATGAATTGCTAACTATTCCTGGAGATTTGGGGGGTGAAGCCTGGGGAGGGACCTCTGCTGAGTAGAATACCCAAGAGTAAAGCTTCCCACATGGTGTAGTAGTTAAGACTTGTTAAGAACAGCAGCCTCTAATTCTGGAGAATTGGGTTTGATTCCCCACTCCTCTTCAACAAACAGGCAGTTGTGTGACCTTGGGCCACTCACAGTTCTCTCAGAGCTCTCTCGGCCTCACAGGATGCCTGTTGTGGGGAGAGGAAGGAAAGGTGATTGTAAGCAGCTACGAGTCCCATGAGGCCTGTTGGATGACCCTGGGCCAGTCACAGTTCTTCCAGAGCTCTCTCAGCCTCACCTACCTCACAGGGTTTCTGTTCTCGAGAGAGGAAGGGAAGGTGATTGTAACCAGCTCTGAGACCCATGAGGCCTGCTGGATGACCCTTGGTTAGTCACATTTCTCTCCGAGCTCTCTCAGCCAACCACCTCTGCTTCTCACTTGCATTGAAAGTACCCTTGCTGGCTGCCATTTTTTGGCAAAATCATACCTTCCTTTGACAAGACTGCACATTTTTTCTTCTTCCCTATTTCATTCTTACAGCTACGCTGTTGGGTGGATAAGGCTGGCCTATGGCCTAGTGCCTCTTGTGGTGCAGGGTGGTAAGGCAGCAGACATGCAGTCTGAAAGCTTTGCCCATGAGGCTGGGAGTTCGATCCCAGCAGCTGGCTCAAGGTTGACTCAGCCTTCCATCCTTCCGAGGTCGGTAAAATGAGGACCCAGCTTGCTGGGGGGTAAACGGTCATGACTGGGGAAGGCACTGGCAAACCACCCCGTATTGAGTCTGCCATGAAAACGCTGGAGGGCGTCACCCCAAGGGTCAGACACAGGGGGTACCTTTTACTATGGCCTAGTGCAATAAAGTTGGATAAGGCTAAGAAGGGAACAGCTGACCAAAGCTGGTCCAGTGATTTTTATGTTGCTGCAGAGTGGAGATTACAGAAGAAACATCTCGTCATTTGTCTTAACGGGAGGGGGGGGAACAATTTTTATCTCACCACCCCCAAATGTTAACAATCCGAAAGGTCTCATTATTAAAACATTGCAAAACAGAGACCGGCATCAATGTATACAGCCCATGAATAACAGCTTTAATAGCCCGTGTACAGCTTCTGCAGCTTTATCGGTAGAGCTCTCAGTCCTGGCCGGAACCCAGGAAAGATTTCCAATGCTATTTGTTTCAATTTACAAGATCCCGGTTAAAGCTATCTGATGGCTGTTGTGGATTCAGGAGCGCCTTTCGATGCAGATCACGGTTCAATTAGGTGATTACCACCTTCCCGCTCTGCCCTTGATTTTGTTTGCATTGTGATTTGGAAGCACAATTACATCCCCGGCAGGACTGGAGAGGTATTTGCTTACATAGTAATTCACTCGCTGCAGATTAGAGGAATCTCATTATGCTCCTGACAATGAAGGCGTGTCCAAAGAGGGAACTGGGGGGAACCGTTGCACGGAAATGCCCTGGCTCTGAGTTGTCCCCGTTGCCTGGAAAATGTATTTATTGACGGTATGGCATGTGTGTAACATAGCCTGGAGATCCTAAGACTGTCTGGCTGTCGTGCAAGAGACATTTTGCAAGTGGTTTGCCATTGCCTGTCCCCATAACATCACCCTGGTCTTCCTTGGAGGTCACCCTTCAGATAAGAATGCCAGTGCCCAAGCAGAGCCTGGGGATCTCCTGGAATTTTAGCTCACCTCCAGGTGACAGAGATCAGTTCCATCCTGCTGCACACAGTGGCCATGAGGGTTGCCACCAGCCTGGGGTTGGGAAATACCTGGAGACGTTGGGAGTGCAGACAGGAGTGGGCAGAATTTGAAGCAGGGCGCGACCTCTGTCTTGTATACTGCTATGGAGCAGCTAATTTTCTCTAGAGGAAATTATCTCAGTCACCTGGAGACGAGCTAGAATTCCTAGAGGGCCCAGGTCCCACCTGGGGACTGGCATTCCTAGTGGCCACAGCAGAAGATGCCTGCTGGATCAGACCAATAGTCCACCCAGTCCAGCCTCCCATCTCACAGAGTGGCCAACCAGTTCCTCTGGAGGTCTAACAACAGGGCAGAGAGGCCGAGGCCTTCCCCTGATAAGAACCTCAGACGAGCCCTGCTGGGTCAGCACCAGGGGTCCAGCATTCTGTCTCACACCGCGAAATCCAGCACCAGGGCACAGAATCTGAAACCTTCCCCTAATTCTAACTTCCTGGCACTGGGATTCAGAGACTGATTGCCTCTGAATGTGGAGAGTTTTCTTTTCAGTCCCCATCAGCCACTGATAGACCTAAACTCCCTGAATCTGTCTAAATCGCTTTTTAAAGCTGCCCATGCTTATGAAGAGCCCTGACCTGGATATCTCAGCCTAGGCTGATTGCATCAGGATAAGGATGCTAAGCAAGGTCAGCCCTGTCTAGTGTTTGGAAGGGAGACCTCCCAGGAATACCAGGGTCAAGATCCAGAGGCAGGCAACAGCAAAACACCCTGGAATCTCTTGCCTTGAAAACCCTACAGGGGTACCATAAGTCATATGTGAATGATACACTCATGTTGCTGTTGCTAGTTGTTGTGAGTTGCGAAGTGGTGTCCGACCCATCGCGACCCCATGGACAATGATCCTCCAGGCCTTCCTGTCCTCTACCATTCCCCAGAGTCCATTTAAGTTTGCACCTACTGCTTCAGTGACTCCATCCAGCCACCTCATTCTCTGTCGTCCCCTTCTTCTTTTGCCCTCGATCGCTCCCAGCATTAGGCTCTTCTCCAGGGAGTCCTTCCTTCTCATGAGGTGGCCAAAGTATTTGAGCTTCATCTTCAGGATCTGGCCTTCTAAGGAGCAGGCAGGGCTGATCTCCACCAGGACTGACCGGTTTGTTGGCTTTGCAGTCCAAGGGACTCGCAAGAGTCTTCTCCAGCACCAGAGTTCAAAAGCCTCAAATCTTTGACGCTCGGCCTTCCTTATGGTCCAACTTTCACAGCCATACATTGCAACTGGGAAGACCATAGCCTTGACTAGACACACTTTAGGGGGTCCCAAACAGAGTCACGCCGTTCTAAGTCAGCTGGCTTAGAAACATATAACTGTTTGGGATCGCACTGCCAGACTGTGCTATCCCCCCCTTAACCAGTGACGAGAAACCTACCTGACGTTGCCCCTGTACGTAATCATATGAAACCCTTGAGTCAAACTTGGCTCAGCAGGGCAGGTGGGAAGCGGAACTGCTGCTTTCATTGGAGGAGTTGGCTTCGTCTTGTCACCTTTTCCCTCTTGTCATGTTTGCAGATGTCAAACATCTCTCGCGGCTTGTCGTGTACCAAAGAGGCCGGCTCCCGGGGGTTTGTATAACAGGAGGGGGGTTGTTTCTGTTTTAGTAGTTGATGTCTGGTTTGTTACATGCTGTCAAATGAGACCAGGAAGGTCATCCAGCCTCAAGGTCATAAACCTGGAATGATCACTAACATCCAAAACAAAATCAACAGTAGCAGAAGACATAAGGATATCAGAAGAGCCCTGCTGGGTCAGACCAGGGAGGGTCCATCTAGTCCAGCCTCCCGTCTCACCCAGGGGCCAGCCAGTTCCTCTGCAGGGCCAGCCACAGGACAGGGAGGCCGAGGCCTCCCCCTGAGAAGACTCTCAGAAGAGCCCTGCTGGGTCAGGCCAGGGAGGGTCCCTCCAGTCCAGCCTCCCGTCTCACCCAGGGGCCAGCCCGTTCCTCTGCAGGGCCATCCACAGGGCAGAGAGGCCGAGGCCTTCCCCTGAGAAGACCCTCAGAAGAGCCCTGCTGGGTCAGGCCAGGGAGGGTCCCTCCAGTCCAGCCTCCCGTCTCACCCAGGGGCCAGCCAGTTCCTCTGCAGGGCCAGCCACAGGGCAGAGAGGCCGAGGCCTTCCCCTGAGAAGACCCTCAGAAGAGCCCTGCTGGGTCAGGCCAGGGAGGGTCCCTCCAGTCCAGCCTCCCGTCTCACGCAGGGGCCAGCCAGTTCCTCTGCAGGGCCAGCCACAGGGCAGAGAGGCCAAGGCCTTCCCCTGAGAAGACCCTCAGAAGAGCCCTGCTGGGTCAGGCCATGGAGGGTCCCTCCAGTCCAGCCTCCCGTCTCACCCAGGGGCCAGCCAGTTCCTCTGCAGGGCCAGCCACAGGGCAGGGAGGCCGAGGCCTTCCCCTGAGAAGAACATCAGAAGAGCCCTGCTGGGTCAGACCAGGGAGGGTCCCTCCAGTCCAGCCTCCCGTCTCACCCAGGGGCCAGCCAGTTCCTCTGCAGGGCCAGCCACAGGGCAGAGAGGCCGAGGCCTTCCCCTGAGAAGACCCTCAGAAGAGCCCTGCTGGGTCAGGCCAGGGAGAGTCCCTCCAGTCCAGCCTCCCGTCTCACCCAGGGGCCAGCCAGTTCCTCTGCAGGGCCAGCCACAGGGCAGGGAGGCAGAGGCCTTCCCCTGAGAAGACCCTCAGAAGAGCCCTGCTGGGTCAGGCCAGGGAGGGTCCCTCCAGTCCAGCCTCCCGTCTCACCCAGGGGCCAGCCAGTTCCTCTGCAGGGCCAGCCACAGGGCAGAGAGGCCGAGGCCTTCCCCTGAGAAGACCCTCAGGAGAGCCCTGCTGGGTCAGGCCAGGGAGGGTCCCTCCAGTCCAGCCTCCCATCTCACCCAGGGGCCAGCCAGTTCCTCTGCAGGGCCAGCCACAGGGCAGAGAGGCCGAGGCCTTCCCCTGAGAAGACCCTCAGAAGAGCCCTGCTGGGTCAGGCCACGGAGTGGCCCATCCAGTCCAGCCTCCCGTCTCACCCAGGGGCCAGCCAGTTCCTCTGCAGGGCCAGCCACAGGGCAGGGAGGCAGAGGCCTTCCCCTGAGAAGACCCTCAGAAGAGCCCTGCTGGGTCAGGCCAGGGAGGGTCCCTCCAGTCCAGCCTCCCGTCTCACCCAGGGGCCAGCCAGTTCCTCTGCAGGGCCAGCCACAGGGCAGAGAGGCCGAGGCCTTCCCCTGAGAAGACCCTCAGAAGAGCCCTGCTGGGTCAGGCCAGGGAGGGTCCCTCCAGTCCAGCCTCCCGTCTCACCCAGGGGCCAGCCAGTTCCTCTGCAGGGCCAGCCACAGGGCAGAGAGGCCGAGGCCTTCCCCTGAGAAGACCCTCAGAAGAGCCCTGCTGGGTCAGGCCAGGGAGGGTCCCTCCAGTCCAGCCTCCCGTCTCACCCAGGGGCCAGCCAGTCCCTCTGGAGGGCCAAGAAGAGGGCAGAGAGGCCGAGGCCTGGAGGAGGAGGAGTTGGTTCTTAAATGCTGCATTCTCTACCCGAAGGAGGCTCAACACGGCTTACAGTTGCCTTCCCTTTCCTCTCCCCACAACAGACCCCCTGTGAGGGAGGTGAGGCTGAGAGAGCCCTGAGATTACTGAAGAAGAAGAAGAGTTGGTTCTTATATGCCGCTTTTCTCTACCCGAAGGAGCCTCAAAGCAGCTTACATTCGCCTTCCCTTCCTCTCCCCACCACAGACACCCTGTGAGGGAGGTGAGGCTGAGAGAGCCCTGAGATTCCTGCTCAGTCAGAACAGCTTTATCAAGGCTGTGACTGGCCCAAGGTCACCCAGCTGGCTGCATGTGGAGGAGGAGCAGAGAATCAAACCCGTCTCACCAGATCAGAAGTCAGTGCTCCTGACCACTACACCAAGCGGCAGTCTCCGGCTTATGCTGCTTCATGTTACCTGAAGAAGGAAGACAGGGGTTCGGGACAGAGTGACTTCAGCAAATCTCATGGAATTCGGATGTAATGAGCAAGAGATGAGCCTTTGAAGTCTTCATTTTTCTCCCCGCGGTTGGCCTTGAAACTGCTCACGGTGGGGCAGCCCATTTCCCCCTCACCGTTCTGCACCCCTCACAGGGACAAATGTGCCAGCGGGGCCCTGCCAGGTATTGTGACTCACAGTAGGATCCCCGAAATCTTTAAATTGTCATTTCTAATGGGGCTTTTACATTACTAGTTTAGTTGCTTCCCGCTGACAGATATATTTCTGACCTGCTGGCCGTGCTGTCTTGTGTTCGTCCTGGAGAACTGTCATCTAAGCCAATTTGGAGCCCCGTCTGTCCTCCCACCATGCAACCTAAAGAGCTCACACAGTTCTGCTCATGTTGTGCCACTTAAGCAGGCCTCCGTGGTGAAAAGTGCCATCAAGTCAGAGCGGAGCTGTCTTATGGGGACCCTGTAGGGCAGGGGTAGTCAACCTGTGGTGCTCCAGATGTCCATGGACTACAATTCCCATGAGCCCCTGCCAGCTAACGCTGGCAGGGGCTCATGGGAATTGTAGTCCATGGACATCTGGAGCACCACAGGTTGACTACCCCTGCTGTAGGGTTTTCTGAGCGAGAGGCGTTCAGAGGTAGCTTGCCATTACCTGCCTCCAACCCACAACTCTGCTATTCCTTGGAGTTCTCCTGTCCAAATTCTAGCCAGGGCTGTTCCTGCTAAGCTTTCAAGAGCCAACAAGGTCAGGCTAGCCTGAGATAAGCCAGCCTTATGAAACAGATTTTCTGCAATGTCTCACTTTCCTTTTCCCATTTGTTCTCCCTAAGTGGTGACCAAAATGTCAAAAACTGTTAGCTATCACTGAATGTATGCTCCATAGTACTCTTGTATATACCGTACCCACAGTACTCTTGTATATACTGTCCATAGAAACTTTTTAGCAGAATCCTTTTGGGTGACAACACCTACATACTGCATTGGTTGGATAACATCAGTTACATATTACGTTGACTCACTGCATCATACAATGGTTTCTCCATACACCGTCAGCTGAGAGAGCTTGGGCTAGTCACGGTTGTGTGTTATGGCTATTCTTGCAGAGCAGTTCTCTCAAAGCTCCCTCAGCCCCCCCTACCTCACAGGGTGTCTATTATGTGGAGAGGAAGGGGAAAGTGTTTATATACTGCTTTGGTGCTCCTTAGTATAGTAAAACAATGGAGAATAAAAAAAAGTGAGCATTTGATTGACACGTTTATTTATATTATTTTCAAATTTCTAGACCACCACTCTTGGAAACACCAGCTTGTGGCAGTTTACAGAAATTCCTACTATTCTCCATTGTTCAGTATACACATTGCTGGCATTCCCCAAAGTCAGGTTCCATCAGAAGTGCCTTCCTTTGGGAATGCCAGCAAACAATCTACCAAACAATGGGGAATACTAGTAGCAACTATCCCTAGCAACAGGGAATGCAACAGCCATTATCAGAAATACCAGGCAATGCCAGCAACTATTCCAAACAATGGGGCAATAACAACAACTATCCCAAACAATGGGGAATGCCCGCAAACCCAAACAAGGGAGAATGCCAACAACAGCAATCCCAAACAATGGGGAATGCCAGCAACAGCAATCCCAAACAATGGGGAATGCCAGCAACCCCAAACAATGGAGAATGCCAGCAACAGCAACCCCAAACAAGGGAGAATGCCAACAACAGCAATCCCAAACAATGGGGAATGCCAGCAACCCCAAACAAGGGGGAATGCCAGCAACAGCAATCCCAAACAATGGGGAATGCCAGCAACCCCAAACAAGGGAGAATGCCAACAACAGCTATCCCAAACAATGGGGAATGCCAGCAACCCCAAACAAGGGAGAATGCCAGCAACAGCAATCCCGAACAACAGGGAATGCCAGCAACTTAATACCACCCCCTTTCAAAGGAAGGCATTTCTGCCAAAACCTGACTTTGGGGGATGCCAGCAATGAATATACTGAACAATGGGGAATAGTAGGGATTTGATTTATGCCTCCAGGCAGAGAAGGAGTCACTTAAACCACATTCAGCTGCCTCTCTTTAATATTATATCTGATCTATTGCATTACAAAGAAAAAGTAAAAGAATCATTTGTACTTTCAGGTTTGATGGACGATTTCCCCCTGTATACAACATATATTGTTTTTCCCCAGACGCCATCAGCCGCTATTATTGTGCAAGATGAGCAAATAGAGAGGTACTCTGACAGGTACAGCAGATGAGAAGATGTTTACAAGACGAAAAGCGAGAGAGAGAGAGAGAGAGAGAACGAAATTTCGTCTCCAGCCAATTCTGGTCTGATTTTCATTTGATGGGATATTCTTCAGTCGAATTAAATTAGAATGTAACCCTGCCAGTTTATCCTTCTCCACGGTGGGTGTTTCTGTCATCAATTAGAAGGCTCTTCCCTTCATGCTTGTTTTGATTATTGGTTACAAGGCCTGTATTGTTGGCCCAGCTGCGGCATTTGTTGTGCACATTTATAAAGTTAGCACCAGGCAGCCGTGCTGTTGTTTCAGCAGAGAAAATACAAAATAGGGGGGGGGGACGTTTCCAGTTAGAGGTTGTGGGGCTAAAAGTCTAGAGTAAGCTTTTTCAACCAGGATTTTGCGAAACCCTGGAATTTCATGATGGCCCCGGAGGGTTTCCCAAATGGGTGGGAGTTAATTTAATTCTCAATATGTTTTTAAAATGTGTTAAATGTTTATCAGGTGATCGGACCATCAACCCCCACCCCAAATGGTTAATGATGGGGTGGGAAGGGGAGGAATCCCAGGTTGGGGTGGGGGGTACACAGCTCTGCTTCCCAACCATATTTTGCAGGATCACACCACTTCAGGGGGTTTCGTGAAGCCTTAAGAATATTTCAGGGGGTTCTCAACAGTAAATATATATATATATTGAGAAAGGCTGGTCTAAAGCAGGATTTCCCAGCCATGGTCAATAGTATTACAGTGAGGGGGGGGTGTTCAAAATGGCAACTGGGAGGAGACCTCCCACCCCGTGCCTGTCATTTCTGGCTCCAAGCGAAAAGGAAATAAAAATATTTAAATTTTTAAAACAAATTTCAACCCTTACTTGGGCAGGATGACCACCCCCTCCAAAGTAACCAATGATGGCAGGGGATGATGGGGGAAGGGGAAGGACCCAGTTATTTAACCATTGCCACCTGAGGCTCCTCTCACTTATCTATCTATCTATCTATCTATCTATCTATCTATCTATCCATCCATCCATCCATCCATCCATCCATCCATCCATCCATCCATCCATCCATCCATCCATCCATCCATCCATCCATCTATTTATTTATTTATTTATTTATTTATTTATTTGGATTTTTATTACTTCCAGGGGCATGACAGGGAGGTCAGCTGATATCACTTCCTGGTACTTCAGAGTCTGAAAAATATTTCAGTGGTACCTCATAGAGTCATAGAATCCTAGAGTTGGAAGGGACCTCATGGGTCATCTAGTCCAACCCCCCACAGCATGCAGGACACCCACAAACCTATCGCTCCTCCACTGTCACCTGCCACCCCCTTGAGCCTTCACAGAATCAGCCTCCCTGTCAGATGACTCTCCAGACTCTGCTTAAAAATCTCCAAAGATGGAGAACCCACCACCTCCTGAGGAAGCCTATCCCACTGAGAAACCGCTCTACCTGTTAGAAAGGTCTTCCGGATGTGGTCAAAAAGTTGAAAAATCCTGGCCTAGAGGCAAGGTGAGAGCCAGCGTGGTGTAATGGTATGGCATGGGAGACCCAGGTTCAAATCCCTCCTTTGCCATAATGGAAGCTGGCTTGGATGACTTTGGGCCAGTCACACACTGCTGGCATGACCTACCTCAAAGGGTTGTTGTGAGGATAAGATGGAGGAGAGGAGAACGGCATAAGCTGCTTTGGGTCCCCATTGGCAGAAAAGGTGGGAAATATATGGAGTAAACAAATAGAGATGGAAACCAAGCGTTTTGATTGATTTAAAATATTTGTTTGCCACCCCTTCTGCCCAAATGGGGTCCTCAAGGGAGTGAAAAGAGGTTAAAGTCATTGTTCCTTGAAAAAGAGAGATGAGAAGAGAGAGAGGAGGGAGGATAGCATAAAATGTATCGATGCATAGCGCTGCAAATTTCGATGTGAAAAATTTCACCATGCATTCTCTGAATATTTAGATTTCTTGAGTATTTGACAGCTGACTATTAAGATTCAACAGCCAACGTCTCCAAGTTTTAGATAACTGGTGAGAATCTTTTTTCATACTTGAAGCATGACAACAAAGCCAAAGCAATCAAGAGATGCCAATCAGACTAACTGGATTTGGCACGAGTGAGAGCCTGTTTTCATTTCACATGTGAAATTTCACATTTCACTTTTTGAATGGGGAAAGATTGGAAGTATTTATGACGTTCGGAGATTTGCAAACATTCATCCCGGCGCAATTCAAACGGCCTTGACAGTCGTGTGTTTTAACGGCAGCTTCGTTTTGTGATCTGCTAATGGAATAATGAGTGCGGAGGCCGGGAATGTTTGGAAGAGAACGCTGTCTGTACAAATATCGTGTCAGGGGAGGCCAACCTTCTCTTTCAACAGGACCGGGTGTGTTTTGGCTCCCTCCGCAGCAGCTGCTTAGAATGTCTTCTCTGTTTGTTTGCTTGCTGAACAAAGTCTGCTTCCCAGCTAATCAGGGATCACGTTGGCAGCATGAGAATGTCAGAAACCCATCTAAAAGTCACGCACTGAGTCTGTGAAGATTATGTGATATTATTCCTAGAGGAGATCAGCCCTGACTGCTCCTTAGAAGGCCAGATCCTGAAGATGAAACTCAAATACTTTGGCCACCTCATGAGAAGGAAGGACTCCCTGGAGAAGAGCCTCATGCTGGGAGCGATCGAGGGCAAAAGAAGAAGGGGACGACAGAGAATGAGGCGGCTGGATGGAGTCACTGAAGCAGTCGGTGCAAACTTAAATGGACTCTGGGGAATGGGAGAGGACAGGAAGGCCTGGAGGATCATTGTCCATGGGGTCGCGATGGGGTGGACATGACTTCGCACCTAACAACAAATTGCTAAGCCAATGTAGACACTAACTGCACTTCTCCCAGCTCCCGCTCTGACTTTTGTCCTTCCTACCCAACTTAAAAGTCACCCCAAAGCGATTTTCTGTGCCTGGAAGCCCTGGAAAAGACAATAATGCTAGGAAAAGTTGAAGCAGAAAAGCCTGTTAAGGGTCCCTGGCCCTAAGGAGATCAAACAGACCTCAACTAGAGCCCCGGCCTTTTTGGCCCTGGCCCCAGCATGGAGGGATTCTCTGCCAGATGACTTCAGAGCCTAGCTGGACCTCAGGTGGTTCTCCAAGGCTTGCAAGACAGGGTTGCTCTGCCAGGACTATGGTTGAGGCCAGAAGTAACATCTAATTAGATGGGAGGAGACGATACCAAGGAAGAAGTGAGAGATATAGACAGGCTCGAACCCCTTCTAATCTCCATCCCACCCCTCAGCACCCAGGGGTGGAGGCTAGGCCTAAGAAACCACCTCTGTCACTGCTGCTGTGCAAAGCCAGGTCTATTAAAAACGAGGCCACCACACCGCAAGCCTATTTTGCAACTCTAGAATGCTATATCTGGGCATTTCCACCAACACGTGTTGATTAACGTTCTTAATTTGCGTAACATATTCCAATGGCCAATTTAGAGTTCTCCACTGGACAACCTGAGTTCTAGGAAAGCACAAACTTCTGTCCTTCCTGACTTGGGAACAGCCAAAAAAAGTGATAAGATGACGAACAGATCAAGACGGGCGAAAAAATAAGGCAGTCCAGAAAACTGCTCCATTGAATCATGCATCTATTGTTGATGTCGGCATTTTCCACAGAAGATTATGTAGATTGTAGCTTCAAGGTGCCACACAATCCATCACCGTGCAAATATTATCTGAACTGCCACCGGTAATGCAGTTTGTCTCCCTAGCATCGCTGCCCTAAGTACTCAACCACTCAGTTCCACCCAAGGCAGCTGAAAGCAGTTCAGCAAGATGAGGTTGTCAGATGCCTTCCCCAGATGAAGTTACGGAACTAGCTTAGTCTTCTTGAGCAATGGCGAAAGACACGTTTGCAAAAATTATTGAACTGCAAAGCTAGCAAGGAAGGAGGGGAGGAAAGAAGGAAGGGAATAACCATTGGTCACTTGCAGGGCCAACTTAAGCGGAGTTCTGTGACCTTTGACTGGAGTCATCTTGGAATGGGATAAGCTTAGAGTGGCACTGTTAGCCCTTTAACAAGGACTGCAATGGGACCTCTAGCATTTATCAAATCTCCTCTAAGTCATCTCCTCTCCAAGCTAAACAGACCAAGCTGCCCTAATCTTTCCTCATACATCTTGGTCTGCAAACCCCTCACCATCTTTGTTGCCCTCCTCTGGACATGCTCCAGTTTGACTTCATCCCTCTTCAACTGGGGTGCCCAAAACTGAACACAGGACTCCAAGTGACGCCAAACCAGATATCTGGGTCTCTGCAAGGAAGCGCTGTAGGAGACCGAAGTGGAGATAATTCATACTAAGCGATTCCTCATTATGGTGCACTGATGTGAAAGGTGTGTTGGAATTTGCAAGATGTGTATTGTGCATGATTCAGAAACATGAAGAATGTCCTGCAGGGGGCATCAGAGGCGATGTGTAATTAGCATAGTTAGAATGGGAATTTCCTTATATTTTTCATATCATGTTCTCCAATGTCCTGATTGGCCCAACAGGAGACTTCCTGCTTCTTCTTCTACTAACGTTTTGAAAGCTTTCAATATTTTCATGTAGAGGATTGACCTGATTTTAATCCACACACACACACACACACACACACATATTGCTTTTTGTATCTATTGGTCAATGACTGTGGGCAATTCCGCACCCGTTAAATGTAGTGAAATGCTTACCTTATGTAGTTGTTATATTCCGGCCCCTTCATATAACATCGCCAATATCCAGCATCTGGGCAGTAACTGGCCAGCTACATCCACCATTTTATAGCGTGAGTTTGGGAATTGCATAAAGGGGATTCCCCAACCTATTTAGCGCAAGCTACAGGAGAGCAACCAGCAGGCAACCAGCAGAGGGAAGGTATGGAGGCTCAAACACACTAAAGGCACCTGCCTTATCCCGCCCTCACATCCACCTTCCTCTCCCTTGTTCCCAGGGATGGGAATTACTTTTTAAAAATGGCTAACTTACTGGAGCAACAAATAGGCAGACAAGCATGCAGATGATGCCAGAAATAAATTTTTCGCAAAGTTGCAACACTAAACATGCCTCTATAATCCCCCCCTCAATCAGGAACGAGAATAATTTTTAAATGTGATATGCATATGGTCATTTAAACAGAGAACTATGAAGATTTTTTTAAAATTAGCGGGCATAGAGGGACCTTTAAAGCATGGAGAAAGGGGATTGGATGCCTGGATTGATTACAGGTGGAAGAGAGTCATGTATAAAGCACATTGCTCTCTTCCGCCATTTCCAGCAACCAATGTGGAGGGTGAGAAGCGCAAAAAGGCGGCAGATGAAAGCGACACAGCAAAAAGGTGAGGAGCGGCTTGGAGGCGTGATAATGTTTAGCACTACAGCATTCAGCTGGCGTAATGCTATTTTTTCTGATGTGCGGAAATGCCCCGTGAATCATAGAATCAGAGTTGGAAGGGACCACCAGGGTCATCTAGTCCAACCCCCTGCCAAATGCAGGAAATTCACAAGTACCTGCCCAACACAGTGATCCCAATTCCATGCCTGCACCTCCCTCCCTCCCTCTCCAAAACCAGAATCCCTGGCCAGTCTTGCCTGGATTGATGATGATGAGCACTGAATTAAAATTAAGCCAGGGGAGTATGAACACTCATAGTAAATGCTGCTATTTATGTCATAGTAGAATTTCTTGGTTCTCAGAGTTGTTTCTCCTGTCGTTGCTCATCTCCATCCCGTGCCCCAGCTTTCCTTCACCAAGACCCACCTTTCTGCAATTTGGTGCATGAAAATTGGTTGCAGCTGCTGCTATTGTTAGGCTGGGAGATAATTGAAAGCTAGCAAAAGCTATCAGCCATTTAATTGCTTACATTAAAGAAACAAATTGACAGCAATCAAGCCAACCTATCAAAGGTATGCGGCACAACGTGGGGTGCGGGAAACGTGAGGAGCTAGGTTAATTTTTCATCAAGGATAAATCGGGGGGGGGGGTTAGCTTTTTCAAAAAAAAAAAACCCAGCCACAACAGGCGACTCGGAGAGATATAATTATTATGAAGCATGCCTTGTTCATAAAACTTTAATCAATTTAAAACTCATTTTCAACATATTAAACTTTACTACGTGTTTAATGGTCGGAGACGATTTCAGGTGTCCGCTGTGTTTATCGGCCTAGGAGAAGTCACTTGCCAATAAAAATGGAAACTGTTCCTCGGAAATGATGACTTTATGATCGCATCCATTCATCTCGCCCGCTAGGCTCTGTCGAAAGAGGGAACGGAAGTCCCTGCAGGTTCCTCCTCTTCCTTTGAGCCTGGAAAAAAAAAATAGTCTCACGGCTTCATCCAGTGCAGAAGGAACTGCTAACCTCTGCAATTTGTGCATCTGGTTGTCACCTTTGAGGTTCTGCTTCTTCTTGAGGGTTCTAGGTTCTCTAACAAGTCACCTACAGGGGTAAAGAGCCCTGACCTGGATGGCCCAGTCTGGCCAAATCTCAGAAGTCATGCAGGGGTAGGCCTTGACTGGTATTTGGATGGGTGACCACCCAAGAAATTCAGGGTTGCTAGAGAGAGGCAGACAAGGGCAAACCACCTCTGTTAGTCTTTTGCCTTGAAAAGCCATGTGGTGGGGGTGGCCAAACTTCAGATGTCCATGGGGCAGGGGCTCCTGGCAATCCAAGCTCTGTTTAAAAATCTCCAGAGGTGGAGAACCCACTACCTCCTGGGGAAGCCTGTTCCACTGAGAAACTGCTCTGACTGTCAGGAACTTCTTCCAGATGTTTAGATGGAATTTCTTTTGCATTAATTTCATCCCATTGGTTCTGGTCTATCCCTCTGGGGCAAGAGAGAACAACTCTGCTCCATCCTCCATATGGCAGCCTTTTAAATACTTGAAGATGATTCTCAGATCCCCTCTCAGTCGTCTCCTCTCCAGGCTAAACAGACCAAGCTCCCCCAACCTTTCCTCCTACGTCTTGCTCTCCAAACCCGTCACCTTGTTGCCCTATTTGTTGCCTATTCCTATAATAGACTGAAAACTTCCCTCCACCCCTTTTAAAGCTTCTTTCCTGTGTGCAATGGTTTTATCCATGGCAGAGAGTTGAAATATGAATCCTCCCTCTTTAACCTGAAGAGGTACAGTTCTGGGATCAGGAAGAAATTTTCCTCCAGGTGAAACTGGTCAGGGATCCTGGAGGGGGGGATTTCCGTCCTCCAGGCACAGAGCAGCAGTTACTGGGGGGGGGAGGGGGCGTGGGGAAGGTAGCTGTGAATCTCCCGCCTCCCACCTCTATGGTTCTATGGTGGCTTTTTCTTCCGAACGCCCCAAACGGCCTTCAAGCTCACGAGAATCCCAAGCCAGGATTTCTCCAGCTGCTTCAGTATGCAGAGCTGCCCTCTGAGCTGCATCGTGATCACAGCGAATTCACAGTTTCAGATTCTCAGCCGAGATTTTTTTGCCTGCTTTATCAGTGACAATGGAAGATGTTGAGCGGTTGTTGCTGAAGTTGTTTCCTCCCTGTGAAAGATGGGTGTGTTGTGGGCGATGCTGTTTTGTTTTTCCCCTTGAGTTGTGTCCATTTTTCATTGGAAGGATAACCATCAGATTCCTCAAGGAGAGCAACATCAAAGCAGGGGCCAAGCGTTGATACTCCATGGCAGCTTCCCCCACCCCATCCCACCCCAATTGCTACAGAAGCAGAATCCTGTTGAATCTGCAAGGATGTGTGAGGACATCTCAACTCCCCCACCCCGCACCCCATATTACTTTCTGGGTCCCGCCTCCTGCCAGCTTCTATAACAGCCTTTCTCAACATTTTTATCATTGAGAAGCTCTGAAACATTCTTCAGGTTTTGAAAAAACCCAGATGTGGTACAGAATATGGTAGGGAAGCAAAGATGTGGACATGCCCACCCGAGGCCCCTCCTCTTCTCACCCCCTCCAGGCCCATCATTGGGCATTTTGGGAGGGGGAGGGCAAGTCGACATGACTATATAAGGTCACATCACCCAATAAATGTTTAATAAAATTAATTTAATTGAAACTGAGTTTACTCCCATTCAAGAAACCCTTCCAGGACCCTTAAGAAACCTCAGGGTTTCATGAAACCTCAGGGCCATTTCGCACGGCTTCAAAATAGCACAATGGTTGCTAATTGGAAACGCTACTAATTTGCCATAACCCACGACGTCGTAGACAATCTGCAACAATCCTGAAACCGACCCGCCAAAAGCGCTTCGTTGTGGCGCTTTCAGGGGAATCCAGAAAAGTGGATTCACCCTCCGGATAGCGATACACTCCTGCAACCAATCTGCAACAGTAGCGCTAAAGACCTGTGCGTTACCATTGTTGTGGGTTCTTCAAAGTCCCTCCTCCTGAGCCTGTCCTCCAAACTTCCGGCGAAGCGATCGCCATTTTTTTTTCCCCGAGCGAGCGGGGATAAACGCACCGGCCCGCCTCGGTTTAGCCAGTGAGGCTTCCCAGGCTGCAGTCCCTCCTCAGAGCAGTTTAGTCACTAAGCACAAGAAGCCCGCAGAAGCCCGTTTGCTGATGTATTTTCCCTTCATTTTTCACACTGTTTCGGCTGAAAATCGCGCCCGTGGGGGGGGGGGGAGGGGGGATTTTTTTTTCCCACTCGGAGGCAGCATGGCCACGTTCAAATGACAGCTCAAACAGAGGCTTCCCCGGCTTCAGTCCCTCCCCTTCAGTCACTAAGTGACCTTCAGTTTCACACATTCCATTCAGCCGAAAATCGGGCCGTGAGAGGGGGGGGATTTTTTTTTTCTCACTCGGAGCCAGCGTGTTAACGATCAAACAATCAAACGGAGCCAGCGTGTTAACGATCAAACAATCAAACTACAGCTCAAACACCCCAGGCAGCTGGATGGGTCTCTCCATTGCAACGAATCTACTCAGATTCGTTACAATGGGTGTGTTTTTTTTAAAAAAAACCTTTCTTAAAGGGAAAGGGGCTGTTTGGGAGCATGCTAACGGCTGCCCATTGGCTGCTTGACGGCCAGGGGCGGGACGAGCTTGGCAATAGCGCTTCCTTTCTAGCGATTTCTGCCGAGACCGGAAGCCTGTGGGAAACGCTAAAAAACGCAACTGATTCCACTACAAAGCCAGGTATGCAAAACGATGAATTCCACTATTTTAAATGGCGATTTTTCATTCAGTGACCAATTTGCAACAAAGATCCCCGTGCGAAATGGCCCTCAGTTTTCATGAAAACCCCATACTGTCTTCCCTTTCCTTCCTTCCTTCCTTCCTTCCTTCCTTCCTTCCTTCCTTCCTTCCTTCTTTCCTTCCTTCCTTCCTTCCTTCTTTCCTTCCTTCCTTCCTTCCTTCCTACCTACCTACATACCTACATACCTACCTACCAACCAAACTATCTTTTTATCTGCCCGTGAAGTCTATATTCAGCTTTATATCTTATTTATTTTTATTTTTATTTTCTAGTATCAAAGCCCATTTTAAAAATGGGCTCCCTCCCAGCAGGAGGGTACCTGCGGGCCGCCAAGCCCTGTCGCTGCCTCTCTCCTCGTGGGCGACAATGGAGGCCGCAGCCACAAGGCTTCTAGCAGGCAAGGAGGGAGGGTGGGAGCTGGAGGGAGAGGGCCAATCAGGGTGGACCTGGACAGACAGGGCCCCGGACAGTCTCCTCCCAGGAGGCTGTTTCCCAAATATATAAGGGAGCGAAATAGTGTTAAGGATAATTGGATTTCTATACTACCCCTTTCAGCATTCAAGTATATGTATAAAACATAGCTGCAATTAACAGCAAAACACAAATAAAAAAAACAGTTACAGTTTTTCAGCACTTCATCTGATAGAGCTTGGCACTTTCTTCCTCTGTCTCTCTCTCCACTTAATGATTATTCTAATGCGGGTGACCTTCCGCCGCACTGGATTGAGTAGTAAAAATAGCCAGCTGTTTTTCTGCTCAAAATCAATACGTTCGGGGGCCTTATCCTTTCTCTTTTTTGCTCAGGACATCGGGACCGGACTGTGAGCCTCTTGCCCTGCAGATACTAAGAAGATGTGAGATACAATCCTTGGGATGCCAGAACTTGCAGGAATACCAGAGAGGGGGGACTCAGAGGCCAAGAAGGAGTTTCTTTGGGGTTCCCCCCTCCCCAACTACCTACCTCTCAGAAGCTCCCTGGTAAGATTCCAGAATCAATCCATAAAACCTAATACTTATTTGCCAGTTTACCTACTGGTTTCACCTGTTCCTTGCATCCGTCTTTTCCAGAAAATGTTGTATTGCCGTCACCTTTCATAGCATTATTCCCTTTCCCAGTAGAAAAAAGCAAGAATCCGGAAGCACCTTAAAGATAAACAAAATATGTGTGTGTGTGCGTGTGTGTATGTGGGGGTCTTTGGGGAGTCACTGCTCATTTCTTCAGATAGAGTAGGGGTTCCCAATGTGGGTGGTATGCCCTCTGGGGGGGGGATGGAAAGATCCAGGGGGAAGCGAGGACTTTGGGTGTTGTGGCTGCATTTTCCTAGCAAAAGATGTTCCAAGGTGTCTTGCCACGGCCTGCCTCTGTGTACAGCAATCCGGTACTTCCTCGGTGGTCGCCCATCCCAGTGCTGACCGGGGCCAACCCTGCTTAGCTTCCTGAAGTAAATGACATCTTCAGAAGGTGGGCTTGGTGAGATCATGTTCCTGATGAACCCCTGCCCCTCCTCAGACTGTGTCCTGCCCAGGCTCCATCCCAGATCTCCAGGAATTTCTTAACCCAGGGTTGGCAACCCTTCCCCAAGCGGCTCTTACAAAAGATTTTACAAAGAACAGTTTTCCCCCCAGGCTAAAACATGGCTGCCACACAACAACTGAAAAAGAAGTGTAGGCAACACATTGCGTTCTGAATTTGCGGTAGACCTAACACCAGGAAAGAGGTGTGTCTTCGTATGTTGATGGGGAGGCACTAGGCATGTGGCCTGGGAGCCAAGGGGGCAGCAGCCAAAACAAGTTTGGCAACTACTGAGATAGAGCAAGATGGCGGCCATTTTAGCCTGTCTGGAGCAGGAGAAAAGGGCCAGAGTCCAGGAGCACCTGAAAGAAGAACAAAATGTGTGGCAGGGGAGGAGCTTTTGGGAATCACTGCTCAGTTCTTAAATCATGCTGGGTGGCCATGTTGGTCTGTCTGGAGCAGTAGAAAAGGCAGTCCTATTGGAGCTCTCTCAGCCCCACCAACCTCGCAGGGTGCCTGTTGTGAGGAGAGGAAGGGAAGGAGATTGTAGGCCGCTTGGAGACTCCTTAGGGCAGTGAAAAGCGGGTAGAAAAACCAGCTCTTTTTCTTTGCAGGCTGTTTTCCCATGCGCATGTTGGCTCTCTCTGTCTTACCAGCACATGCACCATTTATGCTTCCTTCATAGTTTTAGGATGTTTTAGGATGCTTTGGGCTGATCCTGCGTTGAGCAGGGGGTTGGACTAGATGGCCTGTATGGCCCCTTCCAACTATATGATTCTCTGATTCTATGATGCAAACATCCTGAAGAGGCAAGGCCTGGGCAATGACAAATTGTGCGCTAGAAATGAGATCCAAGAGTAGATTTGACTGGATTCAGTAACATTGGATAGAATTCCATTTTTTTCGGCTCTGCACATGAGCGCCCACAGCTCTCCTTAAGATGTACACCGTCAGAACTCAGGGGACCATTCGTCTTCTGCATATTCATTGCATCCAAAGCCCACAATGAGATCAATAGTTCCCCTCCTGTTGGCCTCTGGCGTGTTCTTCCCAGCCACTTGCAAACCCACACATGGTGTCCCGCGCATGTCTCTAAATCTACTAGTATGATAAGCCCAGAGGCACCATAACCTTTATGCCTCTCCAAGGAGATACGAAAGGCAGCTATAATTTTGTGTGTGTGTGTGTGTGTGTGTGTGTGTGTGTGTGTGTGTGTGTGTGTGTGTGTGTGTGCATGCACCCCCTCCTTTCAAAGGTGACTGCGAGGACAGACCTGAAGCCAAGGTTTGCATGCACACAGGGACCAGGGGGAGAGAATTATCGCCGAGATTTTATTAGAGCGCATAAAGATATGACGTTTTTGATACTACAATCACCAGCAGTGCCATTGTTGCATTGAAGTCCATATTTCTCTTCTTCTTCTTCTTCCCCCTTTGGCTTTTCGTGCAAGGGGGAAAATCATATTTTCTCTGTGCTACATATACAGACTTAAAAAAAAAATGGACCCAATTTCTTGCAGTCTCAGGAGATGAAACCTCACAAGGGTCAGGAAACTCTATGGTTTTTGGTAGAGGCGGATCAATTAACAGCCAAGGGAACTTCTCCAGAATGGCTTGTTCCGTTGTGGAACACATTTTTAGGCCTCAGCTCCCTGCCTGCCAGCTTGTGACAGCAAACAACAGATCAAATAGCAGTAAAACAATACCCTAAGATAAGGTGACCAGATTTTAACATTGGTAAAGTGGGACACCATTGACCGGGGGGGGGGGGGGGGGGTTCTTGATTAAAAATTTGGTCTATATGGAGCAACAAAAAGTTTCATAAGTGGGACAATCTGGTCACCTTACCCTAAAACCCACCCACCCACCCCCACCCCTAGATTGCTGATATGACTTCAGGGCAATGATGTAGCCAACTTGCCTCAACCAAATGCCTAGCGGAAAAGCTCCATCTTGCAGACCCCATGGAACCTACTTCATTTCATCAGGGCCCTTAACTCTTCTGGGAGCTCATTCCACCAGGCAGGGTCCCGGGCCAAAAAGACCCTGGCCCTGGTCGAGGCCAGGTGAATCTCATGAGTCTGTGCCCAACGACTGTACTGAGATCCTTCCCCTGGAGAAGTAACCCCTTTGGAGAGTGGACTGGATGGTAGTATACCCCACTGAGGTCTCTTCCCTCCCCAAACCTTGCCCTCCCCAGGCTCCACTCTCAATCTCCAAGGATTCCCCTACCTGGAGTTGGCATCCCTAGGTGACAAAGCAGAGGAACTTTCCCCTAGCACAGAAATACAGTCTAACTATATTTGAATGCACCAGGGGGAAAAATCCTACAAAATTATGTTCTCAACTCTTCCAGCCGGAAATTGCTTTCTTTCTCCCCTCCCTCCTCCCTCGTTTTCTTTCTAAACACGGATGCCTCTCTAGGACGGTCCGGCGGATCGCACCGCAATAGCGGGAGAACTTATCGCATTTTCCCTTCATCAGTCATGTCACCGGGAGATAATTATAGAATAAATAAGCAGAGATTGGTTCGGAGTTGACAGGCGATTATGGAAATGCCATAAAAGCTCTTTCCGTCTTAGTCCCCTTCAGATCCCGGCGGGCGTGCAACAAATCCCGGCGTAATGCGCAGGCTCATAGTCGCTTGCATTGTGCTAATGTTTGCCAGGCCCTGTTTCACTGGGGCACGTATTCAAAAGATGTATGGCCCTCGTTTGATGACAATCTCATGAGGGCCTCAAAGCCACTAAGTGACTTCCTTGTGACCTAAAAAACAAGCATTTGTTCCGAATGTACCAAAAGGTATCTGGAGTAAACTCTGAATGCAAGAGGGTTTTTTTTTAAAGAAGAGTATGTCTCACCATCCCCAGAAGTCTAAGATCTATTGAGCAAAATTTGCGAAGGTCCCCAGTCCCAAGGGAGTGGCTCAACCAGGGCGAGAACTTTTTCAGCCCAGGTCCCGGAATGGTGGAACGCTCTGCCTAACGAGGTCAGGGACCCTGCGGGACCATAGACATTTCTGCAGGGCCTGTAAGACAGAGCTGATCCACCAGGCCTATGAGGTCTGGAAATGCCATCAATAGTTTGTCCTCCCCACCTGAGATGCCCAGAATGCCCACCAATTGATCAGTAAAAATGCACTTTATTTTCTCCTCTCTCTAAAAACTAAATGGCCTGTATGGCCCCTTCCAACTCTATGATTCTATGATTTGAAAGGTTGTCACTTGGAGGAGGGCAGGATGCTGTTTCTGCTGGCTGCAGAGGAGAGGACACGCAGTAATGGGTTTAAACTTCAAGTACAACGATATAGGCTACATATCAGGAAAAAGTTTTTCTCAGTCAGAGTCGTTCAGCAGTGGAATAGGCTGCCTAAGGAGATGGTGAGCTCCCCCTCACTGGCAGTCTTCAAGCAAAGGTTGGATACACACTTTTCTTGGATGCTTTAGGATGCTTTGGGCTGATCCTGTGTTGAGCAGGGGGTTGGACTAGATGGCCTGTATGGCCCCTTCTGAAATGCAGCAAAAACATCTCCATTTCGGGAGAGCCTTCTAGACATGACCTAGGACTTCACAGCCGTGACCCAGCGACTGAAAACAACTACATTAAAGCAATCAATGGGAATGTAGCAGGATCTCTCAGAAGGTCTCCAGGATAATAAGACAGGCTGTTCCTCTCTGAGAACCCATTGAAATTTTGAAGCTGAACGTTTTAAAAATAGACACTCTCCCCAGTTCCCCCGTCAATCTCAGAGTTGAAAAGGCAGGAACTTTTGTCACAGGAGCAAAACCTAAGAGATGAAATGACAGAACCATTTGTTTTAATCCCCTTTTCCCTTTATTTCCCCCAAACGACAGCCGCAAAATAGCTTGCCCTCGTAGTTTTGTTTCCCTTTCTCCTCTCTTCCGTGATCGAAGAGATAACTGCCTGCAGGTCATAGAGGCTCATGGCTGAAGCACACGGGGACCATATAAACTGTGAGAGAATCATACCCAAAGGAGTCCCAAAGCGGCTTCCATTCGCCTTCCCTTCCTCTCCCCACAACAGACACCCTGTGAGGGAGGTGAGGCTGAGGAGCCCTGATATTACTGAAGAAGAAGAAGAGTTGGTTCTTAGATGCAGCTTTTCTCTACCCGAAGGAGGCTCAAAGCGGCTTCCATTCTCCTTCCCTTTCCTCTCCCCACAACTAGACACCCTGTGAGGAAGGGGAGGCTGAGAGAGCCCTGATATCACTGAAGAAGAAGAAGAGTTGGTTCTTAGATGCAGCTTTTCTCTACCCGAAGGAGGCTCAAAGTGGCTTACAGTCGCCTTCCCTTCCTCTCCCCACAACAGACACCCTGTGAGGTGGGTGAGGCTGAGTGAGCCCTGATATTCCTACTCGGTCAGAACAGCTTTATCAGTGCTGTGATGAGCCCAAGGTCACCCAGCTGGCTGCATGTGGAGGAGGGGCGGGGAATCAAACTCAGCTCATCAGATTTCAAGTCCGCACTTCTAGCCGCTACACCTAGCTGGTGAACAAGAATTGCACCCCAGCTGTGACTGAGTGTAATGAAATGTTAGATTTTTCTATTTATAGCAAACCCTAGGTTTTCTTGGTGGCCCTAGAAGGGTTCCCTGAATGGGTGGGAGTTAGTTTGGTGTAGTGGTTAGGAGTGCGGATTTCTAATCTGGCATGCCAGGTTCGATTCTGCGCTCCCCCACATGCAGCCAGCTGGGTGACCTTGGGCTCGCCACAGCACTGATAAAACTGTTCTGACTGAGCAGGAATATCAGGGCTCTCTCAGCCTCACCCACCTCACAGGGTGTCTGTTGTGGGGAGAGGAAAGGGAAGGCAATTGTAGGCCGCTTTGAGACTCCTTTGGGTAGAGAAAAGCAGCATCTAAGAACCAACTCTTCTTCTTCTTCAGTGATATCAGGGCTCCCTCAGCCTCACCTCCCTCACAGGGTGTCTGTCATGGGAAGAGGAAAGGGAAGGCAATTAGAAGCCGTTTTGAGACTCCTTCAGGTAGAGAAAAGCAGCATATAAGAACCAGCTCTTCTTCTTCTTCTTCTTCTTAGTTAAATTTAAATTTTTAACATTTGTTCAACATTTATTGGGCTACATGTCCATATATAGTCATGATGACCCCCTCCCCTCCCCAAATGACCAATGATGGTCCTGGACAGGGTGGGAAGGGGAGGAGCCCTGGGTGGGCATGTCCACAGCTCTGCTTCCCAACCATATTCTGTGCCATTGTGCCACTTCTGGGGATTTTCGACGCCTGAAGAACGTTTCAGGGGTTTCTCAATGGTAAAAGAGGGATTGCCCAGTCAGCTTGCACATCCACTGTGTACTACCCATTGTATATGTATTATGGTATGCTGTAACTCTGCCATATCAATAAATAAATAGCCCTTCCTGACTGGCCCTATAGTCAAATAGGACTTGACTCCTCCACATTGTGGAATAATGGAAGCCATTTTACAAGCACTTCCAGCAATTGCCTCTCTCCAAAGCCCAGCGCAAAGTGACAGAACTGGTAATTATCCCTCTGGAGCTTGGAACACCTGCTCATGTGAAACAGAACGGAGCATTTAGAAAAGCAGCCAGTTAACCACCTTGAGGGCCTCCCATGATGGAAATGCAATTGTTTCTTTTTTAGATCCCATTAAAAGGGGAGGGGGGGGATCCACGTCTGCTATATGGGCCTCGTCGGCAATGACTTAGTCTGAATAGGATTCCATCATGCCCGTAAAAACAAGTTGTATATTATACGTTCTTCCTTTGCTCAGTGCCTGCAGTTCTCTGATGGGGGGGGGGGGAACCATTGCCTTAGGAAAAGCACAGTACAGCTATTGTGGGTGCTAATAGACTACTGCACCCAAGATAGAAAAACTCCAAAGCATTTTCTTTCTGTCCCATAACAAGCTTGGCTGCTGGCTCCCACGATTACAATTTTTATTTATTTAATTTGTTGACCTGCTACCCAGCTTACCTGCAGCCGGCTCTTACTCCTCCCAGGTTCCCGGAAGGGGCAGTGAGGAGGAAGAGGAGGAAGACGGGAAGACCTTTGTTTGGTTCTCATTGGGAGAGTGCCCACTCCCCATTGGGGGCATGTCCCCCAGTGAGGGCCAATAGGTAGAGTGTGTGTTGTCCACGCACCAACTGAAGATTCTCTTGGCTAAAGATGCTTTAGGCCAGGGGTAGTCAAACTGCGGCCCTCCAGATGACCATGGATTACAATTCCCAAATGCTGGCAGGGGCTTCTGGGAATTGTAGTCCATGGACATCTGGAGGGCCGCAGTTTGACTACCCCTGCTTTAGGCTGTTCCTGCATTAAGTGGCCCTTATGGCCCCTTCCACTCCCATGATTCTATGCTTCCATACTCTTTTTGGAGACTTTCATTTTTTGAAAGTTTACACCCAGAAAAATCTTGCTGGTTTCTAAAGTGCTCCTGGACTCGGATCTAGTTCTCCTGCTGACCCAGAAGGCTGCCCACTGAAATGTTCAAATTACTAAGGTTGCAACCAGTGAGTTGGGAAATACTTGGATATTTGTGAGTAGAGACTTGGGAAGGGAGGGTTTGGGGAGATGAGGGGCCTCATTGATACATAATACCTTAGAGTCCCCCCTCCAAAGCAGCCCTTTTCTCCAGGGGAACTGATCTCTGCTGTCTGGAGATGAGCTGGAATTCCAGGGGATCCCCAGGCCCCACCTGGAGGCTGGCATCCCTGACCCTCAGTGGGGTCCAAGGCCACAGAGTCCCCCCACCCAAGCAGCCCTTTTCTCCAGGGGAACTGATCTCTGCAGTCTGGAGAGGAGCTGGAATTCTGGGGGATCCCCAGGCCCCACCTGGAGGCTGGCATCCCTGACCCTAAAACAGCAATAAAACCCCAACAGCATAAAACAACAGTATAAAACCCCAACTGCCCAACAGAAGGTTTTAAAGGAGGTGGTTTATCAGAATAAATTAAGTCATACATGTTAATTTAAAGCATTTTTTAAAAACTGTTTATCACTGGCAGTCTTCAAGCAAAGGTTGGATACACACTTTTCTTGGATGCTTTAGGATGCTTAGGGCTGATCCTGCGTTGAGCAGGGGGTGGGACTAGATGGCCTGTATGGCCCCTTCCAACTCTATGATTCTGTGATTCTATGTAAGTTAATTACTTGTATGCCTCTTGTCCTTATTCACCCTGAGCCAGCTGGGAAAGGTGAGCAAAAAATAACGTTCATGTTGTTATTATATGCAGAGGGCACAGTCTCTCTCTCTCACACACACACACACAATTATCTGTCACTTCAGCATGATCTAGACACACAAAAAGGGGAGTACCCGATAAATCACGGACAAAGTCCCAAGGAAGGCTTGCAGGCAGCCCGGAACGTAAATCTTCAAAACAGATGAGTGAACATGAAGTAGCTTTAATCATCAGAACTTGTACCGGTTGGGACCGTTTGTTTGGCTGTTTGAATTCTTGCAAGGCTAACTGTTAATTGTCACTCTGTAAGGATTTACGGAACCTAACCGGTGCAAGTTCTGACGATTAAAGCTACTTTGACGATTAAAGCTACTTCATGTTCACTCATCTGTTTTAAAGATTTACGTTCCGGGCGGCCTACGGGGGGGGTGTTCCTTGGGGCTTTGACTTTTCACTTCAGTGTGATCTGTCACCAGTAGCTTAAGTGAATACCGAACAAGAACAGTCATATGCGTACAAAGTGGTTTAAAACACACACACACACAACTCTTAGCATGTTGACCCGCGTCTATTGCATCCACGTTAACGGCTGCGGATCTGTTGCATTTGTGGTTGTTCACACGCCCAGTCCAGAGGAGTTGCCATTCTCTAGGGCAGGGGTAGTCAAACTGCGGCCCTCCAGATGTCCATGGACTACAATTCCCAGGAGCCCATGCCAGCGAATGCTGGCAGGGGCTCCAGGGAATTGAAGTCCATGGACATCTGGAGGGCCGCAGTTTGACTACCCCTGCTCTAGGGCCACTGTAACATATGGATGCAGGTCCCCAAGGGGAACCTGGAGAGCCCCTGGAATTCTGTCTCATCTCCAGACTGCAGAGCTCAGTTCCCCTGAAGAAAATGGCTGCTTGGGAGGGGGGACTCAGGGATGCCAGCCTCCAGGTGGGACCTGAGGATCCCCTGGAATTCCAGCTCCTCTCCAGACTGCAGAGATCAGTTCCCATGGGGAAAAGTCCGGCCAACACCTGAATGCATGGCTGCCTTTGCAGCCGCAGGGGACGCTGGTGGGGAAGAGCAGGCAACGTGGTGGAGCTGCTGGGGCCCAAGGTAGGCTTGGGCTGGGCCACCGAGAGCAGCTTTAAAAGAGAGAGCCGCAGGGTGATTGGCCTCTCGCTCTCCTCCGTCACTCCACCTGGCCACTTCGGCATTCTCAATGCACACCCACCTGTCCTAGTCTTCCAATGCGGTTGGGCAAGTTGGAGGTTGGGTCTCTCTGTGGAAGGCCTGATGAGCACACCAGCAACCTCCCACACACACAGGGTGCAGGGTACTGGTAAGGCGAAAGGGGGAAGCATTTGGGGGGTAGAATCTCAGGCATCGGAGGTCCCTTGGCCCTGCGGCACTTCCAGCCCCTTTGCTTTGTAGCCACGACTTGTCCAGCTGCCTGGGCTGAGAGGCTGAATTTGGCTCACTCGCTCTGGCCCTTGTTCCTGGCTGGACTGTGGGGGTAGTGGAAGCACATATAGGCACTCACCATGCGCAAGGCACTTGTCGAGGCAGCAGTGGTGCATTTTGCACCCACCTCACATGGTGCACTCAATCCTCCATGTGTGTTGCCCCTTCACTGTTTGCCTGGGGGGTGGGGTGTTCTCATACAGCTTCTTAGGCCACACTATGTGCCTGACCCCAACGCCTCTCCTCCTCCATTCCCTCCCTGTCCTGAATCCCACCGACTCCTGACTCTATCCCCAAAGGATGATAGAGTAGGAAGGGACCTCCTGGGTCATCTAGTCCATCCCCTTGCACTATGCAGGACACTCTCAATCCTATCGCTCATCCCCTGTAACCCCCCACTCCCTTGAACCTTCACAAGAATCAGCCTCTCCGTCAGATGGCTCTCCAGCCTCTGTTTAAACATTTCCAAAGATGGAGAACCCACCACCTCCCGAGGAAGCCTGTTCCACTGAGAAACCGTTCTGTCAGGAACTTCTTCTGGATGTTTAGATGGAATTTAGAATCATAGAATAACAGAGTTGGAACTCCTGGGTCATCTAGTCCAACCCCCTGCACCATGCAGGACACTCCCAACCCTATCGCTTCTCCACTGTCACCTGCCACCCCCTTGAACCTTCAGAGAATCAGCCTCTCTGTCAGATGGCTCTCCAGCCTCTGCTTAAAGCTCTCCAAGGATGGAGAACCCAACACCTCCCGAGGAAGCCTGTTCCACTGAGAAAGCGTTCTCACTGTCCGGAACTTCTTCTAGATGTTTAGATGGAATTTCTTTTGAACTGATTTCATCCCATTCGTTCTGGTCCGTCCCTCTGGGGCAAGAGAGAACAACTCTGCTCCATCCTCCATATGGCAGCCTTTTAAATACTTGAAGATGGTGATCAGATCCCCACTCAGTCATCTCCTCTCCAGGCTAAACAGGCCAAGCTCCCCCAACCTTTCCTCGTACATTTTGGTCTCCAAACCCTTCACAATCTTTGTTGCCCTCATCTGGACATGCTCCAGTTTGTCTACATTCATATATAGGTATGAACCCAAGAAACTTGCTTCTGATTTACTACCGTCTTTTAACTCCTAGCCTCAGTAACACTTTAGGTTCCTTCTGGGTATCGGCCCCAAGTGAATGCTGCTGAAGAATCTCTACTTCCATTGCAAACTTTTATTAAAGCATAGCTTTCATTAAGGGATAAGTGCTTCCATGCTAAGCTTTTATTAAAGCATTACTATTGATTCTTACTGACTAACTTAACAGAAACTTATGCCATCCATCTTTATTACGTAGATAATTACAGGAAAGAAACTACATGAGGTCATCCAAGTATCTTACCCCAAAAGTGAACTCCTTCTGAGAAAAAGCCCTGGTCCAACTTGACTTCCCTTATTTTAACATCATCTCCTAACAATAGCGAACTTTCCCACTTGACACTGGACACACATTCTTGGCTAACTCATACACCGCCTTGAATTGTGATAACTTCAAACACCATAGAAGCTTATCCATGCCTAAAATGTCTTCCAGCTTGCTGTAATGGTCAAAAGCAGTGGCCTCTAATCTGGAGAACCAGGTCTGATTCCCCACTCCTCCACATGCAGCCAGCTGGGTGACCTTGAACCAGTCACAGTTCTCTTAGAGCTCTCTCAGAGGGTGTCTGTTGTGGGGAGAGGAAGGGCAGGCAATTATAAGATGCTCTGAGACTCTTTTGGGTAGGCAAAAAGGGATTATAAAAATACAGCTTAAAACCTGTAAATTGTTAGTTCATTCTTGCTTTTTTTTATCTTCATGAAGTCTATGCAAAAATTGTGATCACTGGTTTCTCATATATATGAAGAACTTTCAGCCCTCAGCCAGCAAACCCTTCTTCAAGCTCTGTTTCCACTTCTGTGGAGTTAGGAATTTCTACCATTCTTACTGCAAACTTAAATGGACTCCGGGAATGGTAGAGGACAGGAAGGCCTGGAGAATCATTGTCCATGGGGTCGCGATGGGTCGGACACGACTTCTCACCTAACAAAAACAACAACAACAACAACAACAACAACCATTCTTACTCTTTGCACCTTGGCCTCAACAAATGACATCTATTGCTAGGCATTAGACAGCTTCTACTCTACACAAGGCCACATAATCATGTTAATACTTTGTTACTTCTGATCCCTCTCAAAGACTGTTCTTCACCTCTGAACTTCCTTTAATGGTATGCTCAGTGGAGAGGCCAATCAAACTCTATTTCTGTGCAAGGAGAAATTTTCCAGCAACTATCTGTTCTACTATTTCTGGAAAGGCCTTGGAGGACGAGCGTGTCTCATGGCTTAAGTGCCACTCAGAGCTTAACACCCACTCAGGGCAGCTGTCCTGCCCCTGAGTGCCTCCTCCTCCAACCAGCTTGCCTGTCTGTCCAGGGGCCAGCCAATTGCTTCCATCCCCCACCCTTGACCACCCCCCTCCTCCTTCCACTTCCCTCTGAGGCTCGGAGGCTGCAGATCCCTGCCTCATGAGAGCTGTCCCTAACGGTGAGTTCCTTAACAGCTGCCTGCAGCATTTCCTGGTTCTGGGGGGAGAGGGAGTCTGTCTACAGAGTTCTTCCATTCCACCCCCCTAATCTAGTACCTGTTGTATTCCTGAATGCAACAGGCTTGGTCCCTAGTTCCCCTATATTTCCAGTTTATCCATGAAGGCTCACGAAGGACAGAGCAATTGCTCCTTTGGGGCAGACCGATTTACCCGTATTATAAGCAGAAACTGTTTACAAATGATGTGGAATATACCAAAACTTCTTATCCTATTGAAAGGACTTTTGTCTGACAGGAAAGCTGTCCAGGTCCATCTATCAGGTGAGCTGTCCCTCATTGTCCATATATCAGTCTGTCAGATGCCCGGTTGCAATGATGGATACCATCATTGGTTGGGTGCCGACTTGATCAATGACATGTTTCATTCTGTTTCAGACATGATGCTGCATAGCTGCTGTCTGGAGCCATGGCGGAGGCTGTGGTTTGGCATGCTGATAGAGTGGAAGTGCCAACTTTTGCCCAGCAGAGAATCCAATACCAAAAACTTTTTTGCTGATATGCTGTCACTTTGGCTTCCTTGGGAACGGACGCCTCCATCCTTCAGCTTGTATTGATTACGCACAAGGAGGTTGGAAAAAACCCAGCAAATGTCCAGGCTGTAAGGATAAAGAAATCTAGTCATACAAAGTCTTTTATTTGGGCAGAATGTGGGGGGGGGGAGTGGAAGGATGGGAGAGTGTACATGAAGAATCTGGTTTTTACATTCTTTTGAAATGGCTGTTAGTTCAAGGTATAAGTGTGGGTCAGTGAGACTGCTGAGGGGTGTCCCATCAACCCCCACTTACTTCCTTGCCAAGCAAGTGCAGCTTCTGTGCACTGCCACACCCAGGTCTGCTATGGTTTCTGCGCTCCAATGCAGCCACTAGTGATTGCAACAGAACTAGATGCAGTCTCTGCACTTGCACAGAGGATCGTTTTTTAGTTGGGAGGCAATTTGAAACCTCCAATGTGTTTTTGTTTCACGTTTTTCTGCAAACTTGAGGAATCCCCCATCTTTGCAAACCCCCTTTGCAAAATATTGTATTCTTAAAAATAAAATAAACATGTTTATTTCTTATTTTTATTTCAGTCACCCAGTGAAAATCCTTGAGCTGTGGTGGCAGTTACTGCCAAGTTAACATTCCAGAAAATCTGCACAGCCTATCCAATCTCCAACAGCCAATCAGAAGCCTTCCCATGTTCTGAAACACTTAGTGCAGGGGTAGTCAACCTGTGGTTCTCCAGATGTTCATGGGCTACAATTCCCAAAAGCCCCTGCCAGCAAACGCTGGCAGGGGCTCGTGGGAATTGTAGTCCATGGACATCTGGAGGACCACAGGTTGACTACTCCTGACTTAGTGGACTCCAAGAGAGGCATCAGCAGGCACCACCATGCTTGCAGGTGCCACAATGAGGGTGCCATGCATAAAGAACCCACAAGAGAGCCTGGTTTTAAAAGGGCAGAATTGACTGCCAACGGTTCAAGCAAACACCCCCTTTTCTTCCAGGTCCTGCCGCCAGAGAGGCATGGAAAGATAGTCTTCAAATCAGGCCATTTGCAAAATACAACTGGTTCTGCACGGAAGATGTGGCATTTTCAAGCAGAAACACTTTCCTTGTTATACTGTGATTTTACGTCAGCCCATTTTTTAAACCAGCATCCCGAACCCAGAGATTATTTATGCCGCAATTTATTTGCTATTTTGGCTTTGCCTCGGGATTTTGCTTTCTGTTTTATTTATTTTGAAAGTTTTTCGGGTGTTTTAAATAGAATCGTCAGCGCGGGCAGGAGGGCAATGCAGGCCTCCTGCCTCTAATCAGGGGGGATGCCCTCCCCACCTCCCCCCTTTCAAAGCTTCCTTTCTTTCTACCCCCCCCCCCCCCCGTAGACTCGTACTTATCGAGATACACAAAAGAGGTTTGGATTCAGCAGAGAGCGTTATAAATCTTTCCTGACAGGTGCACAAATATAGATCCTATCGTTACGGAGGGGCCTCTCTGTTTTCTTCCTCCTCTGATCTTAGTCCTAATTAGGTTTCGCTGTTTGGACCGAGAGACACTGAATTGTGCCATCTTTTTTTAGAAGGAGACACAGGTGTGTCAGATAGTTTGGTTCTGGTTTGCTTGTTCCTTTTTTGAGTGCATCTGTGTCCCAGACTTCAAATATTTCACATATGGCTCCCTTAGCACGCTGGCTCAAAGCTACACGGAGGGCTGATTTTGAATTTCTCCTCTTTGCTGTTTCAATCCCTCCCATGCCCCTTTCCTGTTTCAGTTTGCCTTTGTGCCAATCCACTCCGAGATGCCACAGTTTCATGCCATCTTCTGTTTCCTCAACCCAGTTTCCCCTTTTAAAAAGAATTAGGTGTCATAAATTAGCCAGGTTTCCCAACTCTGAGTCTGGAAATATGAGGGAGGGGGTGAAGCCACCAAACCACAACGTTTGGGGAGCAGGAGGGACCTAAGGGGGTATAATGCTAAGCAGTCCATCTACTTGGTGTATCTTAAGCACTACACCACTTGTGGGAGCTTCTAATCTGGCAAACTGGGTTTGATTCCTTGCTCCTCCACATGCAGCCAGCTGGGTGACCTTGGGCTCACCACAGCACTGATAAAGCTGCTCTGACCAAGCAGTAACATCAGGGCTCTCTCAGCCTCACCTTCCTCATAGGGTGTCTGTTGTGGGGAGAGGAAGGGAAGGCGATTGGAAGCCACTTTGAGACTCCTTTGGGTAGAGAAAAGCAGCATATAAGAACCAACTCTTCTTCTTCTTCAGTAATATCAAGGCTCTCTCAGCCTCCCCTACCTTACAGGTGTATGTTGTGGGGAGAGGAATGGAAAAGGCGATTGTAAGGCGATTCAGAAATTTACTACCTCTGAACATGGAAGTTCCCTTTAGTCACCATGTGTCATGAAAAACAAAACCAACAATATTTGTTTCTTGTTTTTGGGGGAAGGAATGGATTGCTCACACCATGATATCCTACCCTCTGCTACCAAAAGCTGTTGTGGATCTGTGATCCCCGATAAGTTCCGCACTTGCCCACACATTACGAACACACCTGGAAATGCTGGCAAAAGTCACCAAAAACACAGAAAGGAGGATTGCCCTTTTACCCACTCTGTAAGTTTCCACGCTTAGCACACCTTGACAGTGCAGTAAATGCTTTGCCTTAGATCCTTGAGATATAGCTTCAATGAGGCTCAGAAACAAATAGAGAGAATTTAATAAACAAAGTTTACTTGCTACACAAATATGTCATGCTCACTGATAGTCAGCCTTGCCAATTAGGGCTCCACAAACTCAGGCAAATGACAAAACAAAAGTTCTTATCATGCTGCTACAAAATGGAGAGCAGCCATGGACTGTCTCACACACGACAGGCAAAAAAAAGGTTGAATGACTGGGAACAAAGCCCTGGCCTTCCCTTCCTGTTCCAAGAGGAAATGGGTGTTCCCATCTGAGCAAAATCCTCTGATGACTGAGAGCCAACATGTCCATGCATGCCTTTTTGGCATTAACGGCAGTTCCTGCTCTGCTGCCACCAGATGTCTCTACTGAGCACATGAACAGGACCTTGCAGTTTACAACAACCATCCCTAAAAGGTAGGCCTGCTCCAAATAATTTGCTGATTGTACTCCAACACAGAGATAGACTTCTCCTCCATGAATCAGTTTCACTGCCTTTCAAAGTTGCTTTTGTGATTATCACTTCATCCTCGGGCAGAGAATTCCACATTTTAATCACTATGTTAGTGAGTATTTACATGTGCAATATCTAGGGCAAGCCAATTCTTGCATTCTTAACCCATCAGTATATCTCATTTTCAACATGGCCTCCTCTGTGGATACTTAAATCTGGAGACTGGGGCCATGGACAGACAAGACTGATCTTTCTATAAACCTTGAGAAAAGATCCAGGTTTTTAGGGAAAAAATCAGAAATCTAAAAAATTAAAATTAAAATGCATACACGAGGGGATTAGCACATACACCCAATGACAAAAGGCATGCTTATTTTGGATTTAAAATGTAATTTTTTCATCCAGCCTCTCAGATTTTGAATTGGCATGTTTCACTGGCCCCTCGGAAGAACGATTTTCTGAAGCTGTGAAATATTGAAGAATTAATCACGGTAGTAATGGACCACTGCATGCTGGGAAAGCCGATATACTTTCTGTCAATAACCCGCTGTATATAAATGGCTCGGTTCAGTAGGTAGAAAGGAAAACGCACCTTAAGAAAGCCTGCTGATAATCAAAGAGGTGGATGTACCTCCCTAGGCACCGAATTGATTTATGCTTTATCTCTTCCACTCTTCAAAGCCAATGCTCTTTTGTGAGGTGTTCCCCCTTTCCTATTTAAATAGGATGACAGGGAGAAAATCAGAAGCAAATGTCAGTGCCTGAGGCACAACGTGTCATGAAACTGGGAACTCTCTCAAGATGACAGCATCTGGAGATGGGAGAACTTAAACTCAGCTGTTCATTGTTGCCAAGCAGTTTCACATGACTGAATGCGTCCCTCAAGCTGTTATTCGCTGACTATCAGCAACGGTGTAGAACCAGGGGGGAAAGGTAGGGCCGCCTCATCCAGGCTGAGAAACACTTGGGGAATCGGGGGGTGGGGTCTGAGGAGGGCGGGGTTTGGGGAGGGGAGGGGCTTCAGTGCCACTGAGTCCGCCTTCCTAAGCGGCCATTTTCTCCAGGAAGTGAAACTGGCCAATAGTGCACAGCAGCAGGAAGATCTATGGTGCTGTTCTGTAAATAAGCAGGAGTTTTCATGGGTTTTCCCTGGTTCAGTTTGGATCCTGTTTCAGTTTCAGTTCTTGTACTATCTCTTTGCAGGCTTAGGTAGGTAGGTGGATGGATGGATGGATGGATGGATGGATGGATGGATGGATAATCGGTAGACAGACTGATAGATGGTGGATAGGTGGGTGGATGGATAGATGGATGGGCAATAGGTAAGATATATAGGTAGCTAGGTGGAAAAAGAGAGAGGTGGATGGGTGGGTGGATGGATGGATAGTAGGTAGATGATGGATGGGTGGATGGGGGAATGGATGGATGGATAGACATTAGGTAAGATAGATATATAGGGAGGGAGGCAGGGAGGGAGGGGGAGAGAGAGATGGGTGAATGGATGGATGGATGGATAGATGGATAGGTAGGTAGGTAGGTAGGTGGGTGGGTGGATGGATGGATGGCTCTGGGGGAATGCCCCCTTCTGAAGACAGCTGGGGGGCTACCAAGTGATAAGAGCATGCTGGTAGAGTTGCCAGCCTTATTATTGTATTATTCTTAAATTCAGTTATCTGTACCATTTCTGTTTTATGTAAACCACCTCAGCCTTTAGGGACGGCGGTAAATAAATTAGATGGATGGATGGATGGATGGATGGATGGATGGATGGATGGATGGATAGATGGATGGATGGATAGATGGATAGATGGATAGATAGATGGATAGATAGATAGATAGATAGATAGATAGATAGATAGATAGATAGATAGATAGATAGATAGATAGATAGATAGATAGATAGATAGATAGATAGATAGATAGATAGATAGATAGATAGATAGATAGATAGATAGATAGATAGATAGATAGACAACCAATGCCGCTGCCACAGCATCAACTACACATGGGACCTCCATGATGGCTTAGTGAGACCCTCGCAGCCATATTCTGTCCCAGTTGCAACTTCCGGGTCAGGGACAAGGGTAGGCCAGATCAGAGGAAACGAGGAAACCACAACGAGGCACGTCAGGACATTGACACAATTGAATGTAAACTTTCCTTTGTGCCATTTAAAAGCCCCATTCAGTTCGTCCTCCTCTCTTTCTAGTCACTGAGGGGGAAATTTATGTTCACGGGGATGATTGGAACCCTGACAGAAAACCTGAAGGCAGCTCATGACAGGGAAGACCCAAAGCACAATCAGCCATCTGTAATCTCTTCCCTTCTTTAAACGAGAATGTTACACGGTGACACAGGAGGAGTCGCATGAATGATATCATCTTATGTAAATAATGCTAATAGGCGATAACGTTAATTAGAGCCATAAAATTTCCTCCCCCCCCCCTTCGGAGGCAGCAGGTATTCGTTTGTACGGATTAATTTATATTTTAATTTGAAATTTACATTTTTTGGCACTTGTGCAGAAAGCAAGTCCCAATTCCCAGTGCATTTGAGCCTCTCTTTTTTCCAGTTGAAGGGGAATCTGTTGACCCTGAAGGGTCATTCTAAGTAGTTTGTCGCCCTTTACAGTGGGACTGCGATGTTTCATTGCTGCCCGTTCATGACCTTTGGATTTTGGAAAAAGTATATCAAGATGTACATTGGGAAGTGGGGGGGGGGGAGGGCTTCATAATTTGGCTTCCATAAAGCATTTTTGAGAAAAATTATTGGCAGGATAGGCCCGTCTTCACGTTTAGTTTTATCTTACAAAAAAAAATGTTTCTGAAATAATGAACTCGGAATGACAATAAATCAGACAATGTATATATTACACGAACATGAAGTTAAGCAAATTATTCCGTGTATAATTAACTTTCCAATGAGCCATGTGAATCAGAGGTTAAGGAGATTTTCATGATTCATCACTTAGATGGGCTTTTAAGAGGACTGAGCATTTTGAAATGCTGCCAGGACAAGGTCTGGGGTGCGAGAAGTGCTGTCAGGTTTTATGCGAACTATGCCGACCCCAGAGGGCTTTCGAGGGAAGAGATATTCAGAAGGAGCTTGCTAAGACCATTTATGCACTGGAGGTTTCATGCCAGGCTGCAGGCTGGAGTTTCAGTCGTGGCAGGTTATCCCACCTCTTCCTGCACCCACATGGGGGAGCATTTGGCCTGGTGCACATCATCCACCCCCGATTTGTGCTCCTGCACAGGAGCTGAGGCAGTGAACTTCCCTGTGCATAAACTGTCTAAGGGCTGCCTCTGAGTAGCAACCCTGTTTTTCCTTGGTGGTCTCCCCTCCTAGTGCTAACCAGGGCAGAGTCTGCACTTACTTTGTTTATTCCATTCAGATCAATTTGAACTCGGGTCTTCCTGTCCCCCGCCCCCATTGAAACTGAAAAGTGTTCTGCACGTGGTTAGAGAGCCTCAGAAGGGGGGGGGGAGGCAAATGGAGCCTCTTTCTTTGTTTTCTTGAAGGGGGGAGGGGATCAAAGAAGGCAGAGGAGGGAGAAAAAAATCCAAGACTGACAGAAGTTGAGAGAAATTAGGGGCTTCTCCTTTAAGGCAAGCTTGTCACATGAGCACCTAGTCCAATCAGGGAATCTCTAACACAGAGCAGAGCCCAGATTCAAAACAGCCTGCTTTCTCAATCCGAATCTTAAAATATTGGGGTTTAAAAGCACTCTAAGATATCGCACAATAAAGGCAGGGTCACTCCGGATCAATCCTGCTTGTTATAGAAGGGAAATTTAAATCGCCCAAAATCAAAACGGAAATCGCATTCTGTGTAGACGGCAGGGACTGAATCGACCTGGGATTGGAATAAAAGCTCCGTGCAGTTTACACCCAGGGCTGATCCCATTTGACTTCCGAGATCTGATGAGTATGGGCCATACATGACCCCATGATGTTGCCTAATACCATCCTTTCTCAACTCTTTTACTGCTGAGAAACCCCTGAAGCATTCTTCAGGCTTTGACAGACCCCAGAAGTGGCACCATCATGAAGGATATGGTTGGGAAGCAGAGCTGTAGACACGCCCACCTTGAGCCCCTCCCCTTCCCACCCCCTCCAGGCTCATCATTGGCCATTTGGGGAGGGAGGGACAGGTCAGCAAGACCATATATGGGCATATCACCCAATAAATGTTTAACAATTTTTAAAATATTGTTTTTTAATTAATTAACTCCCACCCTTTTGGGAAAATCTTCCAGGGCTGTCAAGAAGCCCTAAGATTTCATGAAAATACCTGGTTGAGAAAGCTTCCCTTATACTAAATCAGCCTCCTTTCCTTTTTAGCCTTTATTATATTTTTTTTTAAAAAAAGAAATAGGGGGAGCTTAACTCAATTCCCACTCCCCATGGTATATCCCTCTCAGGGATATGGAAAATGTTCTTATTTATTACTGTTATGAAGAGAAACAATATTGTAGACAAAGAGAGGAGAGAGAGATTTCTAATAGTCTTAATTGTCTAATTATTGTCTTCCACACTCTGTATATTTGCCCTAATGGAATGAGCTTTCCCTTCCTCTGTTGTAACAACTTTTATAAAAGGCTTTGAAAAATATGGTGAGTTCACTCCTCCTTGGCTAGGGTTGCCAGCCTCCAGCTGGAACCTGGACATTCTCTGCAATCACAGCAGGAGTGGTTTAAGGATTTGTGGGGTTCGTAGAATCACAGCCAGTTTACAGGTCTGTGGGACCCCCATCCCCCATACCCTACCAGTGGCCGGGGGGATCCTGACAATCCTATTCTTGGCTCATAGACATTTTCTGCAGGAGTTTTGGAATCCATCCACGTTTGACAAGAGGAGAAGCCAGTTGCCGATACTGTAAGTACCGTTCTTACACTTTCCCTTTTGTTTGCTGAATATTTCATGTTGCCAGGATCTGGTGGCATTTGTAGAACAAATAACACTTGACTTCCTATTGACTTTCCTAGGCAGGTAATTCCTGATCGAGGATCTTTGAAAGAAGAGGTCAAAGTAGTGTTTACCTGCTTACTGCCCTGCATGAGAAGTAAAGAGAGAACAGACAGTGTGATACAGAGGTAAAGAAAGCTAATGCAGTCTTGGGCTGTATCAACATCACATCTAGATCGCAAGATGCCATAGTCCCATTGTATACCGAATTGGCCAGACCCCTCCTGGAGTCCTGTGCGCTGTTCTGGAGGTCTCACTTCACAAATATGTAGACAAAGTGGAGATGGTGCAGAGGAGAGTGACGAGGATGATCCGGGGCCTGGGGACCAAGCCCTAGGAGGAAAGACTGAGGGACTTGAGAACGTTCACCCTGGAGAAGAGGAGGCAGAGGGGGGACAGGATGGCTTTCTTGAAGGATTTGAAAGGTTTACAGGAGGGCTGGGAAAGATTTCTGTAGCCAGCAGAGGAGAGGCCCCGCAGTAATGGCTTTAAACTACATGTAGAACGATATCTGTTAGAAATCAGGAAAATACATTTCAGTCAGAGTCGTGCAGCAGTGGGATGGGTTGCCTAAGGAGGTGGGGAGCTCCCCCTCACTGGCGGTCTTCAAGCAGCGGCTGGACAGATCCTTCTCCTGGATGCTTGAGGCTGATCCTGCACTGAGCAGGGGGTGGGACTGGATGGCCTGCATGGCCCCTTCCCACTCTAGGATTCTCTAAGTCTAGTTCAGCAGTGGAAGGGGCTGCCTAAGGAAGTGGTGAGCTCCGCCTCACTGGCAGTCTTCAAGCAGAGGCTGGACAGATCCTTCTCCTGGATGCTTGTTGCTGATCCTGCACTGAGCAGGGGTTGGGACTAGATGGCCTGGATGGCCCCTTCCCACATTAGGATTCTGTGAGTCTAGTTCAGCAGTGGAAGGGGCTGCCTAAGGAGGTGGTGAACTCCGCCTCACTGGCGGTCTTCAAGCAGTGGCTGGACAGATCCTTCTCCTGGATGCTTGAGGCTGACCCTGCATTGAGCAGGGGGTGGGACTGGATGGCCTGCATGGCCCCTTCCCCCTCTAGGATTCTAGGAGTCCAGTTCAGCAGTGGAAGGGACTGCCTAAGGAGGTGGGGAGCTCCCCCTCACTGGCCGTCTTCAAGCAGCAGCTGGACAGATCCTTCTCCTGGATGCTGGAGGCTGACCCTGCATTGAGCAGGGGGTGGGACTGGATGGCCTGCATGGCCCCTTCCCACTCTAGTATTCTTTGATTCTAGATTTTTCTTTTTAAGGAGGGTATTGGTGTATCAGAACAAAGGCCTGTCACAAGGCATGCCTCTCTACAGTCCCCCGCCCCCCCAAAAAATTAGGAACAAGATTAATTTTTAAATGATTCAAGACACGTGATTCCATCAGGGGGGTGTTATAAAAAGAACTATGTAACTATGATTAGATGCATAGGTGTTTCAACAGTGAACTATTAATTTTAAAAGAATTGGCAAGCATCATGAGACCTTTAAGAATAGGAGAAAAGGGATTGGCTGCCTGGCTTAATTGACAGGCGGAAAATAGTTCTGTATAAACCGCGTTGCTCTCTTCCGCTATTTCCAGCAGCCGATGTGGAGTGTAAGAAGTGTGAAAAGACAGCAGACTACAGTGAAGAATGGTCGGGGGGCGTGATAATCTTTAGCGCTACACCATTCAGCTGGTATAGCGCTATTTTTTGCAATGAGCAGAAATGCAGATTGTTTTCTTTTGGGTGAAGCCAAATCCATGCATGTTTATTCGGTAGAGTCACAGTCTGCTTGGGAGAGGTGTCCCTGTTGGCAAAGTTTAAATATGCAAAGGAGATGAGCACAGGCTACTTAAAAGAAAACAATAATTTTATTGAGAAGACAAACAAACTTTTTAAGAAAGGAGAGAGAGAGAGAGAGAGAGAGAGAGAGAGAGAGAGAGAGAGAGAGAGAGAGAGAGAGAGAGTCAAAACAGTCTAACTGACTAAATGTTCTGGAGGGGGAAGAAGTCATGCTGAAAGGAGAAATGGGCTTAGGAGACTATTGAGTATGTTTTACAACTGCCAGTTTTAGTGCATTGGTGACAAAAGCACATGTCTCGTGAAGGCAGAAAGCAAAGCAAGCTGATAAGAAGTGGTATCTCCAAGCAGCCAATCTGCAAAATGGAACAGAGTGGATTGGGAGGGGAGGAAGAGGGAGCGCGGTTTTTCATGTCTTTCTATTAGCAGACAATCCTCAGCATTCAAATGAAATTAAACAGCAAGATGATTCCATTGTTCATCCCATCCCTAATCCCATTTTTAATACTACAAGAACAAAGAAGCCAATTAAACTGACAAAAGCGCTTCCCCCACCCCTTTTGTCTGCAAATTCTGTGAAGTGTGCCGCAAGATGAATTGCCTGCCTTTTTTTGCTCCTTAAATCAAGCAGAGCTTAGGCCCATCAAGTCAAGTTCCTCCCCAAAATGTTTGTCTTTCAGAGATTAAGTCCATTTCTTTTCCTACTTTTACTGTCTCTTGGGACAGTTTTGGAGTTCTGTCAGAGTCTATCTATACTGCAGTGCTCTATGGCAGCGTTCCGAGCCTTTTGGGTATGGTCCCCATTTACTCAGGATGATAACCCACTCAAAACGGGCCCCAGGCAAGGGCTGAGGGCTCAGTGAGGGAGGGCGGGAGCTGTAGGGCAGGGCCAATCAGGGTGCAGGTGGCCACACCCTGATTGGCCCTATTCCAACTTGGACAGGGAGGGTGGGAGCTGTAGGGGCAGGGCCAATCAGGGTGCAGCTGGCTGCACCCTGATTGGCCCTGGAGAGGCCGGACCGTTCTTCCCCCAAGGCTGTTTCACAATTATTTATAGGCACCAAATGGATAAGATATAACCCAATATTAAATAAATAAATACATAAATATTTAACTCCCATCTGATCTGCGAAACTCTTCCAGGGCAGTTGTGAAACCACAATGTTTCACAAAACCCTGGTTGAGAAAACCTGGGCTGATTCAGCAATTACTTGGATTATTCCGTTGTGGATCCTGTTGAATTCAGATCAATTTGAACTCAGGTCTTCCTCTACCCCCCCTCCCCAATTGAAACAGAAAAGTGTCTGCACATGATTAGGGAAGCTCAGAAGGAGGGCGCCAACCACAGTAGGAGCCTCATTCTTTCTTTTCTTGAAGGGGGACGAAAGAGGATTGGAGACAGCAGAGGAGGAGGACTAAATCCAAGAGGCAAATCTCTGCCAAGTGAAGTTAGGGCTTCCGGAGCCTCTGCTGAGATAACTTAGGGCTTCCCCTTTAAAGGAAACCTTGCAGCCTGGAAAAGAGGAAGCCTTTGAACAGACGCCCTGGCCAATCAGGGCTTTTCTACAGCATTGGAGGCTCAGCAGCAAGTTATTTTGGGGAAAGCAGAGAGCTGCACCTTTACTGATGCCGATTTTTTCAAATATCAAGGGTTATATACACTCCAGGATATCACGGGGGAAAGGTAGGATCACTCTGGATCAATTATGCTTGTTGCAGAGGGAAAATTTAAATCGCCCAGAATCAAAATGGAAATCGCATTCAGTGGAGACGGCAGGGATTGAATCGACCTGGGATTGGAATAAAAGCTCCATGCAGATTCAGCCGCGTTCTAAACCCAGAGTATCCTGTCAAATCCACTTTTGCTCTCTCTCTTCCTGCATTTCCTCCTCCTGAAGAAATTGCAGCGCTACTCCACCCTGTAATAAGATTAAGACATTAATAGCTTTCCTAAAGAGTGTTGATCCAATATCCCTTGAACTCTGACTTAGATTAATGTGGCAATGTTTGTTCTGGAGGGGGGCTCTGTTTGTTTAATGTCAAGACTCATCACTTGAGGAAGAATGCTCCTAATCAGGAGTCGGATGCTAATCTGGCAATATTTCAGGAGAACCCCCCTCCCCCGCTGATGTTTGTTTTGGGGAGGGGAAGGTTAATGATTAAGCCGCCTAAGCTTGTAATACTTAATATTAAGCTTAATTATTTGTGTAATAGAACAGCCGGTGTGTACTGAGGGGAAATATTTCCATTTTGTATGTGTTCTAAGACTTTCATACCAGAATTTTGGGGCAGGGAGGGTAACAGGAGTCAATTAATTTCACAGCCATGTTGGTCTGCGGGAAAAAATCAAGCCCAGGGGTCCCTGACAGACTAGCGAGATTTGGGGTCAACTCTCCCTTCATCAGATACAAGCCAGCATGAAGATCCCTGAGTCCCTCTATCCCATTCAGAAGATGGGAGGGATGTTGCAGAGATGGAACTCAGGGTGGGAACATACAATGTGAATTGTAATCTGCTTGAACAGAACATAGAAGAAATACTTAGAAGAAGAATCTGTAGTGAGACAGGAATCCAATGTCCTTGTTCAGCCCTGGGGCTCCACTGTTCTGAATTTCTGAATGCAGTTCACCAATCTCACATTGTAATCTCCCCTTGAAACTTGACAACAATAGGAGAGCTCTGCTGAATCAGACCAGTAGTCCATCTGATCCAGCATCCTGGCTCACACAGTGACCAACCTAAGAATCAGGCTTAGAGAGAGAGAGAGAGAGAGAGAGAGAGAGAGAGAGAGAGAGAGCTTTTCCTCTGATATTGCCATCTGTCACTGGGATTCCAAGGTTGACTGCCTCTGAACATGGAGGCTCAGAAATTTCACTGTATAATGACTACCGCTCTCAGGTCAGCAATGGAGTAGCCTGGAAGCTTAAAAGGTTCTCCCACAGGTTTTAAGGGCTTCCTTAAGACAGTCGCCTATAAATAGCATCAGTGTTGGCAGCAACAAGTTATATGTCATGTTCTGATATCATCGATAACACTGCCTCTCAGTGCTGTCAATCAGCTTAATTGACAGGGAGGGCAAGAACAGCAAGACGAAGAAAGAGAAAGACAGAAAGCAATTTTTTTAGACAGTGTGAATGTTTCACAAAACCCTGGTTGTGAAAACCTGGGCTGATTCTGCACTTACTTTGTTTATTCCATTGTGGATCCTGTTGAATTCAGATCAATTTGAATCCAACAAAGGAGTCCATCACTGTCTCTGACCTCTGCACCCAATGCAAGGTTAACATCTTACATCAGGAGTAGTCAAACTGCAGCCCTCCAGATGTCCATTGACTACAATTCCCATGAGCCCTTGCTGGCAGGGGCTCACGGGGATTGTAGTCTATAGACATCTGGAGGGCTGCAGTTTGACTACCCCTGTCTTCCATCCTCAAGATGCCGTGGCCTGATCTACAGAACAACAAGCACCACCAGGGCGTTGATGTACAGATGCTGTCGGGCTCTGACACATGCAATATGTTGGGTGTTCAGCACTGTGAGGCTACTGACTAGCAAATTCTGACAGCTACAGAATGCCAGCTGTCAAAACATTAAATCCTGACTGCTGGGGCCAAATCTGCAGGTGTTACAAGCTGGCTGTCAGATCCCAGTCGACTTTCCCCATGAACACACTTGGCAGAGCAGCAAAAGCCGTTTGTTGAGGAAGTGATGCAAAGTCCATGATTACGCTTGCTGAAACTAATTTGATAGGCAATGCATTCATCCATATAACCCCAAGAGTGCCCGCCCCCGACAGCCCTAAACATACCCCAACTGAAGGAGGAGAAACTCACCTTTTTCTCAAGGAAAAGGCATGCTCCTCCATTCCTGTGGAGAGTGCATGAAATAGCCATGCCCCCAGGTGCACATTATAGAATCATAGAATCATAGAGTTGGAAGGGGCCACACAGGCCATCTAGTCCAACCCCCTGCTCAACGCAGGATCAGCCCTACATCACATGTATAAGGCGACTACGATCAGGCTCGCCTGATAACATCCAAGCTCCCTTCCTGCCTTGAGTCCATTCTCCCAAAAGAAATTTAGCAATTAAATTACACATTACAACAAGTAAAGCACAACAATCAAAAGGGTTACCTGCTGACACCCCCTGCCCCTTTACAAATGACTGTATGTTGACAGTTCACACTGGCAGATTATTCTTTACATGTTAGCAATACCTTACAAATAGAAGAAAAGTTGGTATTTATACCCCGCTTTTCACCACTCGAGGGCGTCCCAAGGCGGCTCACAAACACCTTTCCCTTCCTCTTCCCACAAAAGACACCCTGTGAGATAGGTGGGGCTGAGAGAGCTTTAAGAGAACTGCTTGGCAAGAACGGCTCAAAGAGAACTGTGAGTATCTAATCCAGCAGGGCTTTTTAATGTTCTCTCCTGTGTGGACTCGGAGTGGTTTACCATAAAACATTTGAGAGTAAAATACATGTAACCTTTAAAAGCTCTGGTCAAAAATACAGTTACAGTAAAAAAAAATTGTAAGATGTCACTGCGTTCATTTTCATACTTGTAAAAAGTAGCATGAGGCTGATCCTGCGTTGAGCAGGGGGTGGGACTAGATGGCCTCCATGGCCCCTTCCTACTCTAGGATTCTAGGAGTCTAGTTCAGCAGTGGAAGGGGCTGCCTAAGGAGATGGGGATCTCCCCCTCACTGGTGGTCTTCAAGCTGGACAGAGACTTCTCCTGGATGCTTGAGGCTGATCCTGCACTGAGCAGGGGGTGGGACTAGATGGCCTGCATGGCCCCTTCCCACTCTGGGATTCTAGGAGTCTAGTTCAGCAGTGGAAGGGGCTGCCTAAGGAGGTGGGGAGCTCCCCCTCACTGGCCGTCTTCAAGCAGCGGCTGGACAGATCCTTCTCCTGGATGCTGGAGGCTGATCCTGCACTGAGCAGGGGGTGGGACTAGATGGCCTGCATGGCCCCTTCCCACTCTAGGATTCTAGGAGTCTAGTTCAGCAGTGGAAGGGGCTGCCTAAGGAGGTGGGGAGCTCCCTCTCACTGGTGGTCTTCAAGCAGCGGCTGGACAGATCTTTCTCCTGGATGCCTGAGGCTGATCCTGCACTGAGCAGGAGGTGGACTGGATGGCCTGGATGGCCCCTTCCCACTCTAGGATTCTCTCTCAGATTCTGAGAGTCAAAAATACAAATAATGCAGAGCTGGACCTCACAGCTTTCTCTCTACCCCGTAGGAAGTGGGGTGAAGACAATGGAGAACAGCCCCTTTTAGTTAGATAACAGATATGAATTGGGAGGCTTGGCCAGAGAGTGATGGCGGGAGATGGGGAGAAGCCCTTTGAGGGAGACGCGCTGGAGAAAAAAAAGATTTGAGGCAAAGTATAGAACGATTTCGAGGGCATGAAATAAAATAATTTTCACTTGCTTACGAGTGGTGCTTGCATTTTGTGGTCAAACTCGATTTGAGCAGAGTAGTCATTCATTTCCTCAGTCTGCTGTTGAAGACGCCAGTTTCTATTTATATGTACGCACCTGCCGCTTTATTCATCCAATAGAGTTGGATCCAGCTCACAAAGTTCATACCTATTTATCTCTGAGCACCTGTTCTCTCTCGCTCTCGCTCTCCCCCCCCCCCCTCTGTCTTTGGGCTGGGAAATTCCCGGATAACCGGGGGGGGGGGTGTAGGGCTTGGAGAGGACAGTGTCTGGGGAGGAGGGGGTTCACGGTGTGCATGACACCATAAATTCCACCCTCCAGCGCAGCCTTTTCCTCTAGCGAGATCTCTGGGCCTTGCCTGGAGGCTACAACCCTGTTCTTCCCTTTTTGTTTTCCTGCTGCGTGTGTCAAAGCTTCCCGATTTGGAGGAACGAGTTTTCAATGGATTAAACTTTGCAAGAGCTTTTTCTTCTTTAATTAAAAAAGCCGGATGTGGTTTTTTAAAAATCCGCCGTTGCTACGGGAAAGGAGTTATCAAAGGTAAGCATGCATGCAGGGAGGAAAGAGGTTTGTTGGGATTGGCTGACAGCTTGCCAAAGAAGGGCTAGGGCAGGATTGGAGGGGCAGGGCATGTGAATATTCTCACTAGAATTCGGCACAGAAAAGATTAAAAGACAAGACAGGTGCAGGGAGTGGGGGACAAACTTGGAAACCAAGCGGAACAAAACCACAGAAGGGAGTTCAACTTAGTGCAAGGGGCACAATAAAATCAGAGTCCAATAGCACCTTTAAGACCCACAAAGATTTACTCGAAAGCTCACGCCCTGAATAAATCTTTGTTGGTCTTAAAGGAGCTACTGGACTCTGATTTTATTGTGCTACTTCAGACTAACATGGCTACCCATTTGAATCAATTCATGCCAGGCTATTTGTGATGGAACAAAAACAGCCTTTCTAAAAACTTTTGACCATCAAGGAGCCCCTGGGACAATTTTTCAGGCTGCGAGGAGCTCTGGAAGTGATGTCAGCTGGCCACGCCTCCCTGCCACACACCCCGGAAGTGACATGTCACTGGAAATGACATCATCACCCATCTTAACAGGCACGTTCGAGGACGTCTGAGGCAGGGGAGAGACAAGAGGAGACTTAACGGGGGAGTAGGCATGCAGACTCCGCCCCTTTACAGGTGCAGAAACCACGAGAGAGTTCACTCATGCTCAGGAGTAGAGGAAGGGGAACAATAGATATGACCGGTTCCCTAGTCTATGGTCCTCCACTAACACAGGAAAGGGAAAGCGGGGAGAACCCATTACACAGCTCCTGTGGACCCCTGGCCGAAAACCCCAACAATCAAGGAGCAAAGATCCAATGAGACCTATATTATTATTGTTCTTGTTATTAACCTGATTAGCAGTTTGTCCTTCTTTTGACATTGATCCAGTCGATACATGATCGCTGATTGGCTCATTTCATCCATGTGACCAATCCAGGTCGGCCCAAAATAAAGTTGCTAGGATGGAATTCTGGCCAGTAGATGACAACAGAAACCTTAACGGCATGAATTGATTTGTATCAGGGGTAGTCAAACTGTGGCCCTCCAGATGTCCATAGACTACAATTCCCATGAGCCCCTGCCAGCGTTCGCTGGCAGGGGCTCATGGGAATTGTAGTCCATGGACATCTGGAGGGCCGCAGTTTGACAACTCCTAGTCTAAATCTTTTCCCGGGCATTTTGAACCCCAGCATTAAATATAGAGGCGAATAATGACAGGCTACTTGGGGAGTCGTTTGGAATTTCTCCGGAGGATCGACCCCAGCGGCTTCCAATCTCTTTCTGCGTTTGAACCGTGCCCATAAAATATCACCTCTTTTATCTGTCCCAGAAACTTCACAGTCGTAATGGGCTGCCCCCTAGCCTTTTCAGCAAGGCTGCCGTTCCCTTTCATGTTTTAAACATCGTGCCAGGATTCCGAGATATGCGCTGGCAGCATTTGTAGATAATACAAAATTCATCCCCGGTCTTTGTCCGAATAACCTTGAGACTTTTCAACTTCCAGCATTCGGTGAAAAAAGAAGGGGTGGGGGGAGACAGCTTTCTAAGGCTGATCCCGCCCTGGGAACTTAATGATATTCATTTGATTGAAGTCGACAAGAGCATCTTTGCATGATGCATGGCTCCATTTATGAAAAGTCGCCGGCTGGTTACGGTTGATAATCGCCCCGTGATTTAGTTAAGTCTCAATTCTGCACTTGCAAACAACCCGCTAATTGGATGCGGCCTATTCTCTCCTCTTCAAGACTCGTCTGCTCGGGCGGCGAGGGGCACGGGAAATAGATGGCCTGCTCTGAAAGCAGAGGCAGCTTGCGGAAAGCTGATAGGGGCCTGAATTATCAGCCCTGTTTCCGGCATCCTGGAAAGTGGGGCGTTTAGAACAGATGTACATGAGGATACCGAAGGCTTGAAAGGTCCCTGGTCTCCAATGAAAAAGGCTGCATCTGGACCTTGCAGAATCCTTTTTCTTGACTTTTTAAAATTTGTATATATTAATTGGTAAGCGTTAGCATTGCGGTACTTGAACAGAAGCAAGGACATCATTCCGGAAGGTCGCGGGGAGGTGTTGCATTAACGTATGCCAGAAACAGGAAAAGGCAAAAACCAACCTGAGAAGAGGAGCGGGGTTTTGTACCCCGCTTTTTTTCTTCCCGGAGAAGTTTCAAAGCAGCTTACAATCACCTTCCCGTCCTCTCTCCACCTCTGAGAGGTCTGTGACAGGCCCAAGGTCACCCAGCTGGCTGCATGCAGGTGGAAGGGGAGTGGGGAATCAAAGCCGCTTCCCCAGATTAGAAGCCGCCGCTGTTTACCATAACACCAAGGGTTGGGGAATGAATGAGCATTATCATAGAATCATAGAATAACAGAGTAGGAAGGGACCTCCTGGGTCATCTAGTCCAACCCCCTGCACTATGCAGGACACTCCCAACCCTATTGCTCATCCACTGTCACCTGCCACCCCCTTGAATCTTCACAGAATCAGCCTCTCCTTCAGATGGCTCTCCAGCCTCTGTTTAATTTAATAGTTTATGTGAATAATTTTTATCTACAGTATTTTATGTATTGGTATATGTCGTTCATTGCCCTGAGCCAGCAATGGAAAGATGGTATATTATTATTATTATTATTATTATTGTTATTGTTATTGTTATTGTTATTATTATTATTATTATTATTATTATTATTATTATTATTATCTGTTCCACATAAACTAGCACCGATTGTATTCCTGAATGCAACAGGCTTGCCCCCCAATTATTATATAATGGTATGTAAACCAAACAACCGTGTCTTACCTATAAATTAGCAATATTAATTTGTTTCTAGGGACACAAATATGCCTGTTTTGTTTCTTTTTGTATTTTTTATCTTGTCCCTACGTGACCTTTAAGTTCTTTTCATTTTCATTGGTTTGTAGTATGAAAAGCCCTGAGGAACCCCTGCCAGCCAGCATCTGCAAAATTGACCATGACCAATCAAGGGTCTGACTCACTAACAGGTGACTTCTGGAGGGGGCATAGGTCAGTGGTACAGCCTCTAAGGTCCCAGGTTCAATCCCGCCCATCGCCAGCTAGAAGAATCAGACAGCAGGTGACATGAAAACTTCTATGAATCCAGAAACGCTGCCAGTTCGAAGAAAGGGGGCTCTGATTTGCTGGCATAAATATGCAAAGGAGGAGCAGTGCGTCGGCTGCTTGAGGAATAAACAGATTTCTTGAGATGAGAAACAACTTTGCACAAAGAGAGAGAGGAGGAAGAGAGAGAGTCCTGACTAGCTGTTGTGGAGGCAAGCAGGGAGGAACCGTGCTCAAAGGATCAGGAAGTCTCCAACAGCCAATCAGGAGGAGCTTATTTGAAAAATACCAGGAAGTTCCTGATCTAGCTATGCTAAATACACATCTCCTCTGATGCCCCCTGCAGGACTCTCTTCATATGCAGCCGAATCAGGCACATTGCAACATGATTCAGGATAAGGCAGCTTCAAGGGTCTTCCCATGGCTTCATGCCTTCCTCTCCCATCTCTCAACAAGTGGATTTCAGTGTTCTACAGGCTGCAGGAAGCAGAGCCTGACAAAGCGTTTGCCTTCACCACGCGGTTAATATTTAAATAACAAATCTGTCAACAGATTAATTGGCATCGGCTCGTTCCAGCCGTTCCACGATAGCCTTCGGCGGTTGGCAGTCGATCCCTAAATGGAACCCTGTCGCGATTACATCTGCACAGATGTGGCAGGGCTTATAAACACCGGGAAGCCAGCTTGGAATTGCCATGCCTTTGTCCCTTCAGGGGGAATGAGCCATTGCAATTTAGGGATGTGTTGGCAAAATGAAGAAGAAGAAGAAGAAGAAGAAGAAGAAGAAGAAGAAGAAGAAGAAGAAGAAGAAGAAGAAGAAGAAGAAGAAGAAGAAGAAGAAGAAGTTGTTTCAGTGCCAGCTGCACAATATGAATTTTCCTTCAAATCAACTGTTCCAAGGTGACTTGGGAATGCAGTGAAATTGTAGAGGAGGGTTGGCCAAACTGCGGTTCTCTAGACGCCCATGGACTATCCAGACAAATGAATCCATCAGAATAAAAGGCTTTCCCTGCCGTAGGTAGAGAGTTCTCGCCGGCTACTTCCAATTGAACCCGTAGGACTGATTCGCTTTTCTAGCAAAGAATGATCATACTGCATATTTGGACTTTTAATGCTGCTTACAGTTTTGTCACTAATGTATCCCTATATCTGTACTCTTATAACCTTATGAATGCCATAAAGGCCTGTCTCCGGATCCCCATCATGATCTTATCATCTTCAAAACATCGAGATGGCATCACCTTTCGGCCTACCTTTCCCCCACCACCTTTCCCTTGCGCGCTGTTGACATAAGGAGACCACGTGGAAGATCTTTTTCACAGATACGGAATCCTAATAATGAGACCGAGCAATAAATAACAGTTCAGTTTTGCAATCTAATTAATGAAAGCTGAATTAGCCCAATTTGAATGTGAATAAACACCATTTGAATTCATTTGCATTCGTGTTCCGTCGCTCCCCGGGGGCTGTTCATTCTCATCCAAGCGTTCAGGTGAGCAATCAGACATTGTAATCTGATTTGCATGTTTGGGACTGGAAGTGCTTCTCCTCTTCTCTCACCTGCAATATCAAGGTGAGTGGCACAGAGGGAGCGAGCGAGAGGTCGGATGGGACTGCAAAGGGGAAATTTTGAATGCACCAAATGGCAAACCTTGTTCTACTTGTCGTAACCCGTGGCCACACACCGGCCTCCAGCCCCCCACGGGGCCCAGAATTTATAAGCTGGCATTTCAAAGCTGTCGCTTTCATGCTGCATCAGATGTTCAACCATAAAATCAATCGCTGCAATTTACTTTTTTTCCCCAACCCCTTAAAACACAGTTTTATGACCAAGTTCTGACAGCAGTTATGTTTCCAATGAGAATTCATTCTCGAGAAACATGTCTGAACATGGAGGGAAGGGACAGTCACCTCGGTGTTGTGGTCAAGAGCTGGGGCCTCTATTCCGGAGAACCAGGTTTGATACCCTGCTCCTCCTCTACATGCAGCCTGCTGGGTAATCTTGGGTCATTCACAGTTCTCTCAGAGCTCTCTCAGCCCCATCTGCCTCACAGAGTTGTCTGTTGGGGAGAAAGGAAGGGGAAATTATTGCAAGCTGCTTTGAGACCCCTTTGGGCAGTGAAAATTGGGGTACAAGAAACAGCTTTTGTGCTTCCCAGCTGTAGCGATATCTCTGCACTGTCCAGATATGGAAATGACAAAAAGGCAATCCAAAACTTGCCACTTTCCCCTTAACTTCTCAGGGAAATCCTGTGCTTTCTTTTTTACTTTTTCCACCACGTTGATGGGAGATTTGTGTTGCTTCGGCAACTTAAAGGTATCCCCTGTGCAAGCACCGAGTCATGTCTGACCCTTGGGGTGACCCCCTCTAGCGTTTTCATGGCAGACTCAATACGGGGTGGTTTGCCAGTGCCTTCCCCAGTCATTACCGTTTACCCCCCAGCAAGCTGGGTACTCATTTTACCGACCTCGGAAGGATGGAAGGCTGAGTCAACCTTGAGCCGGCTGCTGGGATTGAACTCCCAGCCTTATGGGCAAAGCTGTCAGACGGCTGCCTTACCACTCTGCGCCACAAGAGGCTCAAACTTAGGCAGAGATAATTAGTAGACCACACAGTAAACATGAGTCGATAGTGAGTGGCTAAAAAGGCAAATGGGATTTTGGGCTGTATCAAACGGCATATCGTGTCCAGATCACGGGAGGTGATGGTACCGCTGTACTCTGCTCTGGTTTCACACAGCAGCTGTGCCTGGATACCTTCACAGGCCCACACAGAAAGACCTTTTAAGAACATAAGAAAACCCCTGCTGGATCAAACTACCAAAGCCTTGTCTAGTCCATGTCTTGTATCTAACAAAGTGCACAAGGACACAAAAACTTCTACCTTGAATAAAACTTGGTTGGTCTTTCAGGTGTTCCTGGACTTTGTCCTGCTGCTTCAGACCAACACAGTGAGAGAGTTCTGAGAGAACTGTGAGGGGCCCAAGGTCACCCAGCAGGCCTCCTGTTTAACTTTGTGGGTCTGAAAGGTACCCCTTGAGTCAATCTTTGTTCTGCTGCTGCTTCAGACCAACCGGCGACCCACCTGGACCTAGTCCCATGTCCTGTTCACCGTGCCAGCCAACTAAATCCCAGAGCCTATCCTGTTATTCTTCCCTACCTTCAGACAATTTTCTCGGGAAGTTGAAAAGCTGCAATTGCCATTTGTTATGCAGAGGGTACCTGAATTGCCTTGTTGTTTTCTGTTGCTTTTCTCTTCATGGGTGTACCCTTAGTCTTGACCTGGGAACTGCAGCTGGTAGAAAATGCAGCCATTCATGTCCTTACTAGGATACCGTGGAGGGACCATAATTGACCTATCCTCCCACGGATTTGAGGCCAGTTAAATTCCAGACACAATCATAGAATTGGAAGGGACCTCTAGGGTCATCTAGTCCAACCCCACTGCAGAATGTAAGAAATTCACAATTACCTGCCCACCTACAGTGACCCCAATTCCAGGCCTAGATGATGCCCCCTCCAAAAAAAAAAACCAGAATCTCTGGTCAGTGGCCTGAAAGAAATTCAAGTTTTTGTTGGTTCTCATCTACACAGTCTGGGCCCTGCGTATATAAGGGGCCATGTCTCCCAGTATGCTCCCAGAAGAACCTTCTAATACCAACATAGAATCATAGAATCATAGAGTTGGAAGGGGCCATACAGGCCATCTAGTCCAACCCCCTGCTCAACGCAGGATCAGCCCTAAGCATCCTAAAGCAATGTTGTGGTCCCCAGCCCCAACGGAAGTGTGTCTGGCCTCAACCAAGGCCAGGGCCATCTCAGCCATGGCCCAAGCCTGACGGAATGAGCTACCAGTCAAAATGCAAGCCCTGACAAACCTACCAGGCCTTCATTTGAGGCCAGAACAAATTAGTAACCAATAAAATCTACAAGCCTCCCTCCATTCATCTCCGGGTTATTCCCTCCACTGAATTTGAATCCGATTAAAAGAGTCTACTGTCTGTGAAATGGACCAGGAGGCAGATCGATGAACCAATGAGCAGAGGTAATGGAGCACCGTACGTTTTTAATAATATTTTTAACTGTGATTTTAGAAACGATGCCCATGCAGCACATGTTTTTGAACTGCCCCGAGTTTGTGTGTAGGGAAAGGCAGTATATTATTAAAACTAATAAAGCAAACAAACAAATAGAAATCCACGGAGTCTGGCTTTTTCACTGCTGCTGGGTAACGGGCTGCCATTTTCATGGCGCTGTCCTCCGTAACCCCAAAATCTCTTTCGGCCTCAGCCAGCTCTGAACCCATCCATTTCAAGTTGGGATGTCTTGTTCAAACACGCAGCGCCTTTCTCTTAAGAGAACAAATCTTTTCTTTACCACATTGTTGCCTCTCCTCCAGTTTTGAAAGCTCTCCCTGTAGCTCCTTACAAGTCATGCTCGTTTTCACAGTCCTGTGTAATTGGGCAGAAGAAGTTGGTTTTTATACCCCACTTGTTCGCTACTCAAAGGAGTCTCAAAGCAGCTTACAAACACAGTTCCCTTCCTCTCCCCACAACAGGGGAGGTAAGGGGAGTTGAAAGAATTCCGACAGGACTGCTCTGGGAGAACAGAACTATCAGGACAGTGACTGACCCAAAGTCACTCAGCTGGCTGCATGTGGAGTTGCAGGGATGGAGCCTGGGGAGGACAGATGCTTCAGTGGGGTGCAATGCCATAGACTCCACCCTCCCCAAAACCATCCCTTTTCTCTAGGGAAACTGATCTCAATAGTCCCCAGGAGACCCCCAGGTCCCTCCTGGAGAGGCTGGCATCCCAATGTGGCACCTGTGCTTAGCAAAATGTGGCCAATTAACCTGCCCTTTCTAAACATCTCCTTCCCTATAAAATCAGAGTCCAGCAACACTTTTAAAGGTCTTACAGGTGCTCCTGGACTCTGATTTTATTGTGCTACTTCAGAGCAACCCGGCTACTCATTTGAATCTCCTTCCCTAGTGAAAGAAAAAGCCACATCTGGGAAAGTAGAGTCTTTAGGAGCAAACTAAGTAATTACACTGAAATGGTTTCCTGAAGGAGAAAGTAACAGCTGTTACCCGACTTGCTGTTATTAGGATATTCCTGCAATGGAGCTAGTAGGGCTGAAAACAATATATAATGCACATCTGAAGAATCTTCACCTTCATTTCTTCCAATTAGCCCTATGATGGATCATCAGACAGGTCCTGTCCGTCCCACATTCGGGGGCTTCATCCAGGGGTGATTTCTGCCAACTCTTGGTTCTCATTTCATAACCCACCAGCGCTCTCCCTCTCCCTCTCCCACCCTGCCCTTTCTTTTTTGGCTCTTTTAAGGTGAAAAACAGGCCAGGATCCGTTCAGCCGCTCCATTAAGCCCTCCTCTTAAAATTCCCATAAAATCAATTTGCAGGAGCCGGCGTATCTCTCCCCTGACATCATAATACGGCAATTAGAAGCAACTTTCATCTTGCCACTTCCTTTGAAGGTTTTGATTGCAATTAATTAAACATGCATGGCTTTCAAAGTGGAAATTGGATGAGGAGCTCGTGATAAGGGGAGGGCCTTGATTACAGCAACGATACCTCCCGCCCCAGTTCCAAAATGACCACTTTTTAAATTCTTTTTTTTTTTTTTTTTTGCCAACTCACTAGAGAACAACTTTGCAATGGGAAACTTTCTTTCTTCCCTTCCAGGAATGCCAAGAGCCAGTGCTCTGTTCGCATTTGAATCACTCACATAAGGGAGAAATAAAGAGGACTTACACCGTTTTTAGGTTCACGATGAAGATTTTGGGGATTTCCTATTCCTTGGCTCCATCATCAACACAAAGGCCTCGTCATCCTCATCTGGGATATGTGTGTCACAGCCAAAAATTGTCTGGCAGGTAAGCAAGTGACATTCAGGGGCAGTTGGCCATTGCTGAGGTTGTGTCATGACCCCAGGATTCCTTGAAGGTCACCCTTCCATATATTAGCCAAGGCTGCCCCTGCTTAGCTTCCGAAATCGGGTGAGATCAGGTTTGATCTCACTTAGCTTCCACAAGCCTGAGCTTTCCACGTTGGGTACCCCAAGGGAGGCTGCACCTATCTGTGGGCATTTGGCCAATGATGCAAATGAGGTTTTCTGCCAGCCAAGGAACTAACCAATCAAAGGAACCTGATCGCTCTGCTTAGAACCAATCCAATTGCTCTTCTTAGGGCCAATTAGATTGCCCTGCTTAGGGCCAATCGGATTGCCTGTTCTATGCAGCTGTCTTCCATATATGCGGAAAGCCATTCACAACAGGCTGTTTAGGTGGTTGGTAGTCAGAAAATGGATGCTTCAAGTATCTCTTCTTAGGTAACTTGCAAAATCAGAAGGAGGCTACAAAAGAATTCCATACTTATTAGAAATACAGATCTGTCATCACAATCTAATCGCCTCCAGTGACATATTTGCACATTAATGATAGATAGATAGATAGATAGACAGATAGATAGATAGATAGATAGATAGATAGATAGATAGATAGATAGATAGATAGATAGATAGATAGATAGATAGATAGATAGATAGATAGATAGATAGATAGATAGATAGTTTATTTAAAAATGCATAAAATATAGTGTGATGTTCCTATTTCTACCCTGTCACTGGACGTCAAGGGTGCTGTCCAGGGAAGGAAACGTGCATCGCTGCTTCCCTGTGGGAAAAATGAACCGGCCTGAACAATTCACTTCCTCCCTGCTTGCTATTCCATTGACATTTGCAATCTGCTGCCCCAGCAGGCGGACTCCCCCAGGCCTCATTCAAGGGAAGCTTGCTTTGAAGCCGGAAGTGAACCTCAGAATCGGTTTACCGCTTTGTTCTGAGCAATTATTTCAAGGGCTGCCAAGTCTTTTGTTTGCAGAGGTCGCAGGAAAGCAAGGACTCGGCCGGCAGGGAGAGAGGTAGAGTGTAGGCCAGAGCCCTGACAGAGACCTTTCTCCGATCACAGGGGGAGGTCAGAGAAGGCGACGTGTCCCTTGGCTCCGGCTGGAGAGAAACAAACATGTTTGATTAGCTAAACCAGGCGTAACGTACAGCCGCGAGAAACTGGAAGCAAAGCATCTGCAGAAACAGGCCGAGACGCCTGTGACACGGGGAAGGGAGGAGGGAGAGAAAAACATGTCTCTTTCTCATTCAAAATAGGAAGGCGTCATACCTGCCCGTCCCCCATCTGCCATTGTTGTTGGATACTTCAAGTTCCTTTTTAGGAAGCATTATACCAGACTTTTTTGTGAAATCCTGGGGTTTCTTGATGGCCATGGAAGGGTTTCCTGGGTGGGTGGGTGGGATGGATGGATGGATGGATGGATGGATGGATGGATGGATGGATGGATGGATGGATGGATGGATGGATGGATGGATGGATGGATGGATGGATGGATGGATGGATGGATGGATGGATGGATAGATAGATAGATAGATAGATAGATAGATAGATAGATAGATAGATAGATAGATAGATAGATCTGCTTCCCAACCATATTCTATACAATCACATCACCTCCATGGTTTGTTGAAGCCTGAAGAATGTTTCAGGGCTTTCTCAATGGTAAAAAAGCAAAGAAAAGTTGCATTATGGTATGCTGTAGAGGATATCAGATGCACAATAATTTAGCTTTCAACCTCTGGGAGTCCGGAAAAGGACAGCGTTCTGAGACAGCAAAGAAAGAGATGTGAAGAAAGAATCTAACGATCAAACGCAGGATACTGAGCACATTTCTCCAAAACCTCCAATAACCGCAGGGTGGGATTGAACCACTGGGATGCCGTCGCCTGACCATATTAAGCCTTTCTGATGTTCACTCGTTTCTTTCATGCTATTGATATGCTGGCGAGGCAAAGGTCATGTTAAAAATGGCATATGCTTCTAGGGGGGGAATCAGAAAAAAGATGTGGAGATCAATCTTTGTGGGTTCTGTCTGCACAAGGGGAAAAAATAAAACGACACCTCAGGAAAAAAACATCCAGTGGCACTCTTTAAAATCAGCCAAGCTAGAGTTGTGCAAACACTCAACCCATTTGGCTCCATCCTGCTTAACAGTTGCAAACATCGAGCCAACTTTTCAGCAGGCCTCTCGTCTGTTCATTGACGCCTCCATGGATTTTCAGCAGGCTGCTTCACCTTGTTCCTTCAAAACAGCACGATCCTTGACAGCCCTGCAGCTAAGAGAGGGCCCGGTTGTACCAAGCTTGACATTACCCCAAACCGTGCCAGACTGGAAAACCTTTTAATGAGCTATTTATTTCAGCTGCAGTGACAAGAAAAAGTCGCAGAGGGATTAAGTGTCCAAAGGTCCTGCCAAGTATAAAAGGCTCCATGGGGTTTTATACACCTACCTCATAGGGATGGCTCAGAGGCTGGGAGAAACACAATAATTCCACTCCTTCAGTGTCATCTCCAGGTCCGTCCCCAAAGTCTCCATTCCTGGGGCCCCTGATGTAGCATGAGGTCACTGGGTCAGCCCTCACCCCCCAAGGTCAGGAGCAAGCCTATAGAAGAAGAAGAGTTGGTTCTTATATGCTGCTTTTCTCTACCTGAAGGAGGCTCAAAGCAGCTTACAGTCGCCTTCCCTGCCTCTCTCCACAACAGACACCCTGTGAGGGAGGTGAGGCTGAGAGAGCCCTGATATTCCTGCTCAGTCAGAACAGCTTTATCATAGCTATGATGAGCCCAAGGTCACCCAGCTGGCTGTATGTGGGGGAGTGCAGAATCAAACCTGGCTCGCCAGATTAGAAGTTTGCACTCCTAACCACTACACCAAGCTGGCTCTCCAATGCATCTTTCTCCTTCAGTGAATAATAGAATAACTATACCCTTCTTTGACTTTCTTGTGCCATTTCTTCTTTTGGCAGGTGCCTGTTTACTACTGTCTATTGTTAATCTAGTGGTAGAAAGTATTGGAATATGCATCTCATCAGTATAAGAAGAATATCCTGCAGGGGTCATCAGAGGAGAAGTGTATTTAGCATAGTTCGATCAGGAGCTTCCTGATTTAAAAACAACAACAACAACAACAACAAAACAGGCACTGCCAAAGTCCTTATTGGCTCTTGGGAGCCTTCCTGCTCCTCCGAGTATATTTCTACCCTGCTTGCCAAAAGAATAGAACAGACTGAAGGAATGGAACAACAGAACAGTTAGATAGTTGGGCTTCTCTCTCTCTCTCCTCTTTTTTTACAAAGTGGTTTCTCTCTTTTAAATAGAACTATTAAAGTCTTTTAAGCAGCCTGGTTCTCCATTCTCTCTGCATGTTGAAACTCTGCCAACAGAAAGTGCCATTGAGTCACAGCTGATTTATGGTGATTCTGTACGATTTTCAAGGCAAGAGATGTTCAGAAGGGGTTTGTCTTTGCCTGTAGGGATGGGCACGAATCCAGCAGGGCTCTTCTGAGGTTCTCATGAAGGCTTCAGGCTCTCTGCCCTGTTGTTGGCCCTCCAGAGGAACTGGTTGGCCACTGTGTGAGAAGGGAGGCTGAACTAGATGGACCCTTAGTGGTCTGATCCAGCAGAGCTCTTCCGAGGTTCCTATCAAGGGAAGGCTTCAACCCCTGGATCTTGTTGACCATCCAGGGATAGTAACCTCATAAGCTGGGGGTACCTAAAGCAGGGACTCAGAAAATGACCCTGGGCGACAGGTAAGTTTGCAAGTGAGTACATGTGTTTCAAGCATGCATAGTTTAATGGTTGTTTTAAATCATTTTTATACTGTTTATTTTAACATTTGTTAGGGTTAGTGATTGCTACTTTTGAGACCCTAAACTGGGTGGATATGAAGCATAAGGCCGATCTCGGGAGTGGCAGGAAATCATCATCATCATCATCATAATCAATACTTGCTCTGCCTCTGAGCTGTGGTATTTTGGTCACCTTTGAAAGACCTTTAAAAAAAAAACAGCCCAGAAATCAGGTTTCATCCTGTGGTAGGAATGGGCAATTGTGTGATTTTATTGGGAGAGCATCAGCTGAACATTGTCGGGAATATTGGGTAAATCTCTCTTCTCCCCCCCCCTCTCCATTTGGGGGCCTGACTAAATGAGTGGAGAAGGAACATATGGTCTTGATTTTTTAAAATGTGTTAATTGCTGCCACGTTGTTGCTAGGGAGAGGTTGGGAACGGGAGACAATGCCAGGAATAGATGAATGGCTGAGTTGTTTTAATGAATACATTGACTTTATACAAACATATGTCGGATGGGAAACGGTACACAAGAGATTTACTTTTACAACTCTGGCAGGCGTTTGTCAGGCCCTGCAACAGGAATAATGCATTGGGGGGGAGAGATACGTTAAAGCTCCAAGACTTGATGTTTATATATATGTGTGTGTGTGTGTGTGTGTGTGTGTATGTATATGAGTGTATATATGTGTGTGTATATATATGTGTGTGTGTGTGTGTGTATGTGTATGTGTGTATATATGTATATGTATATGTATATGTATATGTATATGTATATGTATATGTATATGTATATGTATTTGTGTGTGTATATGTGTATATGTGTATATGTGTATATGTATGTATATATGTATATGTGTATGTATGTATATATGTATATGTGTATGTATGTATATGTGTATGTGTATGTATGTGTATGTGTATGTGTATGTATATATGTATATGTATATATGTGTTTATATGTATATGTATATGTATGTATATATGTGTATGTGTATGTGTATGTGTATGTGTATGTGTATGTGTATGTATATGTATATGTATATGTATATGTATATGTATATGTATATGTGTGTGTGTGTGTGTGTGTGTGTATATATAATTTTCATAAAGATAGAAATATTAAAAAGAGACAGTATAAGTTGTTAATACAAAAAATGGTAAAATAAAGACTTCATTGGTTACATTTACACCCCCTCCATTAGGTGCCTCCTTTTAGTTATGCTTTAAGTTTAGGCTGGGAGGCACTGCAGAGATATATTTAATAATACAGATTCAGCTTACATAGGAAATCTAAGACCCCACATTAGCTACATAATAGTATAAACTTAAGACTTGATGTTGATTTGAATGTAATGGGAACTACCCCTTTCTTTCTTTTCTTCATTTTTATATAGATTCAAGTGGGTCTCCATGTTGGTCTGAAGCAGCCCAACAAAACAAAGTCAGAGTCCAGGGGCACCTTTGAGATCAACAAAGATTTATTCAAGGCGGGAATTTTCAAGTGTTTTTTTCTATGTCATGGTTATTTAAAAAAATAAAATAAAATGTGTCTCCCTTTAGTAAGTCTTGCTACATTTAGAAAGCAAACCTAAGCAGGTCTACTCAGAAGTAAGTCCAGTTACATCCCGGGGGGGGGGGGTGACTTCCAGGAGAATATTCTTAGGATAGCAGCCTGAATTTGTATGAAATGCGAAATTAGCAACCCGCCCTGAACTTCATGCATGTGTGCATTTTCGGGTCAGTTAGTTTTAATGGCAAAGGAACCGGAGGGGAAGGGGGGAGACAGAAGGAAGGAAGAAAAGAAATTGGGGCCTGCTTCTCTCACTGCCCACCCCCTTCTCCTGCCTCTCCCAAGGCAGCCTTCACCTCCCAATTTCCTTCCAATTCCTTGCCTTCCTCAAGGAAAACCCGAGCGCATCGCAGAACTAAAGTGACACCTTCTGGCCAACCAACACAGGAACAGCCTGACACCCAAAAAGCGGCACTTTCACTGCTGTTCCGGTGTGACACCCAAATCATTGCTTAGATTAGAAGACAGCTTGGCATCGGTAAAAGGAGGGGGCGGCAGAGGCAGAAGATTCCTGTTTACAGGTAGAAGACAGCAGCGAAAACTGACAGATTGTCATATAAGGGAGAGTTGCGCACTGATCAAGCCACCAGGCTCCACGGGAAACAGCAGCTGGAGAGCTGATTCTGCTATGGCAGGGGGCTCCTGTTGTCTACCTGCTGTCATAAGAACATCGGGAGAGCCCTGCTGGGTCAGACCAGGGGTCCCTCCAGTCCAGCCTCCCGTCTCACCCAGTGGCCAACCAGTTCCTCTGGAGGGCCAACAACAGAGCAGAGAAGCCGAGGCCTTCAAAAGAACATGAAACAAACCCTGCTGGATCAGACCAGGGGTCCATCCAGTCCAGCATCCTCTCTCACCCAGTGGCCAACCAGTTCCTCTGGAAGACCAAAAACAGGGCATAGAATATCTCAAGCCCCTTTTCTGAAATGGTCCACCACCGTTCTCTTGGAGCTCTCTTGGCCCCACCTACCTCACTGGGCGTCTGTTATGGGGTGAGGAAGGGGAAGGTGATTGTAAGCCACTTTCAGACTCCTTTGCGGCGTAAAAAGCAGGTTACAAAGAAAACAGCTCTTCTTCTTCTTCATCTTTTCCCTGCCAAACGCAAGGATGTTGTAATCTTGATGAAGATGAAGTCTGAGGCAGCTTCGTGTGTTGAAATGATGGCAAAATGGAGGACATTCCTCTCCTTCGAGGGAGGCAATTCCTAGGCTTGCTGTATCCCCCCAAGGCCATCAGCAGGGAACCGTGGGGGGGGGGAGGTGTTTCCAGCTCCATGTCGGGAAAAATTGGGAAATTTGGGTGTAGAACCAGGGAGGACATGGGCATCAAGAGGGTACATTGCCACAGAGCCCATCCTTCAAAGCATCCATTTTCTCCAAGGGAACGGATCTCTGTATTATGAAGAAGAGCTATAATTCTTGAGGATCCCCAGGTCTCACCTGGAGGTTGGCATCCCTAGCAACTCCTGGCACACACGGGCTGACCGTCACATGCCTAGATGCGTGGCTTGGCAAACATGGTTGGTGCTCTAATCAAGCAGCGGTGCTTGCATACTGCCCAATGGGTCTGTCCGAACGCAGTCCTCATCTATCCTTCCCCGCTGTGTGCTGGTCCACCAATAGCTTCACACTGACATGGATGACCCTCCTGCATCCCTTTAAAATCCTCCGCTGGGGCGGGAGCTGTTTCTGCCTGAGGCCCAAGGCAGTGCGAAGATTAAATAAGAAAAACAATGCTAAAAGTTCCTAATTGAATCAACAGAAACCTATTGGCAACGTCCCAATAGAAAAATGCATTTTCTGCTCCCAGGCCTGTGCACCGGCCTGCCAGGGTGGTTTTGGGGCCAGGGCAGCTTGCCCCGCCTCTTCCTGGGTCTGTACGGGGGAGCATTTCCCCCGCTGTACCCGGATTACTGCCTCTGGATGAGGCAGCTGGGACGGCCATTTTTCTACCTGCTGTTGAGCCGCCTGGGGTATTTCTTTTCATTTTTCAGAAAGTGGGATTGCATTACAGCGCCCTAAAACCTTCTTTAAAATAAAAAGATATGCCCCTGGCAGCTCCGCCATGCTGTGCAGCACAGCAAAGCAGCCTAGGGAATGTTCTTGTCCCTTCCGGGATGCCGTACTTTGCCACGGGTAGGGAGGAATCAGGCCACGCGTCTAATCTGGAAAGCTGGGTTTGATTCCCCATTCCTCCTGTACATGAAGCCCACTGGGTGACCTTGAAGAAGAAGTTGGTTCTTATATGCCGCTTTTCTCTACCCGAAGGAGTCTCAAAGAGGCTTACAGTCACCTTCCCTTTCCTCTCCCCACAACAGACACCCTGTGAGGTGGGTGAGGCTGAGAGAGCCCTGATATTACTGAAGAAGAAGAAGAGTTGGTTCTTATATGCCACTTTTCTCTACCCGAAGGAGTCTCCAAGCGGCTTACAGTCACCTTCCCTTTCCTCTCCCTACAACAGACACCCTGTGAGGTGGGTGAGGCTGAGAGAGCCCTGATATTACTGAAGAAGAAGAAGAGTTGGTTCTTATAAGCGACTTTTCTCTACCCGGAGGTAGAGAGGCTTCCATTCTCCTTCCCTTTCCTCTCCCCACAACAGATACCCTCTGAGGTAGGTGTGGCTGAGAGAGCCCTGCTCAGTCAGAACAGCTTTATCAGTGCTGTAACTAGCCCAAGGTCATCCAGCTGGATGCAAGTAGGGTAGAGCGGAATCGAACCTGGCTTGCCAGATTAGAAATCCGCACTCCTAACCACTACACCAAGAGTCGAGAAAAAGTGAGGAAGAACTAAGTAAGAAGTCTAACAGAAGTTCTGGAATACGTTTTAACCCCCCACCCTTTTAAAAATCCTAGGCATGCATGGGCACAAAGATCCAACCCATCTCAACTTCGGTTCGGCATAATTAGAAGGCCTTCGGGCATGCCCAGGAGCAATCAAGCTGACGAAGACGTCTTCAGAACGCTCTGCGAATAGCTGACTGTTGAGCTCCCATAACCGTGCCGTTCAGATTTATCTCTTAATCATTAGGAAGTCAATCAAAAAAAAAATAGACTGAGAAATAATTGGAGTTTAAAGGTGGAGGAAATTGACAATTTAAGAACAAATTAATTTTGATTAGCATCAGATAAAATCATTTTTTTAAGGCAATGCAATGAATGGTGAGTCGGAAGATTGACTCCTGTCAAGGGGGGGAGAAAGCCCTGTCTGGGAATTTTAGGCGGGAGGGGGCATTAATAATACTGTGTTTTAACTCTTAACTTTTGTAAGTTGCTTTCAGTGTTTTTACCTGCCCTGAGTGATATGGAAGAACAGGATAAAAATTTTAAAAATATCGTTATTCCTATTCTCTCTTTCTCTTTCTCCCCCCACCTCTTCATCTCCAAATTCCACAAATGTAAAAAGAGCTGCTTTTTTAATACCCTGCTTTTCACTAACGAACACCTTTCCCTTCCTCTCCCCACAACAGATACACTGTGAGAGAGGTGGGGCTGAGAGAGCTCTGAGAGAATTGCACTGAAAGAGAGAACTGTGACTAGCCCATTTAAAGGCAGCAGGAAAGAGAAAGATGCAACTTGAGATGGATTGACTCCACCAAAGAAATCACGAGGGCCTTCCGTTTGCAAGACCTGAGCAAGACTGTTAACAAGAGCATATTTGGGAGGTCCATAATTCATGGACTCCGGGGAATGGTGGAGGACAGGAAGGCCTGGGGGATCATTGTCCATGGGGTCGTGATGGGTCAGACATGACTTCTCACCTAACAACAACATAATTCATAGGGTCTCCATAAGTCAGAAGCGGCTTAATAGCCCTTAACACATTTCTCCGTTCTTTGGGAAAGTAGCAAACACCCCAGAAGATAGAGATAGAGTTCCTTATCCTGGATGCTTGCGGATCCTGCAATAAGCATGGGGCTAGACTAGATGGCCTCTATGGCCCCTTCCCACTCTAGGATTCTATGATTCAACAAGGTCTGATGCTGGGGAAGTGGGCAAATAAGAACAAGATGCAATTCAAAAAGAAGTGCAGGGCTCCACGTCTGGGTCACAAAAATGAGAAGCAGACATATTGGATCGGAGAGGGCAGCAGTGTGTACGAGTAAGATCTTGGGCTCCTCGTGGACTGTAAGCTAAATAAGACAGCGTGACGCGGCGGTAAAGAAGGCAAATGCAGTCTTGGCCTGTATCAACAGAGGCGTCACATGGAAATTGCAAGGTGTCATAATATTTGCATCTGTTCAACACCTTTATTGTGCTGTATGCTAATTTTCTGCTCTCCGTCTACCAATATGTACAGACTGGTGACTTCCATTCCAAAGCAGACAAAGGAGTGTGTGTGCACACAAAAGCATCTACCTTGGATCAACTTGTTTGGCATTAAAGATGTCACTGGACTCAAACTTTGTTACACACACACACATATTTGTGGAAGACTTATCTGATATTGACTGAGACATTGTCTGTTGGAACGATTCCCCGGCAAGCAGAGCGGTTATGCAGTGATAGAAGGATGGCAGGACGTAATTTTGCAAAGGGGTAAGGTGCATGCATGGAAAGTCAGTCGAACTACCCTGCCTGGTTAGAAAGGAACAGAGTCTTCACCACGCAGCCAGAAATGGGTTGACGAACCGTCAAAACTGATCACAGAAAAATCAACTTTCTGTTTGCGATCGGCGAGTAGGACGTGAGTTGAACCCTCAAGTCCTCAAACAATTCTAGTTCAATCAATCTTTATTATCGCGGTCATAGACCAGCTCCAATCTTGCCGGATTCCAATCCATCATAATATAATTTAAATTAGTGCCACGCTTAAGATGAAATTCAGTGGGAGGTACAAGTTCAGAAAGGAATACGTCTTAACGATAAATAAAAGATCATTAAAATCCTACAACGTATAAATGAACTTAAATCACCAGTAATTGGCGAATTCTAAGAACGACTGCAAAACTTTGGAGGAAGTGCTGACATCCGTGGATTTCCATCTATGAGTAGCAATTTTGCACTGGTCACTCGAGGAAGGGAAGAATAAACTTGGAATGAGGCTCTTGGTAGGAGGAGGAGGAGGAGAAGTTGGTTTTTATATCCCACTTTTCACTGCCCAAAGAAGTCTCAAAGCAGCTTACAATAACTTTCCCTCCCTCTCCCAACAACAGATACCTTGTGAGGGAGGTGGGGCTGAGAGAGCTCTGTGACAACAGCTCTAAGAGAACTGTGACTAGCCCACACGTGGTGAGAGCCAGCTTGGTGTAGTGGTTCGCAGCATGGACATCTAATCTGGCCAGCTGGGCTTGATTCCCTGCTCTTCCCCGACATGCGGCCAGCTGGGTGGTCTAGGTGTGATAAAGCTGTTCTGACCGAGCAGGAATATCAGGGCTCTCTCAGCCTCACCCACCTCACAGGGTGTCTGTTGTGGGCAGAGGAAAGGGAAGGTGATTGGAAGTCGCTTTGAGACTCCTTCGGGTAGAGAAAAGCGGCATACAAGAACCAACTCTTCTTCTTCTTCTCTCTTAGCCTCCCCTCCCTCAAAGGGTGTCTGTTGTGGGGAGAAGAAAGGGAAGGAGAATGTAACCTACTTTGAGTCTCCAGGTAGAGAAAAGTCGCTTATAAGAACCAACTCTTCTTCTTCAAGGTCACCCAGTGGGCTGCATGTAGAGGAGGAAGGGGGAATCAAACCCAGCTTTCCAGATTAGAATCCCCTCTCTTAACCACTACACCAAGCTTGCAACGAAAAGAACATGTTCCATAGCTTCTACCTCCCCTGACCCACAGGAACAAAGCCTGTTTGCCTGGGGAACCCTTTTGTACCTCCTCTCCAAAACTGCTGAAGGGAGTCCTTGGCATCTAACCAGGGGGAAAACCTTTCTGTGACTAAAAATAAATCTCCAGGTGGGAGACAGCATTTCTAGCTAGCTTTCTGGCCTGCGCATGCATCTGCATTTGCTTTCGGTACAGGACCCAGCCATTCCGCATGCCCTCATCAGAGCCCTTTCAAAAGCCAAGCGTTCTAGCCGGAGTAAGGCAAGGTGCTGCTTCCGTGCGCAAACACCTTTTGGCAGTTTCGCAAAATATACTCCTTTCAGGTTTCCAGACGGCGCCAACTCTCAGATGGTTCGTGCGCGTCGGTGTGCGGGAACGCCTGCTCGAGGGCTCTGGCTGAGCGAAAACAAAGGTCTCCCCGTTTTCAAAGGGAACTTAAGCCACTTGTTGGGGAACCTAATTATGCGCCACGCAAGTTGCTTCCATGCTCGAGCGATTACGAATGCACGGCGTGCTGAGCGCGGTCTTTGCAGAAGCCTCGGCTTTCTGTAATTTTAATTTCCTCACTTGAACCCTTTCTTCAAACCTGCCTGAAGGACTCAGTGGGTTGTTTCCGCCCCCCCCCTCCCCACAAAGTGGTACAAATTAGCATAAACTGAAATGTCAATATTGCGGAATGTGAAATCTTAAAAAGGGAGAAAGGCTCGGTGCTGAAGGAGGGGTTTTTTTCAATAGCTGGAGGGCTCTTCATTTTTAACTGGGGAAAGGTGCCACAGCGATGCACTGTATGTAAATTGTCAGCCAAAATATCTTCCTTTCTCTCCCAAATCTGACTTCACGTTAATACATAAGAAGAGCCCTGCTGAATCGGGTCAATGGTCCACCTAGTCCAGCATCCTGTCACCAACCCAAGGCCATATGAAACTACCTTATATCAGGTAATTGGTCCATCAAGGTCAGTATTGTCTAATCAGACTGGCAGCAGCTCTCCAGGGTCCCAGGTAGAGGTCTTTCACATCATCAGTTGCATGGCCCCATTAACTGGAGATAGCAGGAATTGAACCTAGGACCTTCTGCATGCAGAAGAAGAAGACTTGGTTCTTATATGCCGCTTTTCCCTACCTGAAGGAGGCTCAAAGCGGCTTACAGTCGCCTTCCCATTCCTGTCCCCACAACAGACACCCTGTGAGGTGGGTGAGGCTGAGAGAGCCCTGATATTACTGCAGAAGAAGAAGACTTGGTTCTTATATGCCGCTTTTCCCTACCCGAAGGAGTCTCAAAGCGGCTTCCAATCGCCTTCCCTTTCCTCTCCCCACAACAGACACCCTGTGAGGTGGGTGAGGCTGAGAGAGCCCTGATATCTCTGCTCGGTCAGAACAGTTTTATCAGTACCGTGGCGAGCCCAAGGCCACCCAGCTGGCTGCATGTGGGGGAGCGCAGATTCGAACCTGGCATGCCAGATTAGAAATCCGCACTCCTAACCACTACACCAAACTGGCTCATATCCATGGTCTTGAAGGAAGCCAGGACCACTGCTTTCCCTCCTTATATCTCACTCCCAAAGACCCCCAGGGTTTGTGGGCAGGGTCTCAGCAACCCTAAACGGCCATTCTAGCAACTTCCTACGGCATCCCTTGCTAAGCCCTCCCTGAAATGTTGCGTTGACTGGCATACATTAACCGATGGCTGCATGTAAATCGTACTTCCTGTTCCCTCCTGGAATAATTACTCTCTCTTAACCACCTGTAACAGCCGCATGATTAGACTGGAATAGTGATTGCAATGTAATGCAACGCGTTGTACAATGTAATGTAATTTGAGATGGTAGATTGGGATGTATTTCTTCGGGCCGGGGAACGGAGGAGACAGAATCCTGCCCCAAAGACGCTGTTAGTTACCTTTCAGGCTTAGTTGGGACGGATGGAGCATAACTGTCTCCGTTGATTATGCTCAGCATGGCGCAATTAAGAAGGGCACATTTACACATCTGTCTCCAGTGCTGATATATGTATTCACTTCACTAGGCTCCCCGCACGGAATTCAATCCAATCCAAGCAAATTGTGACCATATAAACTGAGCTTGTTGTCCCTGTCTGTTGTCCCACGCATCTGTTAAACATCTCCATTATGCTGCACGACAATTTGCCGCTTGCCTTCTGTCTATATGTTTGGGGACTTTTGGACTAAGTTGGGCCCTAGGTCCCTCCAGAAAAACAAAGCTGCAAAGTAACAGAGCGTTTGCTGTAATAAGTTACCTTTTGTGGGATAAGCACAGATCCAGTATCACAGTGCTTTGAGGTTCAAAAGGAATAATCTTTACAGGAAAGATTATGTAGTCTCCTTACTGATGTGTTGTGTATGGCAGGACCCCTGCCTCACAGGCTGGCACACTGTCTACCACAACCAGTTGCACTGTTCATAGTCTAGACTTGTGCCTAAGCCAGACATTGTTAAAAACCTGACAAGACACTGCTGGAAACCCCCCTCTTCAGCTTGTCCTTCACTACAGGTTAGGAATTACAGAAACAACCTGAAACATGTATTGCTCTCCTCTTTCTCCCCCTCTCTATTGTATTGCTAATTCAGTGGCCTGGCAGGGACCTGTTCGTCCAGGGGCTCCTGGGCCAACTCCTTTGGCTCACACGTATTGACTCATGCTTGGCCCCTTTGCCAGAGGGAAATCTCTTTCCCAATCTCAGCAGCTAGACCTATTGAGACATGATCCTTCACTTTCTTAGACCCTTTGTCTAAGCCCATCAGCACCCGTCTCCGGACTGGCCCAGGGCATTGCCCAGCATCCTGCTCCATGGAAAATTCCATAATGTGCTCACCTGGGCTACATGTTTTGTTGTTGACTTACTTAGCTAATTAGAATAGGGCTTATTAGACACCAACATCAACTATGTCATTAGAAGGGAAGATATTACGGCTGAAGCTCACTTACTTTGGACACATCCTGCGATCAAACTCGCTGGAGAAATCATTAATGCTCGGCATGGTCAGCGGCCAAAGGAAATGTGGTCGCCAAGGGATCCGCTGGCTTGACCGATCAAAGCCGACGCAGGGATGACCATGAACCAACTGAAAGAAGCAGTCAGAGACAGGGGAACATGGCCAAGACCAGGGGTTGTCAAACTGCGGTCCTCCAGATGAAGAAGAAGAAGAAGAAGAAGAAGAAGAAGAAGAAGAAGAAGAAGAAGAAGAAGAAGAAGAAGAAGAAGAAGAAGAAGAAGAAGAGTTGGTTCTTATACGCCGCTTTTCCCTACCCGAAGGAGGCTCAAAGCGGCTTACAGTCGCCTTCCCTTTCCTCTCCCCACAACAGACACCCTGTGGGGTGGGTGAGGCTGAGAGAGCCCTGATATTCCTGCTCAGTCAGAACAGTTTTATCAGTGCCGTGGCGAGCCCAAGGTCACCCAGCTGGTTGCATGTGGGGGAGTGCAGAATCGAACCTGGCATGCCAGATTAGAAGTCAGCATTCCTAACCACTACACCAAACTGGCAGGGGCTCCTGAGAATTGTAGTCCATGGACATCTGGAGGGCCGCAGTTTGACTACCCCTGGCCAAGACTTTCCTATAGAATCACGGAGGGTCAGGCACAACTGAATGGATAACATCATCATATAATTAGACATCAAGGAGACATTTCCCACCAGGAAAAGGAAGTCCTATTCATAATGGAACAGTTTAGGATCCACTGTTGCCTGATCGATGTATTGCACATTGATAATATATCTTCGATCGCGTACGTGGGGTGGGGGGGGACCTTCCTGGTCTGCAAACTGGGGTTAATAAACCCAACCTTACAAGGTGTTTTGTACAATGTTCCACTTGGGGGGGGGGGTTGTTTTGTTCATTAACCTGTATGAGAAGCTGATCGTTGATCGTGAATAAAGGACTTTAAATTTGCTTGGTTCATTAGTTTAGTTTTTTAGCATCTGGAGGACAGCTTGGTCGTATTCAATACTGTATGACTTCCGTTTGCTCCTGCCCCTTGTGGAGATCTTTGTTCAAGGTGCCATCCCCCTACTCTAACCTTAAAGCCGAAAGGAGACATATGGAGCCGAGAGAGGCTGGCTATCTGCCTACGACAGCTTTATTACGGCATTTCTCGGGGGGGGGGGGATAGGGTGGGGAGCATTAGTGATGATAATTTATTTTTTTCCCTCGTTACCACTGAAAATCATCCCCTCATTTGGAATGAAAATAGGTGTTCTCCGGCGTCAGCCGTGACTGTAAATCTGTTGCTCATCAAACGAAATGGTCCCCAAGAAATCTGCCAGCCACATTTCCTGTTCCGGACTTTGCATTCGGGCGAACATTAATTCATTACATCGGCAATAATTTAATATATCAGAGGACAAAACCGGGATGGCTGTTTGCCACGTCAGCGACTTAGAACAGCGGTGCAGAGAGAGAGAGAGAGAGAGGGACACCAAATGCCTGCAGGAACAACCAGGGAGGGTGTTCAGCCAGGCCTTCTTGGGGTCGCACCGAAGGACTCTGCAGACCAGACACGGAACAGGAGGCTGGACTAACCAGAAAGGGTTCGTAGTACCTTGTGGTGTTATAGTTAAAGCCCTAGGCTACTGGCACATGGGTCAGATCTTGGGGTACTTGTGGACTGTAAGCTAAATTTGAGCAGTGATGTGGCAGTAAAGAAAGCAAATGCAGTCTTGGGCTGTATCAACAGAGGCATCATACCGAAATTTCAAGATGTTATAGTCCCTTTGCTGTATGCTGCATGGGTCAGACTGTACCTGGAGTACTGGGTGCAGTTCTGGAGGCCTCACTTCAAAAAGGACCTGGACAAAATGGAGAGGGTGCAGAGGAGAGTGAGGAGGATGGATCGGGGCCTGCGGACCAAGGCCTCTGAGGAAAGGCTGAGGGACTTGGAGATGTTCGGCCTGGAGAAGAGGAGGGGACAGGATGGCTCTCTTGAAGCATTGGAAAGGTTGTCACTTAGAGGAGGGCAAGGAAAGGTTCCCGCTGGCAGCAGAGGAGAGGCCCTGCAGAAATGGTTTAAAACTATGTGTAGAATGCTACCAACTAGATATTGGAGAAAAAAATTCACAGCCAGAGCAGTTCACCAGTGGAATGGGTTACCTAAGGAGGAGGGGAGCTCCCCCTCTCTGGAGGTCTTCAACAACAGCTGGACATATATTTATCATGGGTGCTTTTGGCTGATCCTACACTGAGCAACAAGTTGGCCTGCGTGGCTCTTCCAACTCTACGATTCTACGATTCTAGGTTTCTATGACCTCACTTGCCATGAAGCTCACTAAAAGTTGCCTTAGATCAATTGCTGCTTTGACCTAAGCTACCTTACAGGGTTGTTGTCAAGATAAAATGGTGGAAATGGAGAAGAAGCTGAAGAGGTTTATCACACCCCACATTTCACTACCCTTTCCCTTCCTCACACCCTGTGAGTTAGGTGAGGCTGAGAGAGCTCTGAGGGAGACTGCTCTGTGAGAACAGCACTATCAGGACTGTGACTAGCCCAAGGTCACCCAGATATCTTCATGTGGTGGAGCGGAGAACCCAACCCGGCTCACCAGATTAGAAGCCGCCGCCCTTACCGACTACTCCATGCTGGCTTATATATTAAAAGAAAAAATATATATATTGACTTACCATTAGCACAGCACAGAGTTAAGCAAAAGGATCTGACAGAAATTTGGCAAAACATAATGATTTTCCCTTTGCTAAAACAAATTCTGATAGTAAAAACAGAGCGGACTTCTTACGTAAGAAGTTACAGAAGTTCTAAAATGTTCTCATTACCACCTAGCTTGACTCAGTTCCCCAGTGGACCACTTGGCTAATGGCAGCCTTCCAGGATTTCTGGCCAGGGACCTTCTCCCTCTGAGGGACTGCAGGCGAACAGGCCTCCCCATAGTTCAAGGGGATTAAAACCAGCTTCTGCATCCCACCCACTTCGGTGGGGGGGGATTTTGGGAAGAAGATGCACTTCTCTCCCTCCCACCCTTCAGCCCATACTTGCTTGGCAGTCACTGGCAGTCTTCAAGCAAAGGTTGGATACACACTTTTCTTGGATGCTTTAGGATGCTTAGGGCTGATCCTGCGTTGAGCAGGGGGTTGGGCTAGATGGCCTGTATGGCCCCTTCCAACTCTATGATTCTATGCTTGCAGAAAGAGAAGAGGCTGGGAGAATTCCTTTGCTTCCTGGCTAGATCAATTGGCGTTTGAAGGAAAGTGAAGAAGCGGATAACATCACCCCATTCCCCTCTCCCAAAGCAGAGTAAAAAAAAAAAAGGCTTCCAAAAAATCAGCCCAGGCAGAAGTGTATGAGGGACAGAGAGCCCACCGTGCTACAGGCTGGAAGTGGATGGCTGCTTCATATGCTTGCCTCACCGGGAGCTCCATGAAAACAAAAATGAGGCTAAAAAATGCAGTTGTTAGCAAAGGCAGCTTTCACCTTTAGCTTTCTCCATCAAAAATGAGGTGGCCGAGGAAATCTGTGAAGGGGCCCTTAAAGGAAACACCCTCTTGAAGTCTTAATTATGCAAAATGAGCTCTAAGCCTTGCTCTTTGTTTCATCCTGTTTGCTTATTTGCTTATAGATTTTGCTTCAAGGCAAAACTACCCAGAGCTCCCCAGTCTCAATTGCTTGTCCTTTGTTCTCCCTTTCTCTCCCTCTCCCTCTTTCTCTCTGTGTACTTATTTAGGCTTAGAGATAATCCCTAGACACAATCAGTTCCGATTCTTTCTCCAATATTTCCTAATGTTTCACAGTAGATCTCTCACTCATTTGGCAAAAATAAATTGAAAACTCTGGGCATGTTGGCAGGCTTTAATAAATCCTCTCTGGACTTTGAGGTGGAAAATGAGGCATCTTTTTAAAGACAAGGATGAGAATCATTGGTTTTGAGAGCCCCTCGGGCCATGAATTGGCCAGGAAAACAGCCTCCTCCGTGAATTATTTCGTGATGTTTATTAGATTATTTGGGCTTCCCTGTGTTTTCTGACACAAGGAGCACAAAGGATTGAAGGGTCAGCCTTTGTGGTCAGCTGAGCTGGACCTCTACCAGGGTGCACACATCTCCCCCTGGCGGCAGAGTTTAAATATGCACGAAGGAGCCGAACACCAAGTGCCTAAAAGAATAAAATAGGTTTATTAAGGCGAAAATCTACTTTGTGAATAGGAGGCAAGATAAGAGTCCTAATAGTGCAGTTAACTAACGGTTCTGTCTTCATTCTGGTTATTCTGGAGGTGAGCCTGGGAGAGAGGATCAAGTCAGTCTCAAGCGATGTAGCAAAATATCACTTTTTAATCTCTAGGGAAAGGAAAGTTTTAGTTAATCAAATTGGCCAATTTGCTGTACTAATTTATGTCACCAAAGTTTGCCTTTTATCTGGCGATCGTTTGTGTGTGTATCTATATAGACATGTATTTTTTGCTGGTCATTGACTGTATTAATAAACTGAAACTGAAGCCAGCAGGGAGGAGGAGGAGGAGGAGGGGAGTTGGTTCTTAAATGCTCCTTTTCTCAACCCGAAGGAGTCTCAGAGCAGCTTCCATTCGCCTTCCCTTTCCTCTCCCCACAACAGACACCCTGTGAGGGAGGGAAGGCTGAAAGAGAAGAAGAGTTGGTTCTTATATGTCGCTTTTTTCTACCAGGAGTCTGAGAGCAACTTCCAATCACCTTCCCTTTCCTCTCCCTTTAACAGATCCCCTGTGAGGTGGGTGAGGCTGAGAGAGCCCTGATATTACTGCTTGATCAGAACAGCTTTATCAGTGCTGTGGTGAGCCCAAGATCACCCAGCTGGTGGCATGTGAAGGCAGAGTAGGGAATCAAACCCTACTGGCAGCAGTGGACTGGAGCCGTAGCAATGAGTTTAAAGTATGTGTAGACCAATTATCAGCTAGATATCAGGAAAGAAATTTCCACAGTCAGAGTAGTTCAGCAGTGGAATGGGCTACCCAAGGAGGTGGGGAGCTCCCCCTCACGGGCTGTCTTCAAGCAGCGGCTGATCCTTCTCATGGATGCTACTGGTGGATCCTACATTCAACAATAGGTTGGACTAGATGGACCATATGGCCCCTTCCAGCTCTATGATTTTTTCAACCCAGACCTGGATGGTCCTTATGAGGCCTACTTCATCAGACCTTGGAAGCTAAGCAGGGTTGGCCTTGGCTGGTACATGAATGGGAGACCACCATGGAAGTCCAGGGTCAGGTTTCAGAGACAGGCAACAAAAACAAACACTTTAAAGTTTTGCCATCCTGGATTTCTTTTTTGAATGGCTTGTATGAAACGCAAGATATTAAAACATTAAATTGGTATCGGCAAGGAAGAGACTTTTTAATTATTTCTATTTTTAGAGGGAGGGAGGGAGACGAACTACATGTGTCCTTTGCACAGGACCAGTTGACAGATTTTCTGCTTAAAAGAGGTCAGAGATGGGGAAAAACCTCTTCCTAAGACCTTGGAGAGGTGCTCCCAGAGCCTCAGATGGCTTGGTGGCCAGAGAGAATGCAAAGCAGTTCTTCCTATATCCTTTGTCCAGGGTTAAATTTAACTCCATGGACAGACAGCGGGAGACGCGGAAGGTGAGAGATATAGACAGAAAGGTCCTTCTTTTTTAGTCTTCTGAATCAGCAGAGTTCCTTTATCTTTCATCGCTCAAGTGCCCCACGGAGACCTTATGTTACAGCTGCCCCGAGACCGACAAAGAATGTCGGATGGCTAGATTGCCTTCAGTGGTACCGAAAAGAAAAGATCTAAGCTGGGTCATAGCTGGACCGAGGGGGTCCAGGGTTCTTGCATCTGGAAGAAATGTCACCTTCCCATTCCCCGAAATGCATAACCCACCCATTCGGTTTACGGGAAGATTCCCTTCTCGTCCCGCTCCTGCCTTGCTCGTCTCCTCCGTAATGTCATTACGCCTCTTTAATACACCTGCATTAGTGACGATTTACTGCCGGCAGCTGCTAATCCAAGTCCCCGAAGAGGATTCCTTCACCTGGGCCGGGCCGTGGATGTTAATCACCCTGCCATTTGGGGAGGCATCCGCCTTGGTAATCAAGAAACAATGGGTCCCCCAGGAGCCCTGGAGGAGAAGATGCATCCTGTCACATCAGCATAAAAGTCAAAATGTCCTGCTGTCTCAGGCATTCTGGGTTTCAGAGCCCCTCCTGACGGGGTAGGGCTGTTGGCGTCAGAGAGAGAGAGCAAATGAACCGTTCCAGGTGAGGCAGCTTTGCTGGTCTGCGGTAAAAGAGCAACATTTGAGTCCCACAGCACCTGGGAAGACCAGCAAAGATGCCCAGGGCATAAGCTTTCAAGGGAGGGAAGGGGGGATGGCCTAGCACGACCTTGTTGGATCTCAGAAGCTGAGCATTATGGGTACTCGGAAGGGGGTCCCCTACAGATGAAGGCAACAGCAGAACCCCTCCGGCATGAAAGGCCCTTTTCCAAGGTTGCCTTGAGCAGGGGGTGGGACTAGATGGCCTTGTATGCCCCTTCCAACTCTGATTCTATCAGTCTGATCCGGAGCTGGTAATTCTATCCGGCTGAGAATTACCAGCATCTAAGTAAGGCCTAGAGTTCTTCCCGAATTACAATTGAACTCCACAGTACAGGGAGGGAGGGAGGAGAGAGGGAGATGTTGCTGATCAGTGGCCCCTCCAAAAGCTTGGTGGATGAACTCTGCCTTGCAGATCCTGCTGAATTATATTGGCTCCGTCAGGGCCCAGATCTCCTCCAGGAGCTTATTCCGCCAAGTAGGGTCCAGGACGGAAAACGTCCTGGCCCTGGTTGAGTCCAGACGTGCCTCCTTGGTGCCAGGAACCACCAACCGGTTGGAATTTGCAGAGTGCATTGCTCTTCGGGGGATAATGGAAGAGAGACAGTCCCTGAAGTATGCCAGGCCCAGGCTGCGAATGGCCTTGAAGGTAGGCACCAGTACCTTAAACTTGACCTGGAATTCAACCAGGAGCCAACATGGGCCCTCCAAGATGCTCCTGTGAGGATTCTGGCTGCTGCGTCCTGGCCCAGTTGCAATTTCCGGGTCACGGATAAGGGTAGACCCATGTAGGGTGAGTCATAGAAGTCCAATCTAGAGGTGAATATTGCATGTATCACCATGGTTAGGAGCTCTGGGGCCAGGTAGGGCACTAGTAACTTGGCTTGGTGGAGATGGAAGATTGCCAGCCATGCTATTCTCACGATCTGCAACTCCATAGTAAGGGAGATGTCGAATTCACCCCAGATTCCTGGCTTCCATGGCAAGAAGCTAGCAAACAGAAAGATCCTGACATCCAGGGGATCTCCAGGTCCCACCTGGAGGCTGGCATCCCTAGTCCCAAGCACGTTCACCTGGTTCCCACATCTTCCCAGGGCCTGCTCTCTTTTGACCCCTCCACCTCCCTGTAGCTCCACCTTTCTCTTGAGGCTGATTTCGGTGTTGCTTCCCCTTCTTCCTCCTCAGGGCTTTTTGTTGGCATCTGCAGTGTGCATATTTAGCTTAGAAATTTCCTGGTCTATTTCAAATACTCTCCTCCTATGTCCTGACTGGCTCAGTCAGAGACTTCCTGCTCCTTTGAGCGCACTTCCTCCCTGCTTGCTTCCAGAACAGCAGAAGGACAGAAGACCATAGCTAGTCAGTTAGACTGTTAGGGCTATCACTCTCCTCTCTTCATCACGAAGTCATTTCTCGTCACAATAAAGCTATTTATTCTTTAAGCAACCGGCGCCCCTTTTTTCTTTTGCATATTTAAACTCTTCCAGCACACATTTTTTCCCTCCTACTTGTGCTAGTCCCTGAATTGATCCCTCAAGAGTGGAGATTTGTGAACGGAATTCAAAAGGGGGAAGACACAGGAGAAAGAGAGACTTTCACCCCCTCAGCTTTACATTCACTTACTCGTTTTAGAGATTCATTTAGCTTAAGCAGCAGTGATAATTGAGGCCAAAAAAACCCTCTCGCCATTCGACCGAATCTCATTAATCACCCGCCCTGCCAGGGCCCGGCAGAAGAGGCATCTATCCCTACGAAGGAAGGAATTGCACTGGAGCAGCCCGGCCACCAGTCATCGTAATTTGATCAGGAGAAGAAAAGAAAAGCAAATTTATCTCAATTAACGGCAATGAGCTGTAAATTATAGGAATTTGCTTCTTCCCCCTCACCAGCGGGAAGGTTTTCTCTCCAATTACTTTTCAAGTGGCAATTTATTCCCTCAAGAGGCTGACAACAACGTTGGCTTTCCTTCGATCGGCTGGAAGCCCCAAATACATAACCCCATCGCAGAGGCAAATGCCACAGGAATGAGAGTGCGAGAATTCACCATCAACTCTATGGTAAACCATGAAGTTTCAGCTGGATCGTAGAAGGTCCCAAGGTGTGGTGACATCACTTTGGGTTATATGGCCAGAAGTGATGACGTGGTGTTGTGGGACGCCATTTAGGCCCACCCATCATTTGCCAGCTCCCCATACTGAGGTAGGGGGATGTGGGTCAAGGGAGGGATGCCAGTTCAGGGATGGGAAATTTCTGGAGATTTGGGGGCTGTTTTGGGGAGGGGTTTAGGGAGGGGAGGGACCTCCGAGCATAGAGTCTACCCTGGCACCTTTGAAGGGGGCCACAGACTGGAAAAAGTGACAAGGGGAGCCCAAAGGGTTTATCGGGGGGAGGGGTGATAACTAAACCAATGAAATACCGTTTTTGTATCACTGCAGATGGGGACTGCAGCAAAGAAATTAAAAGATGTTTGCTCCTGGGGAGGAAAGCTATGGCAAATCTAGACAGCATCCTAAAAAGAAGAGACATCACCCTGGCAACAAAAGTGCATCTAGTCAAGGCTATGGTCTTCTCAGTTGCAATGTATGGCTGTGAAAGTTGGACCATAAGGAAGGCCGAGCGTCAAAGAATTGAGGCTTTTGAACTCTGGTGCTGGAGAAGACTCTTGCGAGTCCCTTGGACTGCAAGGCGAACAAACCGGTCAGTCCTAGAGGAGATCAGCCCTGCCTGCTCCTTAGAAGGCCAGATCCTGAAGATGAAACTCAAATATTTTGGCCACCTCATGGAAGGAAGGACTCCCTGGAGAAGAGCCTAATGCTGGGAGCGATCGAGGGCAAAAGAAGAAGGGGACGACAGAGAATGAGGTGGCTGGATGGAGTCACTGAAGCAGTAGGTGCAAACTTAAATGGACTCTGGGGAATGGTAGAGGACAGGAAGGTCTGGAGGATCATTGTCCATGGGGTCGCGATGGGTCGGACATGACTTCGCACCTAACAACAACAACAATTGGTAGAAAGTTTGACCATCAAGGGAAAGGAAATGAATTTGTGTCATCCATTCCTTTGTGCATGCTTGAATCAATGCATTCAAGAAAAACAAATGGACACAGAAGCTTTTCTCAATCAAATGTTCTAGAAATATATGCAAGACAAGGTACCTTGAGCATTCTTAGCATAGGCCTTTTTTAGCCTAGCTCATCATGCAAGTTGCCAGCCTGCCACAAGGGGGAGCTGAAACATCATAAGAGCTCCTTAAAAGGCCGTGGCCTAAGCAAGGTTGAGAAGGCCATAAAGTCCACCCTCTAGCAGCCATTTTTTTCCCTCCAGGGGAATGAATCTCCATTGTCTGGACATCAGGTGTATATCTGGGAGATCTCCAAGCCCCACCTGGAGATTTGGCAATCCTAGCTCCGAAGCGAGCAGTCTGGCATCCCTACCTACGACCCTCATAGATGACCTTGAGCCAGTCACACAACCTCTCTCTCAGTCTAACCTACCTCACAGAGTTGTTGTTGTCGGCAGAGTTTAAATATGCAAAAGAGCCGAGCACTAGGTTGCTTAAAGAAGTAGCCTTTATTCAGCAGAAAAACAACTTTGTATGGAGAGAGAGAGAGAGAGAGAGAGAGAGAGAGAGAGAGAGACCTAACTAACTGTTCTAACTGTTGTCTGCAGTTATTTGGAAAACCCTTCCAGGGCCATTGAGAAAGCCTGAATTAGTGCCTATACAGAGTGAGTCTCCCAGTTGAGGGAGGGACCAGGAGGAGAGGTACAAAATGGGACTGCATATTTAATCGTCGTCATGCAGCACTCTGTAATACGGACTTTATCTGACAATTGGAATAAGGCAATTTCACAGTAGGTGCATTATGTTTTTTTTCGGAGGAGGGTGCTGGCCAAACTCAAAACAAAAGACTCACATGTTAAATTCTAAGGTCCAATGTGACATTCAAAAAAGAAAAGGGGGGGGAAGAATTGGCAAATATTGATTCCAGCTTTGTTATTTATTTAGATATTTTAGATTCTTATTTAGATATCTCATTGTTCAGTATGTTTTTGTTGTGGTGCGCCCCATCCTGAGTCCGAAGGGAAAGGTCGGGTAATGAATCTTCATAATCATCATCATCAGTTTGGTGTAGTGGTTAGGAGTGCAGACTTCTAATCTGGCATGCCAGGTTCGATTCTGCGCTCCCCCACATGCAGCCAGCTGGGTGACCTTGGGCTCGCCATGGCACTGAGAAAACTGTTCTGACCGAGCAGGAATCTCAGGGCTCTCTCAGCCTCACCCACCCCACAGGCTGTCTGTTGTATGGAGAGGAAAGGGAAGGCGAATGGAAGCCGCTTTGAGACTCCTTCGGGTAGGGAAAAGCGGCATATAAGAACCAACTCTTCTTCTTCTTCATCATCATCATCATCATCATGTTTCCTTTGGGAAGCTGTTCCCCCAAAGCTTTCGGATAACAGTGGTCACTCACAAGGGATTCTCCCATCAGGCCCCCCCTTGGAACATGCTCCTCAAAAGAGGAGGGCTTTTCACAGCCGTAGAGCAGCAGAAACCTCCAGGAAATGTTGGGCCTGAGGGACAAACACATAGGATAACAAACCACTGCGGAAGAGAACAACCTTGGAAATGGGCCATTGAAAAAGAAAGCAAAAAACGTTTTGGTTTATGTTTGCACGCTAGAGATATGAGGGCAATATCTACAAAACAAATTGGAATAAGTATAGCCAAAAAGATTGCGTTTTTGTACCAGCCAATGGGCTGAATTTCTTCAGTTTGGATTACTCCAGGGGTAGTCAAACTGCGGCCCTCCAGATGTCCATGGACTACAATTCCCAGGAGCCCCTGCCAGCATTCGCTGGGAATTGTAGTCCATGGACATCTGGGGGGCCGCAGTTTGACTACCCCTGGATTACTCCATTCGGCCCAGCCCTCTTTTGGACGGTGGCAGCAGGCAGAAGGAGGGAGGCTGTTCCGTCTCACCTAAGAACGGCTAGGCCAAAAGCGCCCTCCAGTGGCCCTGGAGAGGAAGTGAGTGGAAATGCAGGGTTTGCGGGATGGGGACAAGAACGCGAGGGGCGAAAAAGAGAACCTTTTCTCCCTCCAGAAACCGAGGGCTTCCAACGAGGGCGATGGGACAAAAGGAAATGCCTCTTTACACAAGGAGTGATTAAACTGAGGAATCTGCTGCCGGTGGGTGTAGTGACGGCCGCAGGAATACGCGGTTTCAAAAGGGAATAACACAGATATATGGAGGGGAGGCCTATCAATGCCTGCTGGACATGATGACTAAAGGGAACCTCCATGTTCAGAGGCACTAAACCTCTGAATCCCAGAGCCAGGAGGCAACATCAGGGGGAGGCTGCGGCCCACATGCCCTGGTGTTGGACCACCAGAGGACCTGGTTGGCCATTGAGTGAGGCAGGTTGCTGGACAGGTCGGATCCAGAAGGGAGCCAACATGGTATAGTGGTTAAGAACAGTGCCCTCTGGTCTGGTCTTGATGCCCTAGTCCTCCACATGCAGACAGTTGGATGATCTTGGGCTGGTCACAGTTCTCTGAAAACTATTTCCACGGAGTAGTTCTCCTAGAGATCTCTCAGCCCCACCTACCCCACAGGGTGTCTGTTGCGGGGAGAAGAAGGGAAGGGTGTTTGAAAGCTGCTTTGGGACTCCTTCGGGTAGTGAAAAGCAAGGGAGAAGCAGAGGGGGTTGGCCCTTGCCTTCCTCTGCAGAGCCTTCCTTGGTGGTCTTTCATCCAAGCACTGACCCCACTTGGCTTCCGAGATCTGATGTGGTCGGGCTAGCCTGGGCTATCCAGTACAGGGAGAGCATGAGTGGCAGGATACACTCCAAGATATATATTTGTGTGATTTTCTTTATGGGGGGGGAACCTTAAAATTCTGGGCTTTGTGGAGGAAACCCTTTTAAAATCCTTTAGGTGCCTCTGTTTAAATCGGAATCTAGATGACATTGTCTCAAGTTATCACCTTGACAGTCCTGAAATCCATGGAAAACAATTGCCATTCTACATACCTTTTTGACTCAAACAGCAAAGGGAAAACTCGTCCAGGGCTGCACCGTGTTTCTCTTCCCTTCCCTTCCCCCTCCCTCTCCCCGCCAGCCCCATTTCGGACTTGTGCTTAATCTCTAGATTTCATTATCCTGCATTCTCCAAGGGAGGCTTCGCAAATTGGAATCCCAGGGCGGAAAGCTGGAAGATCAGACGGTCTGAGTTGATATTTGAATATATATTAAAAAATAAATTTGAATATATACATTTCCTCATCCTCGGGGGGCTGAAATGCTCAGCTCTGGGAAAGGTAGAGACCGTGTTCCATCCATTACAGAAGACAACAGGTAAGGAGGGTGGGAGGGTGAGAGGGAGGGAGATGGATAGAGGGATAGATGGACGGACGGACAGATGGAGGGACGGAGGGATAGATGGATGGATGGATGGATGGATGGATGGATATGATTAACAGATGACAGACAAACAAATGAGAGGGAGGGGGGGAAAGGACTTTTCTGCACAGGAAATTGGGTTGCACTGTACAAAAAGGTTTGCATACTTACTTGGGCTTGTGGTCCATTCTGCTGTGTACCGCATATTAAAGGAAGATCCTATTCTGTAATTCCTGTACCGCTTAATGCGTTCTTTGAATACTTATCCTATGCTCCTATTTCTTTACGGTGATTCCAGACCTCTAAACCCCCAATGCAGTCTTTCTCGACTTTTTTTACCGTTGGGAAACCCCTGAAACTTTCTCCAGGCTTCAAGAAACCCCAAAAGTGGTGCAATCGTGCAGAACATGACAGGGAAGCACAGCTGGGGACACACCCACCTGAGGCCCCTCCCCTCCCCGCCCCTTCCAGGCCCATCATTGGCCATTTTGAGAGGGGGTGGGTGGGCCGATATTGCCATATATGGTTACATAACCTGATAAATGTTTAACAAATTTTACAAAATATATAACAAACAAATTAACTCCAACCCAATCAGGAACCCCTTCCAGGGCCGTCAAGAAACCGTCCTCGAGAACCCCTGCCCTAATGTATCAGTTATGGAATATTTTGTTGAATGTACTGAATCAATACGTATAATCTCCTTGCAAATTGTTGCTGTGAGCATTTCAGCATGCCTGGACACGGGGAGGGGGACGCCGTGTCGTGCTAAGGGTGCATAAGTGTTAATTCCTGGAATAGGATGCCTGTCCTTGTCTTAATCTGGGAGATACCCTCTGACCCGTTCTCTCCCTTTGTCCTCTCACTCTTCGCACATGGCCTTCCACAAAGACACATGCCTCCAAAGATCTCTCCTGTGGAGACAATACCCTCGTACTAACACACACAAGATGCCAGACAAGCTGCACCCCTTGAGATAGTGGTTAAGAGCGATGACCCTGATCTGACTTGATTCATCACTCCTCGTCCACATGAAACCAACTGGGTGACCTTGGGGCATCAGCTCTCTCAGAGCTCTCTCAGCCCCACCTCCCTCACAGGGTCTGTGTGGTGGGGAGAGGAAGGGATTGTAAGCCACTTTGAGACTCCTTCTGGTAGTAAAAAAACAGGGTATAAAAAACAGGCCTTCTTCTTCTTCCCCTGCAGACCAGCACGGCTACCTCCCTGAAAGAGGGAAACATTTCTTTGGTTGTCATAATGACTTGATGTGAGCCTCTTCTGGCAGGTGACGCGACTGTCACTCAAAAGATGGCTCAAAAGCCCCAATTACCTAGGACACCATAAACTGGAGATGTCTCAGGGAGCTCACTGGAGCCTCATAATGCCGGTAATGGCTGCTCAGAGGGAGGCCTCATTCTCCTTAATGAAAGCTCTCTCCCGTGCCCCATTAGTCTTCACTTCACAGCACGTGTGTTTCCCTTCGGGCAGCTTGTGGCTCTTCTGGAACCAGCTGCTGGATTCCTTTGCTCTGGTCCGCCCTCCTGGCAGCCCCTATTTCCCTGGTGTTGATATACCGGGCCAGCTTGGATTGCTAGGGGTGACAGATGACCTGTCCCAACTTCCATTCATTCGCCAAGTAAACTCAACACATCCCAGGCCCTTTTTATATATCTATATATATTTTATTTTTTCTTTTAAAAAGAAAAGAGGCAAATAGAAAAAAAGAAGTTATACATACCACTGTCAAACAAAAATATACATGTCCGTTTTAGAATGCTTAAAACAGTAAATCATAAAATACAGGAGAGAGCTTGGTGTAGTGATTAAGAGTGGCAGACTCTCAGTTGGAGAACTGGGTTTGATTCCCCACTGTTCTTCCACACGCAGCCAGCTGGGTGACCTTGGGTTACTCACAGTGCTATCAAAGGTCTCTCAGCATCACCTTGGGCCTGTCACAGTTATGCCAGAGCTCTCTCAGCCACACCTACATCACAGGGTGTCTGTTGTGGGGAGAAGAAAGGGAAGGCAACTGTAAGCCGCTTTGAGACTCCTTTAGGTAGAGAAAAGTGGCATATAAGAACCAACTCTTCTTCTTCAGTAATATCAGCGCTCTCTCAGCCTCACCCACCTCACAGGGTGTCTGTTGTGGGGATGTCAGACGCACAGGAAACTCACAACAAAACTTATTCAAAAGAAAAGAGTTTTATTGATTAGCACTATACGCATTGGACTGAAAGTCAAATCTGACCAGAGGCCAGATTTGCCTCAGCTTATCAATACATTTCTCCCGCCCAAAACTTGACAGTTCCCAAGGAGGGGGGTAGGAGAGAAAAGACATGTGTGTTACAAAAACAGGATTCCATTCTCCCAGCCTTGAGAGAGGTGACAACAACCCTGTGAGCCCACAACAAGATAAAGGTTAACATAACATCACTACTCTATTTTATAGCTTACAAACTACAAGGCCGGGGCAAGCAGGCGCCAGGCCCAATCAAGCAATATAACTGACATGGAGGAACTCAGGCTAATTTATGACAGAGATTCTACAATCCTGACATCCCTCCGCATTAAAACTAACTTCACTCCCCCACCTAGCCGGCATCTACCGGGCGAGGACAATCAGGGAATGCTCGATGGAAAGCCCGGAGAAGGCGGGGTGCCTTCACATTCCCAGCGTCAACCCACTCTTTGTCCCCAGAGGGGAAATCTTTCCAATCCACCAAATACTGAAGGCGACCCTTATGCAAACGAGAGTCTAAAATTTGGTTGACTTCATAGTGGGTGGCTTTGTCGATGTAAATCGGTACCGGCGTAGCTGGAGGAGGGTGCCACTCATCCGGGACAGGAGCTCTTCGCAGCAGGCTGGAATGAAAAACCGGATGCACATTCCTATAAGTTTTAGGCAAAGCTAGCTCTACAGTCACAGCGTTAATCAGTTTAACCACTTTAAATGGCCCCACGTATTTTGGGCCAAGTTTCTTGGATTTTTGTTGGCACCTCAGGTTCTTAGTGGATAAATAGGCCAGGTCTCCCACTTTCCATTCAGGTGCAGGTACCCGTTTCTTGTCTGCCTGAGCTTTATAGGCTTGTTTTGCCCCTTTGAGGCTAGCAACTATTTCTGGCCAACCCGAATTGATGGTTGCTGCCCATTTGTTAATGTCAGGAGCTTCGGTGGAGCTGAGTTCCCAGGTGGGGGCTGCCACCAAATCAGTTCCATACACCACCTTGAAAGGCGATACCCCTGTTGAGGCGTGGACCCCATTGTTGTAGGCAAATTCAGCGAGTGGCAATAAGGTGACCCAGTCATCCTGCTGATGGTTGATAAAACAGCGCAAGTATTGTTCCAAGATTTGGTTCACCCTCTCGGTCTGGCCATTTGACTCAGGGTGATAGCCCGAAGTGAGGGCTTGCTCCACACCCAATAGTCTTAAAAGCTCCCGCCAGAACTTGGCAACGAACTGGGGGCCCCGATCCGTCAGAACACGTGTCGGGATCCCGTGCAGACGTACCACGTGGTTAATGAATAGAGAAGCCAATTTTGGGGCTGAAGGCAAGCCCGTACATGGAATGAAGTGAGCCTGTTTAGAAAAAGCATCCACTACCACCCATATGACGGTTTTCCCTTGACTGGGAGGGAGGTCCGTGATAAAGTCCATAGTAACATCTGTCCATGGACGAGAGGGGGTGGGCTGGGGTTGCAATAGCCCTTTTTTCTTACCCCCGACCGGTTTTGAGGCAATACAAATGGGGCACCCTTGCACATATTTCTCCACATCTTTGCGCAGAGACGGCCACCAATACTGTCTCCTGACCAGGTGCAGAGTTTTTACAAATCCAAAATGTCCAGCCGTTTTTGCATCGTGGCAAAGTTTCAAAACCTTTCCTCTGGCCGCCACCGGGACAAAAAGTCTCTCGCCTTTGAAAAAGAGCCCCCCCTTCTCAGTCAGATCAGGGCGGAGGGAGCGAAACTCCGGATCTAGTGACATCTCCTTTTGGACCCAGCCCCCTGGGATGGGCGTTTCAGCCTTTGTGTGGCTGCGCGTCACGGCGGCCATCCCCAGCTGGGCGGGGGTGAATACTGTATCCACCAATGGGTCTCGTTTGCTGTTGTACTGGGGCAGGCGCGACAAAGCGTCTGCCAGAAAGTTCATTTTGCCTGGTAGATGTTTTAGGGAGAAGTTGAAACGGGCAAAAAACTCCGCCCATCTCATCTGCTTCGCCGAAAGCGAGCGGGGCTGCTTGAGTGCCTGGAGGTTTTTATGATCTGTCCAGACTACAAATGGGACTGTGGATCCCTCTAACCAATGCCTCCAGGTGGACAGGGCCAATTTCACTGCAGCCGCCTCCTTTTCCCAAATCGCCCAGTTTCGTTCAGCCCCAGAAAATTTCTTTGAAAGATAGGCTAGCGGGTGCAATTTCCCGTCCCCCCCCCTCTTGGAGGATCACGGCCCCCATCGCTACGTCCGAGGAGTCTACTTGCACAGTGAATTGCCTGGATGGGTCAGCATGGGCCAGTACCGGTTCGGACGTAAACAACGATTTTAGTTTGTCAAACGCATCCTGGCAAGAGGGGGTCCAAAGGAGGGGCGCCCCCGGACGGTTTGCTGTTTTCCCCCCTTGTTTGGTTTTCAACAAATCAGTGAGAGGCAACGCCACTTTGGCAAAATTGGGAATAAAAGTCCTATAAAAATTAGCGAAACCCAAAAAGCTTTGCAGTTGCCTTCTGGTGCGGGGGGGTTCCCAAGCTAACAGGTCCCGCACCTTGCCTGGGTCCATCTCAATCCCAGCCTGGGAGACCCGGAAACCCAGAAACTCCACCGCATCGCGGTGGAACTCGCATTTAGACAGTTTGGCAAACAACTGGTGCTCCCGCAAGCGGCGGAGCACTTCGCGGACCAGGTTAGCATGATTCTCAACATTTTCTGAATACACAAGAATGTCATCAATGTAAACCAACACCCCCTGGTACAATAAATCATGCATAATTTCATTAATCATATTCATGAACACGCCCGGAGCGCCGGCGAGGCCGAACGGCATTACGGTGTACTCAAACTGTCCTAGGGGAGTGTTAAAAGCTGTCAAATATTCGTGTCCCTTCTTAATTCGGACCCGGTAATAGGCCTCCCTTAAATCCAGTTTCGTGAAGATCCGTGCCTTCCCCAAGTGGCCCAATAAGTCCTTTATCAGGGGGAGCGGGTAGGCGTTGCATGTGGAGACTGCGTTCAACCCACGGTAGTCGGTGCACAAGCGCAGTGAACCGTCTTTCTTTTTCACAAAAAGGACCGGGGCCGCCAAGGACGATGTGGCCGGTCTAATAAAGCCCCTTGCCAGGTTTTTATCCAAAAATTCCCTGAGCTCCGCCATTTCCCGCGGGCTCATAGAATAAAGTTTGGCTTTGGGGAGGGGTTCCCCTTTCTTCAATTCAATGGCACAGTCAGTTTTACGATGGGGGGGAAGTTGGTTGCACTCCACCTCCGCGAACACGTCAGCAAAGTCCCGATACTCGGGAGGGAGCGCTGCCCCCCCGGATCCCAATGCAGCCACAATCCCCGAACTTGGAGGGCCCCGCGGTCGAGCGTGCTGCTCGCAAGCGGGAGAGGTGAATTCCACAGTCCCTTCTTTCCATTTCACTAGGGGGTCATGTTCCTTCAGCCAATCCAACCCCAACACGCAAGGGAAGGCAGAGTGAGGGGCTACCAAAGGTTGGATTTGCTCCCAATGTTTTTTTATGTCCAAGTCCATTGGGCGCGTTTTCGCCGTGGCTTCCCCCCCGGGAGCACATTTCCCATCTAATTGGGTGATTGGCAAGGGTTCTCTCAGCGGCACCTTTCCCACCCCCAAAGTCTCGGCCAGTGCCGGGCTCACTAAGGATTGGGTGCACCCCGAGTCCACGATACATCGGACCCCTACTGTTTTCCCCGACTTGGGGTTGGAGAGATTGGCGGGTAGGAGCAGCAAGGGGGAATCACTCACCGCGCGTTTGCCCCTGTTGGCGGCCTGCTGGCGGGGCGCCTTTACAGCAGACCGTCCTCGTTTCCCAACTGCGCCTCAGCTTGATCCTCGTCTTCCAGCCCGCTACCCTCCTCCGAGTCGTCCACTGCCTGCACGGCAGCCACTGGCACCAGAAGAGATTTGGCACTTTTCTTCGGAGTGGTTTTCTTGGCAGGCTGGGCTTTTGGCGGGGGGCTGCTCACGGCCCTCGGGGTCGATGCTGCTTTCGACGGGCAGTGTGCGAGAAAGTGCCCCGCTTGGCCGCAGCCCAAGCACAGCCCTTTTTCCATGCGCCGGGTGCGCTCAGTCGGCTCCAATTTCGCTCGGGGCTTGGCTTTCGCCGGGGTGGAAGTCTTCGCCACGGTTTTACCGGCCAGGACCTGAACCATCGAGGCTCGCTCCAGTCGATTTTCCATCTCTCCAGCCAACTGGACCCACCCGTCGACTGTAAGCGGGTCTTCGAGAAGGAGGCATTTGTCAGCCAGAGTAGGATTGAGGCCCCCCACAAACGCCAGCACGCGTTGGGGTTCCGTCCAGTCCGGCACAGAGGACGCCAGCTCCTTAAATTCCCTGGCGTACTCGACCACTGACAATTTTCCTTGCCGGTGAGCTCTGAGTTTCTTCTCCGCAGTCTCCCGTTCTAACGGTTCCACGTACATCTGGCGCATGGCCCGCAGAAAATGATTGTAGTTACGGATGGCTTGGGGATGGTAACGGTACAAGTCCACGAACCATTTGGCAGCCTTGCCCTCCAGGGCTTCCCCTACAAAGCGCACCCGCTCAGCGTCGTCATGGAAAGTGAAACCCATGTCCATCATGTAGGCCTGGAGATGCACCAGGAACGTAGGAAAATCTGCGGGGTTCCCAGAAAACTTAGCCTTGAATTTATAGGTGCTCCGCATCTCCACTCCACGTAGGTGGGGAGGTAGGCGTCCTGGGCCCCAATCCGCCGGCGCCGGGACCGGGACCAGGGGTCTCGCGCCACGGCCGATGCCTCGTCCTCTCCCCGCTGCCAATCTTGCTCGTTCTGCCACCCTCGCCGCTTCTGCTGCCCGCGCAGCCGCCGCCGCTGCTTCTCGTGCCGCTGCTGCTGCTGCCGCCTCGGCCCCCGCAACGTCCGCCGCCGCCGCCGCCGCTGCTGCCGCCGCCGCCGCTTCATCGTCTCCTTCCGCGCCGTCTCCTCCGGCTCCGTCGCCGCCCGCGCCGCCTGCGTCCTCTCGCTCCTCGTCCTCGTTCTCTCTTTCCCTCTGCGCTCTCGCCCGAGCCGCCGCCTCCGCCTCGATCTCCAGCTGCGCTCTGGCCCTGGCCACCGCTTCAGCATCCACCGCTGCTTGCGTGTCCGCCATGCCGTGCTCCCGCAGGGCAAGCCCACCGCTCGCTCCTCGCCCACTGGTATCGTGCGCACCACCACCGAGCACTTCCTTCAACAGGCGTTGTGTCCGGCGTTTCTCCTCCGGATCCAGCCGACCCGAAAGATCCTGCAGCCAGTTAGTCACCCTGTCCAGCTTGTACTGCAAGTCCTGTGTCTCACCCACAGGCTCCAGTCCGTAGCTAGGCAGTGCCAGGTGCTCCGGCCACAGTTCATCCCCAGTAGGGCGGTCGTATTTTGACAATCGCCTGCGCTGGGTGACGTGTCGTTCCAAAAATTCCTCGGGCCCCGGGGTTGTCCCCGAGACTGCCCGCAGCATGCCCGAGCTGTACGGCCCTGCACCAGCGCCGTCGCCCTGGGAGAGGTCCCAATCCAGGCCCTCTCCCTGCTCAGAAAAAGTATGTCCCTCGCCCTGCATTTTGGCAGGTGAAAGGAGTTGTGAGATTTGACTTGTTGTCAGACGCACAGGAAACTCACAACAAAACTTATTCAAAAGAAAAGAGTTTTATTGATTAGCACTATACGCATTGGACTGAAAGTCAAATCTGACCAGAGGCCAGATTTGCCTCAGCTTATCAATACATTTCTCCCGCCCAAAACTTGACAGTTCCCAAGGAGGGGGGTAGGAGAGAAAAGACATGTGTGTTACAAAAACAGGATTCCATTCTCCCAGCCTTGAGAGAGGTGACAACAACCCTGTGAGCCCACAACAAGATAAAGGTTAACATAACATCACTACTCTATTTTATAGCTTACAAACTACAAGGCCGGGGCAAGCAGGCGCCAGGCCCAATCAAGCAATATAACTGACATGGAGGAACTCAGGCTAATTTATGACAGAGATTCTACAATCCTGACAGGGGAGAGGAAAGGGAAGGCGAATGGAAGCCGCTTTGAGACTCCTTCGGGTAGAGAAAAGCGGCATCTAAGAACCAACTCCTCTTCTTCTTCAGTCATATCAGGGCTCTCTCAGCCTCCCCTCCCTCACAGGGTGTCTGTTGTGGGGAGAGGAAAGGGAAGGCGAATGGAAGCCGCTTTGAGACTCCTTCGGGTAGAGAAAAGCAGCATCTAAGAACCAACTCTTCTTCTTCAGTAATATCAGCGCTCTCTCAGCCTCACCCACCTCACAGGGTGTCTGTTGTGGGGAGAGGAAAGGGAAGGCGAATGGAAGCCGCTTTGAGACTCCTTCGGGTAGAGAAAAGCAGCATCTAAGAACCAACTCTTCTTCTTCAGTAATATCAGCGCTCTCTCAGCCTCACCCACCTCACAGGGTGTCTGTTGTGGGGAGAGGAAAGGGAAGGCGAATGGAAGCCGCTTTGAGACTCCTTCGGGTAGAGAAAAGCGGCATCTAAGAACCAACTCCTCTTCTTCTTCAGTCATATCAGGGCTCTCTCAGCATCCCCTCCCTCACAGGGTGTCTGTTGTGGGGAGAGGAAAGGGAAGGCGAATGGAAGCCGCTTTGAGACTCCTTCGGGTAGAGAAAAGCAGCATCTAAGAACCAACTCTTCTTCTTCAGTAATATCAGCGCTCTCTCAGCCTCACCCACCTCACAGGGTGTCTGTTGTGGGGAGAGGAAAGGGAAGGAGATTGTAAGCTACTTTGAGACTTCTTTGGGTAGAGAAAACAAAACAAGTTTTCTTTTTTTACTCACTCAGAAGTCCTCCATTTCACTGGATCCCATTTGGTTTCTGAGCCCACTCCAGTGCTGGTTTCGACCTACGAAACCTACCTAGGAGAAGCAGAGAGCTTCTGCCATTTGGGACGGATGGACGAGAACATGTTGAAAAAGCTTTCTCGGTGGCGGCATCAAGACCTCCCAACCCGTCCTATCCCCCACAAGGGCAAACCTTCCCCTCACGGCGGCCATTTCTCTGCTGGACGCAGAGAGGGAAGGTAGGCCTGCGCCTCCCCATCCCTTCCCCTGACTGTGGGACCAAAAAGGCTTCTGCGGGGCCAGCCCCGCAGAAGCCCACCCCACTAACGCCCGCTGTATTTTGGGTGCAGCGGGCTTTATTTCTAGTATACAATATAAAAGACGTAGGCCAAGCAGGTTATGGATAGGGCTGATTCCATCACTGCTGCATGACTATCTGGCAGGCACTCACCTTTCTCCCTGCAATTCTCAGGACAGACATCGGGGGGCAGCAACGCCTAATATTTCATATTTTCCAACTCTCTCCAAGCTGTTTTCCCAAGGCGTCTCTCTCCTGGCCTAGGATAAAAATGTGCCCTGAATAGTCAGACCAGCTGCACGACGAGGTGACCCAAGGCACTTGCCTCAAGCAGTGGGTTCTGTGGAGAGGCAAGCTCCTTGGTTGCCAGCCTCCAGGCAGGACATGGAGATCTGGAATGACGATTGCTTTCCAGTCTACAAGGCGGCTAGCGCCCTGTCTGTCCACACCTGGCCACAGTGATCCATGGATAGACTTCTCCAGAATGTATTTCTGTAACTCGCACTATGTGGGCGTCCCCTTGTCTTTGACCTGGAAACTGCAGCTGGTACAAAAGGCAGCAACTAGGGTTACCACTAGAGCCTATATCAGGGGCAGTCAAACTGCGGCCCTCCAGATGTCCATGGACTACAATTCCCATGAGCCCCTGCCAGCGAATGCTGGCAGGGGCTCATGGGAATTGCAGTCCATGGACATCTGGAGGGCCGCAGTTTGACTACCCCTGGCCTATATCTAGCTGAGGCTGAGGCAGCTGCATGGGCTTCCAGTTGTTTACTGAAAACTAAAATTACACTTTTGCACTCTTCCATGGAGCCCAACTGCCTGTTGCTATTTCAAATGCGAACAGATGTTTCTGCTTACACTTCCCTTCTGGTCTGGACCTTTTGCACCCCTGATTCTAAGCCCCTTAAGGGAACTCCAGAAGTTGTTTATTTCGGGCCATGACGACAAAGGTCTCTACATCTAAAACAAGAACGATCCCGTTAGTGCTCCCCGCCAAAACTTTGCTTCCGGAAATCCAGAGAACGCGACGCTCGGGCGATTCTGGCCCAGCAGGGGTCTGGCCCTTTTCACCGAGATCCGGAGCACACTTAGTTAAGGTCTCCCTGCATGCTCCCAGGCCTCTGATTCCCACGCCTCCTTGCTTGCCCTGCTTAGCTTGAAATCTGGATGTGCCAACGCCAAGGCGTTCCAAAGGTAAGTTGTACAAAATCTTCCCAGGACCGACGGAACACGTTTCTCAGTGGAACAGGCTTCCTCGGGAGGTGGTGGGTTCTCCATCTTTGGAGATTTTTAAGCAGAAGCTGGACAGCCATCTGACGGAGAGGCTGATTCTGTGAAGGTTCAAGGGGGTGGCAGGTGACAGTGGAGGAGCGAGAGGGTTGTGGGTGTCCTGCATGGTGCAGGGGGTTGGACTAGATGACCCTGGAAGTTCCTTTCAACTCTAGGATTCTGTGATTCTAAGCAGAGAAATTGAGCTTTGAAGAAGTGTGAAGAAATGTATTCGTTCCCCCGCAAAAAGGACTTGGGACAAGCAATTCTCTGCATATGACCATTACACTTTGTGATTCCAGATTCAAGTGAATAGCCGTGTTGGTCTGAGGCAGCACAACAAAGCAAAATCAGAGTCCAGTGGCATCTTTAAGACCAACAAAGATTTATTCAAGGCATGAGCTTTCGAGTGCTTGCACTCGAAAGCTCACACCTTGAATAAATCTTTGTTGGTCTTAAAGATGCCACTGGACTCTGATTTTGTTTTATTGTTCAGAGATATTTTGCAAACCGGCATTGTGGGTGCATGAAGAAGACATTATGACTCATTTAAAGCAGTGAAAACATTTTTTTTTTAATCTGGTCAACGTTTTGATGTTATGTGTTAGCTGGAATTGAAGACATTTCTTCTTCACACTTCATCGTAGCCAATCTGTCAGTTTCTCCGCTTACCCACACGGAGGCTGGCATCCTTCTTGTCAATCCTATGCATAGGATCCTACAAAAGTTTTCCATCACATCTACATGAGCTCAGCGGTGGGGTGTTGTGTATACAGAGCTTAGATCCTAGCGCTAGCATCGGAGATGCAGAATTACCATTGGCGAGCTCGCTATTGGCTGTTGCAGTTACCCAATCAGGGAGCTCCGCTTAGGGCCAATCACAGGCTTCGGCAGGAACCTCAGACCTGTATATAAGTTCCAGTGGTGGGCTGTTGTTTTAGTTCAGTTGTGTGCGATCAATAAAGAGATGGTGGTTTGTCACACACCTTCTTAAGCCCACTACTCAATAGAGGGCATCTCTTTCGAATTCTCATAGTCCAGGAAAAAAGAGAATTGTCACCGATGTGGGTTGTGTTTCCTAGCACAGGGTTTAAATTCCTGGGAATCTCGTATTTCCATTTTCGGCATGTGCCAATCTCTTGTGGAGATACCTGGCTGAAAACATGCAGGTAAAGTCAGCTAAGGTTTTCCTAAGGCAATGGGTCTTCTGTATGCTGGCAGAGCTGAATAATACCCTGTTTCTCCACCATGCCTTCAAGCTGCACCTCCCGTAGCCATTAAATTCCACCTGCCCTTATCTCTTCTGCTGTTCGCATATCAGCCCTGTCTCCAATTTCAACCTGTGACAATGGAAAGATCCGATTTCGAAGAATCTGCACAAAGATCATCCGAGGACCTCCGTTGACGCATGCAAAGAGTTTGACCTTTTTTGGATCAGTAATTCCTAAACATAAATTATGAGTACTTTGGCGACAATTACCAGCAGGCCTGGCTGGGCAAAATATAAACGTTTTAGTGGGACTTTACCTGGACCAGCCAGGCTAACCTGATCTTGTGAGATCTCAGAAGCTAAGCCCTGGGCAGCATTTGGAGGGGAGACCATCAAAGTATATCATAGAATCCTAGAGTGGGAAGGGGCCACACAAGTCATCTAGTCCCACCCCCCTGCTCAGTGCAGGATTAGCCTCAAGCATCCAGGAGAAGGATCTGTCCAGCCGCTGCTTGAAGACGGCCAGTGAGGGGGAGCTCCCCACCTCCTGAGGCAGCCCATTCCACTGCTGAACTAGACTCCTAGAATCCTAGAGTGGGAAGGGGTCACAGAGGCCATCTAGTCCCACCCCCTGCTCAGTGCAGGATCAGCCTAAGGCATCCAGGAGAAGGATCTGTCCAGCCGCTGCTTGAAGACCGCCAGTGATCAAGTTTTCACAGGACAAATTCCCATCTCACCCTTTTGTGGTATTTACAGGCCAAACGTCAACTTTCTAAGTATAGGAGAAAGGAAAAGGTTGGTCAGATGTGCTGGTGGTGGGGTTTGCTTTAGTCTTCCTCTGTGCAGCGGTCACACAAATTCTGGCACCTGGTAAACCGCATGAGTAGCAGACATGTTCAGTTCCCGTTACGGACTGGGAGCACTAGTCCTAAATGTTTTTAGCAATCCCATCTCCTTGACGGAAGCGCCTTCTCTGAATACAAACACTGGCTGTTTGGAAAACTAGGACCCTGTTACTACCAAAGTCATCTTTGGCTCACTGGGGGTCATACTTAACTAGCTTATATACAAGAGTATAAACCTCAAGTCCTAATCCAAGTGAGTTTGCAGACCACATTGCGCTGTGCAGCCTGATTTGGGCTGCTGGGTCTTTCGGAACAGCCAGTGAGGGATGGGACGGGGGGGGGCTTACAGGGACCGGGGAGGGGGGAGGAAGAAACATCTTGGCTGATTCCGCACCAGCTGTGCCACTGCAGGCCGCCATCAGTGCATTGCAGCTGAGCACCATGCTTTGCTGCTTCCTGTGTCCCCCACCTTTTACCGCAACGGACCCAGTCCACTCCGGATGTGTGTCCCAAGGATGCAGCCAGGGTGGATAGGTTCTGCAACATGGTGGGGGCAGGAGGATTACTTGAAGTAAGGTGGGATTGCCAGCTTGGCATAGTGGTTAGGAGCGCAGACTACTAATCTGGCAAGGCGGGTTTGATGCTCACGTCTCCTCCACATGCAGCCAGCTGGGTGACCTTGGGCTTGCCACAGCACTCATAAAGCTGTTCTGACCGAGCAGGAATGGCAGGGCTGTCTCAGCCTCACCCACATCACAGGGAGATGTGGGGAGAGGAAAGGGAAGGCGAGCGTAAGCCGCTCAGAGACTGCTTCGGGTAGAGAAAAGTGGCATAGAATAACCAACTCTCCTCCTTCTTCTATGTTCCTGCAAAATGCCCCATTCAGCCCTGTGGTGCTGCAAAGCACCACAGAGCCCACTGGGCACTTTTTATCCCTGATGGCATACCAACGGTGTAAAGGAGCTGGCCCTCAAAGCCCGGGCACTTCGGCATCCTCACGGGCCTGCCCATGGCTAGGCCCTGTTGACCCCCGCGGCAGCTAAGGGAATGCAGAAAATATCTGCATTCCTTTAACGTGGGGCAATGCAGCCCTAAAGCGTGCCTGGCCCTGGACGGGGCCAGGCCAGCGGCACTGCCATGTGGAAACAGGGATTAGCCTTGCTGCCATATGATTGCCTACCAGGCCTCCCCCCCTCCCCAATGCAGAATTGGCCCTTGACTGGATACCCAATCTCATCAGATCTTGGAAGCTAAGCTAACCTTAGCTATGCTATGCAGGGGGAGATGCAAGCAGTGGCATACCTGCTCTGAATGCCTCGGGCCTTGGAACCCCTACAACATGGATTCCCAACCAGGGGTCCACAGGAGCTCCAGAGGGGGTCCACGACCTTTCCCCTCCAGCCTTAATGGACTCATCCACAAGCGAAGGAACTGGACTCCCCCCCCCTCTCCCGGCAGAGCATGCATGACTAAAGGTAAAGGTATCCCCCTGTGCAAGCACCGAGTCATGTCTGCCCCTTGGGGTGACGCCCTCTAGCGTTTTCATGGCAGACTCAATACAGGGTGGTTTGCCAGTGCCTTCCCCAGTCATTACCGTTTACCCCCCAGCAAGCTGGGTACTCATTTTACCGACCTCGGAAGGATGGAAGGCTGAGTCAACCTTGAGCCGGCTGCTGGGATCGAACTCCCAGCCTCATGGGCAGAGCTTTCATACTGCATGTCTGCTGCCTTACCACTCTGCGCCACAAGAGGCTCTTAACATGACTACTCCTGGCTTTAAGTACTTCCTGCTTCTCCCCTCCCCAGTTCTGCCTGTTCACCCAGGTGGTAGCATCCCTTCAAGTGACATGTCTTTTCCTGGGAATGTGGCAGGGTGGTGTGGCCAGTTGACATGACTTTTGGGGCTCCTTGAAACCCGCACAATTTTTTCCGGGGCACTTCCATGGTCAGAAGGTCGGCTGCCCTCCAGGGTCACCATAAATCAGCTGTCACCTGACAGCACATTCTACCACCGAGGTAGCAGGAGAGGAACACAGACCTTGTGTCTTACTGGTGTCTGCACTCTGCAGTGTGCCTCCTCTCTCCTGCAGTCCCTGTTTTCGGAAGGACGGCCGCGCTCCCCTGTCCTGCCAGGCTTGGTAAAATACGTCACTTATCTCGTCTTCGTTCCACCAGTCTGACATTTGCTGGGAGTTGCACCCCCTCCTTTCCCATGAGACTTTCCCTGCCAAGAAGAAGGAATATTTGAGAAAACAGCACCACGCAGATGTGTTGATAATGGGTGAAGGGGAGCATGAATTTTTCACCGTCTGTGTTCGTACCACCTCGTCCTTCCCTACGCGGAACTTTACTATAAATATACAAGCCTGAGTGTATTCATGGGGTCCTTATAAGCATCTTCAGTCCCACTTGGCTGCGCTTTTAAAAAATTGCTCTTGTCAGAACCTGGTTTCTTAAATAAACCATTGGGCAGTTGCCAAGGAAACAACACCCTTCCCCTTCCCCTTCTCCCTCCACTTCGTCTTCAGAATTGTGTTGTTTAAAGGGGTTTTTTATTTTTAGGTGGTCTGTAGGACTCTTGTCAGGCTTAATACTGGTGTAGGTTAATACTGACATAGAAACCCTGGGTATCTAATGAGCTTGTCTCTATTAGATCATTTAATTCTTGGCAAGACGAAGAGCTGGGTTTTGTACCCCGCTTTTTATTACACAAAAGGAGTCTCAAAGCGGTTTACAATGGCCGTCCCTTCCTCTTCCCACAACAGACACCCTGTGAGAGAGCTCTTAGAGAACTGTTCCTGGCCCAAGGTCACCCAGCTGCCTGCGAGGAGGAGTGGGGAATCAAACCCAGGTCTCCCGATTAGCCAACGCACCATGCTGCCTTGCAAGAGGTACACTGCAACCATGTTTTTCGATTTGTCATGGGTACGGTACACGAGCAATGCTGTCAGAGAACCTCAGCTTCCATTTTATCATTTCATTCCACCAAAAGTGTTTGCATCTTTAACGCTGACTCACGCAAAAGAAAATTGCATGACCCCTTACTATTACGTAGAAAATGAAAGGAGAGCTATTAGACAAGTGCATTAAAATACCCTACCCAAAGTTAAGCAAGTCAAAAGCAAGGAGCCTCTTCTAAGAATAAATTCCTAATGGACCTAGACAAGGGATGGGTGTGAAGCAGGAGAATGTGGTTCAGTTCATGGTTCGTGGCATGTCTGGTTCGTGATCCATGAACCATGATGAAGAAGAAGAGGAGTTGATTCTTAGATGCCCCTTTTCTCTGCCCGAAGGAGTCTCAAAGCGGCTTCCATTTGCCTTCCCTTTCCTCTCCCCACAACAGACACCCTGTGAGGGAGGGGAGGCTGAGAGAGCCCTGAGATTACTGAAGAAGAAGAAGAGTTGGTTCTTTTATGCCGCTTTTCTCTACCCGAAGGAGTCTCAAAGCGGCTTCCAATCCCCTTCCCTTTCCTCTCCCCACAACAGACACCCTGTGAGGGAGGGGAGGCTGAGAGAGCCCTGAGATTACTGAAGAAGAAGAAGAGTTGGTTCTTTTATGCCGCTTTTCTCTACCCAAAGGAGTCTCAAAGCGGCTTCCAATCCCCTTCCCTTTCCTCTCCCCACAACAGACACCCTGTGAGGGAGGGGAGGCTGAGAGAGACCTGAGATTACTGAAGAAAAAGAAGAGTTGGTTCTTACATGCCGCTTTTCTCTACCCGAAGGAGGCTCAAAGCGGCTTCCAATCCCCTTCCCTTTCCTCTCCACACAACAGACACCCTGTGAGGGAGGGGAGGCTGAGAGAGCCCTGAGATTACTGAAGAAGAAGAAGAGTTGGTTCTTTTATGCCGCTTTTCTCTACCCAAAGGAGTCTCAAAGCGGCTTCCAATCCCCTTCCCTTTCCTCTCCCCACAACAGACACCCTGTGAGGGAGGGGAGGCTGAGAGAGACCTGAGATTACTGAAGAAAAAGAAGAGTTGGTTCTTACATGCCGCTTTTCTCTACCCGAAGGAGGCTCAAAGCGGCTTCCAATCCCCTTCCCTTTCCTCTCCCCACAACAGACACCCTGTGAGGGAGGGGAGGCTGAGAGAGCCCTGAGATTACTGAAGAAGAAGAAGAGTTGGTTCTTTTATGCCGCTTTTCTCTACCCAAAGGAGTCTCAAAGCGGCTTCCAATCCCCTTCCCTTTCCTCTCCCCACAACAGACACCCTGTGAGGGAGGGGAGGCTGAGAGAGACCTGAGATTACTGAAGAAAAAGAAGAGTTGGTTCTTACATGCCGCTTTTCTCTACCCGAAGGAGGCTCAAAGCGGCTTCCAATCCCCTTCCCTTTCCTCTCCCCACAACAGACACCCTGTGAGGTGGGTGAGGCTGAGAGAGCCCTGAGATTACTGAAGAAGAAGAAGAGTTGGTTCTTAGATGCCGCTTTTCCCTACCCGAAGGAGGCTCAAAGGGGTTTACAGTCGCCTTCCCTTTCCTCTCCCCACAACAGACACCCTGTGAGGGAGGGGAGGCTGAGAGAGCCCTGAAATTACTGAAGAAGAAGAGTTGGTTCTTATATGCCGCTTTTCCATGTTGGTCCATGGTCATCCCTGTATCGGCTTTGATCGTGTTGAGCCAGTGGATCCTTTGGTGACCACGTTTCCTTTTGCCATTGACCATGCCGAGCATTAATGATTCTTCTAGTGAGTTTGATCGCAGGATGTGTCCAAAATAAGTGAGCTTGAGCCGTAATATCTTCCCTCTAATGACAGAGTTGGTTTGCTCCTCTCTAAAACCATCTTGTTGGTAACTTTGGCCGTCCATGGGATTCGCAGCCTTCATCTCCAACACCCTAATTTGAAAGCCTCTATTCTCCTCCTGTCTTCCTTCTTCAGGGTTCAGTTTTCGCATCCAGAGGTTGTTATGGGGAAGACAACGGCGTTGACTAGCCGGTACTTTGTATTAAGGCTGATATCTTTACTTTTCCATATTCAGTTCGTGCCTAACATTGTGTTCCGGCCCAGTGTTATTCGCCGTTTGATTTCACGGCTGCATCCACCCCTCTGAGTGATCATAGAGTTAAGGGTTAGGGCAGAACAAATCTGTGCTAAACAATGTGGAATTATCACCCTGGCTTATGAAAATCTCTTCTGGATCGGACTGAGGTCCAATGACTTCTGCAGGAAGCCCGACCACCTTCCTCTGCCGGAGGGGACTTTGGTCCCCTGCAGCCTGCAGCCAACAGAAGGTTTTAAGAGGTTCAGACTTGGAGAAGCGACAATGAACCATCTCCTGGACCGCCTTGTAAATCAAGTCTAAATTGAGCGGGACAGCTTAATGCTGTGAGCGAGGTGGCCCACACTCACTTTTTTGACTTTGTTGTGTCTGTTTGTATCGAGTTGTAGACGCGCGGAGTGATTTATAGGCTCAGGGACGGGCTGGGACAAGGCCTCTGCCTGGCAAAGGGGAGTGTTCCCGGCTTGTAAATCTCTCTTCCCTCCAGGGTGGTGACCCCTATTGCCGAATTGGGCTCATGCAGGCACTGCTGTGATGTATTCAGATTTATTGTTTTATAGATCATTAGAAAATCACCTAGCCTTTTTTTAAAAAGAGGATTCTTATTTGGCCCACCCCTTACACCCTAATACTTTTACACCGGATCCCATATACAATTGTTCTTATTTCTTCGTTTTTTTATCCATTCATAATTGATTTTACATCTGCAATTTTATATTTTCAACTGGTTGGTCTATGACCGTAAATAATAACTGTTGGGGTTTGATCCGCCCACAAGCACCCAATTAGGGGTTTGACATAACCCAAGAGGGAATGCAAGAATCGTCTTCAGAATTCAAGAGATATTGGCCAAGCTTGGATAACCTGAGAGGGAGGGGCGGGGTAGAGCCAGCCTGCCCGGAGGGCAGTCTAAAAATCTAAGAAATAAATACATAAAATAGAAGGGTTTAAATATGTAAAGGAGCACGGCACTGGCTGCTTAAAGAATAGCCTTATTGTGTAAAGAAGCAACTTTGTAAAGAAAGAGGACAGGAAACAGTAACTGTTGTTCTTTCTGTTCATTCTATCTGTTGTGGAGGCAAGCAGAGAGGAAGTGTGCTCAGAGGCACAGGAAGTCTCCAACTGAGCCAATTAGGATGCTGGGGGCAGTGGTGTTTCTAGCCTATTCGGCACCTGGGGCAGATAACTTTTTAACACCCCTGTCAATTCACAGCTGACTTATGGTGATCCTCTAGGGCAGGGATAGTCAACTTGTGGTCTTCCAGATGTCCATGGACTACAATTCTCATGAGCCCCTGCCAGCAAATGCTGGCAGGGGCTCATGGGAATTGTAGTCCATGGACATCTGGAGGACCACAGGTTGACTACCCCTGCTCTAGGGTTTTCCAGACAAGAGATGTTCGGAGTTGGTTTGCCATTGCCTGCCTCCATGTTGACTTTGCTTAGCTTCTGAGGTCAGGCTAGGCTCGGGCTGTGTACAGTGCTCAGCAAACCCAGCGCCATTTTGGCAACGCCAGCTGACGTCAAGCACAAAATCACAGTCCAAGCAACAGTCACTTCCGGCTCCAACCTCCAAACCTCCAGGCCAGTGTCAAGACCCCTACAACCTGCCCCCCAAATCCTGGAGCAGCAGGCCAGTATGTTCCACTCTTTATGATTTTTCCCAATTGAACCTCCTGGAGGGAAGGCCGGGGGGGGGGACAGCAAAATTAATTTTCCTTTTCCTCCAGGCAGCCTTATTAAGCTGTTAGGCCGATCACAAATGACAAATGCTTCCATATGTTCCTTCGAACACTCTCTTTTAGAGCGTAAATGATCGAAATGGCACAGATCCACATTTTTTTCCCCTTTGATTTTTTTTGTTTTAAGTTTTCCTCCCTGAATTCTTCACCCAAAGGGACTGGACTTTTTGAGCAGCAGCAAATCCAAAATTCCGCAGGGAAAGTTTCGATTAAGAAAATCAGCACTGGGAACAGGTGCCCAAGGAGGCGCAGGATGATTCACAGATCTCCACGGGGAGTTCCCTGGTCCTTGTCGTCTTTTTAAAATATTGTGCTGCTCCTCTGCCTTAAACATCCCAGAAACAGGCAAGGGAAGCTTCTCGAGAAATTGTTCGCCTGCTGAATTCTGTGATTATGGACACAGGCAGTACAAAGAGAAGAAAAGAGTGACAGCAAATGGTGAATCAGTGACATGGTTTTATTTCTCCTTTGTTTTTGTGAACTGCAACTGAATTCCAGGGGATCGTTTGGCTGTTTTGACAAAGAATTATCATTGGCTGCATTTGGATGTGTGACACAGTTTACTAATTTAACAGAATTATTTTTTGCTATATATTCCCGCTGTCATGTAGGGAGTTCTTAGTCTGACAAAGAGTGCTTGTACTTGAAAGCTCACGCCTTGAATAAATCTTTGTTGGTTTTAAAGGTGCTAGTGGACTCTGAGAGAGCCTCTTGTGGCGCAGGGTGTTAAGGCAGCAGACATGCAGTCTGAAGCTGTCTGCCCATGAGGCTGGGAGTTCAATCCCAGCAACCAGCTCAAGGTTGACTCAGCCTTCCATCCTTCTGAGGTCGGTAAAATGAGTACCCAGCTTGCTGGGGGGTAAACGGTAATGACTGGGGAAGGCACTGGCAAACCACCCCGTATTGAGTCTGCCATGAAAACGCTAGAGGGCGTCACCCCAAGGGTCAGACATGACCCGGTGCTTGCACAGGGGACCTTTACTGGACTCTGATTTTATTGTGCTACTTCAGACCAACATGGCTACCCATTTGGATCTTCCCTGAATTTATTTTGAGGGGGTGGGGGACAACCTCTGAGTTAGGTCTTTTCTCCTCCTCGCCTGGTCCCAAGTTTTCTAACCGCTTTCTCACTCCTCCCACCTTAAAAGGCCCTTAGTCCCCCCACCCCCCTCCACCCCATCAGAACTTGTTTATGGCATCCCTGTAGAATTGTCAATAAAAGAGATGTGCAGAGATGGTTTGCCACTGGCTGCCCCTGTGGTTGCAATCCTAGCCTTCTTTTTCAGGTGGTCAGAAGCCATTGCTAGGCATGCCAACAACTGCAGGGGGGGGGGCATGTTACCCGACATGGCTCAGGTGTGAACGCAGCAGCTGAAGTTTTCATGGCAAGGAAGTCAATCATGCATGTATTGCATAAATGTCAGTGGAATCGGCTGCCCAGGGAGGTGATGAACTGGAGAGATACTTATCATGGTATGTTTTAGGCCGATCCTTCATTGAGCAGGGTGTGGGACTAGATGGCCTCTATAGTCCCTTCCAACTCTCTGATTCTATAATTCATGCTTCTTGGTCAATAACAGCCCCCTATGCCTCTGTTATTTATTTTTATTTATATCTTTTCCCCCAGTGGCGACCCAAAGCAGCTCACGTCATGCTCGTCTCCATTTTAATCTTCACAACAACCCTGTGCAGTAGGTTGGGCAAAGAGGGTGTAACTTGTCCAAGGTCAACCACCTTTCATTGTACAAGTGAGGATTAGAACTTCGGTCTCCAAGATGCTGAATCATCACTCTAAACACCACAACTTGCTAAGTGAAGGGGGGCATTTCCCCCCATTCCAGGTAGCTGACAACTCTAGAATGACTGAGGATGAGAGGCAGGTGACCACCAGGGCTGTTCTGCCTTCAGCTCCTAGGGTCTGTCTTGTAGGGGCAGGCAGAAGTCCAACTGATGAAGCTACCTCCTGTTTCCCCCATCCAATGCTGGTGTGGCAAAGGAGACAAACTGTATTATTATTAAAGTAAGTTATCTGTACCATTTCTGTTTTATGTGAACCGTCCTGAGCCTTCAGGGAGGGTGGTATATTATTATTATTATTATTATTATTATTATTATTATTATTATTATTATTATTATTAATAATAATAATAATAATAATAATAATAATAATAATAATAATAATAATAATAACAACAACCAAGGAAGTTTTGATTCTCGAATGCTCATGCTCGGAAAATCCTGTTGATCTCTAAGGTGCTACTGGATTTTTTTTTTAAGAGCTCGACCTGTTGAATGTCCGCCTGAGATGTCCCCCGCCCTGCCGAGTCCCCCTCAGCCTCCTCCCTCCCGCGCCTTCTCCCGTCTCACTGCCCATTGGCTCCTCCTCCTCACGTGACAGCCCTCCCTCCGCGAGGCCCGGGGAGGGGAGGCGTGGCCCGAGCCTCGCCCGCAAGCGGGTGGGCGGAGCCGCCCCGAAAAGGAGGCGGGAACGGGGCGCGAGAAACCCCGCGCTCGGATTGGCTTCCCGAGCCCCCTTTCCCCGGGCGCGCGCGCGCATGCGGCCTCCTCTCCCTCCGCTCTCCGGGCGAGCCGCCGCTGAGCCTCCCCTCGCCGCCGTCGCCGCTCCCTCCGAACGTTCGGGCGCGCGCATGCGCGTCGCCGTCCGTCCACTCTCTCTCGCCCGGCACGCGGAGCTCGCGCGGCTGCCCGGCTGGCGGCGGACGGAGGGACCAGGTCAGTGGGCGCGGCGCTTCCCGTGCAAGGGGCGATTGCGGGAGACCCCCGGGCACGCGCTCGCTGCGGCAGAGAGCGGAGGGGAGGGGGGGTGGGGTGGGGTGGGGTGGGGTGGGGGGAGCGCCGGCTGCAGAGGCGGGGGCGGCGGGGAGGGGCTCGCGGGGAGGGGCCGCCTGCGGAGGGTCGCGCCAGTCTCCCCCCGGGGGCTGCGGGGCGCATCTCCCGGGCATGCGGAGAGACAATGCGCGCGGGTGCGCTCGGTGGGCGGATGGAGACGGCTGCCCGTGAAGGGGGGTCTCCTCTGCAAAGCGGGTTCCGCCGGCATGGCTGGGGAGGGCGCAGGTGGATGCAGCCCGGGTGCCGGCCGGGCGGCGTGGCGCATTCCTCAGGCTGCCGTTGTCCAGAGGCGTTGCCAAGGAGAGCGGAGCATCGCTGCGTGCGTGCCAGAGGTGGGCAAGGGAGCTCTGAGAGAACGGCGGTTTCCTTGGGAGGTGGAAGCGATGGACCCCATTGGGAATGCCTGGTGGCTCCCTGCGGTTCGCCGGTCAGTTGTGGGTGGACGTGGGGACTCCCAAGGACTCCCACCCTGAATGGGATGGGGCAGGTGAGCCTGGTTGGCCCAGATCTGAGACCGCCAAGGGTGGCTAGGCAGGGACGGGCGATGGCAGACCGCCTCTGCCAGTTCCCTGCCGGGGTGGAAGATGTAGTGGCTGAGGAAGAGTGCCTGCACTCAAAAGCTCACGCCTTGAACCAATCTTTGTTGGTCGTCAAGGTGCTATTGGATTCTGTCTGTGTTGTGGTGACCTTGTGGGGCAGGGATTCCCAACTAGGTCCCCTTGAGAGCTCCCCAAGAACTCCCTGGCCTTTCCCCTGTCAGAGATGGCTCTCCAGATGTTCATGGACTATGGTGGCCCGGACTCATGGTCACTGTTCTCGTCCATGGACATCTGGAGAGCCACAGTTTGGCCATCCCTGTGCTTTAATGCAGGGGTAGTCACCTGTGGCCCTCCAGATGTCCATGGACTACAATTCCCATGAGCCCCTGCCAGCAACCTGGCAGGGGCTCATGGGAATTGTGGTCCATGGACATCTGGAGGGCCACAGGTAGACTACCCCTGCCATGTTTCTGGCCCGGTTCCGGGGCTCATCGAAGCCTGAAAAATATTTGGGGGGCTCCTCCACAGTCAGAAGGCTGAACAAGACCCCTGGTTGGGAATCCCTGCTTTGAAGACTGGTGTTGAATCCATTTTTCTTTGAGGATCCTTCGGGTGCGTGCTTGCCACAAGAGATCTGTTGTGGAGAGCCGGGACTGTGGGTCAGGAGTGGAATCTAAGTGGAAGTAGAATCTTCTTTACTGAGTCAGACCTAGTATTGTCTGCTCTCACAGGCAGCTGCCCTCTGCAATCTCGGAGAAAGGGCCCTGCAGACGGTGATTTTATATTTATTTATTTATTGTGCTGGAAATGCCTGATATTGAACCTGGAGTCGTGTTGGTGGCTACTGTGCCGTAACTGCTTCCTTGGCAGGAGAGGTCTTGAGAGCCAGTTTCAGATAGCCGTGAAGAGCTGAAGCCTCTAATATGGAAAAACCAGGTGCAGTTCTTCACCCTTGTGCATGCAGCCAGCAGGGTGACCTTGAGCTAGTCACAGTTCTCTCAGAGCTTTCAGCCCCACCTCCCTCTCTGCTGTGGGAAGGGAATGCAATTGTAAGCCACTTGGAGACTCCTTTGGGTAGTGAAAAGCAAAATACAAAAAGGCAGCTCTTCTCCTTGGTGAGTTTGGGGGGGGCAACAATGTCCTAGCCCAGAGGTCCCTAAACTTTGCGACTCAGGGGGCATCTTTGGGATTCTAGTTCAGGATCATGAACAAAGACAACTACACAGAAGAAGCTTCAGGTCTACTAAGACTCCTAGATCCTTTTGGCACACGCTACTGTCAAGATGAGTCTCCCCCATCTTTTATTGGTGTATTTGGCTTTTCCTACCTAAATGCAGAACTTTACATTTGTCCCTATTGAACTTCATTGTATTCAGTTTAGCCCACTTCTCGAGCCTATCAAGTTCATCCTGTATTCTGTTGCTGTCTTCAGTTGTGTTTGCCACCCCTCCCAGTTTAGTATCATCTGCACATTTAATAAGTATCCCCTCTAATCCCTCATCCACATCATTTATAAATATGTTGAACTACACAGGCCCCAGGACAGATCCTTGGGGAACTCCACTTGTCACTCTTCTCCAAGAAGATGCTGAACCATTAAGAAGTGCCCTTTGGTTACGATCTGTCAACCAGATCCATGCCAAAATTAGAATCCATGCCACATTTTACCAACAAGAATATCATGGGGAATCACGAACGTTTACAACTTTCTCATTTATTTGTGCATAGTGATTTGCTAGACGTGTCCAGTGTTGAACTGACGGAAGGGGTTGTGCTCTCTTTCAGCCGTCTGCATCTTGGGCTTGACTTTCCACATTACTGAGATGTTTTAAGCGTTCCGCTACAATGCCACGCATTATGCTAGGGATCTTTGGCTTGGAGAAATGACATTTGAGGGTTGACGTGATAGAAGTTTTCAAAATTAGGCATGGGATCAAGAAGTCCTATTCTCCCTTACCCACAATACAAGAACTCTGGGGCACTCTAGGAAACTCACGCGTGGTTAGCTTGGAACAGATCAAAGGAAGTGCTTCTTCTTGAAAAAGAATAAGCAACACATGGAATTCAGTGATGCAGGAAGTATGGACGGCTAGAGGTGTAGGCAGGTCCACAGGGGGACTGGGTAAACATATGGGGCAGATGCCCACCAGTGGCTCTGAGCCCCAAGGTACAGAGGGAACACTCATCTGGGGCAGTGATACTCTGTTTTCTTGGTGCGTGGGGGTCAACAGTGGGTGGGCTTCTGGAGTTCTAGCCTCACTGGTGGGCCTCCTGGTGGCTGCTGGGTTTTGGCCACTGGGTGACCCAGAGTGTTGGACTGGAGTAACCATTGGCCTGATCCAACATGTACTGCAGCCACTCTGTGTCTCCAGGATGTCAGCAGAGGTCTTTCCCATCACCTACTGCCTGGTCCTTTTTATTGGAGATGCTGGAGATTGAACCTTCTACATGCCAAGCAGGCACTCTGCCATTCACCCGTGGGCCTTCTCTTGCGGTAGCTGTGACGTTACGAACTTTTCCCTGCTGGTCGTGAAAGCTAACTGAGCGTTAAACCACCGCTCGGCTTCTCAGTGAACTGTTTGCTCAAAATTAACTTTTGTCCAGGCTATTTTGTTGAAACAGTTACCAAAAAGTTACACCAATTGCTTTTTAATAGCGGTTAAGACCTGAGAGCTGCTTATCCCGCTGTATCCGATGTAACTCATAGGCCCTTGCTGATGGAATCATTTGCGTGGTTATCTCATTTTTAGTCAAGATCCGAATTTGCCCCCTACATATTATCGGTTTTAAAGATTTAGCCTCTGGTAAATGGATCCTGGAGAAATCTGCTCATAGGAAAAGCCTTTTTGAAATAGTTTTGTCCAGATTCTGTACTTGGATGCAGAAGTTGCCTCTGATCACACCTTGCCTACACATTATGGAGATGCCAAGATTTGACTGGGAGGGGAGTTTTCTATGGCAGCTCTCATATCTCTGGAAACGCATCGTTTCACCCTTAGGAGATGGAACTTGTCATTCTAGTGGAGGCTTACAGTTGTGGTTATTAGGATAAATGAAATATTAGGATAAATAAATACATAGAAAATGCTGTGTCCACAGACTGTGCTGTGTCCACAGAGTCCCAGCTTATCAGGGTATTGGTTCTTTGGTCCCCGAAGAGTTATTAGCTCCTGATTGTTAAATCTCCTGTTTCTTGTGGGTTAAATCAATAAAATTAGCATCTGGCAGGGTAATCCCCCCTCCTCCCCCGTCTCTGAAGCAGGAAATCCTGTGCTGAAGTCCTTGGTGGCAGAATTCCCAGTGGAATCCGTTAAGAGATTGGCATAAACTGGGCAGCATCCAGCTAACTTCCCGTCCGTGTCAAGGGAAGCTGGATTTTCCATTCAGCGTGAATGACAAGAGTTAAAGGGATTTGCACATCTGGCTTAGGCACTTCATCCTGCTTTTGCTAATCCTGGGCAAAATATGGCCACCGAGTGCCTTAACTCTTCTGGAAGGCTCCAGAGTTAGATCTGCAGATGTGGACCTCATCTGGAATGTGGAGGTCTTGTGGGGGGGGGGGGGCGGTTTCTAACAATTACCAGCAATATTAAAGAACTGTGCATGCTAAAAGCGCTACCTAAAAGCTAGCAATAATTGCAGTGCTGGACAGAATTTCCCAGGGCTGATGGCTGGAAATTTGATTCAGTCTTCAAGTTTTAGAAGTTTCACTGGACGTTGCCTGACGCATTTTCACCCATGTCTTTGCAGCCTTGGAACTGGAAAACTGACTTTCTCGTTAAAAAAAAAAAAAAGATCGGGAAAGCTCAGAAATTTATTTGTTTGTTTATTATTTGAATTTATAAACTGTGTTTATATATTTAGTGTTTTTTCCCCCTGCACTTCTGTGACATTGTCATACGCACATTGCCCTGAGCATAGAATCTGGGATGTGCATCTTTGACGCTCATAAAATATAGGTGGAGGTTTTTCTTCCTTTGCTTAAGAGCAAGAATTGAGCCAGTGGCACCACGGAGACACCAAATTGTTTGGGGTACAAGCTTTTGAGATAATTCTTTTCATCAGATACCTTTCTAATTTTATATTTAGGTTTCATAGAATCATAAAATCTTAGAGTTGGAAGGGGCCATACAGGCCATCAAGTCCAACCGCCTGCTCAACCCAGGATCAGCCCTAAGCATCCTAAAGCATCCAAGAAAAGTGTGTATCCAGCCTTTGCTTGAAGACTGCCAGAGAGGGGGAGCTCACCACCTCCTTAGGCAGCCTATTCCACTGCTGAACTACTCTGACCATGAAAATTTTTTCCTGATATCTAGCCTCTATCGTTATACTTGTAGTTTAAACCCATTACTGCGTGTCCTCTCCTCTGCAGCCAACGGGAACAGCATCCTGCCCTCCTCCAAGTGACAACCTTTCAAATACCTAAAGAGGACTGTCATGTCCCCTCTCATACCTCCCCTTTCAGGGTTTATTTATTTATTTAGATTTATATACCGCCCTTCCATAGGGCTCTGGGCGGTTTACATATAACATCAAGGGGTGATGACGTAGAACATTGCAACAAATGCAGCAAATATAACAATCATAGCATAACGTGACAACCAGAACAGGAACACGGACGTTGACACAGCTTTGAGTTCGTCAGATTCTTTGGTCATGGGAGGGGGTGTCTGGGGGGGGCAGTGGGTGTTTTGGGGGCCGGTCAGCCTCAAGCACATGCCTGGTGGAGGAGCTCCCTTTTGCAGGCCCTGCAGAATTGTGAGAGTTCAGACAGGGCCCTGATAGCTTCAGGGACCTTGTTCCACCAGGTGGGCCCTGGTTGAGGTCTGACGTGCTTCTCTGGGGCCAAGGATCCGCAGCCAATTGGAGGTGGCAGAGCGTAAGGCTCTTTGGAAGTATAGGCAGGGAGGCGGTCTCTCAGATACACTAGGCCCAGACCGCGTTACTGACTCGGGACGGGTCACAATAGGTTAAAAGTTGCAGTCGTAATCACAACAGCTAAAACCACTGGGTCGGATCTTTTGGCTTGAGCTTTCAGAAAAGCAAAGCCCTAAAAATATAATAAAATCAGAGTCTAGTAGCACCTTTAAGACCAACAAAGATTTAATCAAGGCGTGAGCTTTCGGGTGCAAGCACCCTTCGTCAGAAGGGTGCTTGCACCCGAAAGCTCACGCCTTGATTAAATCTTTGTTGGCCTTAAAGGTGCTGCCGGACTCTGATTTTATTGTGCTACTTCAGACCAACACGGCGACTCATTTGGATCTATCCTAAAAATATAGTTAGTCTTCCAGGTGCTTCTGGACCCAAGTCGAGCTGTTCTACTGCAGACCACCCTGTAGTGCTCAGGGACCACCTTCCCTAGAATAGCTCCTGGCGTTCAGATCCTCCACGCCATTCGTTCACCTCTGCCAGCGGTTCCGGTAAGCGCCATTCGTGCACCGTGGGAGGGTGACAGACGGGTATCGTCACATGACTGTCTGAGCGGCAGAAGAGGGGTTGGGGAGTGGGCTTTGAAGTTCAAGAGCCTCTTGACAGCTGCCGTCTCTGTGCGCGGCCCCTTCCTCCGAATTCCTGGCGTGAGCCTATAGAAACGGCATTCCTGGCCGTTGGGTCGGCAGCTGCACGCTGTTTGTACTCCGAATGGTTCCCAGAAAGGCATGATTGGCCTGATGGGGCGGAGGGGGCAGCAAGAAGAGACCAGATCTGCCTCCCATGGCTACATCACTGACCTGGTTGGGCCTTCCAGTTTATTCGTTGTCACCCCGTCGGTATTCTCACACGTTGGTTTGGACAGGAAGCAGCTCTGGGTTTCTTCCAGACTTTTCTTTGTTTAGGCCCAGAGTTTGGAAACTGAGCAGGGGTCGGCCCCGGTGATAGCTTGGGCAGGAGACCACCAAGGAAGACCGGGGCCGCTGTACAGAAGGAGGCAAGGACAAATCACCTCTGCCAGTTTGGTGTAGTGGTTAGGAGTGCGGACTTCTAATCTGGCATGCCAGGTTCGATTCTGCACTCCCCCACATGCAGCCAGCAGGGTGGCCTTGGGCTCGCCACGGCATTGATAAAACTGTTCTGACCGAGCAGGAATATCAGGGCTCTCTCAGCCTCACCCACCTCTGTTGTGGGGAGAGGGAAGGGAAGGTGACTGTAAGCCGCTTTGAGGCTCCTTCGGGTAGAGAAAAGCGGCATATAAGAACCAACTCTTCTTCTTCTTCTTCTTCTTCTTCTTCTTCTTCTTCTTCTTCTTCTTCTTCTTCTTCTTCTTCTTCTTCTTCTTCTTCTAGTGGGATAAGAATCCTAATTTTATGCCCCTGGGTGTTTCCCTTCTACTCTAATGAAGCTGCTTATGACATGCATTGTACTTTTGCTTCATTCAGAAGCATTCTTTGCATCCCTCCCACCTTCTACTAGGATAGAAGGACTCGGAGATCTCCATTTTTACATACCTGGTGAAGAAAGATTTGACAGGTAAAACCGTGAAACTCTGAGAGCCAGTGTAGTGGAGGGGTAGTCAACCTGTGGTCCTGCAGATGTTCATGGACTACAATTCCCATGAGCCCCTGCCAGCAAATGCTGGCAGGGGCTCATGGGTACTGTAGTCCATGAACATCTGGAGGACCACAGGTTGACTACCCCTGCTGTAGTGGTTAAGAGCAACACCCTCTAATTTGGAGAACGATGTTTGATTCCCCTCCCCTTCACATGCAGCCAGCTGAGGGACCTTGGGGCAGTCCCGGTTCTCTCAGAACTCTCTCAGCTTCACCTACCACACAGGGTGTCTGTTCTGGGGACAGGGAGGAAAAGGTGTTTGTGGGCCGCTTTGGGGCTCTTTTTGGTGGTTAAAAGTGGAGTCCAAAACCCCCCAGCTCTTCTTCTTGATCTCTTAAGGTGCTGCTGGACTTGACTCTAGCTATTGTACTGCAAACCACCATGACTAGGAACTCTCTACCCTAAACTCAGAATACTTCCTGTAAGGTCAGAGATCCTGCGGCTTAGCCACTTAGCCAAGGACACAGAAATGCTCTTATAAAGTATAAATGCTTTTAAATAACTCTCCCCTCTTCTCCGTTTCCTTCAATGTTATCATCCTCTTAGATCACAAGGCTTCATTTGTTGCGTTGTCCAGATCTACAAGTATTACATTTCCGTAGGTGGCTCCGGATTAGAATCTAGGTTCTCAGGTAAAGACTGCTGAGTGTGACGGAAAAAAGAAGAGAAAAGGAATGGAAGTATCAGATCTCCAGAGTCTTGCTTCAGCCAATATTTTCTCGCATGGTTGCTGCCGGCCACATCCCAGGACTGGCACTTCTAGGAAGCAGGCTTGCTTGGTGATGCTCGTCCCCTCCTTGTTCACAGTGCAGTGGCTTCCCATGATGTGGTGCCGTCATGGTGTGATGCTCCCTTGCAGCTCTGCATGCAGATGAGCTCTTACCTCTGCAATATGCGAGGCCTGGTTTCTGCAGGGGCTTTGGCTCTCACTGGGCTTTTGAAAGCTGCATCTGTAAAAGCAGAGAAGATATTCTCCCCCCCCCCAAGAGGAGAGTCTGCCCCCACTCCCATCTAGGGTGGATCTAGGGCAAACTGCGGCCCTCCAGACGTCCATGGACTACAATTCCCAGGAGCATTCGCTGGCAGGGGCTCCTGGGAATTGTAGTCCATGGACATCTGGAGGGCCGCAGTTTGACTACCCCTGATCTAGGGTGTTTATCCCCCACTGAGAATGGCAGAGCCCAGCTGTCGGTTATAGCAGTCCGCCCGTTCGTTCCCGCTATGTGCAGTGGGTTAAATAGTCTACTTCTCTCTTGCCTCGGAGGAACAGACAGGAACCAATGGGATGAAATTAATGCAAAATAAATTCCCTCTAAACATCCGGAAGAAGTTTCTGACAGTTAGAGTGGTTTCTCAGTGGAACAGGCTTCCTCGGGAGGCGGTGGGTTCTCCATCTTTGGAAATGTTTAAACAGAGGCTGGAGAGCCATCTGATGGAGAGGCTGATTCTGTGAAGGTTCAAGAGAGTGGCAGGTGACAGTGGATGAGCGATTGGGATGTGAGTGTCCTGCATAGTGCGGGGGGTTGGACTAGATGACCCAGGAGGTCCCTTCGAACTCTAGGATTCTATGATTTTAATGTATGACGTCGTCCACATCCAGTATATCAACAAAAGGAGAAATAGTCAAAACAACGGCTGCTGGAAAAGATTCTGAGAGGTCTGGAGACCACGTCCCATCTTCATGTACTTGAAGGGCTGTCATGTAAAAGGGTGAGGTAGAGTTGTTTTGTGCTGCCGTAGAAAGTCAGTCCTGGACCAAATAGTGAAATTAATTCAAGAGTCTTTGGCGAAACATTAGGAAGAACTGATAAAGTGGTTTTTCAGTGGAGCAAACTTCTTCAGGGGGTGGTGTGGGTCTCCCCCCTTCTTTGGAAGTTTTTAAGCAGAGGCCAGACAGCCAACTGACAGAAATGCTTTTCTGTGTGAATTTAGCTAGATTGTGAGATGGCAGACAGGGCGTTACCTTTTCTTATATGCCTCGGATTTCACCGATCATCACTTCCGGGTCAGAAAGGAATTTCCATCCAGGCGAAACTGGTGAGGAATCCTGGAGGTTTTCTGCCTTCCTCTGAGAGTAGAGCAGAGGTCACTGGGAGAGCACATGAGGAAGTAACTGTGAATCTCATCCATTGAACTAGAATCAGGGGTAGTCAACCTGTGGTCCTCCAGATGTCCATGGACTACAATTCCCATGAGCCCCTGCCAGCATTTGCTGGCAGGGGCTCATGAGAATTGTAGTCCATGGACATCTGGAGGACCATGGGTTGACTTACCCCTGCACTAGATGACCCTTTAGATTCCTTCCAGCTCTGTGTTTCTCTGTCTCTACTCCTAGAGCGGGATGGCCAAACTGCAGCTCTCCAAATATCCATGGACTACAATTCCCGTGAGCCCCTGCCAGGGTATTGCAGAGAGCGAGCGAGAGTGAACGCAATAGATGGAACAGGTGGATCGATACAACCCACAGCTGGGCTCGGCCACTCTCAGTCCTAGAGATTCCTTGCGTTCTCAGGGTGCAAAGAGAGAGAGATGCTCTATTCTTTTCACAATTGAAATCGCCATTTGCAATAAGGTTGTGGGGGTGGTGGAATTGACCAGGAGAAAGAGGAAGTTGCTGGCCTTGCGCAGGAAGTGATGAAATTACACCAACAATTTCTTGTCGGCACTCTGATACTTGGACAAAACTAGCGTGATGGCGTCACTTCCTGTGTGAAGTCGCCGACGTGATGTCACTTCCTGCGCAAGGCCAGCAACGTGGCCTTGGCCTTCCTCTTTCCACTGGCCAGCTGATTAGCCAGGGGAGGGGTGGAGGGGGGGGCAGGGTCTGGCGGCAGGAGGCTCCCCCACCTCCCCTGGGGGGATCTGGCAACCCAAATTGGAAGTAATCACATGATGGAACCTTTGAAGCCGTCTCCGTCACTGACTATCTGAGAGGGTCTTTTGGGAAGCCTGAAATTTTTTTCTTCTTCCTCTTGCAGGGCTGGGCTAGGAAGAGGTGGAGAGGTCATTCCCTAAGGAAAAATAGCATGTTCGGATAAAGCGGTGCCTCTTTCGCATTCAGGCAGCTTTTTAAAGACGTCTCCCTGTGGGCCTATTATTTTTAAATTTTTGGGTTGGTTTTATTTATCTCCCCCACCCCTAATGCATTCTAATTCCCTGCTGGTTTTGCAGGGACTGTGATTGAGAGCAGCCTTGCATGTGGTGGGCGCATAATGTTCTTTTCGGAGCAACAGGCCATGGGTCCTGCTTGGGTTTTTGTGTGCGGCTCATGTGGTTTCCCCACCCTGAGGATAGCCTTGCAGTAGCTTGTTGTTATGCATAATAGTTTCCTCGCTCTCTAAATACCGTTTGTCCCACAAGCCTCCCACCGTTTTCCAATTGCACGCTTTTCAGTGTTGAATTGAATTTCATCTTCTGTTCCGTGTTCCATCTTTTTTCTTCCCCTTACAGCCTGGCTTGGTTTGCTTCTCGCACGCCTCCCTAATTTTTCATGGGTAGCTTTCAGGTGTTTTGTTAATGCTAAATAGTCAAGCAGGGCAGATAGCTTTGTCTGAGAGATCTATGCCCGGAATGCTTTCTAGGGTTTCTCCCAGCTCCCTTTAGGGCAGGGCTAGTCAACCTGTGGTCCTCCAGATGTCCATGGACTACAATTCCCATGAGCCCCTGCCAGCGAACGCTGGCAGGGGCTCATGGGAATTGTAGTCCGTGGACATCTGGAGGACCACAGGTTGACTACCCCTGCTTTAGGGTATTCTTTTCCTCTCCTCCTCTCTCTTGAGAATAAATTCCCACAGTGTCATTGCTGGCTGCTCATAATGAGATCTGAAGGTTTTATGCAGGATTTGGTATTTCCAAGTTGGGGGGGGGGGGCGGTATTGGAACAACCCATGTTGAATCAGACCACCAGTCTATTAGGGTCTACTCAGACCGATTGCGGTTGTCCAAGGGACCTTATGAGATCTTCCACATCAGCCCAAGCAAGCCCGATCTCTTGCTAGGACTTGGATGGGAGACCTCCAAGTATTTGGGTGGTAGGGGTCATGACACAGAGGCAAGCAATGGCAAATTACCTCCGAATGTCCCTTGCCAGTCCTTGGAGCATCTGACTACGCCTACCCAAATGCCATACAATAAATGAATACATGTGGCCAGGAGGTTGAACTTGGGTCCTTCTGCATGCTAGGCCAATGTTCGGCCTCTGAGGCATAGCCCCTTCCCAGAGTGGTGAATTCCAGAGATCTTCTAGAACTACTTTCCTTGTACATATGCTGAGAAGCGAGGTCACTCAAGTTGTGGAGGCAACTTTTCTGTGGGTTCTGACCCATGGCTTCTTCCTTTTTATGGCATGCCTCCACATGCTTTCCCTGCCATCCACAGTCCTGGTGTTAATTGCCAGTGACATCATAACCCCGCTCTCTCTTCCTGTCACATGACTCTGGGGTCAGGTGACTTCCTGTTATGCACTTGCAAATAAGGGCGTCCTGGGTCTGCTCCCAGGGCAAACACAGAACTCAGCCATCTTGTCACATAATAGCATCATATGTTCATGTTTGAGGATTTCGGTGCCAAAATGCAGCTCTAGTTGGTGGCGGCCATTTTCTTTCACATGTTAGTCAGCTGTTTAGTTTGGGCTTCCCATGCATAGCGCATCATGGACTTGGGAGGGGAAAAAAACATTTATTTTTGCATTTTTTGATGTGAGCGGGTTCTTAGAATCATAGAATCATAGAGTTGGAAGGTGCCTACAAGGTCATCTAGTCCAACCCCCCTGCACAATGCAAGTTATGCAGGTGAATAGCATTGTGGGTGCAGACCCAAAATGGCCACTGCAGTCACAAAATGGCTGCCGCATCTTACATTCAGTCCCACGATGAAGATCCCTACACTGTGACAGCGGTTGCCACCAAAGTGATGTTTTTAAAAATCTGCACAGCCAATCAGAAATCTGGCTGAGCGGGAGCTACATCTGGGCTCGCCCGTTTGCTTAAAACCCTTAGGATCCAGGAAAAGTCTTGGAAGATAACGTGGTACTCATGAACACCTCACTGGGGAGCCTTGTTCTGTACAGCTCGGAGCAAGGAGTGCCTGGGGTGGGGGGAGACCTGGCTTGAGCGGAAAAACAGCTTGAAAATGTCCTAAATCGGCAGGGGGAGTGCTCCAGGTGGGCCTTTGTGACTTCACCCCTTGCGTGCGGGCTAGCGAGGCCTAATTCTCTGCCTGCTTTTTTGAGGCCAGCCGTGTGGGAGGCCTGAGCATCTGCTAATGAGCTCAACTGATTAGGGGGCTCTGGGTGGGGAGGACGTGTTGGAAGCCCACAGACTCCCATTGAACTAGAAGAACCAGAGAGAGAGAGAGAGGTGGGGGGAGAACTGCAACTGATTCCTCGCCTCCTCGACTGGGAAGAGCTGCCACTGTGTTGGGAGAGGGAGGGCCAGGCGGTGGCCGCTTGTAGTTAGCTTGTATGTTTCCGGAACAGTAGAAAGAACGTGTTGAAATTTCTGAGCGGTCCCTGTGCTCCTCTTCCCCCGAAATTACTTGCTAACTCCAGCTTCTTACAGCTTCTTGGTCTCTGGAGCATAGAGTCCAGAGTGTGCTTGCATGGTTGGGACCCAGGGGTAGTCAGCGAAACTTGCATCTGAGTATTTTGTCTATTTAATTGGCAATCTCCAGTCCGCCTTTCTCACTGGGATTCAAAACGGTTGACGCTGAGATGCGCAATGGGCAGGGCAGCAAATTTAACTTTTTGAGCCAACCCGCCATCTAAAAAGAAGTTGCAAGGAGCAGACTGTCGTGTAAGGCAGGGGTAGTCAACCCGTGGTCCTCCAGATGTCCGTGGACTACAATTCCCATGAGCCCCTGCCAGCGAACGCTGGCAGGGGCTCATGGGAATTGTAGTCCACGGACATCTGGAGGACCACAGGTTGACTACCCCTGGTGTAAGGTGCATCTAAAAACATCCAGCAGCAAAACACGGCAATTTTTGGATGTTGTTGTTGTTGTTTTTAGAATTTTTATTTTTCATGCCGGATTGGTGTGTCCAATTAAAGGCCACGATAAGATGAGTTTTTAAAGTTCTTGAAATCGTCCAGTAAATAACAGAGCCACCAGGGAAGCTGATATATAAATATAATAAATTAAAAAAAAGATATCGCACTGCAACGCTGCAGTGATACATGTGCTGTCTCTGGCTGTATCGTACAGAATATGGCTCGTTAGGGAAGTGCGCACCTTCGAGCTCAGCCTCCGAGACGCTCATGGCTCATGTCTCTGTGTCCTTTAAATTTTGCCGGCCGACGATGACTTCCTTAATGGATTTATGTTGCGTAACTTTAAAATTTCACCATGGCTGCTGCATAAGATGTTTTTGCACCAAAAGCAGAATTGAAGCAAAACGTAAGTATTTACACAACACACCCAGTGATGCAAAATTAGAGTTGGTTCCTGCTTATAGCCCAGCTGTGCACAGCAGTATAGATACTAGTCCCTATTGATTTATCCAAGTATCTTTGCAAAACATTTACTCTGTTGCCCGCTTTAAAAAGTTCTGAATCATTCAGTGTTGCATGGCTTACAGAAACTAGGGGTGCCAGCCTCCAGGTGGGACATGGGGATCTCCTGGAATTCCAGCTCATCTCCAGGCTACAGAGATCCATTCCCCTGGAGAAAATGGATGTTTTGAAGGGTAGACTCTGTGGCCTGGGACCTCACAGAAGCCCCCAGGCTCCACCTCTGGAGGTTTCCCAACCTAAATCTGTCACCCCTAACCACCCTATCTCTCGCTAGTGGCTAGGCCATTCCACAAAGTGGTCACCATGATGGTGCAGAAGGCAATGCTTAGATGAGCCAAGCTCTCAGGGTAGACAGTAGGGAGAGAAGGAGTCCTACCACTATGGAGAACCAAGCTCATGAAGGGTTTTATATGCCATAGCCAATACTTTAAATTAAGCTCCCTAATGTGTGGAGAGACTGCAGTATGGGAGTAAAATGCACAGTCCATCTAGATCTTGTACAAACTCGCATGAAAAAGAAGAGTTGGTTCTTATATGCCGCTTTTCTCTCCCCGAAGGCGTCTCAAAGCGGTTTCCAATCACCTTCCCTTTCCTTTCCCCACAACAGTCACCCTGGGAGGTGGGTGAGGCTGAGAGAGCCCTGATATTACTGGTCGGTCAGAACAGTTTTATCAGTGCCATGGTGAGCCCAAGGTCACCCAGCTGGTTGCATGTGGGGGAGTGGGGAATCAAACCTGGCTCGCCAGATTAGAAGTTCGCACTCCTAACCACTACACCAAGCATGCCTATGGTCTTTTCCTTTCCTCAGTGACTGAGGCTATATTGATATTTCTCTTTGGCATAGGCATGATTTGGCATAGCCAGTTAGAAGGCAGACCTTGTGCTTTTTCTGGTTCTTTCTGGCCATAAGAAGAAGGACCAACTAGAATGTCCTTTTGAGTCCAGTGCAGCTCCCCACTTGTGCCTTCGCTGGAATGCATATGTTACTTGCTGTCAGTGAGTCAAATTATAAGTCATGCACTAATACAGCCAGCATGGTATACTGGTCCTCTAATCTGGAGAACCATGTTTGATTCCCCACTCCTCCACCTCACGCAGCCAGCTGGGCGACCTGGGGCTAGCCATAGTTCTCTTAGAGCTGTTCTTGCAGTTCTAACTGAGTTTTCCCAGCCCCACCTACTTGACAGGGTGCCTGTTGTGGGGAGAGGAGGGGAAAGGTGCTTGTGAGCCATTTTCGGACTCCTTCAGGAAGTGAAAAGTGGGGTAAAAACACCTAGCTTTTCTCCTTCTAATGCGTGTTCCGTGCTCTGAACCTACATTCATGCCTTTGGCCACTGCTAGCCGTAGATTTTGCCAGTGCAGTGGGGAGCATAGCAGAATCTCCCACCTTCACCAAATAGCATCTTATTTGGATTTCGGATCTGCGAGAACTCAGTGCGTCTTATTCGGGGCCAGTTTCTTCACAGGCTGTAGTTTCTCCAAATGGAGATGTATTTTTGGTTTGTAAAGTAAATAAAACCCTTTGGCTCTCTGTAAATCTCGAGAGGTTCAAAAGAGGCCAGACCTTTGAATGTGCTGCTTTGTTTGTCAGTAGGATTTTTATTTTATTTTATTTTGCTTTGCGGGACCTGACTGTCCCCCCCCCCCCCCGGGGTGACTGCAATATTTTTGGGTTCTGTGTGAACACTCCAAGCCAGGGGTAGTCAACCTGTGGTCCTCCAGATGTCCATGGACTACAATTCCCATGAGCCCCCTGCCAGCAAACCAAGTTTTATTCAAGGTATAAGCTTTCATGTGCATGCGCACTTGGTCAGATGCACTGAAATGGAAATTGCCAGTCTATATGTGTAGGTAGAGGATGAATGGCAAATTAGCATGCAACACAGTGGAGATGTGTAACAGACGCAAGGACCAAACTGGAATAACAAGTAGAAGAAGAGTTGGTTGTTATACCCCGCCTTTCACTGCCCAAAGGAGTCTCATCCTCTCCCCATAACAGATAACCTGTGAGGTAGGAGAGGCTGTGTGAGAACAGCATTATCAGGGCTGTGACAAGCCCAAGGTCACCCAGCTGACTGGAGGCGGAGGAATCAAACCCAGCTCACCGCTCTTAAGGACTACATTATGCTAGCTTATTTTATATAGTCATTTGTTTGGGTTTAATTCCAGGGAGAAACATAACGAAGGAAATAAATATATCAAAATTGGAGATTGATGGGCAGACATAGTCCATGGATTTCTGGAGAGCCACAGTTTGGCTACCCATGGAGTGCACCTTCCTGAAATGGCCATTATATCAAGAATGGGAAAGAACAGGGTTGGAAGGGGTTAAATTTCCATTACGTTCTAACCTTAAAGAAAATGCTTACTGAATGCTTTATAGGTGAGTTGATGCCAGATAAATAGTGTAACATTTATAAGACTCCATCAGGTAAATCCTGAAAGTATGAACAATATAAAGGAACTGCTTATCATATGTGGTGGACTTGTAGTCAAGAAAAGAAATTTTGGATACAGATGCATGCATGCATAGGATCGTGTAGCATTGAAATGAGTTCAGAAGCATTTTTTAGGTGTAACAGATAAAAATTTGGAAAATAGCTAAGGGACGTTTTTATATATAATAACAGCTGCAAAATTTGTATATGCTCAGAAATGGAAGGCTACAAGTATACCTGCAACAGGATTGGCTTTTAAAGACAATAGAATTCGTAGAGATGGCTAAACTGTTTGAGAGACAAGACAATTGCTTCCTTTATGACTAATTAGAAACCCCATATAGACTTGCATGGGGAAAAAAAGAAAACTGATGACTTTTGGTTTCACGGGCTAAAGAAAGTAATTTTTGAAATAATCTTAACCTTAATTTAAGTAAACCATCATCATCCTTCATCATATATAATAAATATCATTATCTATCTATCTATCTATCTATCTATCTATCTATCTATCTATCTATCTATCTATCTATCTATCTATCTATCTATCTATCTATCTATCTATCATGATGGGTACTTCCAATTATATGCCAGCCCTCTGATTGGCCCTGGAGGGGAGAGCCCTCCCCCTCCTAAGGGCCATCCTCAGGATCTGACACACTGTTGGGAAGTATCCCAGGGCCTCTGATTGGCCCTCAATGGGAGGGCTCTCCACAGCAGCTTTTCCCTCTATCCCTCTGCCACATCTCACATGCCACCATGCCATGGGCAGTGAACGGCGGTAGCCTCTTCTGCGGGAGCCCGCCCTCCTCGCTGGCCTCCCCACCTCTGCAGGGGGCGGAAAGCACCAGTGGCCTCCACCACAGGGCCCGCCTTTCTTGCCAGCCTCCCCGCCTCTGCTTTGAAGAACGGACTGTATGGCATTGCACCCGAATGAGGAGTCTCCCCTCTCCAGGTTCTGCCTTCTAAATCTCCAGGTATCCCCCAACCCAAGGCTGGCAGCCCTAGGGGCACGCGCTTTCTTCAGCATGTCTACCTTGCACAAAGTAGTGGCGGCCACTTCTGCTTGCTCGGTCTAAACACCTGCTGATTCTCATCGGAGGAGTTTTTGGAGCTTCGTAGGTGCAAAATAAATATTTTGGAGTGCTGACAGAAGAAGGGCATGAGTTCTGGGTTTCGGGGCGGGTGAGCTTCCCTGGAGCTACAGACTCATCCAGCCGGGATTCTTGAAGAACCTGCCGGCCCTGGTGAACGCAACTTCGGTCAGGTTTGCAAGCACGCTCGCCTGGCTTCTTTTCGTTTCGGCTTCTTCCGGCCCGAGGTGTCGCGGAATCGTGCATAAGCCTTCCCCCCGGGCCGTTGGAAGCATTGGCCGAGACCGTGGCCTCTTGGAGCGATAGTTCACGCCCGACTGATTCATGCCCGGCTCTCGTAGATGTGAAACTGCGCAATTGTGCTTGGAAACACAAACACACCTGTTGACCAACTGTGTCTTAGGGTTACGCGGTTCAGCTTCAAGCGGAAAGAGGATCTTGATTCTTTCCCAGCTGCCAGTTCTGTGATTAATCCGCTGGGTGAACTGTTTGCATGTCTCAACTGCTGACAACCCCAGTGCTGCGTCTCACACACACACTCACACACCCCACACCACATTTGGAAACTTTGGTTCTGTTAGTACTCAGGTTTTAAAAGAAGTGTACATCACAACGTGCTTCCCAAGAACTGGTAACCTCACAGGTGCTAAAATCCCGTCCCTAAATGTTTTCCACTGTAAATATCTCTTTTTCTAGCGGCAGAAGCAGATGCTGGTTTTCTAGACATCAGTTTTCATTACCTGAAGGAGTCCTCAAGCAGCTTACGAACATCTTTTCCTTCCTCTCCCAACAACCGGGACCCTGTGAGGTTGGTGGTGCTGAGAGAGCTCTAAGAGAACTTCTGTGAGAACAGCTGTGAGGGAACTCTGTGAGAGCAGCTTTAAGAGAACTGTGACTAACCCAAGGCCAATGCTGACCGCATGTGGAAGAGTAGGGAATAGAAACCAGTTCTCCAGATTACAGTCCACTGCTCTAACCCAGGGGTAGTCAAACTGCGGCCCTCCAGATGTCCATGGACTACAATTCCCATGAGCCCCTGCCAGCGAACGCTGGCAGGGGCTCATGGGAATTGGAGTCCATGGACATCTGGAGGGCCGCAGTTTGACCATCCCTGCTCTAACCACTAAACCGCTCTGCCTCTCTGTGTGTTTGGAGAGAACTCTTTAGGAGGGATGAAGATGGCAGACTTTGGTGATTGAAACCGTAGAGTGGATACCAGTAACTCTCTGAAACCCCAGTTGCTTAGGACGAAACGCCAGGGAGAATCTTCGACAGGTAGCTCTAGGAATCAGTGGTCCATCTAGTCTAGCATCCCATCTGGTGCAGCAGCCAGCCAGCTCTTCTGGCGGTTCAGCAACTGGGCACAGATGCTGCCTCTTGGCACTGGGATTCAGAGGTGGACTGCCCCTGAATGGGGAGGATCTCTTTAACCCCCATGGCTAGTGGTCATTTTATGCCCCTTGCCAGATGCCGCTGTTCTGGTACAGACGTCCTCGACATTTTTACCACCGAGAAACCCTTGAAACATTCTTCAGGCTTTGAGAAACCCCACAAGTGGCACCCCAGTGAAGACCCCTTCCCACCCCCTCCAGGCCCATCATTGGCCATTTTGGGAGGGGGGAATGGGTCGAGATGACCCTATGTGGGCAAATCAGCAATAAATATTTAAGAACAATTTAAAATATATAAAAATGAATTACTTCCCATCCATTCCGGCAACCCTAGCAGGGCCGTCAAGGAACCCCCAAGGTTTCACGAAACTCAAGAAAGCCAGTTGTAGGGCGTAGAACAGCTGCATGTTGACGCTTTTCTTAAGCTGTTGTTGAGGTTGCCCGTGTGTTGCAGCAGGAAACATCTGGCATGCCTTCCGTGTCTGTGGTGCTGCTACATGGCCCCAAGGCAGCCTCGCTTGGTCTAGCCAGGAATCTGACCTTCTACCTTGGCAACGAAGGTTGGTCCCTTGCCCCGGCTGGTGGCCGGGGTTGCCACCTCTCCTTAAAGTCATGCAGGCACACAGTAGCTGTGCAACCAGGTGCACAGAAAGTAGCAGTTGGCAGGAAGGGCCGGGAGGCATCGGTTGGCAAGGTTGCATCGCGCCTTGTCCTTTCCACGGGTTTGTCTTTTGGAAGAGGCTCCCTGATCAGGAACATCTGAGCTCTTGGCCTGAGCACCTCTGTGTGATGAGGTTAATGGTTTGTCTCATAAAATGTCTACATGCATGCATTTATTTTTTCTTCCTTTAACATGCAATGCAACTACGGTCTTGAATTCCCTGGAATCCTTATCATCCTATGGGAGTAGAGTGATGTGGAAATCCAGTCAGAAATATAAATAAATAATTAAATCTGGGGGTTTCTGCAGGGAGTTGTAGAATCATAGAGTTCTAAGGCACCTCCAGGGTCATCTAGTCTAACCTCCTGCAAAACGCAGGAAATTCACAACTAACTGCCCACCCGCAGTGAACCCCAATTTTGAACCCCAGTCTGGCCTGGGAGAAATGTGCCTTCTGATTCTAAAATGGAGATGAGCATTTCCCTGGGCATGCAAGAAAGGGGCACAAGAGCCAGTCCCTTCTGCCCACCCACTTACAATCTGCCCAAGTTCATAAAAATCAGCATTTCTGTCAGATGGCTCTCCAGCCTCTGCTTAAAAACTTCCAAGGAAGGAGAGCCCACCACCTCCCGAGGAAACCTGTTCCACTGATGAACTGTCAGGAACGTCTTTTGGATATTTAGCCAAAAGTTCTTTTGAACTAATTTCCACCCATTGGTTCTGGTCCGTCCCGCTGGGGCAACAGAAAACAACTCTGCTCCATCTTCTAAAAGACAACCCTTTGAGTACTTGAAGATGGCAATCCTATCACTCCAAGCTAGAGGGACCAGGCTCCCTCCTGGGTTGCTGACATCACTTCCTGGTACCCGGAAGCCTGAGAAATATGGCCAAAAGGTTGGAAAAGGCTGGTCTAACGAACATGCATCCATCCGGTGAAAGCGATCTCAGGGTGTGTAAATGTGACAACCGGCATGTTTTCTGTGTGTGCTGCTTCCTCAGCTGAAGACCATTTGAGAAACTTCTGTTAGCCAGCCTGTTTCCAGGGGATGGAAGCATGCATCCGCCCTGGCATGACACTTGAAAGACGCAAGCAGGCGCTGGGATATTGGTGGCATCTGTCATGCGCTCAAAGGAAGCCAGGCGTGCGTGCCTTACAATGAGGGTCGTCAAGGGAACAGACTCAGAAGGGACTACCCTGGCTTTGCCTGGTGATTTGAATTTCAAAAAGAGCCTTCCAACCACATCAGAAATGCCGTTCCAATAGCAGATGGGGGAGGGAAAGCAGGCAAGGCCCAGCAGCAAACTGGAATCTACTTTTGAAGAACGGTGGAGACCAAGGCAGGAATGAGGCCTTTGGGTGACTTTTAATCTTAAATACTTCCACATGAACTCGGTTGCTGGCTGATTAAGAGAGCTTCTTTCCGCTTTGCAGCTTCCCCAAGCCTGAACGCTCCCCAGAAGCTGAAAATGACTAAACAAAGACTGCTGCACGTCGGTCACATTCGGAGAAAGACGACAACGCTCAGGAAAGAGGAAGACCAAGCAGGCAATGGATTGGAGACAAGAAAGGAAGCCAGGACTGTCCTGTTTGCAAGACCTGAGCAAGAGTATTAATCATAGAATATGGAGGAGTTAATTCATTCACAAGGCCGCCATGGATTGGATATAGCTTGACGGCATGGAATGAACACACAAACACACACACGGTATTGCATGTTGGGAGGCAACCCTCCAGTGAGAAAGCTAAAACCATCAGGTGTTCATCTAGTTTTTCAAGATCTGTGGGTACCTATCCAGACTCACCTTTGTGTTTGTGGTTCGCCCCTCCATGTGGAAAAGTGTGGGGGGACTTGATGGAGCTAAGGCTTGTCATCTGCATGGAGCTTTAGTGCAGCCTTTCTCAACTTCTTTGCCGTGGAGAAACTCCAGAAACATTCCTCAGGATGTAAAACAGCTTCATGTGTTCGTGTGAATTTCTGGACGTTACAGGCAAGCTGTAAACTGCAAACGTTCTGCTGGAATAAAATCTGTGCTCTTTAAAATGCCGTGGGGTTCTGTGACTGCCACTCCTGTGGCTTCCCCGTTAGAATTACTGCCTTCAAGGCTGATGATTGGCGTAAAATGGCTAAGGAAGGGGGAAACTGTACATGGTGGTGCATTCCGTACAGGAAGCCTGTGACTGTGGTGTGCATTTTCTGACTTAAACATGTGGACGCAATCCTTGAATTTGCAACATATTTGACTATGTAGAATCGGCGGTGGCCAAACTGAGTCTCCAGACGTCTATGAACTACAATTCCCATGAGCCCCTGTCAGCACATTCAGGGGTGGCCAAACTAGCTCTCCAGCTGTTCATGGGCTACAATTCCTATGAGCCCATGCTGGCAGGAGCTCATGGGAATTGTAGCCCATGGACAGCAGGAGAGCCACAGTTTGGTCACCCCTGACGTAGAATTTGCTATCATGAGATGTGTTGGTGAGACTCGGAAGGTCAGGTAGCTTTTTAAAGGGGACAAGAAGACTTCTAGGAAAGGGTTAGAATTGTCAGTGGTAAACTTCAATGAGCGCGAAACCCTCAGAAGTACCCCCCTCCCTCAGTTAGTGCGGGCAATTAAAGATGCAGAGACACCCAAGAAATGCAGAGACTCCGGTGATCTTGGCCATTCCAAGAAGCTCTGTCCACCAAGGTATCACAGCAGTTCTTTTGTTTGCAGCCAGATATCTGCTCTTTTCAGGGCTGTCTCAGTTCAGAGCAGAAGAGCTTTCGAAATACATTGACCTGCAAAATTTAGAAACGCCACTGTCAGCGTAGTTGGTTTGATTTTGTTTTAATTTGTCTTCCATGTGACGTTAGCCTTCCTTTGGCCTTCAAGGCGGACCCTCCGTTAAGTTGTTTTGTGACTGTCAGCACGGCCAGGGATCAGAGGGCTCAGGATCTTTGGGCTGATCTTGTGTTGAGCAGGGGTTGGACTAGATGGCCTACAGGGTCCCTTCCCACTCTGGGATTCTGTGATCAAAGCATCATGTCTCCCAGCCTGACACGCAGGCATGTCCATACTCCGATGGGAAGCTGCTGGGGCAGAGCTTATGCTTGGAATCTGCCCGGGGACGCCCCGCTTGCGGTGAAGGCCCTGGCTTCTTGCCTCTGCTGACAATGCAGGACTTGCACCAGTGACCTCTTTTTCCCACATTTCTCTTTGCAGGTGGCAAGCAAATGACCTCCCAGATAAGGATCCTATTAGCATGGAGTCCTTCCCTATCTCTCTCATGCGCTGGGCCTTGTCGGTCTCCCACAGCAGCTGGAAGAACAGCAAGGCGCCAATCAGGAAGTTCTGGTTTCCCTGCCAGAGATGTCTTCAGGCAGTTAGGGGGGGAACCTTCCTTTCCCCCTGAGAATTGTGCCCTTCCAAGCCTCCCGTTTCCAGGCTGCTGTGAGTCTGTTGGTAAGTTAGAAAGGCTGGAGAGTTTGCCAGCTTGTCGGGAGAGTTGTCAGAGAAGCATCCTTCAGTAGCTACGTAGAGTTCAGCCACTTAGTTTTTTAGCTTCTCAGCATGCGTCACTGGACTGTTCAGGTGCTAAAACATTAGCTGATTTTTGTCCCTCCCCCTTAACTCCCTTGGGCAATAGACCAAGAGTGCTCTATAAAAACAGAGAAGAAGCCGTGTGAGATTCTCAGATCTGATGCCATGTGAGATTCTCAGATCTCTTGCTCGGTGAGATTCTCGCTTCTGATGCCACGTGAGATTCTCAGATCTCTTGCTCGGTGAGATTCTCGCTTCTGATGCCGCGTGAGATTCTCAGATCTCTTGCTCGGTGAGATTCTCACATCTGTTGCTGTGTGTGGTTTTCAGACCTGCCGTTTCCTGGTACTCTGGAATGCAAATGTTGACTTTCACAAGGTTTATACAACGCTGTGTTTTCTGGGCAACTGAAGAAACTTGACATTACCAAGCCCCACGGGTTACAGGAAGTGCATGAAATCATTGTGAAAAACGAGAGCTTGCCCACCGCTTTCTCAGGAGAGCCTGTCACCTATTTGCATCTTCCAAGGATTTTTTTTGCATGCAAATGGCCACAAAAATGCAAGCAGATGCTTGCTCACCTGCAAGGCTTCTAATATTCCAGGAGGGAAGGCGGGTAACTGATATCTCCCCCCTAGAGGTTTATGATAAAAATGGGGGAAAAGGGTTTAAAGGGGGGTGGTCTCCAAACTTGACAAAACTATGAATTGTTATATGCACGTTCCTTTGAGCGAGACAACTTGGGGTAGTGGTACAGAGTGGCAGCCTTTCATGTTGTCTGCCCATTGAGGCCATCGAACATAGCGGATTAGCACCTTAACATCCCAGACGCCAACAAATAAACAGACTATATTTATATGCATAGAGTGAAAGATTTCGGACAGATTCCCCCCCTCCCCTCCCAAGGATACCCGGCTTGGTCCCGTCAGATCTTTTGAGCTAAGTAGGGTCAGCCTCCTTGGAGGGGTGGCGTCCAAGGAATACCAGGGTCATGACACGGGAACAAGCTACTGCACGGCACCTCCGAACATCTCTTGCTTGGCAAGCTGAGGATCGCCTGGCCGCATCACACACGAGCCATACGATAAATACATGAAATTCCCAAGGAGAAAACCTAGCATTGGGAAGTTTTCAGGCGAATTCTCCATCCCTCATCACTGGAGGATTAAGAGGATGTGCCGATTCAGTGTGTGCTGCTAAAATTGGCGCATGGAGCGTGATTTGTGTGGCGCGCGAGGTAAAAGGTCAGCCGTTCGTGCTCTCCACTGGTGGTGATCTAAATGGTTGCTTAATCTTCTGGATTCCCCCGCCGGTTCAGTGTCGGAGCTTGCTTCCTGAACGTCAATTCATCTCCTGCTCTTTTTAAAATGCTCCCCCCCCCACACACATACACACACAAACTCCCCGCTGTGCATAGTAGGAAGCCCTTAAAAGGTTCTGCAGGAAGGCTTGGCTGCAAGGGAAGGCCAAAGAAACCCCAGGCTGCATGTTTTGTGGCTTCGTATTCTCACTCGGGCTGTTTGTGTCGTCTCCGCTGCTTCACAAAAAAGGCATTTCGGAAGAGGCAGGGAGCTCAGGCCACTGAGACAGTAACCTATTTTCTTTTTTCTGGTCGGCAGCCCAGATGGAGACCAGAAAATCTGCAAGCAGCCAGCGGTGGGTGAGCCGCAGCCAGTGACCCACCCCTTCTCTCCCCGTTTCCGATTGCAGGGAATTTCCCATTGGGCAGCAGGGAGGTGGTTTCAGTGCATAGCGCATTCCTTGCATGCGTCCGGAATGCGGTGGAGCTTGGAGCGAAATGCCACCGGGGTTTGACAAAAGGGGAGAGAGACACTTTGGCCTCATTAGCAAGGAGCTGGAATTCTGTCCAGGCTGCACGTCACCCGCCTGGCCTGCCTGGTGTAGTGGTTAAGAGTGGTGGCCTGTGACCTTGAGAACAGGGTTTGATTCCTGACTCCTCCTCCCTCTCATGTATCCAGCTGGTTGACCTCGGGCCAGTCACAGTTCTCTCAGAGCTCACTCAGACCCGCCTACCTTACAGGGTGACTTTTGCGGGGAGAAGAAGGGTAGGCAGTTTTGAGGGTAGTTAAAAGAGGAGTACACAATAGTAAGCTCTTCTTCTTCTTGGTAAACAGTGTTGGCGTCCCTCAAGCCAGAAATGCAGCGTGTTTGTAACAGCTTTTGTCCATTTGGCCTATGTCGGTGGGGTGAAGACACTCAATCCACTGTCAACACGCTTTCTCCCCGTACCCTTTTCTGGAGCAAATGCAAGCAATTGGGGAAGCAGGTATAAAGTATGTTTTTTAAAATAACCAATGGCCCACTCACCCCGTCTGAAAGTCTCAGCTGTTGGTGGGTAAAGTGCCCTTTAGTGGCCACCGACTGACCGTGACCCTGTAGGATTTTCCAGGCAAGAGATGCTTTGTTATGCAGAAGGTCCCAGGTTCAATCCCCAGCGTCTCCAGTTAAAAGTACCGGGAAGCAGGTGATGGGAAACACCCCTGCCTGACACCCTGGGGGGCCGCTGCCAATCGGAGTGGGCGATCCTGCCCTCGAAGGACTGGGGGTCCGGCCTAAGCTGATCCAAGATGCTGAACCAGCCTTTAAGAACCAGTTCTCAAAATTGCTGCTGCTGCTGCTTCCTCTGCCATTAACCCCAGGGAAATGTGCCGTGTAAGCTGAGAATTTTGAAGCAAGGGGTTTTCTTTTTAATTTGTTTTTTTATAGATTGTGCTGAAGTTCTGTCTGTTTTTTGTTTTTTTTAATGGTGTCACCATCCATCACTTGGATTTGCACAGTGGGGGGGGGGGCAGGAGAAAGCAGAACGTAACCTAAAGTCTAAAGGTTTACATGAAACAAGAACGAGGCAGGTCTTCACAACGAGCCTGCGAGGTAGATTAGGCTTCTGTGACTCACTCCACGCTGGCCTACCCTTGCACCAAACGCAGCAGCGAGGGTCCTCGCCGGTTCATCTTGGAGGACCCATATCCAGCCTCTGCTTTCTATGGCTTTGGGCCCCAGTTGGGGTCATTGGTCCTCCCCGGGCTCTACCTCCGAATCTCCAGGAGTTTCTCAACCTGCATCTGGCAATCTTATTCTCTCCCCCCCACCCAAATCCCCTGCTAGTGGCCAAGGGGCTTCTCGGATCCAACCCAACCCTCAGACCTCTCCACCACAAATTCCCTCGCGTTCGTACAAACAGCAGGGACATAGGCCCTTCTTGAGAACTTTCTTAAGCAGAGCCAAGCTGTCCAGTCCGCAGGTCCTTCAGGACACGGGCCCAGCCCCTCTTGCACTGCCCAGCCCCTCTTGCACTGCGTTTGACCTTCCACCTTGTTTCCCTTGGCGTGCCGAGCCAGCACATCCAGAGGGCGTGTTTGTGTGTGCTCCTCTCTGGTTTTATTTAATAGCCTGAGCGCACAGTTCTCTTCCCACCGCAGAGCAAGACGCCAGCGTTCTTTACCTCGCCTGACCCCTGGCATCCCTTCGGAGGGCTGCTCCGTTTAATAGAAAGCAGGGCTCGTGAATCTTTTAACGGCTGCATCGACTGGAGAACTCTGAGTTGGGGAGGAAGGGGCAGCAAGGGGAGACCACCTCTGGCCTCCTCAGCGGCCCGTGAGAGGGTGGGACATCGGCACCAAACGCATCGTCTCCAGAGCTGTTAGGAGCATTGAGCTGGGTTGAAATGGGCCAGCTGCAAGCTTGGCCACGGGTGGAGAGGTGACAGCTTCCCTTCCCCGGTTCCCTCCGTCCAGATTGGTGGGTGGTGCTGGAGGAACCAGGGGTAGGGTAAAGCCTTTGAATCGCCCTTTTCATATATTTAAAAATAAAACCTCCAATTAAAGGTGTAGCTAAGTTTGCAGTGCTGACCTGCAAAAGGTATAATTTAATTATACGTTCTTGGGTGCTAAGATATCATTTAAAAACCACATTCCCATAGTTCGGCAAAGAAGTACCTCTGCCTTATTCGAAGGCAAATGTCTAAACATAAATACAGGTTAAAAGGAATGTTTTTAAAAAGACAACAATACATTATAATATTTTTTTTTATTTCTATCCTGCCTTTCCATATCACTCGGGGAGGGTAATAACAATAAAACAATATAACAACGTTAAAAACAAAACAGAAGAAGAAGAGTCGGTTCTTATATGCTGCTTTTCCCTACCCGAAGGAGGCTCAAAGCGGCTTACAGTCGCCTTCCCATTCCTCTCCCCACAACAGACACCCTGTAGGGTGGGTGAGGCTGAGAGAGCGCTGATATCGCTACCCGGTCAGAACAGTTTTATCAGTGCCGTGGCGAGCCCAAGGTCACCCAGCTGGCTGCATGTGGGGGAGCGCAGAATCGAACCCGGCATGCCAGATTAGAAGTCCGCACTCCTAACCACTACACCAAACTGGCTCTCTTAATGCCCCCCCCCCCAACTAAAATTCCCAGACAGGGTTATCGGGCAGGGGCTGGTCTTCCTGCTTTCCTCCTCATCCCAGTGGGGACACCAGCATACTTGGTGGATGTTACCTTAGGCCTCGACCATGAGCCTGGTAGATTAACTTCATCCTGCTGGCCCCGTGGGACAGATTTAGGTCCCACAGGACCCTGATCTCCCCTGGTCACTCATTCCCCCAGACTGGGGCCAGGACCAAAAGGGATGTCCTGGCAGGGAGTCGTAAATGGACCAAGGCTCGGATTCATTAGAAAGCAGTTTCACGTGTAAACAAACCCCCTTAGTTCTGAGGCTCCCCGTGGTGAAAGGAAGTCAGGAAGAGGCACTGTGCGTATCGGGTTTTCTTGGGAGTCCATCAGCCTTACACTGCTTTGAGGGTCTCGGTTAATGAGGGGGCAGGATCAGCAAGCAGACTCCAACCCAATACGCCCCCTTTCCTCGCCAGCCTGCGACCCAACTTGGGTGCCTTTTAAGCTTCGGGTTCGTGGGCTGTGCCAGATACGTTTCGAAGCTGCGAAGCTTCGAGGGAGGCGGAGGAGGGTGGCTTGGCAAATATAGCTTGGCAGATGGCGAAGCAGAGCGGCCAGAAACGTTTTCGGTGTGTTTGCGTTGGCGCAAGCCGCGCTTGTCTGGAAAACAGAGCACTTGGCGTCCGGAGGGCTGGAATCGTTACGTGGCGTGTTGGAACACCAGTGCATGTATCGAGAGGCTGGGGTGAGGTGAGCGGGCGGGGGCGAAGGGAGTCGGGGGCTGGTGCCAAGGATTTTAAATGTCCAAGGTGGGATGTCCGGCTTTTGACTGGCGTTCAGGTCTCGCCCCAGCCTTGGATGCCGTGGAAGGAAACCCTGGAGACCGTGCCTCGGCAAATGTCAGAGGAGCCCTGCTGGATCAGGCCAGGAAGGGTCCATCTAGTCCAGCATCCTGTCTCACACAGGGGCCAGCCAGTTCCTCTGGAGGGTCAACAACAGGGCAGAGACGCTGAGACCTTTCCCTAATCTGTTCCACATAATATAGTTCTGGTAAGGCCTTAGAGCGTGTCTCATGGCTCAAGTGCCACTCGGCACTTAACACCCACTCAGGGCGGCTGTCCCGCCCCTGAGTGCCTCCTCCTCTAACTGGCTTGCCTGTCTGTCCAGGGGCCAGCCAATCGCCTTCTGTCCCCCACCCCTGACCACCTCCTCCTCCTTCCACTTCCCTCTGAGGCTCGGAGGCTGCAGATCCCTGCTGTGTGAGAGCTGCCCCTGCCGGTGAGTTCCCTGACAGCTGCCTGCACCCTTTCCAGGTCCTGGGGGGACGGAGAGGCCATCCGCAGAATTCTTTCTCCCCAACCTCCCAATCTAGCCCCCATTGTATTCCTGAATGCAACGGGCTTGGCCCCAGTACAAACATCAGAAGAGCCCTGCTGGGTCAGACCAGGTGTCTATCTAGTCCAGCATCCTGTCTCACACAGTGGCCACCCAGTTTGCCTGGAGGACCAACAACAAGACAGAAAAGTCAAGGCCTTTCCATAATAAATCTAAATAAATAAATAATAAAAACTTAAGAAGAGCCCTGCAGGATCACACCAGTGGACCCTTCAGGAGCCTGTCTCACACAGTGGCCAACCAGTTCCTCTGGAGGGCCAGCCACAGGGCATAGAGATCAAGCTTTTCCACTAATGTTGCCTCCTAGCTCTAGGCTTCAGAGATAGACTGCCTCAGAACATGGAAGTTCCATGGCCAGTAGTCACTGATAGACCTCTGTGAATCGGGGCAAGCTCCTTTTAAAGCTTTTAATGCTTGTGTCCATCACAAAAAAAACACTGGCAGTGAATTGATTATACAAAAAAAATTATAACTAGAATACCACTCTGTCCCACATTGGTTAATCTTCATTTGGAATATGGCGTCCCGTTTTGGACGCTACAGGTTAAGAAAAATCTTGAGAAGTTAGAACATGCTTAGGATGACTGGGATGGTTGAGGGGCTGAGAGAGTTGGGGGGGTGTTGCTTGGAGCAGTGGTCCCCAACCTTTTTATCACCGGGGACCACTCAACGCCTTTTACTGAGGCCCGGTGTGTGTGGGGGGGTAGTTTACTCTTCTACTCTCAACCACTGCCCTGACGCTCTCTGATCGCTATGGTAATGTTTAAACATCCCTTCAAAATAAGAGACAGACACGCCACAACAATGAACCTAAGGAACATTTTATTTTCATGGAAATTCTAACTCATGACAAGGACAAATCAATGGGAACCCTGAGCTTGTTTCTCTGCAATGAGATGGTCCCATCTGGGAGTGATGGGAGACAAGGACACCCAAAGTGTGTTGTAAAGGGCCGGGGGGGTGAAGTAAAGGGCCGGGGGGGGGAGAGAGAAGGTGTCCTTCAGGGCCCACCTCCAATTAGTCGACGGACCACCTGTGGTCCGCGGCCCACAGGTTGGGGATCGCTAGCTTGGAGGACAACTGTGTTGAATTGCACCAAGAACCTTGATTCTTCGTGTCTTCGTAGTCTTCAGGCACGGGAAGGGTTCCTCTGTGGGAAACTGGCATTGGGCCATTCTCTGCCTCTGTTGTTGCTGCCCAACGGATCCAGCCCGCGTTATGGGTGTCGTGTTTCGAGGAATGCTCTTGAGCGTTCCAGGTAAAGGCGTCAGCTGGGTGCGATGACTCAAGCACAGATCTCCACGTTTGCTTTGGTGGTTGCAACACAGGAAGGCCCAGAGGGAGAATTCCAGCCCATTCTCTTTTGGAGGGACTACGTCACCTGAGGCAGGCCCAAAGCCTACCCAGGTGGTTCTTGGCTTCTGGGTTGAAAACCCAGTTGGTGCTTTCTCCTTTCCATCTCCCAAGCTAAATGACTAATGCCAGCCCTGGCTCACCAAGAGCAGCTATGGGGAGTTTCTCCAAAGGGTCAGTGTGTGATCGGAGACAAGTCCCATATTCCTGGCGATAAGGCAAGCTGGAAGCTGTGGGTTCCTGAAACACCAAGTTGTGTGAACGCAGTCCCTTGAACCTAGAGCAGAGTTTCCCAGCCTGTGGGTCAAGACCCAAAAGTAGGTTGCAAATGAGTTGTGGGTTTGTTGTTGTTAGGTGCAAAGTCGTGTCCGACCCATCGCGACCCCATGGACAATGATCCTCCAGGCCTTCCTGCCCTCTACCATTCCCCGTAGTCCATTTAAGTTTGCACCTACTGCTTCAGTGACTCCATCCATCCACCTCAATCTCTGTCGTCCCCTTCTTCTTTTGCCCTCGATCGCTCCCAGCATTAGGCTCTTCTCCAGGGAGTCCTTCCTTCTCATGAGGTGGCCAAAGTATTTGAGTTTCATCTTCAGAGTTGTGGGTTAGCCCTCCTTAATGGCCACTCCGGTCCTTTCCGTTGCTTTCCTTTGTATTTTGGAAACCACGTTTTGATCCTGGAGATAGAATCGTCCTTGCTATACATTAGCTGGTATTTTTTCTTCCCTGCGTGTACATGCCGATCCTGATGGTTACTAGAGGGACTTTGCTAGGAATTTAGGTGGGATTAGAGGGCATAATGGAGAAGCAGGGGGTCAGAGGCTAGAATGTCATCTTCATATGCAAAGAAGTGAGCCGTGACTCACAAAAGCACCTAACGTCACAAATTTGTAAGGTACTCCTGGACTCAGACAGACTAACATGGCCATCGTTTTGGCCCATATGCAAAGGCTGCGTATGTCAGAATATCACTTGCCTGGGATTCACATTAGAATCATAGAGATGGAAGGGACCTAAAGGCCATCTAGTCCAACCCCTTGCCCTCACGGTAATGTCTATTGATTTCTCAAAAACATCTGAATAGCCACCATAGAAAATGTCACGTGAACGCGGGTGCTCAAGTCATAATTTGCCTGAGGTGCCAAAAAAAACCTTGGGCTGGTCCTGGATGGCTCGTCATGTCAATTAAATTCATTCTTGTGGGCTGCCGTACCAATAAGGACAGTATCGCTGACCTGGAGGTGGCTCTTTCACCTCCCTTTCGATCCTCCTTGACTGTGTAGGAAATATCTCGGGATCCCGACTCGTGTGTGCAAATCCGCAGCGGATGCCCGTTCCTGTTTTCCGCTTGGACGCTAGGCGCATGTAATCTGTTTTCCTTTGTGGTCGTCAGGATCGGCTGCCTACCTTCTGCCTCCCTCCAATTTGAGTCCGGTGAAGCCCCCAGCCCCCCATGCTTCGCACCCCGGTCCCCTCCGTCTGCCTCCTTCACTCCCGGCTCCTTTCTGCTCCAGGCCCTGGCCCTGTTCCCACCGGAGCTGGAAGTCCTCGGCTTTGTGAAGCTGCCAGTTGAAGTGATTATATTACGATTCCCCGTAGAGTCGGCCTCCCCCACCCCTCTCTTCTCTGGCTGTCCTTCTCTGAACTGGTACCGGAGGCTGCTGGTTGAAGGCAGACAAAACGGCTGGGGACAGGAGGGGACACACGAAATTGCCTACGCTCAGGTTGTGCAGCTACCTCTCTCACACGCACGCACACAAGAAGACAAACACATTTGCAGCCGCTTTCCAGGAGATAAACGTGGGACTGACTTGCTGCTTGAAGGTAGGTCTGGAACAGGGCTAGTCAAACTGCGGCCCTCCAGATGTCCATGGACTACAATTCCCATGAGTGAGTGCTGGCTGGGGCTCATGGGAATTGTAGTCCCTGGGCATCTGGAGGGCCGCAGTTTGACTAGCCCTGCACATTTGGAACAGGCAAGACGTCAGAGCCGTTCTTGGCCAGTCAGGATAGGTTTTCTCTAGAGGAGCTGAAGCTCGCTGCCTTTCTATCGCTGTCTCCCCTCCCTCCTGGAACCCCCCCCCCCACGCTTTTGGCCACTGCCATGATTTTCAGAGTTGAGGGAGTTTCTTCTGAGGACAACCTGAGACGTCGCAGCTGTTTCGCTTGGGGCAGCAGCGGGTGGGGGTGGAAATGGAGGGGATGTCCCAGGAAATCTCTTCCTCCTCTTTCACTCAGCCCCCCCCTCCCCATAATGAAGGGGGAAGGGATAGCATGAAGGCAGAGGAGCTCTACGCTGAAGGAGAGAGCTGCAGAGGAACCGAGGGCAAGAAAAGAAGCACCTTATCTGATTTCAAAGGGGAACTCCCCCCCCCCCAGTGCTTTGTCCTGCCTGATTGGATTTTAATTCTTGCAAGCTGTTGCAGTGGAAGGCGCTGTGGGGAGAACAGATCGTGCGAGGCAGAGAAGCCCTTCTCAAAAAAAAGGACCCCGATTTAAGCAGCGTGCCGGCTTCCACAATGTTCTGAGTTGTGTTCGTGGCATGTTGGGGGGCTACACAGAGCACAGATTGCTGCAGCTTTGCTCCAGCGAGTATCCTCTTCCCCTGGATGCCGTGAAAAGTGTCTGAGTTGATCGGTAGAGGGTCGTGTCATGGGGTTGCAAAGACAGGGTTGAGGGAGAGCTCCTGGGGGGGGGGAAGGGTCTCCCCACTGGGCTTCTTGGGAAGGAGAGGGGGTCACACATTTGATGCATCCTCATCACCAACTTTAATCTTCTGACCCACCCTTCCCTTAGGCTGAGGAAGGGTTACATCAATCATACTTAACACTTTCTTGGAGCTGTATTTACAGTCGCTTTGGCGACCTTGCAAGCTGCTCATTCGGGTCGGTTCTGTGAAACTAAGCAGGGTTAGTATTTCGATGGGAGACCACCAAGGAAGGCTCTGCAGAGGAAGGCCATGGCAAACCGCCTCTGTTCTCACTTGGCTTAAAAGCCCCTTGCAGGGGTCCCCATAAGTCTTGGGCAGGAGATCACCAAGGAAGGCTCTGCAGAGGAAGGGCAATAGCAAAGCACCCCTCGTTCTCACTTGCCTTGAAAGCCCCTTGCTGGGATCATCATAAGCCTTGGATGGGAGACCACCCAGGAAGACTCTGCAGAGGAAGGCCATGGCCAACCACTTCTGCTTCTCCCTTGCCTTGAAAGCCCCTCGCTGGGGTCAGCATAAGTCTTGGAAGGGAGACCACCAAGGAAGGCTCTACAGAGGAAGGCCATGGCCAACCACTTCTGCTTCTCCCTTGTCTTGAAACCCCTCGCTGGAAGGGAGACCACCAAGGAAGGCTCTGCAGAGGAAGGCTATGGCAAACCACTTCTGTTTCTCCCTTGCTGGGGGTCACCATAAGTCTTGGATTGGAGACCATCCCTTCCTCTTGGGATCTCAGAACAGCTTATTTGATTCTGTCATCCTCCCTTCACTCCTCACAACAACCCTATGAGGGTGTCATAGCAGAGCAGGAATTTGAACATACATCTCCAAGACGATGCCCAAACCTGGATCATTCAGACTGGCCCACTCCAGTCAGATCTCTGAAGCTAAGAAAGTTCAGCCCACCTAATATTTGGAGGGGGAACCTCTGAGGAATAACTAGGTGGTGACGCAGAGGCAGGCAATGGCAAACCACCTCGAATCATAGACTCATAGAGTTGGAAGGGGCCTCCTGGGTCATCTAGTCCAACCCCCTGCACCATGCAGGACACTCACATCCCATTCGCTCATCCACTGTCACCTGCCACCCCCTTGAGCTTTCGCAGAATCAGCCTCTCCGTCAGATGTCTCTCCAGCCTCTGTTTAAACATTTCCAAAGATGGAGAACCCACCACCTCCCGAGGAAGCCTGTTCCACTGAGGAACCGCTCTGACTGTCAGGAACTTCTTCCGGATGTTGAGATTGAATGTCTCTTGCCTGCAGAGTCACCATAAGTCATCTGTGACTTCAAGGCGACAACAACACCTCCAAGAGCATAGTCTGTCCCTCTTAACCACTCTGCACACTGACTCTTCACTCCCCCGTGCCCCATGGCCCCATATGTTGCTCGTCTACCAAGGAAATGTGTTTATTTCCCGTCCTTCTGTGCAAGGACTTCAGCCAAATCACGTATAGACCACCCATTAGCCAGAGGAAGTGAGGTGAGCAGTGGTGCGATGGGGGAAGGAGGGAGGAAAATGGCCAAACGTCCAGGGGCTTTTGACCGTCTGTCCTTTTTATAGCACCAACTGTTTCCTCTGGCTTCCAAATGCAGAAGCCCTGGACAGGGGGGCCTCTGTTATCCCTCCGGGGTGTTTCCTGTCCGGGCTGCAGATGGCTGAGCCTCTCAGTGGCTTTTGTTCATTGAGAAGAAAACTGTCCGTCTGGCCAGCGTGGCCGGACTTCCTCCACCCACCGTCTTCCCCATTTCCAGCAAAAGCCGCAGGCATGCAGTTGGTGGGTGGCTGTGTCTCCCCCCCCCCTTCCCTTCCACTGAGATCTTCCTGCTTTCCACACCCTTCCACCCACTGGGAATTGGGTGAACTTTGGATTTCCTGTTGCTCTTCTTTCTTGGGCAGCTTAGAATCAGTTTTTTGGGGGGGTTTTCTGGTGGTTGTTTTCAAGAAAGGCTCTTCCAGATAACCAGCGTAAATACCTGGGCATTTGGGGGATGGAGCTTGAGGAGGCAAAGTTTAGGGAGGGGAGGGGAAGGACGTGTGAAGGGTACAGCACCATCGAGCCCCCCTTCCTGTGGCCATTTTCTCCAGGGGAACTGTTGTCTCTTGTGTGCAGTTCAGTTGTAATCTTGGGAGACCTTCAGCCAGCACCTGGAGGCTTGCTCCTAAGAAGGGGCAAAAATTCTATTGTAATGTTGTAATGATTGTTTCAAGAGGCTTATCAATGTTGTTGTTGTTGTTGTTGTTGTTGTTATTGACTGCCCCTCTCTGCAAACTGGTTCGGGCAGTTTACAACATATCAAAATTCAATTTAAAGTACAATTAAAACAATAAATCTCTATGCTCAGTTTTCTCGCTTCTCCTCCATGTATTCAGTGGTGGGAAGCTCTGGAGAGGCAAGGTGGGGAGGCCGGTATGATTTTATTTGACCTCTACCATAGAGTTTTTGCCCGTATACCAGAGTGTCACCGTGACACGATGATGTCACTTCCAGGTCACATGTGCTATAAAGTAGGCGCACCACTACACCTCTGCAGAGCCCTCCCTCTTTTGAGGGGTATGATCCTCTTGCCAGCTGGGTGGTGGGGCTTCTCAGCGGAGGTCTCCGGCCTCCCCTAGTGGGTATGGCAACCCTCAGTACTGGATGCGAATTCAGATGTTTTACACGTGACCAGCACAGCTACCCAGCTGTGAGTCGTGTTTCATGAGAGGAGCAGTATGCTAGAGCAGAAGTAGTCAACCTGTGGTCCTTCAGATGTTCATGGACTACAATTCCCATGAGCCCCTGCCAGCAAACACTGGCAGGGGCTCATGGGAATTGTTATCCATGAACATCTGGAGGACCACAGGTTGACTACCCCTGTGCTAGATCATTTGGGGGGGGGGGATGTGTCTTGGTTAGCATCAGGCTAGAATCTGGCAGATTCTTGGTCAGAATCTTTTGTGGGGTCACCCCCGTTTCAATAGATCACCTTGGTGATAGATTCAGGGAGGTAGCTGAGTTGGACAGAAGCAATGGAACAAAATGTCAGTTAAGTGGCTCCTTTAAGGCCCACCAAGTTGTTTTCAGGGTCTACGCTTTCTTTGAGCCTCCTGGATGTATGACACACGATGACAGCAGCTCCATTGTATGGCGTTTCCCATTTGGAGCAGCAGACTGGGTTACTGGCTGTAAAGCGATGCAATGAATAGTAGATCGTAATGTAATTTGGAAGGGTAGGTTGGAATGTATTTCTCTGGTCCGGGGACAGAGGAGATCTAACGCTGCAGAACCAGTCACCCCACATTAAACACAAGGAGGATGTTAGTTATCTCCTTGCTTGACAAGGGAGGGCTGGAGCATAACAGCAGGGCTTCCGTTAATTACTCTCAGCATTCGGCAATTCATTTGCATGTCGGTCTGCAACGTAGATATATTTATTTGCTTCACTAAGTTTTCACCGGGAATTAAGCCCAAACAAATGGTGACCACATAACTAAGCTTGTTACTCCCATACGGTCCTTGCATATGTTAAAAGTCTTCACTCTGTTGTATGCTAATTTGCTGCTCACCCTCTACCTACATGTACGGATTGGTAACTTCCATCTCAGTGGATCCGAAGTATGCATGCACGTGAAAACTTATACCTCGACTAAAACTTGGTAGGTCTTACAGGGGCCAGTGACCTTGAGTTTACAGGAGATTGACCCTGGCTAGTGACTCTCCCCGTGTACTGACCTCACAGAGTTGTTTGTGGATAAAATGGGAGGGAGAAAGATGCAAATCACTTTGGGTCCCTCTTGCTGGGAAAAGCAGGGTATAAATGAAGTCGATAAATGATTGAATGCCCTTGAATTCCTTGGGGAATGGAATAGAAAAATGAGCCCATGAGTTCATCCATCTTAAATTAGATTCCATTAGCACCTTAAGGTAAAGGTAAAGGTATCTCCTGTGCAAGCACCGAGTCATGTCTGACCCTTGGGGTGACGCCCTCTAGCGTTTTCATGGCAGACTCAATACGGGTGGTTTGCCAGTGCCTTCCCCAGTCATTACCGTTTACCCCCCAGCAAGCTGGGTACTCATTTTACCAACCTCGGAAGGATGGAAGGCTGAGTCAACCTTGAGCCGGCTGCTGGGATAGAACTCCCAGCCTCATGGGCCGAGCTTTCAGACAACATTTCTGCTGCCTTACCACTCTGCGCCACAAGGGGCTCTTACTATTAGCACCTTACAGCAGCCCTTGTCAATTTTTTGGCCACGGGGATACCGCTAAAAGCCTTTGATGTACTAGGAAGTGATGTCAGCTGGCCACCCCTTCCTGCCACACACATACATGGAAGTGGGTGGCACAGGCTGTCCAGGGGTCCTCCCCTTCCCACCCACCCAAAGTCCATCATTGGCCACGTTGGGAGGGGGCGGGTCAGCCTGCCCAAATAAGTGTTGACATTTAAAAAAAATTAAAAATCCTTTTACTTTCACAGGGCGGGAGGGCTCTCGCCGCCATTTTGAACCCCCCCCTGCCCACACACACACACACACTGTGGTACTATTGAGGGGCCTTAGTGTATCATACAGTATCATAGGATCATAGAATCATAGGGTTGGAAGGGGCCATACAGGCCATCTAGTCCAACCCCCTGCTCAACGCCCTAAGCATCCTAAAGCATCCAAGAAAAGTGTGCATCCAACCTTTGCTTGAAGACTGCCAGTGAGGGGGAGCTCACCACCTCCTTAGGCAGCCTATTCCACTGCTGAACTACTCTGACTGTGAAAAACCTTTTCCTGATATCTAGCCTATATCGTAGTACTTGTAGTTTAAACCCATTACTGCGTGTCACAGTATCCTGGTTGAAAAACCCTACCTTAGAGACTTGCACAATGTCCAGGGTGCGGGTTTTCAAGAGTCAAAGTTTCCTTTGTCGGATGAAGTTGCCTTTATGCTCTCCCCAAATTTCGTTCATCTCAAAGGGGCCGTTGCCACATCCCTTTCTGCAGCCCGGCTCAGGAGGGCGTTGGCAGCGTAGGAGTGGGAATGTGACTCCTTGAGGGAGTTTGTCCAGATGCCGCAAATATGCACACCTGCTGCGGTAAGGGGTATCTGATAGAAGGAGGCATGAGGACACGTGCCCTGACTCACAGCTCGTATCTCTCCGGAGCAATCTGAGATTCTCGGATTTTGGTTAATTCCTCTCCATACATGGGCGAGGCCTGGCACGGACCGGTGTGGCAGCCCCTCCCTTCTCCACACCTTTTTGTTTTTGTAGCAGACTGTGGTTCTGCTCACCTGGATGGCACGTCATCTGGTTTGATCTGCGGGTTTACATTCCTGCTAAGGGCTTATATGTCCGTGCGTGTCGGCCTCTCCTTCCCCAAGCTGTTGTTACTGCAGGTTTAATATTGAGGCATCAGACCAAAAGTCCCTCTGCACCCCAGCTATGGGGTCATGAGCCCCTATGGAGCACCTTTGTGTGGAAGGGGGCTCATGGTAATTGTAGTCCAAGGACATCCAGAGAGCCGCGGTTTCGCCACCCCTGCCCTACCTCATGCTAGCTGTCAACATGCAGCTGGAAATGAAGCGTGTTCTGCCTTAGATTTCAGGAAGGCCTACTCAGCGGGTGAACCTGGAAATCTGTTTTCAGCCAGGCTGGTTGCAAAAGCAGGAGATGCTATGCTTTGGTCCCTGCGCATGCTGTTACTAAATCATGCAGGACTCCCCAGTGTGTTGCCCAGGTCCCACCTGGCGGCCAGCATCCCTGGACCTCCGCATGATACGATGCCCCCAAGCCCACCAAAGCAGCCCTGTTCTCCAGGGGGACTGATCTCTGTAGTCTGGAGATGAGCTATAATCCCAGGAGATCCCCAGATCCCACCTGGAGGCTGGCATCCCAGGTGGGGGTCTCTTGCCTAGCACAAGTTTAGGATGCTTTGGGCTGATCCTGCGCTGAGCAGGAGGTTGGACTAGATGGCCTGCATGGCCCCCTCCAAATCTATGATTCTGTGAAGTTCTGATTGGCCATTGGTGATGTGAACACCTGTGCAGGTTAAAAACAACCCTGATTTGGCAGCGTCCACCATTGCTCAGTAACACTCCGAAGAACCCTGCCAAGTGGGTCATATAGCCGCAGATTGGGGCAGGGGGGACGGGATGTCTTCCCTGCCAGTGTCTTGGCAAGGGTGAGATTAGAACTATGGGCTTCGCGCTCTTAGCAACTCCGCGTTGGAGCTGGGAAACCCTGGCTTTTCCTCGTTAAGATGAGTCACCAGGATCTTTCAGTGGTGGTTCTTCTTGTTCCGGCCACCGCTGAAGTCCGGGGAAGTCGTCTTCTTTGTTGGCGGCTCATGGTGTGTGGTCCTTAAATCTTTTTGGAGCTTTAAGCAAATCGGCTTAAGGCTTAGTTAGGCTGCAGGCCTGTGACCAGTCTTCCGTGCTGATCTGCATGATCTCATCTCTCTTTTTCTGCTGTTCTGACCGTCCTGTCCTCCTTCCTGGAGTGGTTTGTTAAGCCCCTTTCCGGGATGGGGTGAGCGAGTTTCTTGTGTGGCTGAGACAGGGAATTTCTTGGAACTTCTGTGATCCTGGAGTTGGAAGGGAGGGGAGCATACATCCAGGATTATTGTATACTAGGGGCAAAGCCCGTCGTATCCCAAAATAGGCGCTAGAGCATGGGGGTGGGAAAAGTAAGTGGAGACGTGTCCAGTCTGGAAGGACATGTGCCTGCAGGGGTGTGTTGTGTGGGTTATGGTGGCGTGGCCGGGAATGAGCGGAGGTTGGACAGGGTTGTTGTGCAGAAGAAACGTTTAAGGCATCCCATGCAGGTTGTTGTGGAGTTGAAACACTTGAGGCCTACTGCAGAAGGTTGTTGTACAGATGAAACAGGAGGCAAAAGAACCTCCGCAACAGCATCCATTTTCATCTACATAACAACCCTGTGTGGTAGGCCTCAAATCTACAGAGAGTTACGAAGAAGAAATCCACACGGCGTGGCTGTGTCTTTCCTCCAGTAGCGAGGCTGGCCACAGCGGCATGTAAGTGAGAAGGTGCTTTTCTGTAGAGAAAAGTGGCATCTAAGAACCATCTCTTCTTCTTCTTCAGTAATCTCAGGGCTCTCTCAGCCCCCCCTCCCTCACAGGGTGTCTGTTGTGGGGAGAGGAAAGGGAAGGCAATTGGAAGCCGCTTTGAGACTCCTTCAGGTAGAGAAAAGCAGGATCTAAGAACCAACCCTTCTTCTTCAGTGATATCAGGGCTCTCTCAGTCTCACCTCCCTCACAGGGTGTCTGTGGTGGGGAGAGGAAAGGGAAGGCAATTGGAAGCCGCTTTGAGACACCTTCGGGTAGAGAAAAGTGGCATATAAGAGCCAACTCTTCTTCTTCCTCAGTAATCTCAGGGCTCTCTCAGCCTCCCCTCCCTCACAGGGTGTCTGTTGTCGGGAGAGGAAGGGAAGGTGACTGTAAGCCGCTTTGAGACTCCTTTGGGTAGAGAAAAGTGGCATATAAGAGCCAACTCTTCTTCTTCCTCAGTAATCTCAGGGCTCTCTCAGCCTCCCCTCCCTCACAGGGTGTCTGTTGTCGGGAGAGGAAGGGAAGGTGACTGTAAGCCGCTTTGAGACTCCTTTGGGTAGAGAAAAGTGGCATATAAGAGCCAACTCTTCTTCTTCCTCAGTAATCTCAGGGCTCTCTCAGCCTCCCCTCCCTCACAGGGTGTCTGTTGTCGGGAGAGGAAGGGAAGGTGACTGTAAGCCGCTTTGAGACTCCTTTGGGTAGAGAAAAGTGGCATATAAGAGCCAACTCTTCTTCTTCCTCAGTAATCTCAGGGCTCTCTCAGCCTCCCCTCCCTCACAGGGTGTCTGTTGTCGGGAGAGGAAGGGAAGGTGACTGTAAGCCGCTTTGAGCCTCCTTCAGGTAGGGAAAAGTGGCATATAAGAACCAACTCTTCTTCTTCTTCAGTAATCTCAGGGCTCTCTCAGCCTCACCTCTCTCCGACCAAAGCTTTTGGGGGAACCTCAATGTGTGGGCTTTGCTTCGAAGAGGGCTTCAACTAAAGTGTGAGCTTTTGAGACACTGCAAGAAGGGCCGACTGCAAATTAACTAGCACCTGAATTCATCTGGAACGCCTGAAGCTAGGAGTAGCTGCTGTTATAACGACCTTATACTCTGTCTAAGAGACATATCTTTACTTATATGAAGTTTGTCTGAAACACTAATAATTTAATGTCCCTTGACAAAGCCAGTGGGCGAAACGTGGGACTGCTTTGTACAATAAACAATAAGGAAATAATAGAAGATTCAAGACTCTGCAGAAGTGTACTTTGGATATTGTGCTTGCCACCTTGGTATCCCAGTGCCTCTATACTTGTATTTGATCCTTCACTGGGTCCTACCCCTCTTAATTCACATCAAAATCACATCAGTATCACAAGATGTCATAGTCCCATTGTATACGGCACTGGTCAGACCACACCTGGAGTACTGTGTGCAGTTCTGGAGGCCTCACTTCAAGAAGGACGTCGATAAAATTGAAAGGGTACAGAGGAGAGCGACGAAGATGATCTGGGGCCAAGGGACCAAGTCCTATGAAGATAGGTTGAGGGACTTGGGAATGTTCAGCCTGGAGAAAAGGAGGTTGAGAGGGGACATGATAGCCCTCTTTAAGTATTTGAAAGGTTGTCACTTGGAGGAGGGCAGGATGCTGTTCCCGTTGGCTGCAGAGGAGAGGACACGCAGTAATGGGTTTAAACTACAAGTACAACGATATAGGCTAGATATCAGGAAGAAATTTTCACAGTCAGAGTAGTTCAGCAGTGGAATAGGCTGCCTAAGGAGGTGGTGAGCTCCCCCTCACTGGCAGTCTTCAAGCAAAGGTTGGATACACACTTTTCTTGGATGCTTTAGGGTGCTTAGGGCTGATCCTGCGTTGAGCAGGGGGTTGGACTAGATGGCCTCTATGGCCCCTTCTAACTCTATGATTCTATGATCATTTTTGTTCATGAGCGGTTGAAGCACCTTCCCTAGGAGGAAAGGCAGGAGCTCTATGATTCTATAACCATTTGGGGCCCTTGCACCAGTCCTGTCTGTCTGGCAGCAGCCCACGTCAACCTCTGGAAACACCATTGGCCAGGAGGTACCGGCGGCGGAACCAGCGACCTTGGGGCCGATGCAGCCAGTGTTCTGCCCCAGAGCCCACTGGGGCCACAGGGAAGCCCCGCTTCCGTGGCTGGCGAGTCGTGACCTTGGCTCCCAGGAGCATTTTCGTAATCAGGAGCAGACGTGCGCTGCTTCACATTCCTGGCAGGAGAGGCAAAAGCGGTCTGTGCAACTTGCAGCCCTGCAGGGCTTCCTTACCAACCAAGGTATGCCACCTGTGGGTTAATGAACTTCTGTTGCTCCATACCTGCTCGCCATGCCAAAAGGTGGAGAATCGTTTTGTCGGGAATTGTTCTGGAGCGGTGGAGCTGATGCCTCCATTTTTGTCTGACGTAACAGCTTTGCTTAGCATGCATGCAGGGCGCTTTAAGGACTTCATGCAAACAGGGTTGGATCCCCCAAATCCGTTCAAGAGCCGGAGGCCCCTTCATCCGACCTCCCATGCTTTGTTTCCCTGTGGCATCACTGCTTTCTGCCCTATGAGTGGACTCCATCTACTTAACATTGGTTCTTAACTACAAACGCCCAACACTCATGCAGCTCAAGCCCCCCCTACTCCGTTTCGGCTTCCGGGAATCTTCCCCAGTGGGAATCTTCAGGCGAGTCTCGCCTTGCAGTTATGCCCCTGGAGCTGTTTATTTGCACGGTGGCATGAAGACAGTTCTGCGGCACCTGTGGACTTGCGTGCCAGTTCCTTTGGGAGTGAAGTCATCTGCCCCACTTCAGTTTTTCACTGCTGTTCTCATCATGGCAGCGTATCATTGTGTCACGGGGAGTCTTCCACTGACTCTGGTCCCACTACTGAGTCCCCTTGGGGAGGAGCTGTGGCTCAGTGCAAGAGCCTCTGCTTTCCTGGCAGAAGGTCCCTGGTTCAATCCCCATCATTTCCCGTTAAAAGGGACCAGGCAGGTGGTGCTTCGAAAGACCTCCGATTGAGACGAGGATGATCTGGTGCCTTGGGGGCCAAGCCCTGTGAGGGATTTGGGAATGTTCAGCCTGGAGAAGAGGAGGTTGAGGTAGTCACTCGGAGGAGGACAGGGAGTGGTTCTTGTTGGCAAGAGAGCAGAGGACCCGTAGCAGTGGCTTTATAATACGTGTTAGAACGGTACCGGCTAGATATCAGGGGAAATTTTTCATTGCCAGATTCAGTAGCGGAATGGGCTGCCTCAGGAGGTGGGGAGCTCCCCCTCACTGGCCGTCTTCAAGCAGCGGCTGGAGAGATCCTTCTCCTGGATTCTTGAGGCTGATCCTGCATTGAACAGGGGGTGGGACTAGATGGCCTGCATGGCCCCTTCCCACTCTAGGATTCCATGAGTCTAGTTCAGCGGTGGAAGGGGCTGCCTCAGGAGGTGGGGAGCTCCCCCTCACTGGCCGTCTTCAAGCAGCGGCTGGATAGATCCTTCTCATGGATGCTTGAGGCTGCATTGAGCAGGGGGTGGGACTAGATGGCCTGCGTGGCCCCTTCCCACTCTAGGATTCTAGGATAGCTCAGCAGCGGAAGGGGCTGCCTCAGGAGGTGGGGAGCTCCCCCTCACTGGACGTCTTCAAGCAGCGGCTGGATAGATCCTTCTCATGGATGCTTGAGGCTGCATTGAGCAGGGGGTGGGACTAGATGGCCTGCGTGGCCCCTTCCCACTCTAGGATTCTAGGATAGCTCAGCAGCGGAAGGGGCTGCCTCAGGAGGTGGGGAGCTCCCCCTCACTGGACGTCTTCAAGCAGCGGCTGGAGAGATCCTTCTCCTGGATTCTTGAGGCTGATCCTGCATTGAACAGGGGGTGGGACTAGATGGCCTGCATGGCCCCTTCCCACTCTAGGATTCCATGAGTCTAGTTCAGCAGTGGAAGGGGCTGCCTCAGGAGGTGGGGAGCTCCCCCTCACTGGCCGTCTTCAAGCAGCGGCTGGATAGATCCTTCTCATGGATGCTTGAGGCTGCATTGAGCAGGGGGTGGACCTAGATGGCTTCTGTGATCCTTTCCAACTCGATGAGTCTGTGATTCCAAACCCTGGAAAATCATTGCCAAACTGGGCCAGCAATACCAGCTCTCATGGACTATGAGTCTGATTAAGTATAAGGCAGCTTCATGGAGTGTGTTCATGAGCAGGATCCAAATCGCCGTTGGGCCCCCGATAATATGGCAGATGTTGCCTGATACCATTAACACTGGGAATTTAGCTGATGACGTTCAAACATGAGAACCAGAAGAAGAGTTGGTTTTCATACCCTGCTTTCCGCTATCTGAAAGAGTCTCAAAGTGGCTTACAGTCGCCTTCCCTTTCCTCTCCCCACAACAGACAGAGGTAGGTGGATCTGAGGGAGCTCTGACAGAACAGCTCTGTGAGAACAGCTCTCTCAATACTGCAACTGGCCCATCATCACCCAGCTGGTTGCATGTGGAAGAGGGGGGGAGAATCAAAACCAGCTCTCCAGATTAGAGGCTGCTGTTTTTATCCACTACACCCCGCTGACTCTGGGGGCGTACAGAGTCAAAGTACACAATACAAAGTCATCATTAAAAAAAAATAGTCTGATAACACGAAATGAAGACTTTACAGCCCAGAAATTGCAAAGGACAAGTGACCCAGAGGTGTGCAGTTACGGATTGGACAGAGTCTGTTCAGCTCAGCCCATCACCTTTTCATCCTTTATGACAGGGGTAGTCAAACTGCGGCCCTCCAGATGTCCATGGACTACAATTCCCAGAAGCCCCTGCCAGCATTCGCTGGCAGGGGCTCCTGGGAATTGTAGTCCATGGACATCTGGAGGGCCGCAGTTTGACTACCCCTGCTTTATGATTACGGCTTGTGCCAAGGAGTTCCAGGAGTCCCGCTCCCCGTGGGGGTGAAGTAGCTTTTCCTTTGGCCCAAGGGCCACTGTGGTGGAATGTGTCGGGTCTCAGACTAGGATACAGGAAATCCAAGTTCGCATCGTTACCCTGCCAGGTCGTTTCGCCAGGTGGCCCCGGGCCAATGCTGTTTTGTCATCCTAGCCTACTTTGCAGCTCCCAGACACGTTTCCAAAATTCTGGAGAGCTCTCACAAGTCCTGCAAGAGAGGTCAGCTAACCCCCCCCCCCTCCAAAAAAAGATGTGGCATCTGTTATCAATTGCAAACCCAACAGAGTCTTTAAGAGCTGTAATTTTTAAAGAAATGGGTAGAACTCTGGTATTTTGAGAGCCAGCATGGTGTGGTGGTTCAAAGAGGCGGCCTCTAATCTGGAGAACTGGGTTTTGATTTCTCCACTCCTTCGCATGGGTGACCTTGGGTTATACCCAGTTTTAAACGATTGGGGCCTGCCTCGGACAGGCCATGCTCACTCTCCGCCCACTTAGCCCTTAGCATGTTATTATAACAAGAGCCCACTGTTACAGATTGCTGTATTTTTGTTCTTGGTTTGTAAACCGCCGCGAGCCAGTTTCTGGGAGCAGCAGTATAAAAATATAATAATAAATAAACAATAAAGTTCTTCAAAGACGAAGGCCACTAATGGCGCTTTCAAAGTAACGAGGAAGCTACAACGTTCAGTCCAATCAACCAGCCTCCCCAGCATGTGCCAAAGGCTGGGCAGAAATCCTGTGAGAATTCTTAGATGCTTCCTGCCTATACATCCCTCATTCTGCCTTTCCCTTTCGGATGCTGCCTTGTGTGCTGACAGTCTCCTGCCCCACTTGGCCCCCTCCTAAAGCTTTCTTCCGATCCGCACCCCATCCGTTGGATCCCTTTTTCCTCCGTGGGATCTTCCGCTGAGTATTCTGTTGGGGGGGGGATGTTCTTGGGGCGAGGAGCAGGCGGAAAGTTCCAAAGGGGGCGTTTTAATTGATGGCGACGTTCCTCGCGTCTCCCACTGGCAGCAGCTGTTTTGGCTGGGCCACCGTCCGTCCCAGGATCCCACATCTGGTGCCTCCTGGCATTCCGCCAGGAATTTTAAACACTTTGTAAAAGGCTTGAAATCCACACCAGCTTCAGTTCCTGGTCCCCCGTGCCTGTCGCTTCTGCCGGATTTCCTCCCCTCCCCTCCCATCCCCTCCCCTCCTATTTTCCGGTCTTCTTGCTCTCCCACATGGCCCCTCTGTTTGCCTAGCCATCCTGCTTCTGTAAGAGCAGCAAGCTCTAATCTGGAAAATCAGGTTCGATTCCCTGCACGAACATGCAGCCAGCTAGGTGACCTTGGACCAGTTACAGTTCCTTTAGGGTCATTATTGCAGAGCAGTTCTCTTAGAGCTCTCACAGGGTGTCTGTTGTGGGGGGAGGAAGTGAAAAGTATCTGTAAGCCACTTTGGGACTCCGCCTCTTTTCCTACTCCTTTTCCTTCTTCTCTTCCTCCTCCTCCTCCTTTTCCTTCCCCTCCTCTCCAAGGGGGTGGGACTAGATGGCTTGTTTGGCCCCTTCCAACTCTATGATTCTGGGATTCTGTAACAGGCCTTTGTTAGAACACTAGAGGAGCCCTGCTGGATCAGACCAGTGGTCCATCCAGTCCTACATCCCATCTGTCACATCTCCAGACATGGCCCGGGAGTGGCATCCTGCCAAGCAGCTGGTTTCAAGGGGAAAAAAACACACAAATTCAGAACACAAGCTGTAGGTCAGAGCCGAAATTGTCACTCCTCCCCCTCCTCTTGCTTCCTCCTCTTCCTCCATCTTGCCTTCTCTCATTAGAAGTTAGGACTCAGCCACACACTTGGGTCTTCCTTCCCCAGAATGTCTGCGCAGTTGCATCATAAGCTAAGTGGGCCCATCTGGGTGGTCCCCCTTCTTCCCACTGACCATCTTCCCAGGGTTTTTTTTTTATGGAGAGGAGTGGAATCAGGAGAAAGAGGGACCTAGCAATTTGCAGAATGTGAGGTTCAGGGAAAGAGGTGCACTATTTTCCGGACCTCTTATCTATTGAATAGAGAACATGATTTTTTTGAGCACCATATATCCATTTTCATTTTTGTTGTTGTTGTCGTCCTTGTGCACTCTGAATGTCCTCTCCTGGGGTTCTGTGGGCAGCTGCACCAGTGACGTCTCCTCACCCTCTTGCACTTCAGTAGCTTTCAAGTTGTCCGAAGCGAGGATCAAGTCAGTCAAGAGCTTGGCCTCTCTGTGTTCGTGAAATCCTTAACGCTCCCTTTGTCTGTGCTGTGCGGAGAGAGCTGCCAGAAGGATAACAGCTTGGCAGGTGGTGAGCTCATGTCACCTCTGGTTCTGTGTCTTCGCCCACGTGCACGGTCAGTTTTCTGGCGGTGCTGATTGGTCAAGATGGCACTGCTTTGGAATGTTTGTGGATATTCCGTAATTGTTCAGGGAGCAATCTGTCAGCAGTGCAACAGGTGCTTGGCCGGTCTGGCTGTGGTTAAAACTTTGCACAGGCTCTGTGGAAGGAGGGAACGGGTGTCAAGTAGGGTATCGGCTGGTGCCTTGGTGCCCACCAGCACCACATTGGGGACCCCTGTACTCGACAAGTTTGGGGACCCCGTTCTGGTTTATGTCTTCATGTTCTCCGTCCGTTTCCTGTTGTATGTAATGTAAAATAACCCAGTGCGCATTATTTAAGGTCCTCATCCTCTCTTCCCCAGTACTGATGTTGGCACACTGAGTGCATCTCTGCCTGTATCCTCACTACGTGCCATTTGCAATGTCTTCCGGTGAACTGCGCATGCCACAAGTATGTGTGATTCCCTCACGTGGCTCTCCACATCCGACTTGGCTGCACTCTTCCCTTCCTGCACAGAAGTGTTTTTCCTTGTTGGAAATTAGGCCCATTTTCGACGGCTTGGGTGTGGTTGTGCTTGCTCTTCCTCTTCGTGTGTCTTTGCTCATGCCAAAGAAGCTTGTGTTTAGGACACCAAACCACCCGGGAACGGCCGTGGCTCAACGGGAGAGCATCAGTTGGCAGGAAGAAGGCTCCAGGTTCAACCCCCAGCATCTTCAGTTTAAAAGGACCAGGCAGTCAGCAGTGGGAAAGCCTGAGGCCCTGGCCAGCTGCTGACAGCCAGAGGAGACAACACTGACTTGAAGGGACAGAGAGGGCCTGATTCAGTATAAGACAGTTCCAAGTGTGTTTATGTGTGTACCGGCTCACAGTTAACTCTGCATAAGCCAAAAAGTTGCGAGAATGGGATTGTTTTGTAAGAAGTATGCGGAAAACATCAAACATTAAGTATTTGAAAGGTTGTCACTTGGAGGAGGACAGGATGCTGTTTCTGCTGGCTGCAGAGGAGAGGACACGCAGCAATGGGTTTAAACTACAAGTACAACGATATAGGCTAGATATCAGGAAAAGGTTTTTCACAGTCAGAGTAGTTCAGCAGTGGAATAGGCTGCCTAAGGAGGTGGGGAGCTCCCCCTCACTGGAAGTCTTCAAGCAAAGGCTGGATACACACTTTTCTTGGATGCTTTAGGATGCTTAGGGCTGACCCTGCGTTGAGCAGGGGGTTGGACTAGATGGCCTGTATGGCCCCTTCCAACTCTATGATTCTATTATTCTAGTTCAGCAGTGGAATAGGCTGCCTAAGGAGGTGGTGAGCTCCCAGTCACTGGCAGTCTTCAAGCAAAGGTTGGATGCACACTTTTCTTGGATGCTTTAGGATTCTCTGGGCTGATCCTGCATTGATCAGGGGGTTGGACTAGATGGCCTGTATGGCCCCTTCCAACTCTATGGTTCTGTGGTTCTATGATTCTATTAAAACTCCGTACTTTCCCAACATTTTTAATTCAGTTTTTTTTAATGTCAGATTAAAGATTTCAACAAAACCATTGTTTTTTAAAGTTTGGAAATTGTCCAAAAAAACCCAGTGATATCCCAAAGCAGTGCTTGGAACATGATGCTTGCTGCCTGCAGCAGTAGCATACAAGTTCCGGCTCACGAGGGAAGTATGCATCTCATGCTGGCCTCCTGGATGTTTAAATTTTGCCGGTTGACGATTACTTCTGTAACAGATCTCCGTTGCATTTTTCATGGTGCTTCTTACAGATTTACCCTGTGGCTGCCGCATAAGATGTTTCCACATAAAAAGAAATGGATTAACCTGTCATTCAGCTTGTGTCATCACCTGTTCTTCAGTAACTGATGTGGAAATTCTGTATTTTTGTCCAAGGGCTAGTCAAAACTATTTTTTACTAACGTCTGGACAAAAATACAGAACTCCTAGGCTATGTTTGTTCACCCAAGAGGCTATTGTTGCTATAATGATGACCCAATATTTTTCCTCACACATTTAGCCTATGAATCCGTCCAAGCTTAGAATCATAAAACTATAGAGTTGGAAGGGGCTATACAGGCCATCTAGTCCAACCCCCTGCTCAACGCAGGATCAGCCCTAAGCATCCTAAAGCAAATGGGTAAATGGGTAGAATATTTTTTTGCGAGCCAGCATGGTATAGTGTTTAGGGCAGGGATTCCAAACCAAGGGTCTGTGGACCCCTGGGGGTCCGCAGTAGCTCTGGAGGGGATCCCTCTTCTGCCTTGATGGCCACAAACTAGAGAACTGCCCATCTCCACCCAGAGGGCTCCGTGGGTAGACCGTGGAGGAGTCATTTGTGGCAAGGCATGGGGGGGTGTCCGGGCTCTCTTCTCAACACCTGGCCTTCATTCTGGCCTACATTAGTCAGAGCCTCAGTAATAGTAAGTAGTAAAGGGGGAAGAGGAAGTGAAAGGAGGGTTTGGATGGTGATATCACTTCCGCTGATGTCACTTCCAGGGGGTGTGACATGGAGGCGTGGCCAGCTGACATCACTTCCGGGGGTCCTCAAAGCCTGCACATTTGTTTCAGGGGTTCTTCCACAGTCAAAAGGTTGAAAAAGGCTGGGTTAGGGTGTTGGGTCTAGGATCTGGGAGACCCAGGTTCGAATCCCCACCTATGCTGTGGAAGCTTGCTGGGAGGACCGTGGTGGGCCCGTTATACTTCTCAGCCTAACCAGCGTCGCAGGGTCATCGTGCTGATAAAATGGAGGAGGGGAGGAGGATGTAAGCCGCTTTGGCCCCCCACTGAGGAGAAAGGCAGGGCCCGATCCGATAAATGAACGGATTTGTGCGCTCCGTTCGGGTCGCTCTCGGCTCACTGCAGCAGGAGCACATCCAGGAAAGAAGTCACCTTCTTCTCCTCCCCCCTCTCCCCAGTCGGCTTGCTATTTTAAAACTCCCCTCTCAAAAACAAAAGCCAGATGCATTCACAGCAGTTGCTAGGCAGGTGTCTGTTCGAAAAACGGAGGCTGCTCCATTCGTCTCACGGTCAAGAGAGCTTCTCAGGGGGATGCGCCTTCCAAAGCCCCCCCCCCCTCCACTGAGCGGCTGCATCCTGGCTGTGTTAATGTGATTTGGGGGCTATAAATACACCTCCAACCAGCCGCCCTCGATCCCAAGAGGATACTCTGACTTCTCTTTAACGGCTGCTTCCTCCAGGAGAGAGGAGGTACTTTATCATGCCGGTGTTGGCAACGGGACAAGGGATGAAAACATCCCTTTTAAGTTACAAAGTAGAAATAACACTCAGAGCTATGGGTCAGTGTCCTGGTTATGGGGGAAGCAGCAACTTGTACACTGGCAGTCTTCAAGCAAAGGTTGGATGCAGACTTTTCTTGGATGCTTTAGGATGCTCTGGGCTGATCCTGCGTTGAGCAGGGGGTTGGACTAGATGGCCTGTATGGCCCCTTCCAACTATTTGATTCTATGATTCTATGAAGCCGGTGATACAAATTGGAGCTGGGTGCATGGTCGCTTAATTAGGGTCGGCAGCCCTAGGTTGGGTAATTTTTGGTGCTTCTCATGTACTATTATGCTATGCTTCCTCCAAGACATTCAGGGCAGCATCTGTGATTCCCCTGTGCTTGTTTTTATCATCAAAAGAACCTTGCAAGGTAGGTGAAAGCAGCTGACTACACAGAGAGACCTAGTGGTCTGATTTAGTATAAAGCTGCTTCATGCGATTGGTGTGAGGTCACCCAATGCGGTCCATCTGAAGTCTCCCACATCCAAGATTGGCACTAACCTCTGCCCCACACAGGCTGGCCATCTGGAATCATAGAGTTGGACGGGGCCTCCTGGGTCATCTAGTCCAACCCCCTGCACTATGCAGGACACTCACAACCCTCTTGCTCATCCACTGTCACCTGCCACCCCCTTGAACCTTCACAGTATCGGCCTCTCTGTCAGATGGCTATCCAGCCTCTGCTTAAAAATCTCCAAAGATGGAGAACCCACCACCTCCCGAGGAAGCCTGTTCCACTGAGAAACCGCTCTGACTGTCAGGAACTTCTTCCGGATGTTTAGATGGAATTTCTTTTGAATTAATTTCATCCCATTCGTTCTGGTCTGTCCCTCTTGGGCAAGAGAGAACAATTGCTGCTCCATCCTCCACATGGCAGCCTTTTAAATACTTGAAGATGGTTATCAGATCCCCTCTCCGTTGCCTCCTCTCCAGGCTAAACAGACCAAGCTCCCCCAACCTTTCTTCATACGTCTTGGTCTCCAAACCCCTCACCATCTTTGTTGCCCTCCTCTGGACACGTTCTAGTTTGTCAACATCCCTCTTCAATTGGGATGTTGACCAAAACTGAACACAGTACTCCAAAGCAGTAAAGCAGTACCATCACCTCCCAGGATCTGGGCATGATACTCTGTTTGATACAGCCCAAAATCCCATCTGCCTTTTTAGCCACTGAGTCACATTGCTGACTCATGTTCAATGTATGGTCTACTAAGACTCCTAGATCCTTTTCGCACATGCTCCTGCCAAGACCAGTCTCCCCCGTCCCCATCCGAATAGCACCCACTGAAATAAAGCGTTTCCCTGGGCAGAAAGCCTGTACCCATGGGCTGAAAACGTTTGGGTTTTTTTTTGGGGGGGGGGGTTGCTGTCTCTGCAGTTTCAGAGAGGGGGAAGAAAGTGGCTGGCAAGGATCCCCCCCCCTTCTCTTTGCCCTGCTTAGTTGGTTCCTCGTTTCAGTTTACTTATGTGCTTATGTTCTATTTTGAGTCTTTGGCCACGCGGATGCTAAGCAGTCCGTGACCCTGCCGAAGGTAAGCGTTGCAAAACAAGTTCGGCAGATAACGCTGACAGCTTTGCCGTTTGGGGAGCGGGGAGCTGGGCAGAAGAGCTAAAATTTGCCTGCTGGAGGTACTTTGCCATCCTTAGGAGGCCGTTCCTCAAGAAGGTAAGCCTGCACGTCGCATCTTAAGCGATCGTCAGAAGGAATGGAATCCATAAGCCCCTTTTTTTTCTGGCAAGGAAGAGTAGGGGCTTCAACGGGGCTTGTGTTGCTGGTTTTCTTTCTCCACTGCTCTAGCTGGAATATCAGGGGGGGAAATTTTCACAGTCAGAGTAGTTCAGCCGTGGAATAGGCTGCCTAAGGAGGTGGTGAGCTCCCCCTCACTGGCAGTCTTCAAGCAAAGGTTGGATACACACTTTTCTTGGATGCTTTAGGATGCTCTGGGCTGATCCTGCGTTGAGCAGGGGGTTGGACTAGATAGCCTCTATGCCCCCTTCCAACTCTAGGATTCTATGATTCTATAACCCCCTGCTCAACGCAGGATCAGCCCTAAGCATCCTAAAGCATCCAAGAAAAGTGTGTATCCAACCTTTGCTTGAAGACTGCCAGTGAGGACGGGCTCACCACCTCCTTAGGCAGCCTATTCCACTGCTGAACTACTCTGACTGTTAAAAATTTTTTCCTGATATCTAGCCTATATCGTTGTACTTGTAGTTTAAACCCATTACTGCATGTTTAAACCCATTACTGCAGGTTGGACTAGATGGCCTGTATGGCCTTCCAACTCTATGATTCTGTGATTCTATGATTCTATAACGTTGCATTCCATGGCTCTCTTTTTGCAATTAGTAGCCAAATCAATGTGCTGGCTTACTTTCTGTGCATTGCATGGGTAGGAGGTGCCCCGTGCGAATCCAGTCGCACCTCACAGAGTCCTTGTATCTCCGTCAGAAGGTGGGAGAGGGCTGTTGCAAAGAAGGAATTCAAGATGCAGAGGCACCATAAACAATAATAAGTTTGACTGAAGCAGAGAGGAAAAGCCGAGGGGCGGAAAATTAGCCTCTGTCTCTGAGATGATAATCCTTTGTGTCCCTTTCCAGGTGTGGGAAGGGGGTCCCTAGTTCCTAATTTGTGAATGAACTCGAATTCTGCATTATCACAGTGTAATCTCCCCTTGAAGCTCTGTTCAAGGACCGAAACTGTAACGCAGCTGATTTCAGTTCACCTCTCTGACTCACACAGGTAGTTAACTCTCTCACAGAAACATCCAACTGAGTAGCCGTGTTGGTCTGAAGTAGCACAATGAAATCAGAGTCCAGTGGCATCTTTAAGACCAACAAAGATTTATTCAAGGCGTGAGCTTTCGAGTGCAAGCACTCTTCCTCAGACTATGAACTTCCATCATGACAGGGGGGATATAAAGCAAAAATTAATTTTGTTAAATTAGTAAACTGTGTCACACATCCAAATGCAGCCATAGGATAATTCTTTGCCAAAACAGCCAATCCGTCTTACAGAAAGGATGTGGAAAGACATTTCTGAGCGGGTTCAAAAGAGAAGGGCCACAGGAGGGGGGGGGGCTTTTGGAGCATCAAGCTGACCTTGGCAGTGCATTTGTTCCAGTGCCACAATCCTAAAAACCATCGAGCTAAACTACCCCACAATCAAAATGTCTCTGCGTCATCAGGAACAGACGTCTTTGCAGCCCCACATGTTGACTAGCTGGAGAGCTCAGAAGGCGAGCAGCCGTTCCCTGGACTGCTGCCCAACACACCGCGTGGTGTCGGCCCTGAGAGACTGGAGGCACACCTCCACGGATGCCTCGTGGTGCCCGACCTTGGCCGCCCAAGCCAACTTGTGGCGCTGGCAGCGATCCCACTGAGTTTCCGACTTGGCGTGTTTTGAGTCGGCGGATGCGTGTCTCAGCTCAGCAGTGCTGGGAAGGGGAGGAAATAGTTAGTGACGAATGGCCTGCCGCAGCCAGCCCCTCTGCAGGAAGGATATGCAAACCTGATGTTTTGCCTCTGGTTTTTTCTTGCTACGTCGCGAGCGTGGTGTTCTCCGTCGCTGCGGGAGGGGGGTGCGCACACGCAGGCGTGCGCTCCTGGAGGGCAGTTCTTGCGCCACGAACTTGCTGGCGAACTGGCCGCATCTTCCGAAAGAAGAAGCAGAGACCGGGGAGGAGAAATGCTCCTGAGAAAGTGGGAGAAGCTATTCCGCACCAAGCGAAAGTGACGGTGGAATATTTCGAGCCTCTCTCTCTTCGAGGGTAAAACTCTTGGCAGTCCACGTCGTAAGGATTTGAGAGTTCGGATCTACGGATCTCGAGTCTTGTTGGTTATTCAGAAATCGAAGGTGGCTTGGTGTTGCATTTCGGGGGATTAACCCAGCCGTGCGTTTTGGGGGGTTCCGGACTGAAAAGGTGAGTCTGCCGCTTCCACCGTTGTTGGCATAATGCGTTTGCTCACATTTGGTGCAACTTGTTGCGCCAGGTGACTGGTTGCTGTGAGAATAAATGGCTGGGGAGCCCTTAACGCCGTGGGAGTTTTCTCAAAGTGAATCTTAAGCAAAAAGAGCTCGGTTTTTAGCTGATTTCTCAAAACTCTAGGGAGCTCACTCTTTCCCACTTAAGCTTTTATCATTCCTATGCCGCCTCGGAGTTGTTGTTGTTGTTTCTTTTGGGGGGGGGGGTATCAGATCGATTTGAGTGCGGTAGCCCCTTAGACAGCCACAACAGATGGAGAACAAGAAGAGCTGGTTTTTATACCCCACTTTTCTCTCCCCTAAGGAGTCCCCAAACGGCTTACAAACAGCTTTCCCTTCCTCTCCCCATCACAGACACCCATGAAGTAGGTGGGGCTGGGAGAGCTCAGATAGAACTGATCTGCAAGAGCAGCTCTAAGAGAACTGTAACTAGCCCAAGGTCGCCCAGCTGGCTGCATGTGGAGGAGGAGAGGGGAATCAAACCTGGTTCTCCAGATTAGAGGCCACCACCTTTTACCACGACATGGAATTGGCTGTCTACGGTGGGGCAGGGAATATGGGCTAGGGATGCCAGCCTCCAGGTGGGACCTGGGGCTCCCCTAGAATTGCAGCTCATTTTCAGACTACAGAGGTCAGTTCCCCCAGAGAAACTTTGGGGGGAGGGGGGACTCTGGGCCCCACTGAGGTCCCTGTCCTCCCCAGGCTCCATCCCCAAATCTCTAGGGCTTTCCTAACCAGAATCTGACAACCTTCCCTCTAACCCCACCCCCCCTCCAGTGGCAATCGGGGACCTGCCAACCTTAGTATGTCAACCTTTGGAGAGTCAAAACTCATCCATGGTCCAAACTTGACTCTCCAAGTTTCATCTTCTGGAACATCTTGTGGGTCTCTTAAGGAGCTACTGCTCTGACCAGGATCCCGTCATAACTTAGGATTTCGGCAGGGCTGGCTCTGGTTATATCCCCAAGGACACCCAGGGTCGTGACACGGAAGCAGGCAGCAGCTAACCACCTCCCAGCGTCCTACTGGGCTTGACTCTAGCTCTTCTGCTCCAGACCAACAGGCCTACCCTCCCTCCCGAGATATCTTCAGGTCAGTCACGAACGTATGGGTTAATTCCTGATTGGGCCGCCCCATCTGGCCAATGTCCAGCAATCCATGTGCTCAGTGCCAAATCCCTCGCACGCGGACACCATAAGTTTAGTCGGATGACGCTACTGTGGAGGGAGGAACGGGCTTTCCGATGAGGATTCGGCCTGCACTAACAAGAGGCAGGACGATTCTGCTGAAGGTCATTTGAAAGCCGCAGAGGGTACGGGAGAGAGAGGAAGGTCCGTGATTGCACCTATTCCCATCCGCTGGAAGCCTTTGCAGTTGGCCAACGTTGGTGTAAACCAGTGGCTCTCAACCTTCCTAATGCCGCGACCCTTTGATACAGTTCCTCATGTTGTGGTGATTCCCCAACCATATACCGTATTTGTCGGCGTATAAGGCGACTGGGCGTATAAGACGACCCCCCAACATTTCTTCTCAAAGCCGTGAGCCCAGTGGGGGGGGGGAGCCGCCGCCCGCCGCCGCTCGCCGCTCGCCGCTCGCCCAGTGGGGGGGGGAGCTACCGCCGCCGCTGCTTGCCGCCGCCGCTCACCCAGTGGGGGGGAGCTACCGCCGCCGCCGCTCACCGCCGCTCGCCCAGTGGGGAGGGGAGCTACCGCCGCCGCTGCTTGCCGCCACCGCTCGCCCAGTGGGGGGGAGCTACCGCCGCCGCTCGCCGCCGCCGCTCGCCCAGTGGGGAGGGAGCTACCACCGCCGCCGCTCACCGCCGCTTGCCCAGTGGGGGGGGGGGAGCTACCGCCGCCGTTGCTCGCCGCCGCCACTCGCCCAGACTGAAGTGCACCCGGCGTATAAGACGGCCCCCCCATTTGGAGGCATGTTTTTTAGAGGAAAAAAGCCGTCTTATACGCCGGCAAATACGGTAATTATAATCACTCCAATGTAGGCTATACGATCAATTCAGGGGAGAACTTATATCTTCCCTACAGAATAACCCCAACTCAGAGGCAATCACAGACATGTTGTCAGACAAAAGCACAGAAATAACTTCTGTTGTGGCCAGATTTGCTTGGAGAGCAATCAAAACAAGGAAGAGCTGGTTGGATTCGGAGCAACTTGGGTAGAGATAGTCTCAATTGCTTGAGATAACGCTTGTGAGTTTTGAAACCAGAATGATTCTTATAGCTGGAATGTTTTTATCTTTTATAATATTTAAGTCGTCAATGATTCTTTTATCTTGTTAATGCCAGATGTTTTTATGTACCTTGTAATTTGACTACTGGTCTAGTACCGTAATAATAAAGACGTGACTTGACATATAATTCTGCAAGTGTTCTTTCACAGAAATGAAATGGAAACTGACCAATGGCATGATGATTGTATATAAATTGTTTTTTCCCGGGGTTTCTCAGTTCAGTTCTGCCTCTTGTCCCACCATGCCGATTTCGCTCTTTTCCGCTGCTCCAGACAGACGAATGCTCTATCTCGATCTACCCCCCAAAGCCGTGTGCAGGCCCCCTCCCTGGCCAAGTGGCTCGCCCTGTGCAAGGGTCATTCGACCCCCAAAGGGGTCCCGACCCTCAGGTTGAGAACCACTGGTGTAGACCAGGGGTAGTCAAACTGCAGCCCTCCAGATGTCCATGGACTACAATTCCCACAAGCCCCTGCCAGCATTCGCTGGCAGGGGCTTCTGGGAATTGTAGTCCATGGACATCTGGAGGGCCGCAGTTTGACTACCCCTGGTGTAGACTCTGATTCTTCCTTGGCCGTTACCAGCCACGTTCGCACTCAGACAGAAGAAAAGCAGCGTTTGGCATACCGGAGGAGGGAAAGAGACGGGGCTTGGGAAACAGTTGTTCATCAAAGCGCCCGAAACAAGGGCCCCTCGGCTCATTCGTCTCCCATGAAAACAGCAAACATCGGCGTTGCCCTTAGAAACGGTTGCATCTGGTTCTCGTTGCCTGCTTCCTTCCCAGGGAAATCTGGGTGCCTTCTATTAGAGGCAGGACTCTGGGTCAAAGGACAGCCATCCCTGTTTTATTAAAACGTAAGTGAAACCATATCCGTACGTGGTCTAACGGAGCCGTGGCCAAAACCCTGCGCTGTAAGGCAGCGAGCCAGTTGCCTCCCTTCACGATCCAGAAGGCTTGTCACGGAAAATGCCACGTGTGCCCCTGGTCACCCCAATTCAAGCCCACCCTTCCGATCCCCTGGCAGTGGAAAAACCTACTCCCAGCCCTTCCATCCCATCAACAGCCCCCAAAAGCCTGGTGGGAAAGCTCCATCCTGCAGACCCTGCAGAACTGTACAAACTCCAGCAGGGTCCTCAGCTCTTCGGGAGCTCGTTCCACCAGGTTGGGCCCAAGATCAAAAAGGCCCTGGCCCTGCTTAAGACCAGCTACACTTCTCATGGGCCGGGAACCACCAACAGGTTTTCATCCTCAGAACAAAGAGCCCTGCGAGGGGCATGGCTGAGAAAAGGGCATTTGCTTCCTCAAGATAATACATAGTTCAGGATCCATTCATGCTATCAGATTTATTACCGGATAACATTGCTTGCTGGACACTCCAGGGATGTGAAAATGGTTTGCTGGTTCACCTGCTTTTTCAGGCAGAAGGTCCCTTCACTTCATTGCCCAACACTTCCTTGGCAGATGCTAGAAAAGACCTCGCTCTGCCTGAGACCATGGAGATCTGTTGCCAAGCAGAATAACTAAAACTGAGCTCTATGGTCTGCTAGAGCAGGGGAATTGTAGTCCATGAACATCTGGAGCACCACAGGTTGACTACCCCTGTGCTAGAAGGCAGCTTTGTTGTGTTAAAAGCCTTTTCTCCACACCAAGCTATCCCTCAGCTCTCGATCCCTTCTACGATTGTGTTTTATATCAGACCATTGTTCTTTCCAGGACAGGCTCCAGGGTCTAGTGCCAGGTCCTTTTAACAGGAGATGCTAGGGATTGAACCTGGGACCTTCTACACACCAAGCAGATGCTCTACCCCTGAGCCATTGCACCTTCCCTTCTCACAATCTTGCTCAGCCCTGACTAGTTAAGAGGGTGGCCTCCCCCCTATTGTGACCTCATTGCCTCCCTTATTGTGACAGTCACTTTGTCTGGGCCACTTCAAGCTACCGGTAGCCAGCTCTTTTAAAACAGGCCTCTACTGAAGAAGCAAGGAGAGGAAGGTACTAGAATAGGATGCACGTGGCCCACTTTGCAATGCTTTACAATGGAAGTCAAGGTGGCCGCCATTTTGTTGTGTGTTGTTCTGTGACCCTGGCTGTCCAGTCCCATCCGATCAGAAGCTGAGCATGGTCAGCCCTGGTTAGTAGTCGTATCGGTGACTGCCAGGGAAGTCCAGGGTTGCTATGCAGAGGCGGGAAATGGCCAACCACCTCAATGTTTCTTGCTTTGAAAACCCTACTGAGTGGCCATAAGTCAGGGGTGGCCAAACTGTGTCTCTCCAGATGTCCATGAACTACAATTCCCATGAGCCCATGGGGCTCATGGGAATTGTAGTCCATGGACATCTGGAGAGACACATTGACCACCCTACGTTGTCTATGATTTGGCCACCATTCATCTTACACCACCTTTAATGTCAGTTTCAGGCTACTCCTTCTATATTTACTTCGGTTGCAATGTGATGTCAGGTAGTAACCGTTAAGGTGGAAAGATCAGCCAGTCTGCAGAACCCGTGACAAAGAGATCGATTCCTGCTGCTAGTTCAAAGTTGGAATCAAGATGCCAGCGGGCTGTTATGGATTTTCTGGGCTGGGTGGCCATGGTTTGTTCGGTTTAGTCCCTGCTGTTTCGCCAGGAATTGTGGCTGGCATCTTCCAAGGGACGACACAGCAATATGGGAATTGCTCTGTGTCAAAGTGCGAGGTGCCAACTTTTGTTCCTTAAATAAAATGGCAACCTTAAAAAAAAATTGTTCAACAGTATTCTTTTCCTAATCTAACTAGCGCTGATTCTGTTCCCTTAGTAATTTCTCTGATACTATGAGAACTTGAACCTTGGTGCTTTAGAGATACGTGGATGGATGGATGGATGGATGGATGGATGGATGGATGGATGGATGGATGGATGGATGGATGGATGGATGGATGGATGGATGGATGGGCTGTCTAGGGTACAACCCCACCTTGAAACCAGCTGGGGGAACTTGGGCTCGCTACAGCAGTGATAAAGTTGTTCTGACCATGCAGTAATATCAGGGCTCTCCAAGGGTGTCTGTTGTGGCGAGAGTAAAGGGAAAGGGATTGTAAGCCACTTTGAGACTCCTTTGGGAAAAGGAGGATATAAGAACCAGCTCTTCTTCTTCTTCTTCTTCTTCTTCTTCTGTTCATGCATAAGACAGTTCTGCACAGAGCTTAGCTTCTGATATAAATTTCTGTTTATAGGCACATGTAAGGGCTAATCTGCTACCTTTCAACATGGCATTTGGATCTTGAGACATTTTGAGAGAGAGCCTGTGACTCAGCGGAAGAGTCTCTGCTATGCAGGAAGAGTAGACCTGGATAGCTCAGGCAAGCCCGATCCTATCAAATCTGGGAAGCTAAGCAGGGCTGACCCTGGTTATTCTTTGGATGGGAGACCTCCAAGGCTTGTGGTAGTAGTTCCTCCGAGGAACACGAGGAGTCATGACACGGAGGCAGGAAACGGCAAATCACCTCCAAACGTCACTTGCCTGGCTACTCTGCACACGCTGTACAGTAAATAGTAAATAAATGCAGGCAGGAGGTTCTCCCTGACATCTCCAGTCAAAAAGACCAAACTGGAAGTGATGGGGTGCTGCTGTTGGTCAGAGCACCCAATACAGAGCTTGATAAGACCATGGCCTGGTTCGGTAGAAGGCGGTTTCAGGTGTCGGAGGCTGACCAGAATCTCTCTCCTCTCTTCCTTCAGGTCGTCTTGCATGCTGATCCGCTGTGGATTTATGGAGGGGCTCGGGCGTACCTTTGAGCACTGCCACGCACAACATCCCGCCCGCTGAACCCAGAACGACGACGCCCCGCCCTCACCTGGCTCTGAGCCTTCGGGCTTAACCATTCAGATCTCCCGTGCATGGCTCTTGAAGCCCAGGGAGGACTTTTCCTGGCTGCCGCCCCAGCCTGAGCTGCACCGGGCTTCCATCACTGCCCCCAAATATTTCACATATCCAGATGGGGTAACGTGACGGCACCGGAGGGGACGCCAGCTGGTACAACCGAATGCAGAGGCCTTTCCAGAGAGGGGAGAGCAAAGAAGGGAAGCCGGACGCCGCCGAAGGACGACTCCTCTAAAATTATACACGCAAATTGACACTACAAAAGGTTTTTTTTTTTTTTAAGTATTATTCGGAATTCAAGCACAGGGTTCTTTTTTTCCGTGTTGGATGATTTAGAGAATCCAACAGACCTTCCCCCCCAAAACAGCTGGGAATATTTGCACAACACTGATTTTAGTGAGGGAGAAGTGTCTTGCCAAACTCTTGGGAATTTCGTTTTCCGTTTTGTCCTGCAAATTGTTTTTGTTTTGGGGTGTGCTTTTTTCTTTTTTCTTTTTGGTTTGGCTCGGTTTGGGGAGTTCTTGGCCGGCCCCCAAGCTCACTTTTATTTTTCACCATGGCCCGAATGAACCGGCCTGCACCCGTGGAGGTCTGCTACAAGAACATGAGATTCCTGATAACCCACAACCCGACCAATGCAACGCTGAACACTTTCATCGAGGTAAGTCTAGAGAGGGCAAAACATTTTGTCAGGGGGTAAAGTCTGCAAAAGTTAAATTTAAACAACATTCTAATAATTTTTAAATAGTGATTTTCTTTTCAAGCTGACGAGCATCTTGAGGTGAAAGTTTACAGTCTTACCTGTTGAGGGGCAATATTCAAGTGGATAGCTGTGCTGGTCTGAAGTAACACAACAAAATTTGAGTCCAATGGCACCTTTAAGACCCAAGATTTATTCAAGGCGTGGGCTTAAATAAGGTGCAGGGAAAGTTTACCATCTGGTAATGTCCCCTTATCGGTCTTGCTTGGCCAGGTGGCCATGTGGCTGGTTTTATATTGCGTTTGGTGGTGCAAGCACATGTTCAGTCAGGCCTCAGGAGACGCTTAGTGAGAGGCAGACCCAAAGAGAGTGATGGTAAAAGAAAAACAAAAAATAGCAATGTCACCAACATCACTGTGTCACTTCCGGGTTAAACCTGGAAGAGACATCAGGTAGGTCTAGGAATTGCTGGAAACTTTATGGTTTTACCCTAGATCTGGCAGTTCTAGAAGCCTACCCTCTGCCACTAACCAGATTTTCCCGGAAGGGGCATAGAGACATTGTCAGCGTCATCACAGCTCTCCCGCCAGTTACCAGGTTCTAGACTACCAAAACTCCGTAAGAATATATTGCACCCTCTGGAAAGAGTTCACCAATCCATAAAGGTAAAGGTAAAGGTAAAGGTATCCCCTGTGCAAGCACCGGGTCATGTCTGACCCTTGGGGTGACGCCCTCCAGCGTTTTCATGGCAGACTCAATATGGGGTGGTTTGCCAGTGCCTTCCCCAGTCATTACCGTTTACCCCCCAGCAGCAAGCTGGGTACTCATTTGACCGACCTCGGAAGGATGGAAGGCTGAGTCAACCTTGAGCCGGCTGCTGGGATCGAACTCCCAGCCTCATGGGCAAAGCTTTCAGACAGCTGCCTTTACCACTCTGTGCCACAAAGAGGCTCTCACCAATCCATAGGCGGGCCTAAAGAGAGGTCTGGCCAGGCCTACCAGCCCTGTTGCCTACAGCCACTCAGAACAACAGTGGGGGAAGAGTAAAAAACCTGTGACATGGCTACATTTAAACCCGGACGTGACATTAGGTAACTCTAGGAATTCCCAGAAATTCTAAAACCATAGTTTCTGGTGATTTCTAGAACTATCTTTTGTCGCTTATGGGCTTTACCAAGAAGTGACCCAGCCCCATCTCCCTGCCCCTAGTTTCCCGGCTTGGGTTGTTAACCCTAAGCCTAGTATAATTCAGGGATATCCAAAAGACATGCTTCTCTGCTGACAGGCTTGTAGTGCAGCAGACAGGCAAGGCTTAGCAAGAACCCAGGGGACATGGTTACCTAGTCCCTTCCAGAAATTATTCTCCCCAATTCTAGATGAGGCAGAACTTCCCTCCGGAAACCCAACTTCAGGCACAATTTAAATCTGCACAACTGCTGCAGAAAGCTAAACCAAATAAGCCAGAAAGAGGACTTTGAAATTTCCTGAAAGATTTTTCCTTCAGGGGCCAAAGTAAGGTTGCAAGGTCTCTTTTCCGGAAAGGGTTCCGTGCTCCATGGGTAGGCCTAAAGAGAGGCCTAGCTAGGCCTGCCCGCCTTGTTGCTTGCAGCATCTGGCAGGGGTGTGGGTGGGTGGGGCTTCCCAGGAACAGGAAGAAATCCCAGCTGATAGCGTAGCAATGTGCCTACGAGTAACCCAGAAGTGATATCATCACACTGGAGAGACACGCTGGTATTTGGGCAAAAACTCTATGGTAAATTTGGCTTCTGCCATAGAGTTTTTGCCAAATACCAGCATTGCCCCAGTGTCATCAACATGATGATGCTAACTAACACAAGGTTATCACTTTACATTGGCTGGGCCTCCCCCTTTTTTTAGGTATGTTCTCCCCTCTGGCCAGTTGCTTGGCAACGGAGAGGTGAGGCCTGGCAACAAAGGATCCCCACCTCTGCTGGGGAGTCTTGGGACTCTAGGGGCTCATGGGAATTGTAGTCCATGAACATCTGGAGGGCCACAGGTTGACTACCCCTGCTCTAGGCCAAAGTCAAACATGGAGCAGTTTATTTTTTATTTGTTTACGAATTGTATATCCCACATTTCTCCCCTCCCCCCAAGGGCCACCAAGGCAGCTGACAAATTAAAACATACAAAATAAAAAACACATTTTTAATCTGTTGAAAATCCCCTCACGCACAAACATGTGTTTGTACATCATTAAAACAATTTCTTTTTAAAGCTAAAGTACATACAAAGACATTTTTAAAAGTATTGGGCAAGAAAGGGAGAGGGGAAGAGTCAAAGAACCCAGGGGCAGATTTGGTCGAACAGACTAAGTCTTGCAATCCTAAAAACGCTTTCCAGAGAGTAAACCCCATTCAATAAATCAGTGCATACTTGTAAGAAGACCTGCTTAGAATGGCTTCCTATAACAATGTATTGAACTTGTGTGGATGGATAAGTATGTTTAAAATCTTAGGCTTGGCATCCGTGCAAGATATTTGCGAGAGACAAAGAATGTATCTTCTCAGAAGTTGCCTTCCATTTTTTAAATTAACATTTTCCATTTAAAGGAAAAGAAAAAACCTCAGCCAACTCCCCAAGGCCTGCTCTGAGTAAGCATTGCGGATGGTTGCAATAAGTAATAAGTGACGCGGCCTCTTAGTAGCACCTGTAGAAACTCAGCCCTGTCTGCTTCTTGCAAAAGCGGTTATTTTGTCCTGCAGGCTAGCGGCTCATCACAGGCCCGGAATCCTTTTCAGCTGTCTTGCTCCAGGGCTCCAAAAAGTAGGACAAGGAGAGTCACTTGGCAGCCGATCAGGCGAAGATCAGTCGGTGTTTGGATTAGTTCCCGCAAGAAGCTGCTGAATTGCTTCAGTCCCGTTGGGGAGAGCCTGCGGTCAAATTGCTCAGCAGATATAGCTTGGCTGCTGGGAAGTGTCCTTTGCGTGTGTGGTGTGAACCTTGGCACCCAGCTCCAGGCTGATACTGGGGGCCAGTTTGGTGTGGCAGTTAAGAGCAGTGGCCTCTCATCTGGAGAACCGGGCTTGAGTTCCCCTTCCTCCTCCACGTGCAGCCAACTAGGTAACCCTTCGATCAGTCCCAGTTCTCTCAGAGCTCTCTCTGCCTCACAGGGTGTCTGCTGTGGAGAGAGGAAGGCTAGGGGATAGTAAGTCGCTTTGAGACTCCTTTGGGTAGTAAAAAAAGGGGTTCCCGGCCCCCAGGTTGAGAACCACTGCTCTTACCCCAAGGAGGCTCAAAGCGGCTTACAGTCGCCTTCCCATTCCTCTCCCCACAACAGACACCCTGTGAGGTGGGTGAGGCTGAGAGAGCCCTGATATCACTGAAAAAGAAGAATAGTTGGTTCTTATATGCCGCTTTCTCTACCTGAAGGCGTCTCAAAGTGGCTTCTAATCGCCTTTCCCTTTCCTCTCCCCACAACAGACACCCTGTGAGGTGGGTGAGGCTGAGAGAGCCCTGATATCACTGAAAAAGAAGAATAGTTGGTTCTTATATGCCGCTTTCTCTACCTGAAGGCGTCTCAAAGTGGCTTACATTCACTTTCTCTCTCCCCACAACAGCCCCCCTGTGAAGTGGGTGAGAGCCCTGATATTCCTGAAGAAGAAGAAGAGTTGGTTCTTATATGCCGCTTTTCTCTACCCGAAGGAGTCTCAAAGCGGCTTCCAATCGCCTTCCTTTCCTCTCCCCACAACAGACACCCTGTGAGGTGGGTGAGGCTGAGAGAGCCCTGATATCACTGAAAAAGAAGAATAGTTGGTTCTTATATGCCGCTTTCTCTACCTGAAGGCGTCTCAAAGTGGCTTACATTCACTTTCTCTCTCCCCACAACAGCCCCCCTGTGAAGTGGGTGAGAGCCCTGATATTCCTGAAGAAGAAGAAGAGTTGGTTCTTATATGCCGCTTTTCTCTACCCGAAGGAGTCTCAAAGCGGCTTACAGTCACCTTCCCTCTCCCCACAACAAGACCCCCTGTGAGGTGGGTGAGGCTGAGAGAGCCCTGATATTCCTGCTTTGTCAGAACAGCTTTATCAATGCAGTGGTGAGCCCTAGACCACCCAGCTGGCTGCATGTGGAGGAGGAGCGGAGAATCGAATCCAGCTGGCCATAAGTCCGCACTTATTACCACTACGCCAAGCTGGCTCTTTGTGGCAGGCAAAGAGGGAGAGCCAGTGGGAGATGGATTTATTTCCTAAATAAACCATGGCAAGGCCGTTAATGATAGAGCAGTCTGAAAGTCATGAATTCTGAAGATCGCCAGAACTCAGAAGCGTCTCGATGCCCCTCAACGCATGCCCACACATGCTTGAGAGATGCGGACTAAGATGTAAGCCTAGCCTGGAAGGGTGATTTCTCCCTGCCAAGAGCCATACCCCAGTGCCTTTCTGCTTTGTCTGACCTATTCTTCCACACCATCAAAGTTTTAATGGTCAAGAGGGGGTTATTATAACAGGTCGTAACAGTTTTTATGATCCAGCCTGCTTGGTTGGATCAGAATGATGTTCATTGTGTTATTATTTTTTTAAGTTTTGCAAATTAGAACACACTTAGATTCAAGTCCAGCAACTTCTTAGAGAACAACAACTTTTCAGGGTATGAGCTTGTGGGGGCCAATGGTCCTTTCATCAGATACTCAAAAGCTCATTGCCCGAAAGTTCGGTTCACCTTTAAGGTGCTACCGAACTTGAATCACAGAATCATAGAGTTGGAAGGGGCCATACAGGCCATCTAGTCCAACCCCCTGCTCAACGCAGGATTAGCCCTAAGCATCCTAAGGCATCCAAGAAAAGTGTGTGTCCAACCTTTGCTTGAAGACTGCCAGTGAGGGGGAGCTCACCACCTCCTTAGGCAGCCTATTCCACTGCTGAACTACTCTGACTGTGAAATATTTTTCATATCTAGCCTATATCATTGTACTTGTAGTTTAAACCCATTACTGCACGTCCATTCCTCTGCAGCCAATGGATCCAGCTGTCCTTCTGCAGACCAACATAATTCCCTGTGCAATGACATTCTCGTTCAGGGATAGTCAAACTGCGGCCCTGCAGGTGTCCCTGGACTACAATTCCCATAATCCTCAGGCAGGGGCTCATGGGAATTGTAGTCCATGGACATCTGGAAGGCCGCAGTTGGACTACCTCTGTTCTAGTTTGTCGCTGCTCCTTCTCGTTCTGTCCCTCTCCCCCCATTGCCCTTTTTTAGCCCATCTAGTCTAGAGCTCATAAACATTAGCTTGACACATTTTTTCACCCTCCTGAATACCTGGGCGTTTGGCCAGCGGGCGCTGTTTTTAGCAGCACCGTCTCTCCCCCTCCTGGCCACCCCGTTCCGAATTGAGACTGTTGTCCACAGATGTTGATCTGGTTACACGGGCAACTGGTTGGCTTTCTGCATACCTGTGAGGATTTAAAAATAAACGCCTTGTTTACTCTCTGGAAGGAGCAGCGGAAGATAGCCGGCCTTCCCTGGCTGCGGTGAGCTATTTCTAAAGTGCATTGAGTGGGGATAATCCTATGGCAGGAGGAGGAATAGCTGTCCAGATTCCCCAAGAATCGCCTTAGGGGCTTGCTTTTCATAGGAGGAGAGCTTCTCTTGCCTCCCCATCCCTGCAGTTGGCATACCTAGCCTAACACTTCCATTAGTGCCCTAAACCAGGAACACCTTGGCAATTTTAGCAGTCAGGAAACCGTCACCATCTTCTCTGCAGCCTAATTTAAATGATCCTGTCTAGATCTGCCTGAAATGTTCGTGAGAACGTGAGCCGGCAGACCAGAAGGTACCCAGGAACTTGAGAGTGAGCGGGAGAAATAAAATCCAGCTGCTTCCGTGTTCTCGTCTTGGCCGGAGGATTAGAGCGGGCGTAGTCAAACTGTGGCCCTCCAGATGTCCATGGACTATAATTCCCATGAGCCCCTGCCAGCATTCGCTGGCAGGGGCTCATGGGAATTGTAGTCCATGGGCATCTGGAGGGCCACAGTTTGACTACCCCTGGATTAGAGAATGCCGAGACCTGAATGGTCTCAGGCTAGCCCAATCTCATCAAAACGTGGAAACTTAGCAGGACGAGTACTTGGATGGGAGACCACTGAGGAAATTGAGGGTTGTTGTGCAGAAGGAGGCAGTGGTAACCGGCCTCTTTCTCATGCCCTGACCTGGCTAGTCCAGTCTCATCAGATCAGTATTCTGCAAACAGCATCAGCTGACAAATGGAGGCTGCTTAATGGTAAAATTCAGTAGTATAATCAGAGTAGGATAACCATAGGTACTAAAAGTCATGCAGTATTTGGGTTCTTCTTTGAAACAAGGTCTTTCCCATTTAGGTATAATCAAACATATCAGGATTGAGATACAGATTATGCAGTCCCTAACTGGTATATAAGAACCTCTTGTGGCACAGAGTGGTAAGGCAGCAGACAAGCAGTCTGAAAGCTCAGCCCATGAGGCTGGGAGTTCAATCCCAGCAGCCGGCTCAAGGTTGATTCAGTCTTCCATCCTTCTGAGGTTGGTAAAATGAATACCCAGCTTGCTGGGGGGTAAACAGTAATGACTGGGGAAGGCACTGGCAAACCACCCCGTACTGAGTCTGCCATGAAAACGCTGGAGGGCGTCACCCCAAGGGTCAGACATGACCCAGTGCATGCACAGGGGATACCTTTACCTTTAACTGGTATATTGCCTCTGACATGGTGTCAACGGATGACCTCTTAGATAGAACACTGCTCTTGAACCCTGACTCCCCCATCTGTAACCAAATAGTGGAGGGTCTGTGTTAATGCCAGTGATGAAGGCAGCAAAACTGGATCGCCCAGAAATGGAGGGGAGGTTTCTACATATTTGGGCAGGAGGCTGTTTGGCCCCTATCCATCTGCAAGCAAAAAAACACTCGCGCACCCTTATGACGGCCTGAGCATGCCACGGGAGGCATGGAATTTGAAGAGCAGCTGAGAGTTACGAAAGAGAAGTGCCGAAAGCTCGCTCTGCCCACGTCACTGAGAGCTTGCAGAAATCGAGAAGGGGGAAATTTAGGAGTGCGGGTGGGAATTTAAAGATATTCCTGTACATCAGGGTTCCTCAGCGTTGTACCTAGGTCTCTTCAGAGAGGGCCACCAGCTCAAAATGCAGTGATCCACTTCCTAACGATAGCTGGATGCTGGAGACATATTGCCTCTTCTGTGCCAGCATCTCTACTAGTTCCATTTCGGTCTTTTGGGCAGTGTTCAAAGGGCTGCTTCTAAACCGTGTGGGACTCTTTCTACCTGCTATTGTTATTGTTTATTACTTATTGCATTTATATGCCGCCCTTCCCTGATGGAAAACGCTGCAGTCCACCATGTGTGGATGACTTAGAGCAGGGGTAGTCAACCTGTGGTCCTCCAGATGTCCATGGACTACAATTCCCATGAGCCCCTGCCAGCAAACGCTGGCAGGGGATCATGGGAATTGTAGTCCATGGACATCTGGAGGACCACAGGTTGACTACCCCTGACTTAGAGAACGATTCACAAGGGATAACACACAGCTAAGGGGAATGCCTGTGCACCAGAGAACCACAGGAGTCAGAACTGAAGCAATTTCTTGAAATTGTGTGCCTTTGTTATTGTTATTATTTATCTATTTATTTGATTTATAGACCGCCTTCTCCAATCAGGCACTGGGCACTGTGCAATAATTGTGATACAAAATCCTGATAAAAACATTACAAACAATAAAAAGTAGAACAATATCCTAAGTGCTCCTTTTTTATTCATTTCTTGGTCCTTGTTTCTATCCCATCTTTCAGCATCCAGGGCTCAATTAATAGCCCTTTTTTAATAATTGAAAGAAGGAATGATATCCTTCTTCATGGAATTCGGTTCTACCCCAGACAGATAAATATGCTTTTTCCCACCACTTAATCCTTGCAGCAAAGGGGAATTGGGCCAGTGTCAACCACCAGCCTTGATGGCCAGATGGCCATCCCAAATCCTGAATTCCACACTTAACTTCTGCACCATGCTGGTTCTCCACAGCATTTCTTGGGCTGTTTTCCATATGAGGGCAGGTGAATTAAAATCCTTTTTCTTCTTCTTCTTCTTCTTCTTCTTCTCCTGCACAGGATCTGAAAAAATATGGTGCAACGACAGTAGTAAGAGTGTGTGAAGTAACCTATGACAAGACTCCACTGGAGAAAGACGGCATTACAGTAATGGTAGGCACCCTACATCTTCTTTCCCTATTGAGACAGCCCCAACTGGGCAATTCACAGGTATGTCTGCTAACTACATTGCTTCAGCTCAGCCATAGCAGTCAACAAAACACAAAAAGAAGGAAAATACCATAATATTAATATCAAACTGTTGCGTCAGTGGATCGGCGAAACAATAATGCAAATCAATATAACCCAATCAATAAGTCTAAATCCATGGAATCCATCCAATCATCTAAAGCAGCAGTCCGCAACCTTTTTTGCGTTGCAGACCGCTGCCAAGGGGTGCGGGGAGAGGGCGGCCCAGGGCTCCGCACATGCGCGGCAGGTCTGCGCATGCACGTTTGCTTCCCTTTCCACCACCACCCCCCTCCCGTGGCAAGAAGCTTTCTGGGCCACAAGCTAATCAGCCGTTTCGGCAGCCAATTTGCTCGCAGCCTGGCGAGATTCTCGCTGCGGGGGGGGGGGGGCGGGGAGAGGGAGCTGCGGCCTGGTGCCAACGCCTTCGTGGCCCGACACCAGGCTGGGGCCCGGGGGTTGGGGACCACTGATCTGAAGGACTGCCTATCTGAATATGTCCCCAGGGGGCATTTTGCTCCACAGTAGCAAATCGCTGGTAACCCCTGGCCTAAAAGTCTGACTGGCCTCAACCAGGGCCAGGGCTTTTTTGGCCCTGGACCCGGTCTGGTGGAACGAGCTCCCTGAGAACATCAGGACCCTAACTGAACTAACACAGTTCCGTAAGGACCGCAAGACGGAGCTCTTCTGCCAGCTGAGGCTATAGAATCACAGAATTATAGAGTTGGAAGGGACCTTATAGGTCATCTAGTCCAACCCCCTGCACTATGCAGGAATAGAATCATAGTTTGAGTGACCAAAAATGCAAACAATAAAGGACCTTCCCATTGTAACCTAATAGCTCATTGCCTGCCCCAATCATAAGAACAAATTGGGGATATCTCCAATCGTGGGTAGGTTAACATTTATTTATTTATCTATTATGTATTGTATGTATATACCACCCTCCCCAAAGGTTCAGGGCAGTTTACATGAAACAAGAAACGATACAGGATATCTGTTTTAATAGTTTTTAATTTATCCTAACTCTTGTTGTATTTTTAACAGTGTTAAACCCCCCTGAGAGGGCAGTGCCGATAAGGGCGGGCTAGAAATTCAATAATAAATTTTAAAAAATCATATAGAACAGTGTAATAAATCCTCCCCAAAGGATTTTATTAAATAAATGTATTTATAAATGTAATTTACTTCACTCATCAACTGTATCTTGATAAATGATGCTGCAAACTGCATGATGATCATTCTGTCCTTATGTGCCAGTGACTCAACTAATGTATTTTGCTCTGACCTCCATGACAAACATTGTAAAGTATTATTCATTCATTCATTCATTCATTCATTCATTTCAATTCATTACCCGCCACTCCCAAGTGGCTCATGGCATAAAACACAGAGATCCATAATCACAAATCAAGAAAAGAAAACATTCCAACATTTAGCAGCCATGGGCATCAAAACGTAACATTCACAGGTGTGATGAACTTCCATCCAACAGAAACGTAGGGTATCGCTTGCATGTCTGAACCCTCACCCCAGAAACCGTGCTTTGTTCTGTCCCCGTTGTGATGCCCCTGCTCTCTGTTAACAGAGACTGAGATGTGGATTTCCGTGGCCGTGGCAAGTTCAGGTGACAGACCGTTCCGGTCCTTTCCCATTCCGATCATCAATCAATCAATATTTATTCACGGTCATTCAGACCAAAACCCATTCCGATCTGATCTGCTCAGTAGAACTTCTGAAAGTTTCAAAGTGGGCGAATGCAAATTATTGAGAGGGGTTTCGCAGATGCCCGAAATGTTAACAATGATGTAGGAGTTTTGGCCACGTCGAATGCAAGAATGGATGAATTAGGGAATGTGTATATGTTCACTGAGTCATCCGTGGCCATCAGAGCTTCCCCCAAGAGGTGGTCGTTTGAGCATCAACATGTCGGTAAACTTTTTGCAGATCGTGGTAGCTAGAGACTATGATGGGATGGAGAAAGGACTTTGCTGTCTCCTACTGCATATGGCTTGATTAGCTTTCTTAGTGAATTGAAGGGCTATGTTTCTGCTGTCAATCCCATCTAGGGATTGTGGCATTGGTTGGGTCCATTGTACCTCCGCCACATTCACTGTTTGTGGGGACGGTACTCCTGGGCACAGTCACATCAGTGGCTTGTTGTATGATGTTTTTTGTAGTGGATGTGGCATTTGGGGGTTGAAACACACCTGATGAAAGAGGATCATCAATTCAGGAGGAAAGGCCATGTGGTGTTCTGGCACAGTGGAAGAATGAAACCCCAAGTAATTTTTTAAACAGACATTTAAGCAAAAACCTCACTAATAAGGCCACAATATAATTTTATTAGCCACTTGGCCACCACATACTCCTTTAAGACATGTGTGTCCTTTGAAGTGGAGGGAATTACTTTGAATGGGCAAGAATTTCTGTGCCTGGTTGCTTGGAGAGAGTTGATGCTCACCGTAGGCGACCAGCTGGGTTCAAAAAAGCTTGTCTAATTGCAGGTTGTTGTCTTGTATGACTCAGTCTGAGGGCGTGGAGAGGGTGATTCTGTGATTCCTTCAAGTGCACACAATGGCAGATGCCAGTTGTACCTTTGGTGGCCTGCAGGAGGCAGCATTGGGAATCCTGGAAAAGAAGGTGTCATAGTCCGGGTTGTGTTAGGAGAAGTGCAGAGTTCTACATCCAGGTCACAAAAATCAAAAGCTCCCCCTCACTGGCGGTCTTCAAGCAGATGGACAGATCCTTCTCCTGGATGCTTGAGGCTGATCCTGCATTGAGCAGGGGGTGGGACTAGATGGTCTGTGTGGACCCTTCCCACTCTAGGATTCTAGGAGTCTAGTTCAGCAGTGGAATGGGCTGCCTAAGGAGGTGGGGAGCTCCCCCTCCCTGGCCGTCTTCAAGCAGCAGCTGGACAGATCCTTCTCCTGGATGCTTGAGGCTGATCCTGCATTGAGCAGGGGGTGGGACTAGATGGTCTGTGTAGCCCCTTCCCACTCTAGGATTCTAGGAGTCTAGTTCAGCTGTGGAATGGGCTGCCTAAGGAGGTGGGGAGCTCCCCCATACAGGTGGTCTTCAAACAGCATTCGGTCTGATCCTGCATTCCCCTGAGCCTTTCCTCATTGGGTTTGGTCTCCAGGCCCCAGATCATCTTCGTCGTTCTCCTTCCGCACTGACTTATTGCCAAGCATGTTAACTGCTTTTTAATTTCCGATTGGTCCTAAATCGCACTGAACTTCATCTAAAGTAACCAAAGGCTATATAAGTAAGAAGAGTTGGTTGCATCTTTGCACTGCCGAGTTGACTTCAGCAAGCCCTATAGCACTCTGTAGCCCTGACCCAAATGGCCCCACTAATTGAATCTCCGCAGATCTCAGAAAAGTCCTTGGATGGCTTGCTCTGCAGAGGCAGGCCAAGGAAACCACCTCTGTTCGCCTCTTGCCTTGGAAACCCTTCAGGGTCTCTCGAAAGCATCTGAGAGTCGACGGCATTTTCCGCAACCATGACACTTGCTCAAGGGTGAAATGGAAGTTCTGCATGCCCTGTGCTGAGGTCTCCTCTTTGGAAGCAGGTGCAAAGGGAAATTCAGGGCAGGCAGCCCTGACTTCTGCCGGGAGCCATAAAGCATTTTTTTTAAAGGGCTCTAAAAGTTCTTTGCTTGCATGAGTAAAACCAGCTGCTTGTGTTAACCCCCTGAGATTATCTCATACGGAATGTATGAAATTATGCGGCCCAGTTCCCTGCTTCATAGTTGGCTGGCCTAGCCAAAGCTGTTGGGGTAGGAGGAAAGAGTGCAAGAAGAGACAGCTCCCATAAACACCAGCTCTGCCTCTGTCATTATAAATAAGTAAAGGCAGCATCAGCAAATGCTGGCAGGGGCTTGTGGGAATTGTAGCCCATGAACGTCTGGAGGATCACAGGTTGACTACCCCTGATGTAGAGGATGGAGCAGAGTTGTTCTCTCTTGCCCCGAGGGACGGACCAGAACCAATGGGATGAAATTAATTTAAAAGAAATTCCGTCTAAACATCCGGAAGAAGTTCCTGACAATCAGAGCGGTTTCTCAGTGGAACAGGCTTCCCCGGGAGGTGGTGGGTTCTCCATCTTTGGAGATGTTTAGACAGTCTGGATAGCCATCTGACAGAGAGACTGATTCAAGGGGTTCAAGGTTCTAGGGAGTGGCAGGTTACAGTAGATGAGCGATGGGGTTAGAATCATAGAATCATAAAGCTGGAAGGGACCTCCTGGGTCATCTAGCCCAACCCCCTGCACCATGCGGGACACTCACAACCCGTTAGGGTTGTGGGTGTCCTGCATGGTGCAGGGGGTTGGACTAGATGACCCAGGAGGTCCCTTCCAGCTCTATGATTCTATGAGAGGACCACTTGACTGCTGCCAGGGCCAAGGTCTTTTCCACTTTGGCCCTCTCCTGCTAGACAAGGTTTGAGCCATGCAGGACTTTCTGAGATTCTGCTGGGTTTGCAGTTCAGTCTTGTTCAGGGAGGCCTTTTCCTGAACTTGTTCTGATCGTTTCATTTAAAGTATTTTTAGGCAAATTTAATTTTTAAAAAAGATTAATACAAAGGAAAAAAATAATTTAATTGTTCCTGGCCGTACGGCCCTTAGACTTCTTTGCCAAATTGCGTCCAGGCAATATCTACATTTATTGCTGATTGGAAACCTTTTATAGAGTTTTTGCAGAAAAACGGAAAAACAGTTTAAAAGGATCAAAGGTACAGAAGAGAAGGATTAGAGAAGGAAAAAATACAAAAAAATTAAAAGAAAAGGCTTCCGGTATTCTCTACGAGAAATACACATTACGAATTTTTCACTTATTCTACATTCACAAATCATGAGTTTGTTCATTTTCCCGTTTTCATCCCAGTTACTAGCTGTGCCTCTTCTTGGGAATTTGTTGTTTTTTTTGGGGGGGGGGATAAAAAGAGCAACCCAGCAAAAGCCTCCCCTCTAAGGGTGCCAGCTCCAGACTGAGAAATCCCCGGAGCTTTGAGGGTGGAACCTAGGGAGGGTGAAATCCGGGGAGGAGAGGGGCCTCAGAAGGTATAATACCATGCAGTTGCACAGTCAGCCAGGAACCTGGGAGTGATTTTTGATGCCTCCTTAATGATGGAGTCTCCAAGTCACAGGAGTAGTACAGCAGGCATTTTCCGACTAGCCCCCTACCTGGCCCCGGAACCCCTAGCCACCGTGATCCATGCAGCAGTCACCTGCAGACTGGATTACTGTAACTTGCTCCACATGGGCCTCTCCTTGACCCTGCTCCGGAGCTTGCAGCTGGTCCAAATGTACCTGCCCAGGTCCTAACGTGGATGCTGTGAAGACCCCCCACATAAGACCTGTGATATAGCAGCTGCATGGGCTTCAGAAGAGCCCTGGCCCTAAAGACATACACCTGGCCTCAGCCAGAGCTATGACCTCTTTGACGCTGGTTCCTGCCTGGTAGAACAAGCTCCCCAGCGATATCAGGGCCCTGAAGGAATTTGGTAACTTCCTCAAAGCCTGTAAGATAGAGCTCTTCCGCTTGGCTTAGGGTTGAGGCCAGTTGGAAGTCATCCGCAAGAATAAATCAGGCTTCCCCCCATCCCTCCCCCAACTCCTACCTACTAGTAACACTCTATGCTAGTGAAGTTACCAAAGCAACTATTGGTTGCTGTATCAACTATTGATTGCTGATAGCTGCTTAATTTACTGTTTTAATGTTTTTGAAAATGGTTTTATCGGTTGTTGATAATGTATACATTTTATTGGATTATAAATTTTACTGTTTGTCACTGATGCACATGGTCGTTCACTGCCCCAAGATGGCGAGTCCGAGAGGGGTGGTATATAAATTGATTCCTCAATCGATAAAAATCGTGCTGGTTTGACTAAGCAGTTCTGTCAGAGCTCTCTCCACCTCGCCTACCTCACTCTACTTCTACAGACTAACATGGCTACCCATCGTACTCTGTAAAAATATGTGCGAGAGTAGTACGTGTGTTTTTGTGTGTTGTGTTTTTAACACACCACCCCCCCCCCACCCCGAAATAAACATTGTCTTCTGCCCCCTTCTTCTAGGACTGGCCGTTTGATGACGGAGCCCCCCCACCCTCCAAAATTGTTGACGACTGGCTGAATCTACTGAAGACCAAGTTCTGCGAAGACCCTGGCAGTTGCGTGGCCGTTCATTGTGTGGCTGGCCTGGGACGGTACGCAGGGGACCCTCCTGTATCTCCCTATGCCTCCAACCCTGATTAATATTTTGCTGTTATATACATTACATAGTGAGCTCGGAGAGGAAAATCGGCTTTAAAGGCTCACGTGCACGTGTGAATCAGCCTGGATTTTCTGGGTATTGAGGCTCATCTCTAGTCACAAAGTTTCCAAATAAAACTAGTTTCATTGTTGGACTTTCTCAGTTGTGTAATAATAATTTCACACGACCAAAAATTTCAAGCAGAGCTGAAGGCCTCTTAGAAACAGATTGTTTTCAAGAGGCCTTGAGCTCTGCTTGAATTTTTAATTTGTGTGAAATTGTTATTATACAACCGAGGAAGTCCAACAACGAAACTAGTTTTATCTTGGATACTAGTCTTCGGCTGTTCTGATGATGATAATCGATTATTACGATTAAAGATTCTGGAGACAAGAACTTTTCTTCATGCATAACGTTGACCCCCAATGGAATATACAAATTCTTCTGTAACTTGCAGGATTTATTGAGCCACTTTTTTCCCCCCCTTGTTTGCATGCATCCTGTCATGTGTATTTCCACTTTGTTATCGGGGAAAAAACACCCCTACAGTTAAAGATCTGAAAAGAACTCTAGATGCTCAAGCATCAATTACAACCAAGCCCTATGAAGATAGGTTGAGGGACTTGGGAATGTTCAGCCTGGAGAAAAGGAGGTTGCGAGGGGACATGATAGCCCTCTTTAAGTATTTGAAAGGTTGTCACTTGGAGGAGGGCAGGATGCTGTTCCCATTGGCTGCAGAGGAAAGGACACACAGTAATGGGTTTAAACTACAAGTACAACGATATAGGCTAGATATCAGGAAAAAAAATTCACAGTCAGAGTAGTTCAGCAGTGGAATAGGCTGCCTAAGGAGGTGGTGAGCTCCCCCTCACTGGCAGTCTTCAAGCAAAGGCTGGATACACACTTTTCTTGGATGCTTTAGGATGCTTAGGGCTGATCCTGCGTTGAGCAGGGGGTTGGACTAGTTGGCTTATATGGCCCCTTCCAACTCTATGATTCTGTGATTCTGTTGTTTTTCCATGGGCAGGAACTAGACCTTTCAGAAGATCTCTAGGCCAATCCTTTTTAATAGGGCAGGCAAGAGCGTTCCCACCAGACGTACTTATTGTTCCCTTCCCCTCTCTTTTCCAGGGCTCCTGTTCTGGTGGCTTTGGCCCTGATTGAGAGCGGGATGAAATACGAAGACGCTATTCAGTTCATTAGACAGTAAGTGCCCAGCAGGCAGTAATCGTCCAAGCTGCCTGCTGCTAACCCGAAGACAAACGGCTGGGTGTTTGCAGAACAGCTCAGCTCTGGAGCAACTTCAGGCACGCCGAGCAGGAAATGCTGATGGCTGCAGAGGCGGCAAAGCCTGGCTGTAGTATAAAGTCAGCAGCTGAAAGCTCAGGGTTCCCTCTTTTCCACTCCCTCTTCTCCCTGCATATTGCTCAGCAGATTTCTCAGTTTTCAGGCTTTGGGTGAAGAACTGCATGTCTTGAACACAAAGGGTGCTGCTTTAGACTGCGTCAGACCATTGATCCATCACAGTCAGTATCGTCTGCTCAGGTCTGATTTGCCTGTCTGCTGCAGGTATTTGAAGCAGCAAAGGAAAGGACCAAGAAAGTCTTCTGAACACTAAGTACAAATCACCAGCGGGATGCAGTGGTTAAGAGCGGTGGCTTCTAATTTGGCAAGGCGGGTTTAATTCCCTGCTTCTTCTCCACATGCAGCCACCTGGGTGACCTCGGGCTACTCACAGCCCTGATAGTGCTGTTCTTACCGAGTAGTCCTGTAAGAGCTCTCCCAGCCTCACCCACCTCCCAGGGTGTCTGTTGTGGGGAGAGGAAGGGAAGGCGACTGTAAGCCGCTTTGAGACTCCTTCGGGGAGAGAAAAGCAGAGGATAAAAACCAAATTATTTTTCTTCTGTCCAGACACCAAACATGGAAATCTGCACTGGGAATTTTTTTTTTATGGAGGGGGGCAAAAAAAAGTGACTTGCCAAATAAACAGTTGCACAATCATCAGATCTCCCAGCCTAAAATATCTTTCAGTATTTCTCCTCCACCCCCAGTGCACAAACATCTGAGTTTTGGCAAAAGTATGTCTAGGAGTGGGCGCAGGCTGCATTTTTACAGTTAGGTTCATGGTTCGTGGCGAAACCACAAACCCATATGAACGGGGAGTTTAGTTTGCAAACCAGATTTCTGGGGGATTTGCTTTCAGATTCTTGTTGGTGTCTAAGATACTGCTGGACTCGGATTTGAGTCCAACTGTTCTGCTGCTAGCCAGTTCAGCTACCCTCTGAAATCTTGCTTTCCTATGGTAGGGTATATAAGTGGGAGAGAAGAAGAGCTGTTTTTTTATAACCCGCTTTTTACTACCCAAAGGAGTCTCAATGCGACTTACAATCGCCTTTCCCTTCCTCTCCGCACAATAGACATCCTGTGAGGCAGGTGAAGCTGAGAGAGCTCTGAGAGAACTGTGACTGGCCCAAGTTCCCCCCCAGCTGGCTGCATATGGAGGAGTGGAGAATCAAACCAGTTCTCCAGATTAGAGGCCCAATGGCAGTCTAAAGTGGTACAGCCCAGATGGAGGACGGCTGGTTCGTCTTGCAGGTGGGGAGAATCAGGCTGTGGTCATCTTGTCACCAGTGACACCTTTAAATTTTCACTAAACTCCATTTCATAGCAGATGACGGGAACTGGGTTTTATCCTCCCGTCACCAGGTTATCCGGGGTTCAGGAAGGACTGAAATGAACCCTAGGATCCAGCGAAAACTGGCTGGGTAGAATGGCAGAGGATTACATCCCATCTGGCTGCCAAGCTTGACTTGGCGAGAACAGCTGCGTGTGCTGTGCCTTGGAGCCAATTGTGTTGCCAGCAGCAGTTCTCTAGTGTTGGCTGTGAGTCCTTCCTCTAATCTCCTTAGCACATTCTGCTCAGGCTGCTGAAATGGGGCTCGTTTGGTCTCTCGGGTGCATTCAGTTGAGGCCTGTGGGCATCGTAAAGATCCGGGGGAGTTGTCCGGTAGCATCGGGGCTCGCTTCTTCAACCAGCCCCAAAGGAAGGGGGAGGGACTATGGCTTACCAGCAGAGCATCTGCTTGGCATGCAGAAGGTACCCAGTTCACTCCCCGGAGTCTCCAGTTAAAAGATCAAGTAGTAGATGATGGGAAAGACATCTGTCCATGACCTTGAAGAGCTGCTGCCAGTCTGAGGAGACAATATTGACTTTGGTGGAGCAACAGTCTGACAGGAAACACTGTGTGTTCATGAGGAAAGGTGGAGTATAAAGACTTGACAAAGTTTTTAAAATCCCACCTGGAACCTGGGCAATTCGGGTCTTACCAGTAGCCTCCTTAGGTTTCCCACCTGAGGACCATCATTGGGTCTCTGCTGGCTCTTCTGGCACCGGAAGCAGGAAGAGCTGGTTTCTGGCTCCGGAAACCTACAATAGCAGGCAGAGACTCCGCTTGAGAGAGGGGTTGGAGCTCAGTGAAAGAGACTCGACTTTGCATGCAGAACATTCCAGGTTCAATCCCCAGTGAAAAGGATCAGGCGGTTGGTGATGTGAAAGACCTGGAAAATCTAGGTTCAGGTTCCCCATAGGTCGTGAAAGTTTGTTGCGCGACCTCGGGCCAGTTGCACACTCTCCGCTTAACCTACCTTGCGGGGTTGTTTGTTTATATTTAGATTTATATACTGCCACTTGGTGGTTTACAATAAAACAATACAATACAATACAGTATAAAACCTCTACAAACCCCTTAACATACTAATCAGATGACAATACCATCAGCGTTTCCATCTTCCACCCCAACCCCCGTTCAGCGCATGGGTCAGATGAGCTCTCTCACTTGGAGCGAGGGTCCTAATCTAAGACAAGCATTGCGGTATCCCCCATTTGTAACACCGAGACCCCACTCTGGCCTCAACCATACACCTGGCGGAAGAGCTCTGTCTTACAACCTCTGCAGAACGCTGACAGCTCTAGCAGGGCCCTTACCTCTTCTGGGAGCTCATTCCACCAGGTTGGGGCCAGGGCCGAAAGGGCCCTGGTCCTGATCGAGCCCAGGTGGATATTGTGAGAATAAAATGGATGCAAGGAGAACAGCATAAGCCACTTTGGGTCCCCGGTGGGGAGAAAGGCAAGAAATGAATGAATGAATGAATGAATGAATGAATGAATGAATGAATGAATGAATGAATGAATGAATGAATGAATGAATGAATGAATGAATGACCACTTCATTTTTTTCCCTCCCTCCTCAGGAAGCGTCGAGGGGCGATCAACAGCAAGCAGCTGACATACCTGGAGAAGTATCGGCCCAAGCAGCGTCTCCGTTTCAAGGACCATCAGAACCACAAGAACAAGTGCTGCGTCATGTAACCTCAGTAAAAGAAACTGCCTCTTGCCAAAACAAAGAACACACGATGCACACAGACACACGTACAGGGAGGGCTCGGCCTCGACCCCGCCCTTGGGAACCCTTAAAAAGTATTGCAGTATCCATGACACTCTTTGAAGCCTAGGAAGAAAGACAGCAGACGCCCCTGACCCTTGAGGTTCAGAGACTAGGGGCTTCTCCTTGTTTTCTTCCCCAGACGCTGCCTATAAGCTAATTTCTTGGCAATGACAGGGTAACCCCGTCCCCTTTCCCATCTGTTCAATAACACCTCTTTTCTATTGCTTTCCTATGGCCCAAGTAGGTACGTTATCAAACTAGCAGGGATCCATCTTGGCTGCTTGTGCACCTCCCCACCCCTGCTGATTTCATGGGTCCTCTTGGGCCACAACAGTCTTTTGTGGGCCAAGTAGGGTGTAGGCTTTGCCCTGCCCAGCCATGCTTTGAGAAGAACACGATATGTCTCTCCCCCCCCCCCCACTCAACCCTTCCTCAGACATCCCCTCCCCGGGGAGAGAGAACACGATTGAATGCCCCTCCATACTAATTGCTTTGAGTAAGGTGCTCTTCCCTCTCCCATCCCTGTGCATAACAAAATATCATCTGTGCTTTCTGACATGCAAATGTTCTGTGTGCAAGAGTTGGGGAGTGGGGAGCACCCGATAAAGGGGACAACCCACTCATAGCAGTGAACTCCAGGGGCAGGGAGATCTTGCCTGGGGAGAGGTCGAGAGAGTAATGTGCCGAGGAATAGACTTTACATGCCCGACAGCTGAAGCCAGGTATTTTTAAGCAACCTGTGCCAACATTGGGCCCTTTGGGGGACCGTGGTGGTCCTCCAAGTGCTGAAAGGGAATGGACTGTGCATGAGAAAATGTGGAGCTGTTTCAACAGTTGGAGAGGTCAGGAAGTGAGGAAAGGATGAGGCAAGGGTCCCCAGTATGGAGTCTGTGAGCACTGTGGTTTCCACCATTACCTTCCCTGGCACCGCCAGGTCTTTTTAGAAAGCGAGTGGGGCCAAGTGGGTTTCTGTTTCTCAGTTTAGCAGCAGCTGCCACCACAGCACAAGGGCCAAAACCGTTTAACTGAGGTAAGCTGAGGCAGCCATTTTGAGGCTTCCAGTGGTGGCCATTTTGTGGCTGTGCCCACCATAGTGGCTGAGAATTCCAAAAGTGCCCACAGGCTTCAAAAGGTTGCGGAACGTAATAAGCCTGAAGCATTTCCCCTTCCCCCCCCCCCCCCCCCCCCGCCTCCATTTCGTGGGACCTGCCACAAGCTGCTCTCTGCTGGTAATTTTTTGGAGGAAAGTAGGCGAATGAATCTCTTCTCGTTCTTCGTAGGCTGTGAAGAGGAAGCCCAAGACTCCCAGCGTGCTGCACTTTTCTCTTCCCTTGAACATTTTAGCTCCGCCTCGTTCATGGCTGCTTAACTTTTTTTTTTCAATTAAACACAGTTATTATAATACGATGAGTTATTATAATATAATATAATGACCCAGCGGCCGCGCTGGCCAAGGCGGCTGGGAATGGCTTTCTCCTCCCCTCCTCCCCTCACCCCCGGGCTGCAGGTGTTCCCAGCCGCCCTGGCTGGGTGGCGAGAAAGGGCGCTCCCCTCCGAGGCTTCCCCCCTACCCAAGGCAAGGACTTGGGGGTGAGAAAGAAGTAGGGCCAGCGCCTCCCAACTCTTCAGGTCTGTGGCCAGTGGCCAATTGGTCCCTTTTCACCAGACTGATACGCGGAGGGCCCAATCAACAGGCGCTTTCCGCCTGCCGATTGGGCACCCCGCTTGTCATTCCGGGGGAAGAGTCCAATGGCCGCCCTTCCCCATCCCGGACATGGCCCTCCTCAAGGGTCCTTACTGTTTTATTTATACTGCTCCTACGGAGCGGTTACAGATTTTTACCGCCACCCTCCCATCCAGCAAAATCATGAGAGGTGTTTTCAGCCGCTTAACCAGGCATGCAGGTTGGCTGATGCCTCTGCTGAGCCTGTCAGCTCACCAGCAAAAGTGTCCTCTTTGCTTTTCCAGCATGGTGTAGCGATTAAAGAGCGGAGAAGTCTAATCTGGAGAACCGGGTTTGATTCCACGCTCCTTCTCCTCCACATACAGTCAGCAGGGTGACCTTGGGCTTGTCCCGGTTCTCTTAAGGCTGTTCTGTCAGGGGAAATACTCTTGAGTTGGCTTCCATTTAAGACCCTCATTGGATGAATAAGATGTCCCCTGACAGAGGTGGTCTGCACAATGAAAGCTTGGAGGTGGGTGCATTAACTCGGCTTAGTGGCAAGGAGTCATTGGATGCCGCCATCTTGATCCCAGAAGTACCCCCCTCAAAGTCAAACTTCTTGGGGTCATCCAACCTCGCCGGCTTCAGCAAGCCATTTGGTAGCTTCCGAACTTCTCTTTTGCTTGGACAGTGGCCTTCTGCAATTTTCATCGTTACCAAAGGCCGTTGTCCCAGCGCGCAAAAGTTCAGCCTTTGTTCACTACAAAATGGGTGCTGGAAGGATGGTGTTCAGTTGTGATAGAAGTTGCAGAAGGCATCTGTGCTGGTGGGCATGGCCAGGCTAGACCTCTGGTGGCGTACTGTGCACATTTTTTAAAAACATTGGTTTGTCAGCATCTGCTGTCACAGCCCAAAAAACTTCACAGCATCCCTGTAGGTAAGCCACAGTGGCCATTTTAGGGCTGGCTCCGACTCCTTTTAGCAGCCATTTTGTGGCTGTACTCACTCTTGCCCAGCAGAGCTGCTGACTGGCCACTGAAAATCCAATTGGGTATGGAAATTAAATTGACACTGTTTCAGCAGCAGCTGCCTTGAAGTGTTGGTTTTGTCCTCTCTTCTTTCCCAGTGTATTTTAAAAATATTTTCCACTCTTCTCCCCTGCATTTCAACTCCTTCTGTAGTAGACATGTCATGACTGTGACCCCCCAGAGTACAGAGAGTAAGGCAATTTTTACCTCTTCCACACGATAAGAGTATTAAGGTAAAGAGGCATGGAAACAGTAAATTTTATCCTGCTCTCCACCAAAAATGCTTAAAAAAAAAAAAAGACATTATTCCCCTCTCCCCCTGTTTCAAACGTGTCTTCTAAAAGCATCGCTTCGCCCCGAGTCATGTCCTTTGGCAAAACTCTCCGTGTTTAAACATTCACAGCACCAAGAAATCTCTTCTGAATACCGTTTCAGCCGGACACAGACATACCAGCATTTTAAATAGCCTTATAGTATGGAAGTCTTGAAGTTTTAAAGTAAAATAAAATCTTGCGTGTATAATTTAGCCGAAAGAAACTTGTAAAAAGAAGGAGTGGAAAAAAAAGTTGCAATGCCTCCAATGTGTTTGTGTGTGTGTGCGTGCGTGCTTGTGTGTGTGTGTTTTCCAAATATTTCAGAGGAAAACGATGAACTTAGTCAACAACTTTGTGCTCTGAAGTCCCAAATGTGGGATTCGGAGTTTTTCAATGTCTATTCCTCTTCAGTCTGGTTTTGATCCGGCTCACAACAATATCTAGCAGTGTAAATTTGCAAACTGACAAAATGCAGTGGCCATTCTCCTTGTTAGTGTTACGAGGTGACATCTGTTACATTTTTCAAAGCCAGCTCTCCCCCACCCCCCAAAAAATAGGGAAGCCATGAAGAAACTTTTTTCCTGCTAAATGAGATGCAAGTTCTTCCGTTTAGAAAGTAACTTATTAATGATAGCCATTGGGAGCAGAGAGTCATCTTTCTGATCCTCCTTTCCATACACATGTCCAGGCCACAAGGTGAACTACTTGTGTCTATCTTCCCCAAGAGAGTCCTAAGAGAGAGAACCCAATTCTAGTTCCATATGTGGATGATATAATAGTCCAAATGCAATGAGAGAGGGAATGCACCAATGCTTTACCCATCTCCTCACCCCAAGGAACCTAATTTGGACATACGCCCCTACAACATCTTCATAAAATCTAGACAGGCCCTCTAATTATAGCAGCAACATTGGCTTGAGAGAAGCAAGGCCACCAAGCCCCATCGCCGCTTCCTGTGGCCTGTTGAGTCAAAAGGAAAGTGACCCTACGGTGTACCTAAGAGGATGAGCTGTGATTGGTCAAAGTGCCTGATTCAAATCTTCTCTCTGCCAGAAACTTGCTAGTTAAGCTTGTTCCCAACCTCAGACCTCATGGATATTGGGGTTCTAGTACTGGCCCGCCTTAAGGATTGTGACAAAATTGTCTGGAAGTGCTACATAAGTGCTAAGTATTGAGTATTCACTAAGACAGGACAAAGGTTTCTGGGGAAGAGGAAGGTGATGGTGTATTGCAAGAAATCAAACTGCCTCCCCCTCCTGGTTTCATCTTCAACCTCATAGAACCAATTCTTCTGGTGTCAGCCAGATGATGAAGGCTGTTCTCCTGTGGCTTCATCCTATGTTCTCTTGGATCCTCCTCACAAGGGCTGGATTTGAATCCAGTAGCACAGTAATCCAAGGTTCCCAGGGATCTACGTTTCCGAGAGTCAAAGCTGCTGTTGACATATATGAAACCTGATGGGCAGAGCTTTAACTCTTGAAAGCGTATTGCCTAGGGAAACTTAAGGTGCTACTAGATTCGAATCCTGCTCTTCTGCAGGTCAAGCACGGCTACCCATCTGAAACTATCTTCTTAGGGGGCGGTTATTGGTCATTGCTGGACCTATCATACCACTAGTGTGTATGCGTTCCCCCTGTGGAAGTCATACCCAACCGTAACACTGCCGAAGCAACTGTTAATAGAGCTGAAGGTGAGCTCACTAAGCCACTGGGTCTAAATAAGTTTCTTGTCCTCAGTGGAGGCTTCCAGGAGGCATTGGAGAGTACATAGATCAGCCTGGGTTCCGCTTTAATAGAAATCAGCGTGGGACATAAACTTTTTTCATAGGAACAGTTTGGTTTTCTTCCGCTGTAGGGCTTTGTGTGTCCCTTGCCCTAATGAGCAATCACAGTAGCACATTGCTGAAGATGAGATTGGGGGTGGGAGGAGAGAGATCCCCCTTCCCTGAGCCAGAAATTGTTATTATAACACCTAGTGCTTTTATAACAGGCAGGTATCATTTCTGGCATAGGCCAAGGACGTTTAGAATCTTGACACTTTATAACAGATTTTTTAAAAAAAATAAAATAAAACCAGTCTGTTTAAGTCATGTTGTAAAACTGTATGCCTTTTTTTAAAATCAGTTTTGAGGTTGTCTTGTTTTTCTTTTCTGTTTTTCTTTTCGAGCCGTGAGAGATTTCCTGAAAGTGTATTAAGGTGATTTGGGGAAGGGGGCGTCCAAAAGGCAATTTAAAAATTAAAGAAACCTTCGCTGTTTCATATGAGGTTTTGTGTGGCAGTGGATGTGTGTTTTCCATTGTGTATCAGCCTGACGCTAGTGACTTGCCTGACTTTTTGGTATTCGATTTCAGTCCTGCAGCTCCAGCTGCTGAATGGGGCGGGGGGGGGGGGGGACAGTATTCTTCCCATATGCTCTGAGATGATCTGCTTCCTCACCCAAAGAAATTGACATATAGAATTCACTGCCACAAGAAGTGGCACCTACAAGCAGAGACAGCTTCAAGAAACATGTAGAGCAGAAGTTCATCACTGGCCAATTAGCCACAAAGACTAGATGGGGCACATAGCCTGTAGCACTCATGCTCTGTATTCTTGGTTCCTGGGGGGGCTTCAGGAATTCTTGCCCCACTGGTGGACCTCCTGATGGCATCTGGGCTTTGGCCACCATGTGACACAGAGTGTTGGACTGATACAACCTGGCTCTCCTTATGACCCCACTGGTGGCACCTGATAGAGCTCTTCTGACGAGCAGGAATATCAGGGCTCTCTCAGCCTCACCTGCCTCACAGAGTGTCTGTTGTGGGGAGAGGAAAGGGAAGGTGACTGTAAGCTGCTTTGAGACTCCTTTGGGTAGAGAAAAGCAGTATATAAGAACCAATTCTTCTTCAGTAATATCAGGGCTCAATCAGCCTCACCTCCCTCACAGGGTGTCTGTTGTGGGGAGAGGAAAGGGAAGGAG